>NC_086333.1:76922683-77564697 GCF_032445375.1 Bacillus rossius redtenbacheri
TGAAAATCTCAGGTTTCTTTGGTTTTGGGTAAACCGTATTTTTATTTATTAATAGGGACTGGAAAAATTCGCGGTTTCAATGACCACTAGGATAGACTGATCGATTCTCTATGTACTCGGGCAACTATCACCTGGTCATTGGCTACCGACTCCGGACACCTGTTTACTGCGATTCTTATGATTCGATACTTCTTTTGTTGAGTGTTTGCCATTGGCTCGGAGTCCTTCAGGTAAATTGCGGTCCAATCACTGACGCAGCATTAAGCTAAACGAGTTTGGATTCCAGCCTGTCTCGAAAGGAATCCGAGAATTTTTCCGGTCTCTATTTATTAAATGAATGGTATACCAAAAAAAAAAATGAAGAGCTTCACTGAAAGATGGTGCGTCTGACGGCACTGGTGACGGCCGAAGACACGATCTCTCGCAGACTTCGATACGTCGATACATCGATACATGGATATGCCGCGGGTGCCAGGGCGCTGTGATGGTCCGAAGGGAAATGCCGGTGTTGGTTTGAGGGTTGGTCGGTCGCTGCGAATATTGGACCCGCCTGCTGAGATCGATCACCCACCCTCCTCGCGCGCCAGACCTTCTTCCACCCCCTCTCCTCTTCTTGTCGTAGCTATCGGAAACATATGACTTTCGGAGAAGCGGCGGTCGAAGCACAGAGATGTATCGTTGTAGGTACTGAAGCGAACGCGCAGGTGTAAGGACCGTTCTGCATCGACACGGAAACGGAACAGAGTACCTGCAACGGCACGCAGTCGTAGACGGACCCGCTACGCATCAGCCCGCCAATGTTCAACTCTTCCGTACGACCAATAGAAGCCGAGTACTTCACTGCGGTGGTGGCCATGTTTGTTTATGTTCTATATACGTTGAAAATTGTTTCAAGAACAAGAATATATAGTGTTCTATTATTAATTAATTACCGTGTATGTTAATTATATATGTAACTTCTGCCCGTGCTATATGATCCAGAAGCATAATGAAGTAGGTTCATAAAATAATTGTTCCAGTTCCAATGGTATAAACAGTTTAATGAAGACTACTTATAACAAATCATACATCAAATTGAAGGTAAACTAAACTAGTTTTTTTTTTTTATGAATGTTCAATATTTGCATCTTCGGTTATACGGCACACATGACATCCAACCTAAAATTAAATTATTCCCACACGTAGTTAAAACGTCCGGAGTAATTAAAATGAATAGCCTATGTCATGTGTGTCAGCTCTGGAAAATGATTAGGTAGCCGTGAAACGTGTATCTCTAATGTAGCTATCCTAACCAAATCAACCGTCCACAATGCTTTAAAGTATTTATAATGTAGCTAACCTAACCTTTTACAATGAACAAAAAAAAAAAACCTCCGAAGATGGACGATCGGGCGATTGGCTCTCTCGTCTGTGAAAAGAAGGCTTTCCCTGCAGACGACTTGACGGAGTGTCTGGCGGTGAGCGTGCGACAGGGCGGCTGACTGGTGCCATGGCGACAGTCTCTCTCTCTCTCTCTCTCTCTCTCTCTCTCCGCCGCGACACTGTGTGTGTTCGGACGACGCGACGGCAGGTCGCCTCTCACACGCACGCCCCGAGGTTCCCACGAACCCCCCCCCCCCACCCCACCCCACCCTTCACACACCACGTCACGCACTCTCACCTGTTTCTATAAAAAAAAAGTGGTTGTCTATAAAGTAGGTTTACGGACGATAGTTTAACGTGACAACGTCATAACAAAACATTGATGAAATTATTGCATACTTTTATGAATAAAATTGAGTAATTTTTATTTTAATAATAAAAGAATAAATACTTGAAATTATACTAGTAATCAGATTTTTAAAATTCAAGAATAATTAACCTTTATTGCCGAAATTGTTGTTGTAATAAGCAATGAAAACCACATTAACTTTTCACTTCACTTTATAAACAGTCGAGTGGAAGAGAAATAGATGCGGCGCAAGCGTACAATGAGCGTAACGGGACACTGCGTAACGGAAGAATGTGCGTAACGGGTGTGCGTAACGGGACACAGCGTAACGGAACAATGTGCGTAACGGGACACTATTTAGTGCGTGCAGCCGGCGTTCATCGATTTATTAGACGTTGTCACGTCAAAAAATTACATTTCATAGTTTTGAGGCTCTTAATGCCCATTTTAAATTCGAATCCTAACATGGAACGTAGAGCGACAATATGTGCGGTCCGCAGTTTCGAATTCAAACATACGTATTGTACACAAACATGTGCTTGATGAAACTAAGATTTTCCATTTTTTATTACTCAGAATATTATTCCAGGAATTAATAATAGGGCGCCAGAGGTAATCAATAATTAACAACAAAATAACACAATAAGACTTATTTTATTGTTTTAATCATAATGAGAAACCTCGAGTCATGGAAATAATAACCAAACAAACAAATATTAAATAAAGTCTATGGGATTTCGTAGATAACCTGACTCTTGAATAAAATACAAAATAAATAAAGTTCCTGAAATTGTTCACTGAGTAAAAGTTTTGGGGTTTTGCTCCGGCTTGCTCGAGCATGAAACGCCTAACCAAAAGACTTCTGGACTTGTGTACATATAGTTTGTGCCAATGTGAGTAAATTTGCTGTTAATCGCCGAAAGTCAATGTTCTACTAATTTTATAATAATCCAAAGTTTATAAAATTACAGTTCGTTTACGTTGACGGTAAAATTTACGTCAATTTTATTATATAGCGATGATGCAGACCATACCTTAACTATAGATGCTTAATGTCGTTCGTAAAATACTTCGTCACTCACGTGAATTGAATGCGATTATTCTGCATTCAATTACAGGGCGTCAATTAACATTGCCCAGTATTTTGACGTAATTTCCAGTCCAATAACGCCGAAATTAGCATCGCCATGAACAAAATATTCCCAGAGGGAATACACTACCACACGCACTAAATGGCGTCATTTTCCACTCTTTCTCTTCTCTCTTGCCGAAATTAAATTGTTAATTGAAAAGGGCCAATCACGGCCGCGACACGTTAGCGTCCTTTTTAATGAAGCCAATGAAATGTCAATATCAATCAAGCATAGGCTCGTTAAAGCTGTTCCGAACGCCGCGCGATTATTTATTTTAGCAGTTGTCATGACGACACAGCACGAGATGCGCGCGCCGCCATGCGTGGAACACAACAAAACACTGCCGAAAGTATCGGGAAGCGGTATTAACCTCGAACGTAAAACAATAATAAACAGTTTCAGTTAGTCTGATAATACCGTAGTATTACAGTAAACAGTTTCAGTTAGTCTGATAATACCGTAGTATTACAGTGCCGCTCCCGATATAAATTTATATTTCACTGTCCAAAAAGTTAAATTCAATTTAGATCGTTAAAAAAATAACTGGAACTGGTTACTTCACAAGTTGGCAACATTGCGATGAAAGTTGAAAAACGTTATTCTCTTGCCAAACGACACTACTCTTCGTAGGCTAGACAGTCGCACTGTTGTTTGTAAACATGATCTGTCTACATGTTGTGGAATATCAGTTACCTGATTAGGCGAAGCAAGGATGTAGAAGACAGCTCACCAATCTCCATACATGGTAAGTGACAGCTGAGCAGAGAGGTCGACTGCGGTGTAAACCACAGTGCTGGGATGGCGGTTCAGCCAACAATACACTGTTGTAGGCGATCGACGTCGTGAAGACTGCTGGACCAGTGTGCTGTTCATCGATGATCGCATCACCTGATGTCACCAATGACATCACGATGGATGCCGTGGTGTCGTGCTGATGCGGACCCACCGGGTCTGCGGCGTGTTCGCTGGGGTCGTACCAACTGGTACGAGCTGCTGAGTCAAATGTCCAACACATGACTCTACATGTGCCTTGGACTACTGCTGCTGCTGCTGCTGCTGCTGCAGCTGCATCTACTGCTGCAGACGGTGTCGAAGGGGACCGCAACAAAACTCGTTCATTTCGTCGGCAATCAGAAGACACACACACGTTAATCACACGTCCTATAACAGTTCTTATCACTTGCGCAATATGAATATACAGCGTCCTGTGATCGTGCCTCATGTTATCACTAACCCCTCTTCTTCTCTTGCTCCCCTACTCTAACATAAATTAAATGACTCGAGATTCCTCAAACTCATAAAATTAATAATTCATAACAACTTAATAATAAATATAAACATTAATTGAACACATAATAACTCTGTTAAATAATAAGGTAATGAATAAATAAACAGTATTTGCAACAATAGCATTGCATAGTACTTTGCAATAACATGTTATTGTTTACCTTTGTTGTAGGTGATGAATACATAAAATATATTTTATGGATGTTATCAACATAATATCTTCACCTAGTAAATAATTACATTCAATTTCTTAATTGAGATTTGTCAATAATATTGGGCTTTCAATAACATATTAGCATATTTAATATGCTTCTCACATATCATATGTGAATATTTTCCTTCATCACATGTTATACAATAGCTACACTTATTTACAAGAAGAGACATTATTTGCTTCTCAGCTATGAAATAATGACAATAACCTCAAGATAAATATTATTGATTGAGTGCTAGTGTATAGTGTTTATGTTTTTAAAGCTGTTCATTAAAGACAATCTTTAAAATTCTTTATCTTTCATTTCTTCTTTTCTCAATATAAAGTGGAGTGTTTTTACATCCTATTCATAAGAGTGTGGATGAAGTTGATATCCATTTATCGTTTCGGGTGTCCTGTGGGAACCCAATCAAAGTGCATTATAAACTACTAGACGATGAAGAAGCATAGGTAGGGGCAAGGCAGTAGCCTGGATCAAACTGTAAGTACTCATACCAACAAGTGTGTTCATTTAGTAGGATATTAGTCAACTAATCTTTAGGCCATTAATTATATGTAGTATTTAGTTGTGTGTTGCATTTTTTATACATTGTAATATGTCACATAGTGTTTGTACACATCTTATGCCAAATTTTATTTAAACCTCACGTGTATATCCATTGCTAATATGGTCGAACTCGACTAATAGGGTGATAATAACTGTGTCTCAACACAGTAACTGTACACACAGTACATAATATTTGGTATGTCCCTCTAGGACAATGTACCAAACCAACGCTCAGGCAACACATATGCTCCAAGCACAAATATCAGTTGGAATAAAATCATCAACTGACAAACACCCTAATTCTTCGAATATAAATTACCATATCGAAGCAATGAGGTACCTATACACCTGGATTACCTCTATCAACTCATGAGGATATATATAATTAAATTTCCTTAGTAACATAAACAATACAATGATTTTTTAGCATAACACAAGTAATAATGGTACATATTTGGTGTTCTAATTCACCACAGGTGTTTTGTAAGGCCTAAGCTGACTCAAATTGTAATTTCCTACAATTTTTCCTGTATCAGGGTCCTGTAGAGTGTAGCAGTTACATTTCTCCACAGCTACTACTTTGTAGGGACCTGAGTACAATAAAAATAGCTTCTTCGCTAGATGTGCCCACTTGTTACTAGTTGGTGCTGTACGGCGTAGAACTAAGTCTCCTACAGTGAATTTACTGATCCTGGATGCTGGCTTCCTTTTCTTCCTAAGGTCGGCTTCTCTTGTTAATTTGTCTCGTACCAGTTCTTCGATTTCTTCCTGAGTTGTTAGCCTCTCCATGTCATGTTCAGGTGTGTCTCTTCCGGGTATAAGGTTGGTGGTAATACCTACAACCTTACTGAGCATAATTATTTTGATGCTCCTCAATTACAGCTTGAGAGTAGCTGCAATTCGCAGTCTGCTGAGGCTGCGTGACTGTGCAGTTGGGCGGGATCGGTTGCTGCCGAGCAAAATATCCTCGCTGCATGGGGTACGATGTGGTTGGAGGATGGTTGAGTGTAGAGAAACTCGCTGGTGATTGATTCACAGGAGCGGTGTCTGCTACAGGGGGATGCAACATATGCTGTTGCATATTGTTGGGCGGCTGACGGTTAGAGTAACTCCTGTACTCCCACCTGGGTGGCCTTCCATTTGGATCTTCAGGACGGTAATGCTTTCCCCACCACTGGTTTTGGTTGTGGGTGTAGGGTTTCTTCGGCTGGCGGTTTCCTTGATGTTGAGGTTGGAATTCCCTCCTGGTCTTCCACTTCCCTGTCCGGTACTGTTTCGCAGGCTGCCATGACGTGCAGTGGACGTTGGCCTTGCCGCCGTCGTTACCACGCTGCCAGGGTGTGTAGAGTGGTGCTGCCTTCTGATGTGCTGGCTTGAGGTCTTTCTCCACCTCACTATTGTTGTTCCTGGACAGCCGCTCCAGCCGGTCGAAAGCGAGGACCTGTTCGCGGAACTCTGTGATATTGTTGAAGCTACGCCCTGTCAAATGTACTTGGTACTTGATGGGTAGCTGGGAGGTCACCATCGCCATGAACTCAATATCACCCATCTCTGGTTCGAGGTAGCGCGTCCTCTCGAACATTTGAGACAAGTGGGTCTCCAGAGTTCGGTTCTTCTTGCTATCATACCGCTCGGTATGCAGACGTGCCCTCAGTGTTCCCTGTATTTTCACATTCCAAAACTGCTGTTTGAAATGGCTTTTGAATTCTTGGTAGGAAGTGATGGTACTTTGTAATACCTCCCACCAGTAATACGCATGGTCTCTCAGTGCAGTTGCCATGCATTTCAGGCGTTCAGTATCACTTAGCCTGAACATGTCAGCGTATTCCTCGAAACGTCGAAGGAATCTCATTGGATTCTCTCCTTCATGAGCAGAGAACCTAGGCATCGCCTCTGACCATTGGCGTGCCGGGTGGTGCATCACTGCAACTGGGTCCAATGTGGTGTGTGTGTGAGCAGGGTTGGAGCGTGTGATTGGGAGCTCAGGTTGCTCAACTTGCGGTGAATCACAGCTACTGAGGATTTCATTGGCATTGGTGTTCAGGGCTGGGGCCAATGCTACATGGTGACTGGAGGTTCGAGTAAGATTGTCTACCCTCAACTGCAATACCTTCTCTTGTAGCTTGCCTACCTGCTGCTCTATGTCCATCGAAAACTCTGTCTGCCTTTTTACTAATGTGTCCACCTGCTCCCTCATGTCTGTGGTATGATTGATTACTACATTTTCAATCATGGTCTGGCATGTAGATTGTATATTTTCCAGACTACAGCTGTTCTGAGCAGCTTGCTCAGCTAATTGATTTAACCTGTCATTCAGCTGGCTAGTCTGGGTAGTTAACTCTGCTGCTAACCTAGTTGTTGTACTGCTACATTGTTGTTGTATTAGCTGCAACTGTGTCTCCGTGTAGTTCTCGTGTTCTGCCAACCGTACAGAAATAGCAGACACACTACTCTTAACTTCACTCATTTCCTTTTGAAGAGTGTTATTAATAGACTCCTTAGTGTCCCTGAGACCTTCCTCCAGCCTAGCATTCTGTTCTTGTTGTTGTTTGTCTAATTGCTGTCGAAGATTCTCCTCCAACCTATCACTAGTGCCCTGGAGACTCTCCTCTAACTTAGCACTAGTGCCCTGGAGACTCTCCTCTAACTTAGCACTCTGTTTTTCTAAACTAGCTTGTTGTTGTTTGTGGTTAGCTTTCACCTCCTGCCACATGCTCTGCAGCATGATGAGCAAGCTAGCACTTGTTTCATTACTTATTGCAGCTGGCAATAAAGGCAAAGGTGTGTGTGGTGTGGTGGTAGCTTGGGGTTGTGTCACATCTACTCTAGCCGCTCCAGCATGTGTTACTGGGGTAACAAAATCTGTGTTAGGTACTTGGCTAGGTGATGTGGGAACAGACACATCTACAGAGTGTGTAGACTCCACACTGCTGTCCCTGGAGCTGTCCTGACTGACACGTCTACTCCTTCCCCTAGTTTCCATATTTACTGTTTTAATTTACCACACAAAACACAATACAAATATGCACACTATCGGCCCCACAGTTCGTGCGCCAGAAAAATGTGTTTCTAATCTTATTCCCTTCTGTACACAAACATGTGCTTGATGAAACTAAGATTTTCCATTTTTTATTACTCAGAATATTATTCCAGGAATTAATAATAGGGCGCCAGAGGTAATCAATAATTAACAACAAAATAACACAATAAGACTTATTTTATTGTTTTAATCATAATGAGAAACCTCGAGTCATGGAAATAATAACCAAACAAACAAATATTAAATAAAGTCTATGGGATTTCGTAGATAACCTGACTCTTGAATAAAATACAAAATAAATAAAGTTCCTGAAATTGTTCACTGAGTAAAAGTTTTGGGGTTTTGCTCCGGCTTGCTCGAGCATGAAACGCCTAACCAAAAGACTTCTGGACTTGTGTACATATAGTTTGTGCCAATGTGAGTAAATTTGCTGTTAATCGCCGAAAGTCAATGTTCTACTAATTTTATAATAATCCAAAGTTTATAAAATTACAGTTCGTTTACGTTGACGGTAAAATTTACGTCAATTTTATTATATAGCGATGATGCAGACCATACCTTAACTATAGATGCTTAATGTCGTTCGTAAAATACTTCGTCACTCACGTGAATTGAATGCGATTATTCTGCATTCAATTACAGGGCGTCAATTAACATTGCCCAGTATTTTGACGTAATTTCCAGTCCAATAACGCCGAAATTAGCATCGCCATGAACAAAATATTCCCAGAGGGAATACACTACCACACGCACTAAATGGCGTCATTTTCCACTCTTTCTCTTCTCTCTTGCCGAAATTAAATTGTTAATTGAAAAGGGCCAATCACGGCCGCGACACGTTAGCGTCCTTTTTAATGAAGCCAATGAAATGTCAATATCAATCAAGCATAGGCTCGTTAAAGCTGTTCCGAACGCCGCGCGATTATTTATTTTAGCAGTTGTCATGACGACACAGCACGAGATGCGCGCGCCGCCATGCGTGGAACACAACAAAACACTGCCGAAAGTATCGGGAAGCGGTATTAACCTCGAACGTAAAACAATAATAAACAGTTTCAGTTAGTCTGATAATACCGTAGTATTACAGTATGCGTGTGGCCTCTGTCGTAAACATATTTATTTTCAATATACTTTTTAAAGAACTCATTTAATTTGATTGTAAAATAACTGAACAATATATACTTCAAAAAAATTTAACTTAAAGATTCTCAATTACAAAATTATATTCACAGTGTGTATGTAGAACAAACATGTGTTTCTTGTACCGTGCAATAAAATGAAATAAAAATCTCCGATAAATCCAATAGGTGCATGTAACTAAATAAAAATAAGAGAAAGCACGCCAGTTCAGCGTTTGACATTTAATAATAATAATAATAAATTAAGCATTTACCATGAAATTCAAACTATCAATAGTCGAACATAAAACCACAAATTGCATACCCGAAGACTGTGTGTGTATGCGTATGTGTGTGTGTGTGTGTGTGTGCGTATGCGTGTACGTGTGGGAAGGGGATATGAACGTCCAATGAAACACGAGATCCGAGCATCACTGTCCACTGTCTCTCTTGACTGGCTAAAATTGCAACGTTTTCGTGTACCAAATGTGAAATTTTTCTGCAAAAATAAAACTCAATTTTGGACGGAAACGGTGATTGCGGGGCCGTAAATAATTTTTTTTAATTTTTGTACATGACCGTAATTACTGCTTTGGAACTGGCCTTAGTAAAATATATGAGGTACGTCCTGTGATCATGTTGCCAGAGGCATTCAGTGTTTTATTTTTATTTGATTTAGGTTTAAAATTTTTGTGGTTGTGAAAGAGAGTGCTTCGATTAAACATCAGGTTAAATTACGGTGAAATACGTAATTACGTTTAATATTCGCTTGTATAAATAATCCAGTCAAAATTATAGCGAAATAATTCAATTATTCCAAACTGCTAAACACTCCCACTACAGTATTTTACAGCGTAATCCATGGCAATGCCGGGATCAGACAGAATGGAGAACTAACGTTAAACTGAATTCAACCATTAGAAGAAAATAAACAGTCACTGTTCGTCACCACTAAATAATGAGTGTGAGTTAATTAAGTTTTAATTAGCTTCGACCTCGATGTCATTAGAGACAGATTATAGGTGGATCTGTGAGATGAAATTTCATCGCAATGCGTTAGCGAGAGAAAAAAGAACGCCTCGGGAAAAAACGCAAGTGACACAGCAACGTCCGCCTCGTTAAATCACTTTGCGAAGGAATGCGGGTTTAAACTCTACCGGGATTCGAGCCTGGGTCTACTGAGTAGAAAGCGGATAATCTGGCCTTTGAACCACAGTGTCCCTCGGAATTATTTGTTAAAATTGTAACGTTTTAATTAGAAGGTACTAAAGGTGAGTTTTTTTATTTGTGCATGTATTTGAATTAAAATTGGTTAATTAATAATGAAATTTTAAGATGCGCACGCATCACTGTAACACAAAATTAACAGGTTGAAGCTGCCCGCTAAACCGATCATTAAGTCTCGAAAAAAAGCTACCAACAAAATAGAAATAGAACCTCTATTAGTAGCGCATGTTGGCACGCTCGTCGCCTCTGATCACTGTTTTCATATTTATAATATTTATCCACATGTTTCTAGTTTCTACATTCACAACACGTGTTTTAATTTCATACAAGTGCGAATAATATATGTGTTAAAAAATTATATTCAGTAGTGATTTAAATTGAATATTTTGATTAATATTATTTACTATTCGTAAATATTAGTATAAATAATTGTGCCTTTATACTTTTTCAAGTGCTCCAATATAATTGAGGTTAACTATCCGTATGTGTTATTTATTGATATAAATTAAAATATTACTATTTAATATAATTAATACTAAATATTATTAAATTATTAATGTTAAATATGTATTATTTGTTATTTAATATTTACAAAATAAATAAATAAATTTAATAAAACATTTTATAAAAAATTTGTAATAAAAATTAAAATCAAACATAAAATTAAAATATTAATTTTTAATATTTATTATTAAATTGAATAAATAATAAATATTTATGAAAATAAATGAACAAATTTAATGAAAACTTTTTGATCAAAATGAAAAAACCAAAATTAAAATTTTGAATTTATTATTAAATTTTTTTCTTTTAAAATATTAAATAATCAATAATAAATATTTAAAATTAAGAATCTTATAATATTTAGTACAAATTATGTCATACAATTTATTATTCTCTAAATTTTATTTATTTAATTTTTCAGATTTAAACTTAACTTTATGTTTATTGACTGTGTTGACTATCTTTTTCCAGCCCTTTTATTATTTTATTGTAATTAATTATTTGCATGCAATTAAAAATTATTTTTTAATGATGCCAAAGAAGGATAACTCTACACGCGCGTACATAAATACATGCACCCATTTTTTTTATTTTTGTTTAGCCAATTTAATTATTTATGAAATAATACTGTATAATATATAACGCAAACAAATTATAAATACAGTAACACAACCGCACGTATATAACACACCTAAAAATAAATTTGAAAAAAGTTTAAAAACACAATCCCTACAATTAATATTTATAAGAAATAAATGTTTACCATGAACTTAATTTTTAACGATTTTATTACTAATTTTATTTACATGAGGAAAATACAAAAATGAATAACAAAAAAATGTGAGTTTAGCGTGATTAATATCCGGATTAATTATGTTTACGTAATGAAATGAATAGTATTTTACAATTTAACGAGGATAATTAGACTCGACAGTATCTTTAAAAGATTTGTGCAATGGGAGTGCATGACCTGATGTAAGCTTTCGGACATACGCCATTGCTAAGCACATGTATGTCTGTAGAAGAAAACTGAAAAATACCCAAAAGACTCAGTCGCCCCTGTGTTTTCGTACCATGTGCGTCTCTGCCTGAGGACGGGAGCAGATAGCAGTTCCCGAAACGTAGCCTGTTTCTGTTTTGGAAAACTATTGTGTTTGTTTCGTCTTTTTCGTTTTGTCGTGTTTTTGTCTCGTTTCAACTGTTGTGCGGAATTTTTTTGGGTTCAATATTTTTGTTCTGTCAACATTTGTGGTTTTTTTTTTCGTTCTCTTAGTCCATTTTTCTTTGTTTTTCTTTGTTCGTTGGCCATATTCCTGTTATGGAATATTATTTGGTGTTTATATCCTGTTGACAACAGCAATTTTTTGGTTAATTTGTGTTTTTGTCTTTTGGGTATTTTTTGTAGTTTTCTTCTACAGACATACATGTGCTTAGCAATGGCGTACGTCCAAAAGCTTACATCAAGTTAGACTCGACAGGTGCGTCGGGGGTCGGTGTAGCACAGAGCTCACCCGGGTCTGGTCACACGGGGGACATGCAGTGTTGCAGTGACGCAGTCCAGTGATCGCTCAGACGGTCCCGCGGACAATCACCGTCCGGAGATAGAGGGGTTCCCTCTCCAGGTCGTCCAGGACGTGACGACGACGTCTTCTCTTATCGCTGCGACGCTGCGCAGTTTTAACCTCGTCCAGGGTTGAGCGAGCGGAACGGGGAGTGAGGTGTGCCTCACATCTTCCTTCGTCGCCCCCTTGAGCCACTCTCCCTCCGAGGAGATAGTGTCACGTGGCTGTGTACCACACTTACCCTCCTCGCATAGAGGGCCCTAGACTCTCCAGTCTTATCGCCGGCACAGACTCCCGCCTTGCAACTACCCCCTTCAGGCGCCAGAAGATGAGGCGGAGAATTGCTGCTGGCAATCATCACCTCTCCCCGTATCTACCCCCATTCCTCCGAAACGTTAATACAGAACGAAGGAAAAAAAGAGAGCACATTTACAGGTCGGGCGAACACACGAGTGCGGAAATAAAAACAATTTTCTCCTTCAAATCTTTCCACGTCTTTACGTGCCCGCTGTAGATGACGGTTAGGGCTTGTGTTTTCCTGCGGGGAAAAAAAATATTCTGAAGGCTCATTAGTAGAGACCTGTATAATTCGCGGATTCATTTCGCGATAGGATAGAGTCCAAATACTTTTGACATTATTTTGCTTCAGTGATTGGGCCACAGTTTATCTGAAGGACTCTGGGCCAATTAAAAATCTTTAACAGAAGAATTAGCGAATCACGATCATTCCAGTCAACAGGTGTTACACGAGTCGGTAACCAATCAGCAGATGTAATTTGCACGAGTGCATAGAGGATCATGGAGTATCCTTCAGGGATTTGAAATCGCGAATTTTACAGGTCTCTACGTCATTAGACTGCGATTTGTCTACGCCAGCATTTTTATTTTTTCCAATGTGTTTGGATGTCGCTTGCAAGAGAAGCCGTAGCCTTAATTCCGCCAGCTCACCCAGGACGCCATTTGCTTGCTTCCGCACCGAATGGCTGTGATTGGTGGGTGTGTCGACGGTGGACACGTTACCCGAGGGCATCTCGACCAATCGCGAAGCACAGACGATGGTTCACTGGTTTAACTCGCAGGTGGTCGCGAAAGGGAAGCCTTCATTTCACAGACGAGAGAGCCACACCCGAAGTTCATGCTAGCTTTCTTTTTCCCCGTTCTATCTCATTGTATAAACCGGCGTGACATTAAATTTTGAGGTCGATTAGGATAGGTTAGCTACAGTATAAATACTTTAAAACATCGTGGATGGTTGGTTATATTAGGTAAGTATAGCTACATTAAAAATACTGTAAAATTAGTTATCATGAGTTACAATGAACCAAATCCATCGGGAGTTTGGCTCTCTCGTCTGTGAAAAGATGGCTTCCCGTCGCGAAACCTCATCTGCACACTCGGCAACGTCACATGTTTACTGGTGACAATGGGCGCTGATGCGCAAATAAGACAAGCCTGATATTAGAAGTGCATTTAAAAATAAACAGCTGTTAAGTATTATTGATATTATGAGACAGTAAATTACAGTAAACAATAAAAAAATATATATATAAGTGCCAGTCACACTCTAAGTTTAAGCACAATACATATGGGCTTTATTACTATAGTTGTTTTTTTTTTCAGTTATGAGCTAGTTTGACAATCGTGTTTCATTCATTAACATCAAAGAAAGTACAAAGAAAGACATTTGTAAAATTTATCTTTTTTTTTGTAAGAGACTGTCAAGTTTAAGTAGACCTACCTGCCTCTTATAAGCTGTTTTTGAGCTCAAAAACGTTTATTTCGATATTTATGTTAGTTTTGTTTTTAAAATGTACTTTTATTACCGCATTCACACAAAAAAGTTAATTTTCAATTAGTTTTTCCTTAAAAAGCCATGCTATAATGAAGGAACTTCCTAGCAAAATATATTATATAAAATCGGTAAAAACGCCGTAAAATGCGTAAAACGCCTCGACAGACAATAGGGCAGCGAATTATTATTAAAGTTATAAATTTTGTCTTTTGCTTTAAGTTTAATTTATTTGATAAATAATATTGTGAAAATTTGTTGAAAGCACCGTTTTTGTAGCTCTTTTTTTTTAATTTTACACAAGAGGAATGACAAAAATATGCACTGGTATCTGTAGCTCAAAACTTTAGCTTGTGACGGCCAAAATAACGCCATTTAAGATAGATACACTTGTAATGTAAACAAAATTTTTATCGATTCACCCAAAACTATCGAATGCAGCCTATCGAACCTGTACGCAAACACGTACAAATAAGTTTTTTTTTACCCCTTGTGTATACTGCAAAAAAAACTGAATTTTACGAAAAAGAAAAATCAAATAATTTTTTTATACTAAATGTTTTTAGTATATATATTTTTTTTAGATGCCACAATGTCCGTTTAGTTTTTGCTGGCACAATAAAAAAAAATTCCAGACGTATTTGATGATTTCCCTGATTTTTCCAGGTATTGCCCGAATGTTTTAATTTCCGACTTTCCCCTGTTTTCCATGCCTTGTATTATTACTGTAGTGCCTCCGCCAGGTGCGAGGGCGGAGGGAGGGGGTGGAATATTATCGGCGGCGGTGCCCGCCCGTGCGGGGGTTGTTACGACCCCCCCCCCCCCCACCACCCAACCCTTCTTCGTTTCTCGCCGTGGGGCCTCGGGGAGCGGCATCGACGGCACGATCGTATCGGCGAATTCAAATGGCCGGGCATTAGCCCCCCGAGCCGGGATTGGCTCCATTTATCATCCCCCTCCTCCGCAGGTCGAGCGGCGGGCGTATCTGCAGCAGGTCACCGCGCCATCGCGCGCGTATCGCCCGCCCGTATCGACGGCCACGGCTGAACGTTGCCGCGATGTCCGGGGCCGATGGAACTGCGACGACACACACACCTCTTGCCACGCGTTGTCGCAAGCTTCCGAGGCGGTAGCTCCATCTCTGTCCGCAAGCACTGCACACTGTCCCAGGACTTCACGTCGGACGTGCGCGATTTGCTGGTTGCGCTGTATGCCATGAGAAACCTCGATAGCGGACAGAAAAATATATATAGATGGAACACGCGAACACAAAGAAAAAACCAACAAAAAAAAATCAGCCGATGTAAATCCATTTAAAAAAAAGGGAGGGGGGGGGGGGGTTTGTTGGTAAAGTCGGTTTACGGACGATAATTTTACGTGATAACGTCATAAGAAAACATTGATGAAAAAAAATTGCATACTTTTTTTTTTAATTTTCAATTATTATTTACAGTTTTTTGCAAATTTAATTTAAAAAATTTGTTTAAATATAATGACGAACAATTGGTTATAGAAATAAACTGAAATCAAATCAATGTCAATGAATTGTTAATTTGAAATTACGAAATTGGACAAATAACTCAATTTTTTTTTAAATTGCTGCTTTTAAAAAGCCCGCCTTAACCTGTTTGATATTATAGAAGATTTTCTCGCACGGTGGCTGGCCGGTTCTTGCACGCTCGGCTCAGGCGGAACGTGAAAATTTTTCGTGCGTGCAGCCGGCGTTCATCGATTTATAAGACGTTATCACGTCAAAAATACATATAAACAGCACAGAAAATTCCATTAAAGAAATAATTCAAAAAAATATAACAGCACAGACGGACACAGTTCAAGCACAAAAAACATTAGAAGCAAAATAATTTATGAATTTATTGCCTTAAGGTTTAAGACACCTCTTCCGTCTTGGATACTTTCTTCAGCCTTTCGTAAATTACCCTGCAGGTTAAATATTATAGAAACCAAAGTTCATCGTTCACAGTATCTTTGAACAGTCTTTCTGGTTGCAGTACGTATGGAGTCACATTCGAAATTTCTGTTGTAAGAAAATCGTTAATTTTTACTTTCGATTGACAACGACGAGACAATAGCAACTATGGAGGACAAAACAGCCACAAACTAACGAACCCAAAGATGATGCTAACCTAGGGAAAACCAACTATCTTTCAAAACAGATATTCTGGACATCACAGCGATGATGGCACAGACGAACATAGCGGGTCTCATAAGACAACGGTCGCGACGTTTCGGGAACTGAGATTAGTTCCCGGCCTCAGGCGCAGACAGACTGCATACTGCGTTTTGTCGCAAATGTCTCCTGTGTCTCGCTTCACATTAACCTGATATTTGTCAAATAAATCAGGTGATGTTCACAGCCAACAGAGTTTTGTTTCACCAATCGTTATCATGATCACTAATCACGTTCATTTTCGCTGTTTCTACAGTTGGGCACTGAAAACAATTGAACAAAAAAATGCCTCCAACTGTGGTTTAAAACAATATTGCAAATGGCATTTCGAAATGTATTATATTTTTCATCAGTTGATTTAATCACAATAGTAAAAAAAATTATATAAATACAAGACTACAAAGCGTATTAAAAATAACTCGTGGTAGCTGAAAAGTGAAAAACGTTTACAAAAAAATTAATTACATCGTTTTCTAAACTCCTACTTTATATAACTCTTGCAGTACCATTCAGTAGATACGATACAAATTGTTCAGCTGATTTAAAGCTGCCTTGCTCGAGGGATCCAGCTTGGGGTGAATCTGCAAATGGAAATCTCTTTTTTAGATATTCCCGTTGTCAGTTAAAACTAGATTATATTTGGGTAAAATTCCCACGAATAGAAAGAAAGCAGAGATTGCTGTATTTTTGACGTTCATAAAGAAAGAAGTAACAGCATTTCAAAGAAAGAAAAAACGATAAGAAAAAAATTATTTTAATTCCCGGAAGATTACTGTTACAGCATTAAGGTAGTCTTGACGGATGCAGATTTATTAAAGGTTCTTGCTTGAAACATTGGGAACAAACAAAAATACTCGTCAACGGAAATTCTCATCAGACAGAATAATTTAGTCCTTATTATAAACTAGATCTGAAGAGCACTTGCAAAGGGAAAGAGAACAGGATTAAATAAAAACTCATCTTCGAAAAGAAGAATTTATTTGAGACGTAACTGCGATCAGAGACAAGGGTCATTAGGGGGCCCGCCTAGACAAGGGTGTGTTTGTGTTAGTGAGGCGGGATGTTAAGAGCGACGCTCGCTGGTGCTTCTAGCGCAGTGTCGCCTCTAAGCCCAAGGCTCTGAACTGGCGCGCAGTTTTCTCGTCGTGCATAGGACAACTATGAGATTCGAGCGGTGGCCGTAACGGGTCGTTATACCACAACGCCGAACGTACAATAACGCCGAATACCATAACGCCGAAATACAGTAACGCCGAAATATGTCATTGCAGGACTGCCACAAAGGTTAGGTTTGACTAGGTTAGGTTAGGCTAGGATAGGCTAGGTTAAGTTAGGTTAGGTTAATTTTACGCTAGGTTAGGTTAGGTAAGGTTAGGTTTAATTGTGGTATTTCAGCGTTAAGGTACATTTAAGAAACACACACAAATTCATTCAGTTGTTATTTCGGCGTTGTGGTACACAGCAGTTTTCTAGCTGTCGGCGTTGTGGTCAATTTTGACATTCGGCGTTGTGGTAACGACTTCTGCACGCCGTGTGTGTGCCCGGGTGGGGGGGATAGGGTCCTTAAGGCCAATTCTATTATACGAAGTCTATTCCTAGAAATTTATCGCGATAGATCTCTTGCATTAGCTGTTGGGTCACAAATTTCCTCACCGAACGTGATTTATTCTCCAAGTGTAAAAGGTCGCTCAAGTGACACTTGCGTAACTTTTAACCTCTATTAGATAATATTTTATTTATTTATTTAATTATTGACTTAATGGCGAAGTTAAGGCGCTAATCCTTATCTTATACTTAACCAAAGTATTGCGGAAATACTTAAAAATCGTCTATATAAATGAAAATGTAAATTTTCGTTCCAAATCTTGAATCTCCGAAAGTTCTTGACCGATTGCTTTGAAATTTTGACAAGATGTTGCATTCGAATACGCGCGTGTTTTTTTATGTGTGTCACCCGTGACAGGTACAAAAATAGGTAAACATATAGGTAGGAAAAACATAAGATTTTTTTCATTGCTATAGAGCGGGATATATATATATATATATATATATATATATAGGTAATAGAGGAGAGAGAGGTATAGAGGGAGATATTGATGTAAAGATATATACATAGATAGAGATAAAAGAGGTATTTATGTAGAGAGAGATAGAGAGATATAATAAAGAGAGAAACAGAGAGATAAAGAGATTGATATATATTTATTATATGTAGCTAGAGATATACATAGAGAGATAGAGTGATAGAAAATTAGAGAAAGAAAGATAGATAGATGCTTTGGATATGTGTAACTACTTCAAAAAAATTACAAAAAAAAGATTAATGCATTGCAACGCACACTGGGCATTAGCTAGAACTTTATAAACTTATAATACTAAACTAACCTAACCTTATAGTTAAAAAATTAAAATCCAGACATTTTGCACAAATAATAAACTTAAATACAAGCAAAAACATTATAACACTAAAATAACTTAAACCAGGAATACAACGGTTTATGTGGTTACAAACATCACACATACACATAAGCGGCTGTGGTTGTGGAATCATTGGCGACAATGAAAGATCTATTTCGTAACCTCGCGTTTGAACTTGGAGAGTTCTATATGTTACGGAAATTTCAGTTTGAAACTCAAAATACAAGAGCCATCGTGATAAATTTACAAGAAAATCCCTCCAACAATAGTATTCACAAATAAATTACAAAAAATGGCACGTGAGACCGTGTCATGTGGGTACATACCAAATTGAAGACATCAGCTGTCAATAAAGATAGCCAACATTATTGTGAAATGTGTTTAGGAAATCAGGAAAAACCAATTTTTTATTATGGTTTGTTCTTTGTGTTTTCTAAGAACGTTTATCGCTAAACTGAACTTCAGAGAAAGAAACCGTAAATAATCTAGACATCTCACGATCAAGCATTTGAAACGTGAATGTCATTCTTCTCTGGTTTCAGTAAATTCGTATTTTTGATCACTATTTTAAATAAATTCAAATATATTACTATTCATAAATACTTATAAAGTTTTTATATTTGGTGATTTTTTATTTAATTAATTCGGAAACTTAAATGGCAATTTATATTTCAATTCTAACATTATTTCTTATTTTATTTTAGAGTAATATACAGTTTTAAATTAAAAGTATTGTGACACTTGTCACTATACTATTTATTTTTAATTTTTTAAATAAATAAAAATTTGGTTGCTCAAATAGACGCGTAAAGTTAACATTTTTATGGTTTTAGGAAACTTATTTTATATATTTTTTTTTGTTCAAGATATCCTAAAAATAAATAGTTTTACTTCACTTCTGTATTCCAATATGTTATTATATTGTATTAGAAGCATACAGTTTACGAATACGAACTCTGACAGCTAATACAATGAAAACGAAACGGATGTATTTTTTTTATTTCACGGGGATAACATCGCTAAAAAAAAAAAAAGTCTGCAAGTAATACATAAACAGAATCGTTCAACACAGTGGTATTAAATAATGAGCTGCCATGTGTGTGCCGAACACCCTTAACCGCGCCGCCGGCATCACGCTGCCGTCGTGGCCTCTGACGGCAGGCTATACTGTCTGCTTGTTGGCACACGGCCTGCTGCGCCCAACTTCTGCGAGGACCATCTATAGAAGAAGGGAGGGGGGAGGGAGAGAGAGAGACAGAGTTTCCAAAGAACAGAGGGGAAAATAAGGCGTACGTCGGTGGGGAGGGTGTTCCACCCCGGGAGGAACACCAGGTAACAACAACCCGCTACAAAAAAAAAACCTCTGCAAAACAGCGAGCATAATTAACGACGCCGAATATTTATCGGCGTAAATAACCATTCTGCTACCAACCGCTCATGTTCAGTTCATGAGCATAAATCGTTAATGATAATCGGCCGCATGACAACACTATGAATGGAAGGCAAGCGTTAAACATTAACAGCATGTCACTGGAAGGCACATTTATGGAAAATTAAGATTTACGTTCCGTTCCATTATACAGAGTACACATGGGGGTCTGTCAATACCCCGTGTTTCCCAACTTCATTGCCGAACAAGTGTAGGACGCGGGAAGTTAGGACATATCGTAATGCAGGTAGTGGTTTGTCGAATTCACTGCTTAATTCACAGCAGTCCGGAGAGAATAGCCCAATCAATTAATCGATTGCAGGTTCATTTAGGAACTCATAATAACAATATTTCTTAAATTACAACAATCTAAATTCTTGCCCACAAATTCAGGGGCGTAAATCTGAAGAGGAGAAGGGGGGAGTGTTTTGCATGCGGGGTTACCTGACACAAGTCATATATGTTGTACCCTGCCCATATTTTAGCCTAAATGCTTGCAATAAGCAGAACAATTTTAAATATACAGAAAGTTTTCATTAGACATGGTTTTGACAACAAGCCCGTTTCACAGTCACGCTTTCGCAAGTGCAGGAAGGAGCCATCCCCCTTCCCTTCATAGAGGGGGCCCGAACCCTGGAAGGGTAGGGGCTCCCTTCCCTAGATCCCCTGCTGGCAGGCGTTCCGGGCTGACTGGCCTGCCTCGTCTCTAGCATCCTCGTAACACTACTGACACGCGTGTCGAGCCAGGCGTTGCCGACGCCAGCACGCAGTCGTTATAATGTTGTCTACAGTGACCACGTGCAAGTGGCAGGCAATTCAAGGTGCGTCCCCCCCCCCCCCTCCCCTTCGCAGAACCAAATTCGCGAACAAATTGCTTCACCGGGTCTCGCGCTGGTGGGATGGTATTTATTTACTTATTCGGTTTAGGTTTACGTGCCATCCAACAGCCTGAAGGCCATCAACACAGCGACACAAAAATCAAACATATAAAGCACACAATTACATACAAAACGCACACATTCACAACAAAAACAAAAAAAAAAATCTCTTTCGGAACAGCCTACAGGCGTAGATATATTTCGAAGTACCGATATTACAAAATGATCGATTAAACATTTTCTCATTTTACATGCAGCGAAAATACTATGAATGTTTTTTTTTTTTTTTTAACTCGATGCATCCAGCACTGAATAGCTTAGAACTAATTACATAATTACACACGGAAAAACACATAAATGTGAAAAATGTTCATAACAACATTTTTTTAAAATTTTTTACATCTTACCCAAAATTATAATAAAAATATACTGAAAATTTTTACGAAAAAACAAAACTACAATATTTATAATAACATTATAAGGCGGATAAGTGAAAATAAAGGCTCAAGTTTTTTGAGTGCTTCCAAGAATCTTTACCAGGTATTCTATGCCTAAATGTTATACTAAAAACACGCGTTTCAGCCATTTTCACTCTTCTTCAAATACAGTTAAGAAACGAAATACGGAAACAAAACTACTAATTTTCCCTCGGCACAGTCTTAAAAGCTTTACGTAAACAGACACCACTCGCATGTCCCGAGTTGTTTTAAAATCACGTGACTTCTTCTGAAGCTCTGTACACGCTAAAGGTTGCGTTACAGAGTAAATGGCGAGCAAGGTCACCACAGTGATACTTGCCGGGTTGTTAGAACTGAAAGTCTTAGTTTGTATATACCATCGTTAGTCATACTAAGTTTCAGTATAATTTTTTAATCATACTATTTGTTGATTTTTCAAAGACCATAAAATAGTGTCTACTAACATTATTACAGTTTTAGTCATTCTGAAAAAATGAAAATAAAAATTTAAATGCTAAACCACGAATATTATTTCACAAGAAAAACTAGTTGTAACTCTCAGTCACTATTATTAACAAGGCGTTGAAAGAAAGTATATGCGCAATGCTGAAAAGAGCCAAACCTAATAAAATTAAATTATAAAAAAAATTTTGACCAAAATGGTTGAAACCAATATGGCGTCTTTAAATTACATACTGCATAGGAAAAACTGGTGAGAATGTTTATGGTACGGGGAAAAAATATATATCCATGGGCATAAATGTTTTGCGAAAAAAAAAAAAAATTCTGAATGTTTATTAGCGCCAGTAGTTTTATCCCGTTTTATCGGCGTCCATCTGCAAGATAAGCCATTGCCTTATTTGGCTTGGTCATTCAGGATGAGGTTGGTGCAGCACTGAATGGCAGTGATTCGTATGCCAACCAATCACGAAACACAGACGATGCTGTAATGTTTTAACACACAGATAATCTCGAAGCTTTTCGCGACAAAATTGCATGCCCCACCCCCAGGCATAATTTCGTTTTAAATAGCGGTGTTTTTCATTTTCACACTATTAGCCACGCGGTATTCAGCGGGGAACGTATTTTCAGGCCTGCAAGATAAAAACAGATTGACCGGGAACGTTATTAACGAGGGCAACCTTTATTCTCTATTTTCATGCTCCAGCGCCGATTAACCTGTCGCGCGCTGGCGAACCCGTCCTTCCAAAATAGGTTGCAAAGTGCTTGGCGGTATTTCGCTCACGCCCACGACACTGCACGAACAACCGGGCAGAGTGGTTTACATAAATGTAACAGTCCATCCACTCACAGGTTACACAACGCTTTGACACATTAGCCTCGCCACTTGCAGTTGTAGTTTACCAGCTGGCGTACTTGGAATGGCCTTTCATCGTTATTTAATCACGCCTTATCCGTTTCTTAGGTTCGGTCTCACACGCAACGTTTATTTCTACTATATAAATACAAATGTAAATGATCGTTCGTTCAAAATCTTAAATAACAGAAAATTTTTCACCGATTGCTTTGGAATTTTTACACAAAGTTGCAATACGAATACGCGCATTTTTTTTATTATACCTGTCACACCTTTGATAGGTAAAAAGGTAGATAAAAATAGTTAGGTAAAACATACATCTTTAATATTTTCATTGCTGTAGAGGACATACATAGAGATATATTAATATAGGTATAGAGGAGAGAGATATAGAGGGAGATATATATGGATAAACAGAGATAAAGATGTATATGTAGATAGAGATGTAGAGAGACTGAGTGAGATAGATAATTAGAGTGAGCGAGAGAGATGCTTTGCATAAGTGTGGTGTATATCATGCACTTTATAATGGTAAAATGAACACTTGTGCTACTGTTCACATCCACTATATATTTCTCTGTGTGAATGTATGTTGGAAAGTTAGTGACAGCACAACCAATGCAAAGGAAGCATAATGTTGAAAATTTAAATGTATCTCTTAAATAATAATGACGTTAAAATAAACAAAATCCAATATGGCACGTGAGACCGATTCAACAGCAAATATTTATCAATTCAATATTCCCTTCTAAAAAATATCAGATCACTAAAACACAAATATTTAAGTAGGAATAACCATTCTTAAAATTATTCGAACAATAAATTTTTTTGCTTTAAATCATGTCCATTTTTTTATTGAATTGAATTGTGCACCACGTAACTCTAAAGTCATAACCGTTCGTTTCGTACAGGTACTATATTATTTTGCAAGAGATTTTTCAGCCACAGTTTTAAATAAAAGGTTTAGTGTCCCTGAGGCAAATAGAGTGTATCATGAACACAATGTAAAATTTTTTTAAAAAAGGAGCATAAGCTTGTTTGGTCAAATTGAAAATATGAACTTAATAATTGAAATATAGTAATTTTAATATTTTAGTGGTCCGAAATCAAATTTAATGAATATCAATACTCTAGGAAAAAATTATTGTACTAAAGAAACTTCTCTAAAAAATTAATGTTCATTAGATAAAATAAAGGTAGGTATCTAAAACAATTTAAATACTTGTAGCATTTGACATGCCATACAATAAAAAGGTTTTAAATTTTCTTTGAATCCAATCTTTGAAAAGCACTCAAAATATACCAGAAGAATGTATTCAATGGATTTAATTCACTAAATAATATTTGCCCGCGTGAAGGGGGGGTCTTTACCGACTGAAGGCAAACATCAAAGAGAAGTGGTGTTTGCTCGAGAACAAACTAAACTAAGGATACTCTGAACGGCCAGACGGGGGGAGAAACGAAACCAGACAGCGAGGCGGAGGAAGATAAATAAAACAGCCCGCAGGTAGACGGGAGAGAATCAGAGCCCTGACAGAGTGTGTCCGCGCGAACGGGGAATAAACAGCACGTCATCGGACACGACAAGAGACAGGTCGCGGCAGGAGGGTCGCCTTGTGCCCCCGGGGGAGGCCACAGGGGCTTCATCCCTCTTGAAGGCGCTGTCTGTTGCGCCCCCTTTCTTCTCGGCGGTGCACCGGCCCTCTATTGTCCGCCAATGGGAGCCGCTCCTTCCGCGCAGGCGAGTCGCAGATCCTCTTGAGCGCCGCGTCGCGCTTTGAGTCGACTCCTAATGCGCGTTTCTGAGCGTCCGTCCGCCTTACGTCCCGGGATTCCTTGTCATCAGTGGCGGGCACGGGGGGGGGGGGGAGACGCAATTGCAAAAGGATGACGTGGAAGGAGGGAGGGGAGGTCAGGATTCCGAATAGATCCCCCGCTGCTACACACTTGAAGCCCCTCCGCCCACCTGGGCACACGCACGCGCACACACACACACACACACACACACACACACACACACACCAACACCCGGTGTGCACGGCTTCGGACAAAAACTACTCGAGATATCCGAGCGGTGGTCTGCTGTTTACGTAAAGCATCCAAGAATACGCTGGAAGGCGGGTGGGTATAGTTACGTTTTCGCATTTTTTTTTTTTGTTTTTGAACTGCAATTTTTTATATAAAAGTTAAAAAAAAAAAAAAAACTGACTAAAACGCGTGTTTTCGGAGTAGTAATGTTCAGGCACGAATCACCCGACACAGATTTTCTCGATAGCGCTCGTTGTTCCTCTGGCCATGCTGTGTCACGGTCGTCACAGTTTGTTGTCGTCGACACCGCGCTAGAAGCACTAGCTAGTCCCGCCTCACTAGCCCGGGTCTCGAGCCCGGCACAGCTTTACACTACACGCCGCACCCGAGTTCAACCAGGTCACTTGAAATTACAGCACACAGACAAGCCTCTATTGCACATCAACACGACACTACATCACGCCAGTTGGCCGATCTAACTGGTGGGGAGCTTCACTCCCCCTGCCGAATTAGGTACACGTAACTTCTATAGCATTACACGACCTACCAGCGCACACAACAGGCCCGTGTGCCAAAACCTATCCCACGAGACACGCACCCCCCGCCGTTCGATTCAAATGATTCTTCACGAGTGCGGGGTGCACCTGAATTACTATTCACTTAGCGAGTTGTAGAAACTTCGGTTTCTGGCCTCGCCCACGCTTACTGCCCCGGATGGCAATATGATGAATCTGCGGCCCGGGACACTAGAGTGCGCGTCATCAGCTCGCGCCTGGTCCAGCTGGAGGGGAGAGTACTCGGACCATGGCCCTCACATTCGATTGAGGGTCCTGGACCCAAAGTCGAAAGAACCCCCCCCCCCCCCCCAACACACACACAATTTTACAGTCACGTGCTACATTATAATTGCATGGTTATTTCTTAGCTACACTCTTTTTAGAATGTTAACTTAACCTGAAAATACAGGGTACAATTATAGTTACTATTTTATTAAGTCCAAACTAAGCTTTGTTTATAAAATTATTTTATTTTACCACAGCGTGTCATGTGTATTTATCTCACGCACTGGGATAAAAATAAAATTAGGCTGTGCCCGGACCCTGGACCCAGGGGTCCACCCAGCCCAACCATGATTCGGAAAACAAGTTTTGATATCCCAAACGTGTAGCAGGTTGAAAGGAAAGACCTAAGACCTAGCAATGATTACTAAGTGTCCACATCAGTGGGTGCATGAACAGTAGTGGGCGTGATGGAGGTGGTTGCCATCAAAGGCACCGTTATGCTCTTCTGTGAGCGATCCAATTATCGTCGCCCAAGAATGGTCCAGATACCTGCGCCAACACATGGCCGGGAGTAAACGATGTTCGCTCTGCGGCAACAGTGCTAAGGGGATGTTGAGTGCGTTTCTATTGGTGGGCTGGAGCGGTATGAAGTCGCTACAATCGACTGTGCCAAGGCCACAACATAGCAGCTCGTGTGGTCATTTAGTTACGACTGAAAAACCACACACCGGTATTTAAAAGTTGTTGCAAAACAAAACAATGTGAAATATGAATATGTTTTTTTTAATAAACCCGCAAGGGCGCGAACACCTCCCCCCCTCCCCCCCACACACACACATATATATATATATATATATATATATATATATATATACTAGGATGTTGGTATGTATGTATGACTGATAAACTCAGTTCACCGTTTGACCGATAGCCATGAAAGTTAGCACATAGAATTTTTTTTTTTTTCACGGAGAAGGTTTTTATGCTATCCATTTTTTTGTAACTCGCCCCTAGATGGCGCTGCAGCGCATCAACTTCTAAAACGTTTAACCGAACGCCATGAAAATTGTTTTACATAGATATTTGAACACGGAGAATATTTTCGAAAAAATATTGTTTATGCTCTTGCGTTACACTGTTATTAATTTATTTATTGTATATTAGTTTAAATTATTCTAAGTTGGTTCGATCATGTAGCGTTTGGACTTGTCAAAATAATGGTTCAATAACGTAAATTATTAGTAAAAAATATATAATCAACTTTAACCAATATAAATAATACAATCTTATCAAAACGACTAATATTTTTAATGTTTTTAAAGCGTTTTAAAGATTATAGATTACATCCAAACCACTGAGTTCAGATATATAGAGTTAAATGAATAATCAATGGCAGGACACGCGTTTGCGGGTTCTGCTAGTTTAATAAAAACGTTATTGTAACAAAACAAAAACCATTATTAAAGCATTAAATTAAAATAAAGAGCATTGCAAACACGATATAAGAATGACATGTGGAATGTGATCGCAATTCTAGAAAAAAAAAAAGGATCATTTTTTTTCATACTTGTATTATATGTTAGCCGAAATTTAGTAATCACTCTCCAAATTTTCAAGCCTGATTACAATAGCATCCACAGAGTGGGCGAGAGTTCCGGACGTGTGTGCTCGCGCCGCGTCGATGCGAGATGATCGTCAGGAACAGCCACGACTGTCGGGTCGTCTCCTGGTCGGCCAATGACCTTCGCTCGGCGCCCAACGCGAAGATGCGACCAGGGAGCGTGGTCGAACCACGCCCGGATAGTCCGGGCAATTTAGACATCCGGGGGTACAAAATTTCGCACCCAGCTGAAAATTGGTAGGATTGTTCAAAACACCATCATAAACGAAATATATAAAAAAAAGAGATAATTTTCTGATCTACAATTTTTGTCAATGCTAATTTTATGATAAGACTTACCCGTTTTGCTGAAAATCGCGGAAAGCCCGTTTTTGTGACCTTTGACCCCGAGTAAATTTTTTCTCCAGGTATCACATCTATGAGGACTTTTTTAGATTTCTTTTCTAACGGTGTTTTGAACTATTCTACCAATTTTCAGGCTGTGTGCGAATATTTGTAACTTCGCTCCTATTTTTTTGGTCTAATTTGACCGGACTACGGACCAGCTCGTGAACCTCAGAGGTGCAAGTGGCGTGGCGCCAGAGGAGGGCTCGCCGCCTCGTATCGGCACACGGCCCAAGGGGAGGGAGGACCGCCTCGGAGAGGAATGATCGGAATGCAACTCGTTCATCCTCCGACCCGGGAGGCCTAAAAGGACCTGTTACACACAAACACAGCCCCACACCTTCGCAACCAACACTCCAACACTCCAGACACCGATATTTATTAGTTCATACTCGAGGCTTTTGTGCCGCCGCGACTCAACAAGGACGGCTCTAGTGGTGCGGAGGGGGGCGACGGAAGACTGCCATATCGGCAGTATTCCGCCTGGTTTCTTCGAAAAAGGCGGGAAAAAAATACCATAACGCGAATCTGCCATAAGTCCAAAGGACGAGACGGAATTCTGCCATATTATTTTCTTACACCCTCCGTGGAATGAGTACAGCAGCATTGTCCTCGAAGTAGGGTATTATAGAATACTCGGTAGGTAGCGCTGTAAACAACACTCTAGCTGTTTCTCAGGTTAACTTTAAAGAGTACAGATAGAGCTTCAGACGGTGATAGTTGCAATAACAAATCATATTCATATCGCGGACGAGAAGAATCAACGACGACGATTAAAAAAAATACATGTGGTACCTAGTATTCCATTCTGCCAAAATTTCCTATACATTCTACGGAATGAGGAAAACGGCCTTACTCTAAAAATTATATTTTGTAACTAGCTTCATAGAGTTTACATTTCACACTGGAATAATTGAAGTAATTGTAGATCATTATTTAATGAGTGCAAATCCAACGCAAATATTCAAGGATTTTCTTATGTAACTGAACACAAAAAACTCAGATGTTAAGGTTTTTAATGTCTATAATAAATTATTTAAAGTCTACAAAATGTGTTTTTAAGATGCTGAAATGCGATGGAAATATTTTTGTGTAGTGTAGTTTGTTGGCACAGGGCAAGCAGCACAGGCGCTCTAGTGGAGACATAGGCTCGTACATTTCGAATGTTGATGGGCTTTGCACAGGCTTGCAGTCTTTCAAAAATAAACTCTGCTGAAATTTAAGTATTTTTTATATTAGAAAATAAAAAATATTCCCATGCGTAGCATAGGCCTATTATCCTGCTTTATTAATTTAAAACTATCAGATCTAACTGAAATTCAGATTTTTGTGACAAAATAACAACAAAAACACAAGATATACACTGATACACATCAATGCGACAAAACACGAAACAACAGAACACACAGATAGATAAAGATTGATAAAGTTCAGTTAACAAATTGGTTACTTTGGTTTTCAAAAAATCTTAAACCGAAACTAAAATGGTGTATACAAAATAAATATGTAGATTACAAAAGTTTTACTAATGAATATTTGTAGATTATTCAAAAGGAGTTTTTTTATACATTTTTTAGTTACTAATGATTTTAAAAGTGTCACTAATTCTGTAATTGCAAGTTGGAATTCTTAATCCAAACCGAGTCATTATGTCTGAACCAACAAAAATGGTAGTGCATCACTGATCGAACGTCTAATAAATAGAAAATGCAAATAACTTATATAGGAATGTAGCATATTCAAAATAATTTAAATGCCATAATTTTTTAAATTTTAATTTAAGAATTTTTTCTCCATACTTTCAATTATTTTCTAATTTAAATCTTTTGATGCAGAGAAAGTTTTAAATTTAATAAGACCTAAAGATCTTCATGTGTTGCTAATAGTATTATTTACATGTTGGTGGGAAAAAAGCTTGGCATCCAATATAACTCGCGGGTCTCAAAAGAGGACACCGCGTTTATTGTCGTTACTTACTATGTGATAATTCTGATTAAATAAATTAGTTTTTTTGACTAAAGGTTGTACAATAAATGCTATCGTAATTCAGAGACGTTTGTTAACTTGAAAATAAGATATGCTGCTGAATAGTTTCACAAACATATTCCAAATTATATTTTTTTTATCAGCATCTTTTCTTGATCCAATTCTGATTACAGTTGGAATATCATTTATTAAAAATTAAAGAGTAGTTAAAATAAACTACTACTTTGCGAAACACCTAATACCATGAAATTGCATTTGCAATTTTGACTGCAAAACGTCTATTTGTAAGATAATTAAAACATACCACGCATTGCTTGACGAGGCCTAAAATTGACAATTTTTTAATCATAAGATTATGTTGGAAAGTATCAAAGGCTTTTTTCATGTTGAAATAAGTAGAATAATTGGATTTATACTGGTGCACACACACATATATTTAAAAAAGCGTGTGTTAAAGACGATATTACACAAATAATATTTTTAAGAATAAAATTTATGTGCCTATAAATATTTTTTCGTCAAAAACTGCTAAAATACTACCAAACAAAGGTTTCTGACTAGAATTTAACAGTCAATAATATATACCGATAAATGGTTGAACACACAACCACTCACTGACTGATGCACACTTAATTAAAATATTTTTGTACAAAAGAATTTTTTTTTAATGTTTTAAATGTTTGTTTGAGCTTTACTTATAACATATTGGAATGATAATGCCACAGTTACTAAAAACTAAAACGCTACAAAAATTAAAAAAAATATATTTTTGCAAAACTCCGTTCCCCCGGAGAAACCCCCGGAATGGCCACCGCATGGGGAGCCCAAGAAAAGAAACGGGCTCCCCATTTGGAAGCCACCTGGAAGGTTTTTTTCTGTTCCACCCACCGTTTCTTTTGGTAGCCTGACTTGTTGCAAGGGATTGTATTCATACCAGAAAAATGCCACCATTTTGTCTGGGCAATCCACCTTGGAGGAGCCGGGGCGCGAACCCGGGTCCTACAAGTCACAAGGCAGGCGCTCTACCACCAGAACCAGAGCGGTAGAGCGGATACTGGCAGTATTCTTAACACTGACATGATGTTATTCCACGAGTTTACTGTTGTTTCGTGTGTCATTAACACGTGCAGTACGTGCAGTAACATCCAACCTCGATAACGAACAAAATTTATGTGTTCTTATGTCGATCGTTCAGCATGAATTATGTAATTTTCATCACCGGGAAATATAATATGTATAACTAGTCTGGCAAATTTTTAGTTACTTTCCTGCAAACAAACTTACAATCCCGCTGTTCAATAATTATATAGAAATGTAGACTAGTAAAAACAAACTACGTGTGATTCGTGACCAGACATGTAGTTGAAAACACATTTTGCGTTTGTTTATCACTCTCGGCATTATTTCAAAGGATTCCACGTTGAATTTGTAGGGACAGGAAAAATTCGCGAATTCATTTCGCGATAGGCTATAATACAAATAGTTATACTTCAGTGCTGTCTCTGTTATTGTTTCACAACTCACCTGGATGACGCTGGGCCAATGAGAAACACCCAACCAAAGATTTATCGAATCACAGGCTGCTACGTTGGGACGTCTCACGAGACGGCAGCCAATGAGTGGGTGACATTTGACCGAGTGTACGCAGAACTATGGAGTTCATCCTGGAGGTCATTGAACCCGCGAATTTTTCCGGTCCCTTTGAATTTGGTGTCCGAGATTGGTATTGCAAGTGTATTTGCAACACGCGAGAGCACATGAACTTTCTCGTTACCGAGGTTACATGTGTCACATCTCTGACGAGTATCGGCATGCTTCGCCGAACACCCGTGCCGAAGTGACGTCAGCCAGGCAGCGGACCGACCTGAGAAATCGCTAACGACTCCTATCCCAGTAGTGATTGCAAAACGATTAAATTAGTGAATTAGAATCTTCATTAATTGGCGACTGTGTTCAAGACCCCGGTTAAAGGCCGTGCAGAGCTTCACGAAAAACAACGTGATTCGAAAAATACTCAAGACATCCGTGTGGTGTCTGTTTACCAATAAATAGCATTTGAAAATTCGTTGAGGGTCAATAAGTAGTTGTTTTTTTTTTATTAAGTTTTTAAACCGTATTTTCAGAACAGTGAAAATGGTTAAAACGCGTGTTTTCAGAGTATTTTTATTAATGATAAAACAACCAGTACAGATTTTTGAAAGCACTTAAAGGGACTTGCATTACACCTTTATCTTCATTTCCCCGCCGTTGCCCTATGCGCGACGAGAAGACTGCGCGCCTTGCTCTTAGAGGCGACACAGCGCTAGAAGGACTAGGGAGCGTCGCACTTATCATCCCGCCTTACTGACACACCCTCACCCCTCCAAAAAAATTAAAATTTTTAAAGCAACAGCGGACAAAAAGTGGTTCAATTAAACCCCCCTCCTCCCGGCACCAAATAAAATTATGTGTTTGCTCCCGTGAATCGCCAACGACTATCGTTAAAAATTAACATTGATTCTTCACTAAATCACAGCACATAACTGTATAAGACTACCTAAGAACATAGCGTTTGGCTTCAGCTATTTTCTCCTTAACCAATCAATGGAGTTGGAAAATAATTCCTATTTAGGGGTTAATACAACTCTGTAATTGTAGTGATACCTACAGTTTTCACTCGACAACAGCATCTATTACCAACGTGCCTTGCGGGATAACTATCACTTTCAAATATTGGCAAAAATAAATAAAGTTAGCGATCACAAAACGTTATGCTCCCTTTGATTAACATTCATAACTTATTAATTTTATATTGTTGAAAAAAAAACTACTTCCTAAACAAAGAAGACAATAAAACTTCAATTTGTTTTCACAGTTGGTTCAAATAAATACACTAAAAATATTTTCAAATGGAAATAATTTGATGTAATAGAATATTTAAACGCAGGCAAAATGTCGCTAGCAAGATAAAACTAAGTCAATGTGCTAAAATAACTGAAAGAAATGTAATGCAGCTATGCAGAAAGTCATTAAGGCGTACGCCACAAGGCGTAGAAGTAAATCCTAGTTTCTCGTATTTACTCCCCCCCCCCCTTTTTTTTTCAAACACAAACCATACACACGCACACTAGGTCCGCGATGGTTGGAAGTTACTGTACAAACCAACCTTACCAACTCTGCCAACCTAAAAGGCAACCGCAACGTGAACCGACAAAGGCGGGATAATTACGAGGCAAATAAAGTTTTAATTAGCTCGGTCAGTTCATATCGGCAAGGGAGATTGCGATCTCCGTGTTGGAAACGAGAAATTATAGGCTAATTTAAAATGTGCATTGTATCTAACGTTTACCGCCAAACCTCGACAGACACGTGTCACGATGCGACGCGCATTCACGCGCGATCAGCTCCTGATAACACCGAACACTGCGGACACTATTCCCGCCCGTGTTTCAGCACACAATCTTCCTTCGCGCTGACGCCGTGCGGAAAACAACAGCGCGACGCGTCGCGATTAACATTACCTATTCCCCAGCCAATCATGTTCCGACGCAACCGTGACGCCAGCGCCACGAAATTTTCCGATTTGAAAAACTTTCTTATTTCCATCGCGTCGTGCACGCGACGTTACTGACATGCCTGTCGGAATTCTGGTTCTAGAACGGTGGTATGGACTATGGACTGTTTCATTGGTAATAAACTACCTACTTAAAATAATGAGAACCACCTTGATCCTAATTAATTCCATGGATTATTTTGTTGATACATATTGTGGACTTTGTGGCGGCAATCCAGTGCTGAATAAATAACACACGAGATAACATTTCCGTGTGAAAACGGAACTCTGCTAATTATACACACACACACCACACACACACACACCTACACACACACACACACATATAGTCTTTTTTTCTTCAGTAGTATTTTCAGTGCAGCAACATATCACCCAATTGCAAGAACCCGAGAATTATATCTATAAAAAACCACAGTTCTCGTCCGCAGGAAAAGACAATACGGTTAGCATAGTTCCGTTTTCACACGGAAATGTTATCTCGTGTGTTATTTATTCAGCACTGGATTGCCGCCACAAAGTCCACAATATGTATCAACAAAAATAATCAATGGAATTAATTAGGATCAAGGGTCTGCAACAATTATTATTTTTTTGAAATTTAATATAATTGAAGAAAATCGACATGAATATCAACATGTAGTCCCCCCCCCCCCAGGCAGGGTCTGATGGATGGTTGACACTCTCAGGAGCTGGCTGTCCTACCCCAGGGTCAGTCCTGTAGTCCCGGCCAGCCTGGAGGAGAGATAGGAGATGGTCACGTGGAACAGTGACGGAATGAATTGGTGTGGGGAAGTGGAGTACCCCGAGGAAACCCACAATCCACGGTAACGTCCACCACGTTTCCCACTTAAGAAAAATTCCGGGTTCGACACCCCCCCCCCTACCCCCACCCCCCGCGCGACGCTGTGTCAGGCAAGGATTTCAACAGCTCTCCCACCGCGCCTCCATTTCATAAAATTACTTTTTTTTAAAATTATATCTACATAAATTAAAATTTAAATGTCCGTTCAAAATCATAATAAACCTCCAAAATATTGCACTTAAAATTCGTGCATGTTTTAATATATTATTTGCGTGACACCTGTGACTGGTAAAAAAATAATAGATAAAAAAAATATTTGTAATATTGTCATTGCTTTAGAGTGACATATAGAGTAATATGGATAGATAAACTATAGAGATGCTTTGTGTATGTGTACCTACTAAATTGAAATTACAAAAAAAAAAATTGTTTGATTGATTCATTGGAAGGCATGCCGGGCGTTAGCCAGTGCCTACACATAAGTAGGGACCGGAAAAATTAGCGGTTTCAATGACCTTCAGGATAGACTCCAATATCCTTTACACACTCTGGCAAATGCCAACTGTTCATTGGCTGCTGACTTGTGAGTCGTCTCGACTGGGTGGCCTGTGATTCGACACTTCTATTGAGTGAGGGTCTCTAATTTGGCCCTCAGTCCTCCAGATTAACCGCGAACCCATAATGGAAGAATCAGCACTAAGGTATAGTTATTTGAATTTCAGCATGACACGAAACGAACCCGCGAATTTTTCAGGTCTCTAGCTGTGAGAGAAATGTCGAGACTGAGCACGAGCCGGAGGGGTGACGGCTGACGGGAGACGCCGAAGAGAAGGACTCGGAGATCGCCGGCGCCGCGGGAAGCGACAGAGCCGGGGAAGGGAGGTCCGTTCGGTGCCAAATTAAATAACCATGAGCGGCGCATAGAGGGCGTGAAGCGGCCCCTCGCGGAGGGCGGAGGGGGGTAGGGGCTGCAAACAGAGCATCGGAGGGCGAGACTGCGATGCAGGGCACGCCCGCGGCCAGAATGGAGTCCCCCGAGAGGTGAGAGGGGAGGCCAATCGGAGTCCTGCGAATGCGCGCGCTTGCTGGCGGAGGAAAAAAAAAAGGGTCCGGCACGGCGCCGAGCTGAATCCAAATTGCGTCATGAATATTTGAACGAGGGGCTTAGCGGCGCGCAGCACACCTGGACGCCTGGACGCCTGGACGCCTGGACAACACTCGTCGCCACAGCACGTGCACCGCGCGCCCGCCAGGGTGCTCCGAGCCGTGACCCTATTCTCACGACCGGCAAATTCCGGTACTGGTCTTCAACGAAATCTACTTTCAGTACAACGTAGGATTTTTTTAAAAAAATTAATTGTGCAGCAGTCTGTCTGTCTGTAAAGTCGGTTTACGGACGATAATTTTACGTCATAACGTCATAAGAAAACATGGATGAAAAATTGCATACTTTTTTTTTTAATTTTCAAATATTAGTTACAGTTTTTTTTGCAAATTTAATTTAAATAAATTTGTTAAAATATAATCACGAACGATTAGTTGAAAGGCCCGCCCGCCCTTTAACCTGTTTGATATAATATAAAAGATTTTCTCGCACGGTGGTTGGCCGGTTCTTGCACGCTCGGCTCAGGCGCGGAACGTGAACATTTTTTCGTGCGTGCAGCCGGCGTTAATCTATTAAAAAAAAGTTATCACGTCAAACAAGTAAGAGTTTTTGAACGATCACACAAAGTTTTGAGTGACCAAAAGTAAAAAGATAAAACATCTGTGTTACAATTTTTTTTATTGCAAGAAGAATCCACTAACGTTTAAAAAAAATCGTTTATATGTGTTTGAATTCTAGCCTATCACCGAATGAATCCGCGAAATTTGCAGGTCTCTACCGATAGAACAGGGAATACAAATATCAAATCAACTAACAAACATAAAAAAAGGGGGGACGAAAGACACAAAATGTGCAGAATCAGGTTACCTCCCTCCATAAAAAAAATTCCAAATTCAAGTTCTGCTTTCAACGAAACACAGATCGCCTCTGATTGGCCAGAACCTCCAAATCAATCACAGAAGCCCATCTCTTATGGGCCAAACCACCGTGTCAACCGGAAGGAAAGAAGCCTCTGACTGACCAATCAGGAAACACTCACCTCTCAGGCGACAGTATTTAAGGAAACAGAACTTAGAGTGCTGACTGGCAGCGGAGTGAGTGGTCAGTGCAACCACTCACCGCCAGGGGCGCTTGCGTCCCTGGTCACTAAACCAGCCCTGGACAAAAAAGCAAAGCGGACCACGAGTCCAAGTTCCCAACCCCACGCATGGTAGACTCTTTTCTACTCTGTCCAACTCTTCATCCAGACCATCCTCTGTCTCCTGTATTCTCCTGCACTTAAAGCATGCGAATTTGCACCCCGCACGACAGTGCCAAGGGTTTTCCCTGTGTCTATGCAGGTTTTACCTGAGCCCAACCTATATCTAGTTATAGTATAGATTTAAGAGTAAGGGGAGTTAGTCATGGCATCAATCGCTGCCGTGGCTGGCCAATCCCCTCCTAGCACATGATGCATGCGACCCTCTCCCTGCATGGCTAATCCCAGCATGACTAGGCGTATAGGCTTCGGCCTGAGACGCACCTAGGTCCCTCCCCTAACCCGGACCCCTCCCAAATACACTTAGTTATTAGTTAGGTCCGGAAAAACAAAAAAAATATATATATGCTTAGTAGAATACGGCTAACCTGAAGATGGCGTCGGGAAGTCGGCTGAAATGTCAGTGAACTCCCCCCTCTACGTAGCTATGACCCACAAGCCAAGCAGCCAATAAACGGCTTATCTGAAAGGAACTGTAACAACATGTAAATGACTACAAATACCTCGTGAACCGATATCACGTATTTCCCAAGCCCTTTGAATAAGATTTTCTTACAACGTTTTTACATCCAGGGTCATTTTTACTAACTTATAACAAAAAGAACATTGAAGCGTAATGTTAAAAAGATATATTCCCAGGAACGTGCGCATTACTATGTTAGAAAGCTAAGCTTCATTTTCCGAGAAAAAATCAACATGTTTTAATAGTGGACAGTCCTCAATTATTTATATTTGATGTGTGAGTATAAAACTCAAGTAAGTTATTTAAAAAAAAAATCAAGTCTGCAAAAGGTTGCTGGAAATTTAAAAAAAAAAATTAGTTGTCTGTAAAGTCGGTTAACGGACGATAGTTTAACGTGACAACGTCATAAAAAAACATTGATGAAATGATTGCATACTTTTATAAATAAAATTGAATTTTTTTATTGAATTATCACTATTTTGTATGGATACAAAGAAGGAGTGAAATTAAATCTACAATTTAATTGATAAATTTACTTTTATTTGCACTCATTAATTCAAATATGTTTATTACTTTAACGAAGAGATTATTTTAACTATAACTTTTATACATGTTTGCTATTTAACTTCTTCCAATCTGTGTTATTCTGTTAAGGATAGGACGATGATAGGAAAAGTAGGAAACGAATGAGAGTGTTTCAAGTTTAATGTGCCTCGAAAAAGTCAAATCGATGGTTGTTCCAATCGAGTGGAAGAGAGATAGATGCGGCACAAGCGTACAATGAGCATAACGGGACACAGCGTAACGGGACAATTTGCGTTATGGGACACTTTTTCGTGCGTGCAGCCGGCGTTCATCGATTTATTAGACGTTGTCACGTCAAAAAGTGACTTTCAATATCATTACCGTTTATTTCGGAATTTCTTCATCGTGACTTTCGTGACCTGCGGACACCCTGCTACTGCCAGCTGTGGAGAGTGCTTCAGGCTAGAGGTGGGTCGAAAAGTATCAACCTGATACGTTGTCACTGATACGCGCCTGTATCAGGAACGGCAAACGAGTATACTTGAAAAATATCAGAGACTTTAGTATCAGTTCAGAATTCACCTGGAACAACACCACGGCCAATGAGCGCAGTAACCTATCGCAGATGACGGTCACTTGGGCGTTTGTTTTTCCTAACCTAAGTTAAAACTAAGTGTGTAAGGGAGGGGTCTAGGTAGGGAAGACTCTAAGTGCGTCTCAGGGCAAGCCCTATACGCTCTAAACATGCGGGTTTTTAACCATGCAGAAAAGGTCACATGCATCATGTGCTAGGAGGGGATTGGCCAGCCATGGCAGACGTTTTCGCCATGACTAACTCCCCTCACTCTTAATTCTAGACTAAAACTAGATAAGTTGGGCCCAGGTAAAACCTCCATAGACAGAGGGAAAACCCTGGGCACATACATGCGGGATGCAAAGGTCATGCATTATTACAAGCAGGTGGATTACAGGAATAGAAGGATGGTCCTGGAAGAAGAGTGGGGCGTGGTATAAGTTCTACTATGCAAGGGGTGGGGCACTTGGACTTTTAGTCCGCATTGGTTTGGTCAGGTCTGGTCATTTTGGGGGCGGCTTATGCCGTTTCCCGTCGTGCTGCCAGTTAGCACTCATTGTGGCTGTGTAATATGTCACTTGGGCGGAGCTTGTGAAAGGGGAGGGAGCAGGAACGAAGAATAAGGGATAAAGAAGGGAAAGAATGTAGGGGAGGAAGCGCAGGGGAAGGCGTTGAAGCCTTGAAGGAGAGGCGCAAAGCGATATTGTTACAAGCAGGGCTGCCACTCATGGGTTTTTCCACCCAGATCTGGGTTTTTCCAATGGTGTTTGGGTTTCTGGGTTTTTAAATAATGAATTCCAACAATTCTAGGTTTTTTTATAATTTTAATTATTTTTATACCTAAAACAATAATAAAGGTAGTAGCTACTGTAACTGTTGCAATATCTGTTTGATAAATGCAAACAAGTCTATGTGTTTCACACACAAAAATACATATAAACACAAAACTAGTTTTCAAGAAGCTAAGTCGAATATTAAATTAGACACATTCTTCAAAGAGGCTTGCAGAACACAAAACCAATGCAACAATTAACCTTCAAACCAATCTTGTAGAATCAGACTCTGAATAAAGACTAACGTACATGATGCAGTTTTATAAAAACAATTACCGGTTTAAAGAATGCAGTGATGGTGTTTGTTTTGTCATGTATATATTTGTAGGTTTTTTTATGATATGTGCTGGTCCAAGAATTACTTATACAGCCATTTTTATGCAGTGTAATTTTCTTGTATTGGTTGTATTTAACCGTTTTCAGTCTTGTAAGGTAATTAATTGTTTTATATTAAAACCAGTTATGTTTATATTTTTGAATTAGTACGCAAACATTTTCAACGATAGCATTTTAGACGCATCTGGGTTTTTTACCCATGTGTCTGGGTTTTTTTGTAAGTTATCTAGGTTTTTCATGAATATCAGAGTGGCAGCCCTGGTTACAAGTCGTTTTGTTTATTGTCCTACTTCAAAGTACGTTCAGTGCGCAGTGCGTGCACCGTCTCGTTCAATAATAAAACTAATGAAATTTTAATATTAAAAAGTACATTAATACAAGATATAATATTTATATTTGTGCACCTAACAGCTATGAAAATGCAAATAAATTCTCAGTTGACACTAATAACATATGTAAATAACATATGGACTTTCTTTTTTCAAAAACAATTAGTAACTAGTGTTTTTATACATTAAAAATTCACGATTTTATCAAAAATAAAAAATAAAAAAACAGATAGGTACATTAGTGAGCATACTATATCAATGTTTACGTTTCAAATGTTTCTTCAGATTAGTCGATGACTTATAACTCAGTTTTTGTTTACACAAATTACAATTAGCAAACTCATTATTTTCCGTGAAAAAATTCCACACAAATGAAGTCTTTTTCGTGCACTTATCCATTCCTTATTTCACTATAAAGATACTACTAACTACAAAGCATGACAGCGGGTGAATGTTGAACTGATTGATACTGGTTGTATCAGGCGGGCATGAGAGTATCAGAGGTAGAGAATTACCAGGCGTGATAAATAATGTATCAGATTCTCCTTCCGGTCGCACGGTCTGCGTACGCGGAGCTTTGTTGCCTCCTGGGACCGTCTGATACAGAAGTATCAGAGACTTGTAACATGGTACAATGCTGTATCAGTATCAGGTTGGAACAGATACCGAAAATTGCTGTAACAACCCACCTCTACTTCAGGCATACAAGATGGTGGGTGAAGCCGAGTCTCAGAACCAGGAGACAAAGAGAAGGAGAAAGGGAGAGGAGAAAGAATGAGAGAAGGAGAAAAGGAGAAGGTAGAGGAGAAAGAGGAAGAAAATGGCTGAAAATAAAATTATTTGTTAACGTTGGTGGATACTTTTTGCAATTAAAAAAAGTGTAACACAAATTTTTATCTTTTTACTTTTGGTCACTCAAAACTTGTTTAATCGTTCAAAACGATTACTTTTTCAATCACCGACTGCTGCACCATTAATTTAAAATAAAAACTACCTAGTACCGAAAGAGGAGAGAGGAATAAGAGGGAGACAGAAGGAGAGAACCCGCCGCTTCCCCCCCAACCCTTCCAGGGGTGTCCCCAAGGGACAGGCATTTCCGGGCCCCGCGCGCCTCCCTGACCGGAAACGCCCGGAAATGAACCGGACAGGAATTAGGGAACTTCCTGGCGCTGGAAAAAAAAGGAGCGAAAGATGGAAGCACCCGACCAGACGGCGAGCACGTGCCACGTGCGAAGAAGCGAGACTCAAACAGTCACCAGTGCGAGAACTGGCGTGACATGCTGGGCAACTTCCACTCTTCGGGCAACTTCCACTCTTCGTTCTGGCTGGCTCCGAAACCCTTTCAGCGACCCCCCCCCCCCCCCAATTCCGTTATAGGCCATATTTAACAATCAGTTGAGTTTAAAATTGCGATAATAATTGTAATATAATTCATTCGCAGTCAGCAGGCACACAGTTGCATCATGTTGAAAATCGGAAAGTATAAATCAGTCGAATATGACAATGAATAATTAATTAGCTGAGTTATAGGCTACTGTACACATATAAGTTTTTTTTAGAGTACGCGTACATAGACTGCATTAATTTTTTTATTATAGTCCCTAACAAAACGATTTTGTACATTAGTTCTCTCCGTGATTAGTGTCCTGAAATAACCTAAACTGTCATATTTTCGGTGTTAAATTAAGTTGTGTATGTACTGTGTAAAAACACAAAAAAATTGTCAACGGGTCTGGTGCTGAATGCTGTTCATGACAAAGTAAATATAACTAACCATTTACGCAGTATATACTGCCAGCGCGATTCCCTACATTGAAATACGCGCACTATAGCATATTCAGCAAACAAACTTTACCAAACAATAAATCGTATGTATGCACAACACTGTGGATTTTATCGTAAAAACTAATGCGTGGTGTTTCACAAACTGTTCTTTCGCACACATCGCTCTAACATTATTCAACAGAATCCTTAAATTTCACACGAACTTATATGCTTGACACGAAGCAGCAAACAATTTCAACATTTCATAGATTGCTATATCGGGAATGCATGAGTTCGCGTTGTATGAATCACGCAAGCTACACCCCAGCAACGTGTTTTTTATATGTTACTTGAACGGCATATAAGATATTGGTTTTTTTTTTCATCTACGCTAGTTTGGTAAGTTACTATTTTAAACTGTTTTGTTCTGTTTGATTATTATCTGCATGTGTTAAGCAGGTCGAATCAACAGCCTCCTGGATCTCGTAGCTGTCATGCTGAACCTCGCCGGGCTGCGTGGCGTGGCAACCCTGCTCTGGGAGATGTGGCAACCCTGCACTACGTCAGGCGCAGCTACGAGGCGCCGCGCCAAGACTAGGGCGTGAGCATGAATACAGCCAGTGCAGGGGTGTCCAGCCCTCCCCAATCGGGATCACCAGGCCCGCTCACACGGCCATCTTGGATACTACTCTATTTCATTGGCATTACTATTACTTAAAAGGTTGTTCCTGTGGATTCATCACATAATTTATATTTCTTTTGTTTGATCCAAATTTATGAATCAAATATTTACTACGCGTTATTTGCAACCTGAGAATGTTAAGCGAATGACCATAATTCTGTACCTTGGAGGCATAAGACACTATGTCACATAACCTATAGACTTCATGAGAAAAAAGAATTTAAGTATTACTTCAATTATGTATACCCAAAATAGATGAATTTTTGATACATCGTAGATATTAGTGTTGTATTCCACTAGAAAGAAAGGTAAACGGTGGTCAAGTTTATGGTTAAAAGTGTATTTTGCCCAAAAGTGGACATAGTGTCTTATGCCTGCGAGGTACAGAATTATACACACTTGCATGACATTTTACTGCTATTTTATAACACTAGGCAAATATCTAGCAAAAAGGTTATCAAATCATAATTCTATAGCGATAATTTTACAGTAATAGCCCTTAAATAATAAAAACGAAGATGCAGTAAAATAACTAACATGGTCAAGTTGGCTCATTTCAATTTCACGTCATCCTTTCTTACAACTAGTCCTGTGAATTTTATCCTACAGCGATGTTGAATGTTACACTTCACAGCGAGCACTCGTTCGCCAACACCTACTAACTGTAAATAGTTTTACAACTAAAACGCCACGTTCATTGCATCCTGCCTAAAAATAAAATCTACTTTTACGTGCAACCACACAGAGGCAAATAAACGCTATACTTTAAATAATCCAGAGTTTTTCCAGTTTATTTATGCAAAAATATATATTGTTTTCGTAAAATGGCTTGTTATAATTGTTCCCACTCAATTATCTGTGTCCCGCGACAGTTTGGACGCCGCTGTTCCAGGGAGGAGTGTAGTGGGTAAAAGCCCTCTACGCCATGGAACAAGCGGGTGCGAGAAGACTGCAGAGGGGTGGAGGTGGGCGCTAGGGGGAGGGGGGTTGCACGCACATGGTAAAAGTGCGCCGTGTCCGTTAATGACTCCCGCCCTCGTAACGGGAACTACAGCTGAAGAGACTCGCGAAACGGCGTCCTCTAGCGCACGAGGTAGTTGCGCCTGCACCTCTCTGGGGGATATGCAGCCCGCAACACGCCGCGGTAATGCGGGTCGTTAGCACAGATTTACTGCGCGATACTCGCAGCTAGGGGTTATGAGGTTGCAACGCTGTGATACTTTTTTTTTCTCTCCCTTCCCACCATAAACTGTGAATAAAAAACATTACATTCAGTCAATTATCCATTCTGCTTCACTGCGGTGTAAGTAAAATAATACCCCATCAAAAACGTAAATTTGCTATTGAAATAGGTATTAATAGCAGCAACAATGCACTATTTTATTTACTATTACACGATTAGCGCATTCTTCGCAATAAACAGTACCTACGCCCTGATATTTGTTTAATGCATTTCATTACGTTTGGAAAATTGGTATTTTTAAAAATTCCGCTCGGAATTTTTTACGGGAAAACCAAATTTTTCATATTAACTATATGTTAAGGCATTGAGAAAGTCTTACCCGAAAAAAAAAAATGACTGTGTTACTTTATCCTTGTAATAATTCTGTGGAGCTGGGATTCCCATCGTGCGCTGTGGCTCTTTACAGTTTTTAATTGTAAGGTCATTGTGAATTCTGTAAGAATAAATTATCTACTGTTTATAGATGTTAGTTTATTTATCTCTTACTTTCTACCGTCACATTTTATTTATTCCTATAATAGTTTTATCAATAAAATTTTCCAATGTTTGCAAACAATTAAAAATTTGAATCACAAAAACAACAAATTATTCAATTAAAACATAGCTGTTTGTGAGTTAGGGCTACAAATATGGTCTGAACCTCATATCGGCGCGTAATGGAGGCGCCGCAAGAAACAATCTGTAGTCTAAGGGCGGCGCGGGATAAAAAGGTTTGGTAACCCCTGCCTAGGGCTGAAAATGCGTGTGCGATTTTTTCCTCGATGGTTTTATTATTCAGTAGGCTTAAGGGAGAAAGATAGGAATTGAAAGACGCCATACTAGTTTCAACAGTTTTTTTTTATGCCAATAAAAATATTTTTACGATGCCTTCGTTTTGGTAGAGAGCACATTATCAAGTTATTATTACAGTTACAGTTATTAAAAAAAATCCAAACAAGTGTAACGACTTCAAGAGGAAACAATACATATTTTTAGCAGACAGTTACTGTTATCTTCAGGCTATAAAGTTCTCTTTATATAATACTATGCTTAAACGAAACCAAATTTTGAAAAAAAAAAAAAAAAATGCCATTTCACGCCACATAAAACAGAATTTAGGTACTTTTGGATGAAATTTTGCGGATCTAACGATTAAAGTAAAATGAAAATTACCATCTGAAATCTGTTTCGAATACCAGACAAAAATTAAAGTCTATATCTGATTAACAAAAAAAACTATTACACCCATCCTCCTTCCAGAAGTCGTTTAAATTTTCTGAAATAAGGCATTACAATTTTGTACTCAAGATTTATCTTTCTAAAATGAAGTCTCTTTGCATTGCGTGAATCCCAGGTAATACCGGATATCTTAGCTTACAGGTATAGCCGAGGTGTGTTCAACAAGTAACGGAAATTTTCGTTTATGAAGTGACGTCTAATAAATAGATGAACGCCGGCTGCACGCACGAAAAAAATTGGTTGTCTGTAAAGTCGGTTTACGGACGATAGTTTAACGTGACAAAGTCATAACAAAACATTGATGAAATGTTTGCATACTTTTATGAATAAAATTGAATCATTTTTATTGAATTATCACTATTTTGTATGGATACAAAAAAGGAGTGAAATGGAATCTACAATTTAATTGATAAATTTACTTTTATTTGCACTCATTAATTCAAATATGTTTATTACTTAAACGAAGAAGAGATTATTTTAACTATAACTTTTATACATGTTTGCTTTTCAACTTCTTCCAATCTGTGTTATTCTGTTAAGGATACGACGATGATAGGAAAAGTAGGAAACGAATGGGAGTGTTTCAAGTTTAAACTGCCTCGAAAAAGTCAAATCGATGGTTGTTCCAATCGAGTGGATGAGAGATATATGCGGAGCAAGCGTACAGTGAGCGTAACGGGACACAGCGTAACGGGAAAATGTGCGTAACGGGATGCTTTTTCGTGCGTGCAGCCGGCGTTCATCGATTTATTAGACGTTGTCACGTCAAAAATGATTCAATTTTATTCATAAAATTATGCTATAATTTCATCAATGTTTTGTTATGACGTCACGTCAAACTATCGTCCGTAAACCGACTTTACAGACAACCAATTTTTTTTTAAGTTTAATGATATGTCTACATTAATGTTATGCTCTTCACAATGGTCCACATAAGATATTATACACTTGTGCCAATCCAATCCCCGTAACACTTCTGTAACTCGAGCTTTGGGACAGTATTTAGTTCTTTCAGCGATTCTGTAAACCGACGGCCCTTTATTTTTGGGAACAGAAAAAAGTCACACGAGGCCATGTTTGGCAAATATGGAGGCTGAGCGATGTTCCAAAAATGTAAGAACAAGCAATGAAGTGTGAGCATTATTGTGGTAAAGCCATAAATTATTTCGCACCATATCCGGGCTTTTTTTTTTAATTTTTCATAAATAGGTTATTACCATTTATTTAACAAATAAAAATAAATAAAAAAATCGCCGATGGTACCAACACAAATGTAAACATTTGATAGCTGACAACATACTAAACATCCGATATGGCTAACTTTGTAAACATACTTTTCAGACATGCTTACCAACACAAAAACGAAAAAAAAGCGTAAATCGGACTAATACAACCCGCGAAATTACCACATTTCCGTTACTTTATTGAACACATCTCGTGTGTGTACACACATAAAGATCTCTCTATCCAATGTGCAGTAAAAACAACATTTCTGCTAAAGACAATTTTAATAATTTTAGTAGGTATTAATTTCAAAGAAGTTCAGTGTATTATACAGACAAAACAAGTATAACAAGTATTAATATAACTACTACAACAAATACAAGTATTACAAAATAATAATACAAGTAGTATAACCAGTATAACACGTAGTATAGCCAGCACACCAAGTACAAGGGTCGTTACCACAACGCCGAACGTGCAATAACGCCGAATGCCAAATTGACCGCAACGCCGATAGCTAGAAAACTGCTGTGTACCACAACGCCGAAATACAGTAAAGCCGAAAAATGTTGCTGCGGGAGGTGGCCACAGGAGCAAAATGAAAAACACCTGAATGAATTTGTGTGTGTTTCTTAAATGTATCTTAACGCCGAAATACCACAACCTAACCTAACCTAACCTAGGCTAGCCTAGCCTAGCCTAACCTTATCTAACCTAACCTTTGTGGCAGTCCTGCAATGACATTTTTCGGCGTTTATGTATTTCGGCGTTGTGGTAAACAGCAGTTTTCTAGCTGTCGGCGTTGTAGTCAATTTGGCATTCGGCGTTATTGTACGTTCGGCGTAATTGTATGTTCGGCGTTGTAGTATTTCGGCGTTGTGGTACACAGCAGTTTTCTAGCTGTCGGCGTTGTAGTCAATTTGGCATTCGGCGTTATTGTACGTTCGGCGTAATTGTACGTTCGGCGTTGTAGTATTTCGGCGTTGTGGTACACAGCAGTTTTCTAGCTGTCGGCGTTGTAGTCAATTTGGCATTCGGCGTTATTGTACGTTCGGCGTAATTGTACGTTCGGCGTTGCGGTATTTCGGCGTTGCGGTGCGTCCCGCAAGTGCGACTGGGAAGGCGTCCCGGCGCCAGCGAGGGGATGAAGGGCCTCCTGTCGCAGCTGCGTCTGGCGGGCAGGAGGGCGGGCCAGACAAACAAGGCTGAGGGCGGGTTGCGGTTATGACAGGACACTTCTCGGAATAATTACAAGCCTAGTGAGGGTCGACACAGCCGGCTGGTCGCGGCTACAAGTGAGCACGAGAGGGGAGGGGGGCTCCAAGCGCCGCTGCCAACTGCTCTCCGCTGTCTCCGCCGTCTGGTAACCCGAGCAGGCTTGCAACTGTACCCATAGAGTAAGTTAAGGGAGAGGCGCCACTCCCATAGTAATGATCGTTCACTTGAATTTGTAAACAAAAAACCCTTGCGATCATACCATTTCTTTGCGACTTGACAACGAAAAAATTACAGCCAATTACAACCTGAGGAAGGTTTAGCGCGTGATAGTTGGCTTCTTTTGTTCACAAGCTTGGTGCAAACGTAACTTGTAGGTTCTGCAGGTAATCTGTAGAACGACAGGCCAACGTGCTCTAATTTTCGTTTTCGGCAATATGCCACGCAGCATCTAGTTTTAAGTGACATTTTAAAAATATACGCTTTTACTTTCAAATCCCATTATTGCCACGAGATAATACAAATATGGCCGTATGATAGCTCGAAGCTCGACCTCAGAACAGAGAATCAAACCCAACAAAATTATAAAAATGGCATCATAAGAAACTATTTATAATTAGAATAGAAGTAATTTATAGTACTGTAACAGCAACTTAGATTAACACAAATTAATAACAACTGGACATATAATAAACTAAAGAGATCAAAACTTGTAATCTATTTTTCCCGATGTTGGTGAAACATGGTATGATCCAGTTTTTAAGGATTCAGTTCGTCATATCTACTGTCACCCCCCTGACTGTACCTACACCTCTCGCCCATGACTTGGAGAAATCAAGTACTTACCAGACATTTGCAAACTCATAACTATCACACTTGCAAGACATTTCAACTGCTATTTAAAAACATTTAGTAAATATGTATCAATTTTTTTCCATCAAATAATAAAATAAAAGGACATAAAATTTACTATAACCTTTAAATAATAAATAACCAACATGGCCTTTAAGCCCAACACCTCAAGTCGCCTCATATCAATTTAACGTCATCGTTTCTTACGACTAGTCCTGTGGATTTTATCCTTACAGCGATGTTGAAAGTTAGACTTCAAAGCGAACACACACTCGCCATAATCTACTAACTGTTAGTAGTTTATAATTTAAATGTCACGTTCATTGCATCATGCCTAAAATTAATAGCTACTTTTATGTGCATCCACACAAAAACAAACAAAAAAAGGCGCTATATTAAAAATAAGCCAGAGCTTTTCCATTTATTTATAAAAAAAATAGTGTTTTCGTAAAATGACTGACGTGATGGCTGACACTCACGATGACCCCCTGCCGTGTTTTGCTGTCATTTTGCTGTCATTGCATGACCACGCACGGCATCGGTATCCACGCCATCAGAACGAAACCCTTGGTCGCAGCTAATATCGACATCAGACTGATACTCTTCAAGTATCGGCTTCACACTCCATGTTGGGATATTCGATTTCTCATCTCCTCCCTTCTAATCTCATATTTACACGAAGAAATATTTCAAAACTTATAGACTTAAGACTACAAAATATATTTTATACGCGTTACCCAGCTGCAAAAATATAGAAAACGAACTACTGTGAGTAACATTGACACATTAAGTTAGACAAATATTTTAATTATAAATATTATGCTTGGCCTTAACACGTATCAAATAACATGACACATAGGTATATCTGGCAATAAAATCTACTTCAGAACTCAAAATGCACATCCATAAAAATTGCTCTGCATAAACAAAACGTGATGAAAATGCAATAACCTGACTTCGGGGATGAAGCCGCGCCTTAGCGAAAACACGCCATATTAAAAACAATTTTTTTAAGATTTTTAATTTCCAGTTTTAAATTTTATTACGTTACTATTGATAATTTTATTTCGTTGAGGCCGAAATCACACATTAAGAGATTTTCAACTACCATAACATACGATTTATTGATAATGTTATTACATTGTTGTCATTATTAAACAATTATTCATTACTAAAGGCTTAACTACACAAGGTAAACTATTTTCAGCAATCTGCCGCTAATAACTTTAGGCTTGCTATTAAATTACGAAGTTACCATGGTTTAAAACGAAGTTAAATTTTTAAAATTATAAGACAGACCATTTATATGACCTAAAAATTGTCGAAACCAAGATGTCGTCTTTCTGTTTCCGTCTCTCACAATTAAATAAAATTTTAAACACCTGAAGAGAAAACGAGTTCCCGCTGTACGCCTGATCGAAGTTATAGAAAGTTTTCAAGTCTAACAACAGTTAGATGGCGCCACTCAAGTTGGTGACGACTTCCTGGATTCTCGTGCTGGTACATTATATCTAGAGACCGGAAAAATTTGCGGGTTCAATGACCTCCAGGATAGACTCCAATATCCTCTACACACTCGGGCAAATGCCAACTGTTCATTGGCTGCTGACTTGTGAGTCGTCTCGACTGGGTGGCCTGTGATTCGACACTTCTATGAGTGAGGGTCTCTAATTGGCCCTCAGTCCTCCAGATTAACAGTGAACCAATGACAGAAGCAGCACTAAAGTATAATTATTTGAATTTTAGCATAACACGAAATGAACACGCGAATTTTTCAGGTCTCTAATTATATCGAAGGGTAATACAATGGAGATCAGATAATATAACGTACCTAATGTTAGAGATCCTGAAGTACTCACGATTGCAATTTACAAATCTGTGCTTTGCCATTCTCGAATAATCCTCTCACACTATAGACGATGTACGAACAACTACTTCTGAGCTCTGTGAAAGCGCCTCTCTAGAAGAAAGCAGATTGCCTAACGTGTGGTGGCAGACGATCGCGTGAATTATTAACGAGAAAGTAGTTTAACGGCGGACTGAAAAGAGTTTTCTACGTAAAACACATTTAAAGCAGTGCTGAATTTTTCAGGCGCTCGTTCTCGTTATCCTGTCTCCCTGCAGTTGTGACGCTTCGCTTCAGAAGAGGGGAGGGAACTAGGAGAGCGGTGGGAATTAGGAGAGGGGGAACTAGAAGAGGGAACTAGGAGAGGGGAGGGAACTAGGAGAGGGGAGGGAACTAGAAGATATAGGAACGGGACGACCCACTCCAAGCGCACAAATGGATTAATCTTAAAAATGTCGCCGTCCGTCCAACTTTCGCTCCGGATACCCTGGGGCTTGATTGTGTTCCCGTCGCCCCGGGCGCATTTATCCGCGTGAAAATACCGTTTCCATTCCGGAACATTCCAGAGGTGTTCAACCCGCAGCCCGAACGGTGTGTTTCAGGCAGCGCTATTTTTGCTCACAGTCTTCCCTAGGAACTGTTAGAAATTTCAGTTAATTTGCGGACTTTTCAAATAAGAATTTCACTCAAATAACCGGAAGAGTTCTTCACAATTTCAAATAACTGAATATTCTTATAAACTACGCCGTATTTCAACTTCAAAGTTTTACATTTAGTTCTAAACAAAGGTAAACACACGCATAAACAAACTTAGAGTGTTGTTAATGTGGACTCAACCAGATTTTTGTTAGTTTTGTTGATATACCTACCAAGTATATTTGTTTGGATTCATGTTCGAAGTAAGTGGATAATGTGTAACCTTGCGTTCTACGTAAATTAAAGGTGAATATTTTTTTTACAGTGTGCGAGGCGGAAATAGTTGAAGACCGACATCTGGCAGCACTTTTGGGACTGCTCACTGTCTATTAGATGAACTATATAACTGATGGAAGAAATCCCATCCAAGTTAGCTCCTTTCATTAAAAAAATATATATATATATTTGTCTGCCAACTTACGTTTATAATATAATTTTCCACTGCAATTTATTAGTTTCAGAAACGTATTTTAAAAACTTGAAGAAGAAAAATTGTTGGTAGACCCAAAGTTTATTTTGGTATAAAATACTTTGGTTCATTTGTAGTGTCAGGCTGCCCTGTAAACAGCCTAGAGTCGCAGCTGGACCGTGGAGTGTTCCTACACCGAGCGGACGTGTATCGTTGCCACGTCTAAGGGATAGGTACCCCAGAGAAGTGACTGCAGGCATCAACTTGAAGACTGTCCTTTTATTAAGCACATCTTAAACTCCATATACGTTCTCTACTGAAACAGCTTACAGAATTACATGGCGCGTCCGACGCCAATCAGTCCCACACTCAAGAGTGTCCACCAGCATTCCCTTGTCTTGCCTTCTACCACAGATTTCCCCCTCCCCCAACTCCATCGGGCAGTTCTTGGCCACGAGGCCTGCCTTCCATCGAAGCTTCCACATTTCCACGAGCACACAAGCAGACTCGTGCGTTCGTTTGCACGGGGCATCGAGCAAGTATACATGTTTATTGACATTGCTGCCACTGCGTGGTTCCTTCACGTCAGACTTTAGTACACTATGATTAAGTTTTCACAAACATTTTACGCGCATCATCTAGCCTACTGCGCGTGTCTTTTAACTATAAGCGACGTTTTAATATTCAATATACGCAACCCTTATGAAACATCATTTGCCATATATTTATTTATCCACATAACATAGTCTTACAATAAACAGAAATTATAATTATGTTATATTCCTTGGCATATGTATCAGGAGTCGATCAGCGACTCCGGGTCACCACGCATGTATATATTTGGATTTAAGTTACTTTTGTCATATTGCCAAACTTACAAGAATAAACTATCGTGGGGAAAAAGTCATCGCAATGATTATGGTGACATGGTGTATGATACGGCGCGACCCGTAACACTTTGGACGAGGAAACAATTAACTGGTCCTTGATTCAAAAAAAGGTTGAAGATCACCGATTCAGGGAATTCGCCCAAACAGTTTTCAATTTTTTGGTACTTTCATGCGTTTGCAATTATCAACTCCACATACACGTTTAAAAATATTACTGGACCAATTTGGTTCATCCAAACATGCTAAACAGCTTTATTTTGGTTTTCCGATGTCTGGCCCTCACTTCTGGCCTTGCAACACTCCATGAGCGACACCTCAGTGACGTCAGAAAACAAGCCGATTACTTTCTTATTTGACTGTTACGAGCTGATGGTGTTAAGGATTTTTTTTTTAAACTAATTGTTCATGATTACATTTAAACAAATTATTTAAATTAAATTTGCAAAAAAAAAAAGTAAATAATATTTGAAAATTAAAAAAGTAAGCAATTTTTTCATCAATGATATCTTATGACGTTATCACGTAAAATTTTCGTCCGTAAACCGACTTTACAGACAACCCCATGTATTTTTGTTTCACTTGCTCCGCGTGGAGAAAGGACTGGCCGCTGAGTGAATAGCAGAGCCGCCCGGCTCCCAGCTCTGGGGCGGGAACTACTGGCGGGGAGAGCCATGGCTGTGCGAGTGATGTGTGGTTCCCCATTAATTTCCTTGGCGCCCGCTCAAGAACTTCCCCGCCCGGGGTTCACGTACTTCTGCGAGTCTCCGTCCAGAAGTTTCCCCCCCCCCCTTATAACTTTTTTTTTGCAGAATTACAAAGCAACCCCCCACACACACACCCTCTCTCACCAACACTCACGATATCGTGCACACCGAGCCTCAACACGAGGGAAACTCCCGAGATTACACAAGAGTTACTAATCGCTAGGGACACTTATATTTCGCGATTTCATTTCATGTCAAGGTATTTCACAAAACACTGTAGCTTTTTTCTAAGAGCCGTGGTAAATTGTGAGGGTGCAGCAGTACGGTGACCACATTCTCATTGGCCCCCGTCAAGAGCGGGACGACATCTCTCACCGACCTCAGCCAATAACCACAGGAGAAAAGCTACAGTGTTTTGTGAAATGCCTTGACACGAAATGTATTCGCGAAATACAGGTGTCCCTACTAATCCCTCGCAAAAAAAAAAAAAAAAAAACACTGGTTGAACGTAAACTACACCAGTGATTTTGATTCCAACCCACCGCCAAAGGAGCGTGACTGTGATGTTTCATCATTCCGGAAAAAAAAATTATTAAAATCCAACAATCATTTCTCCATCGATGTATCAACACACTCTATTTATCTACCCCTTCAACAAAATTTCACACCATTGTTACAATGGACGGTAAGCACAAATAACAAACATATTAATTACTACTAGTTACTAACGGAATATGTTTTCTGACCGAGCTGTATGGAGCGCGGGACCTTTGTCGCAAATGACGGTAAGCCCAAACATGATAATAAATAACAAACATACTAAATACTTCTAGGGGTAGATGTTTTCTGACAGATCTGTATGGAGCTCGGGGCCTATGCCGCAATGGATGGTAAGCCCAAACATGATAATAAATAACAAAAATATTAAATACTACGGTGGTAGATTTTTTCAGACCGAACTGTATGGAGCCTGAGGCCTATGTCGGAATGGACGGTAAGCCCAAATATAATAAATAAAAAAACATACTAAATACTACTAACGGAATATGTTTTCTGACCAAGCTGTAAGAAGCTCGGGACCTTTTTCGCAAAGGACGGTAAGCCCAAATATAATAAATAACAAACATACTAACTACTACTGGGGGTGGATGTTTTCTGGCCGAGCTGTACGGCGCGCGCGACCATTGTCGCAGTGGACGGGACCTGTCCGCGCCACGCCGCGGGAGCTAGTGCGCATGCGTGTGGCAGGGAGTGAGAGCAGGGTGAGCGAGGGAGGGGGTGTGTACAGTCGAGAGCGGCGTCCCTTTTAGCGGCAGCGAGACTGTGTCTGTGGCGGGCGCGCGGACAAAAACCTGTCGCCCTGTCGTCCGCACCCGGCGCGCTGTGGCTGGGAGGGAGGATATATAAGTGACAAGAGGAATGGACAACAAAAAACGGAGGGTGTTTGAGAAAAGAATTCTATAGGAATGGTGAGCTGTGAACTGGTCGTGGATTTTGCCGCCAGCACATCGCATTCCTGCGCCCCGGGAAAATATTTCGCCATGAGAAATACCCACAACTCCAGGGGCCCCATTCCACAAAGTTACAAGTCTTGTGACAGTTAAAAGAAATTTGCACTTGTAAGCAAAATCTTTTACGAACAGGCGTTTCCACATAAATTTTCTAACAAAGTCACTAAAATAGTCATTTCCAATAAATGGTGACATAACACCACCTGTATGCAATAATTTCGGGCAACATAACCTCAATTAATTAATATATTTATTACAGTTTAGTTGCTTTAAGATTTTTTGTTTAGCTCGTCAGCGGGAAAACTAGACCACAACATACTTCCAGGAGAATTATCAATAAACTTGTAATTGTAAACCAACTACCTTCGAGGTAGGTAGAAAATGATAGTAGACAAGTGTTTGCTACCGTTGCCAGTAACACTTGATAGGGTACCCTAAAAGTAAATAACTTATAATTTTGGGGAAATTCAATTGGCATGTTGGCTTGTTTCTGTTTTGGTAAAACTATTGTTTTTTTTTGTTTGTTTTTTTTTTGTCTTTTCGTTTTGTCGTGTTTTTGTCTCGTTTCAACTGTTGTGCTGAATTATTTTGGTTTAAATATTTTTTGTTGTCATCATTTGTGTGTTTTTTTTGTTCACTTAGTACTTTTTTCTTTGTTTTTTCTTTGTTTGTTGACCATATTTCTGTTTCGGAATATTTTGTGGTGTTTATATTCTTGTTGACAACAGCAATTGTTTGCTTAATTTTGTGTGTTTTTTGTCTTTCTTGTGTATTTTTATTTATTTTATTTATTAGTTTTTCTTCAACAGAAAAAGTTCTTAGCAATGGCGTATGTCCAAAAACTTACATCAAGTCAATTGGCATTGCAAGTTTGCCAAAGTGTTTTTAAAGAAACCACTTTAAACAGTTTATTTTAACAAACTTGTAAAAATTTTACATGTTAGTTAAAAAATCTTATACTTTCGTCAAATGGGCCCCCGATCTCATCGCCGCCATCTTGAATTACTGAATCTTAGCGCCAATATCGTTGATTTGGGTTATTTAGGGCAACGTCTTCGGATGTCATACTCTGTAAGAATACAATGTGTTCTTTAGCAAAATATTAGTTATTTATAAACATAAATACGCTCATCACTGACTGACTCACTGACCTGACTCTGTAACGCTGTATGAATTCTATTATCATTCGTTTACAGAGTAAATTTGCTATTTGCTAACATGTTCCTCCCAGCGTTGTTGCCGAGTCCGTGGCGCAAAGATAATATGCATCATATTTTGACGCCGAAAGATTCAGTATTTTTTTTAGTGATAGAGTAGCGAGCCGTGACTTAGTTTCCCACGTTTTGGCCGCGTACATTCGATTACTATAACTAAAGTTGTTGGACTCCACTTGAAAAATAATAATCTACCAACCACTGTTTTGTCAATTTTCCAACGCTGAAAAAAGCCTTGACGTTTCCAGGTTTTACTTATGTACGTTTACTTTTTATGTATGTCTATCCTTAATTTTTAATTACTTTAAATAATTTATGGTTGAATCTTTTGTAATAGTTCATATTTGAACATTAAGTTAAAATTTTAATTTGTTCTCTTAATATTTAGTCAACATCTGCTTATATCATGCTTAATTTTTAATATTCCACTATTTGATGTAATTGCAGAAAGGTGGTTAAGTGTAAGAAAACTTCGCCACCAATAAATACAATAAATAAATACATAAATAAATAAATAAGAGGGTGGGAGGAAATTACGGTTATCAATTCCGTTTCACAGTTTAATATTCTGCTTGCGTGAGGGTCTCGTTGTATCGAACACCACTGAACCGCTATTCAACTGTCGCTCTCAGCCTCAAACATCTCATCTCGCGACCCCGCCCATGACAGAACCGACGGTTACTGACAGCAGGCAGCAAATAATCTGGTGTTTAGGGTCGAAACTACAAAAAAAAAAGGTGTTGAAGAAATGATACACGATGGGCAGCGCCCAATGAAACGTGAGCAGAATACGCGGCACCGTCTGGAGCCTGAAAAGATTTTTTTTCTTCTTTCCTTTAGGGGAAGGAGGGTGTTTGAAAGCTTCCGTGGAATGCAGGTAAGCAGTGACTCACCTCTGCCTCCAGACGAGACCTGGTGGTTGAGGGCGTGTGGGTAATTGTTAACAGGGTAAGGCACAGGAGAGGGGGGAGGGTTGGGCGTAGTTTCTCCAGTGAGTCATCGTCCCCCCCCCCTTCCCCTGTTCCAAACCCCAGAAACAACCACCACAAGCATGCTTCTCACGCCACTACGCCACTCGACCCACCGGCGTGTTGGTAACATACACACTGAGCTGGATTTAGAACCCAGGCGGGCATTATCGTAATTGCAACTTTGTGTTTCACATCCTGATCACGACGTAAAAAAAAATAATAAATGAAACGAATCTCTATCAACGGTCCCTGCTTGTCTATAATAATAATAATGTACAAGAAATAATGACTTTCAACGAGAGATTACAAATTAGCCATTACTTACTGTAGCTGAAGGGGTGTAGGGTTTTCCTTCTTTTTCTTAAACCCATTATGTGAGATTCGTTGTACGTGAATGATAGCAGAAATGGATTTGGCTGAATCTTCACTGTAGGCCCACAATATATAATTTCTAAGACTCGCCAATATTATATAACAGCTGTGTTCGTTCTTAAAAATTCATTAATTGCTGGACCGTTTGAATTCACGTGGGTATATATCACATTAAAACACGTATTATGACTCAAAAAGTCACGTTTTCAATATTTACCGATAAAATAATGACTACTACCTAAAAATGGTTGAAACAAAGATGGTGTTCTAGTGGTTTCTATCCATTCCGCCCCTCCTGTCTTAAAATCATTCCCACATATGGAATACATTAATTTATTTTATTTCGAAGTGTTGGTTTTGGAAATGTTAATACGGGTTGGTACAAACTATTTATTTATTCATTATTTATTTATTATCGTCTTTATCTGTAGCGAAGTTAAGGCGATACGCCATTTTCTTATACTTAAGCACATTTCCTACTATTACATTAAGCATTTCAATTTTACAAAAATAAGCATAACACAAACATAATAGATGATAAAATAGGTAATTAGATAGAAAGCAGAATTAAGCTTTAGCTAAATGTTCAATGAATACGAGGTAGGCTAACCATTACAAAATTTAACTAAATTCAAATTTACAGCTAACTGAAAATTAAGCATATTAGTGCACGTGCTGGAAAGTATTTAAAACTTTAAAAATCCGGCGTTTCCAAAAAAAAGGTAATAAGTGGTATTACATTCGAAAACCAGTTTCCCCACACATTCACACAGATTCGAGCAACTAGCTGGGCCGCAAAGCGATCATGTTTAAGTGTTCCAAATTCAGGCCAATCACTAAATGAACTCGCTTGCTCTGAAACAACGTCACTTGTTGGATTCGAGGAAACGACGGCGCTTGGTCATTTCCGAGACGCCAAGGCCCAGGGCGAAGAGAGTGCGGGGGGGGGGGGGGGGGGCGGTAAATGGCGGTAAACGAGAGAGAGATAGAGAGAGAGAAAAAAGAAAAATACAAGACAGAAGAGAAGAAGAAAGCAGTCATCGCAACCAAGGCAAACACGTAAAGAGAGAAAACAATTTGCTCCGCGATATTGTTAGCCTCAAAGAAGAGAAGATGTAGAATGTGAGAAGGGGAAAGGAAGGGAAGGGGAAGGGGGGAAATATTAAAGCGGCGCGGCGTCCCGAACACAAGACGGGAAGAAAAAGTTTTGAATTTCGTTTAGAAGGCAGCGGCGCGCGCGAGATAACAACGCATCTTCAGAAGCCTCTCGGGAGACGAAGGAGGGGGACAGGCCAACTGAATAACGCAGAAAGGAGAGTTGTGCAAGAAGGAAGAAGAGGAGGAGAGGGGAAGGAACGATGGCGCCACGAGTGGGCGCTGCGACGGACAGCCAGACACGGCGAGGAGAGGAGACAAGCTCTGGGTCAAGTGGACCAGGGAGGCTGCAACTGCCGAGGTCCAACGACATCTCGCGACCAGCACTTGCAGCACAACACGCCAACAGTGCTCGCTGCATTTCAACGCATTTACAGAGACCTGTAAAATTCGCGATTTCAAATCCCTAAAGGATAGGAGACTCCATGATCCTCTACGCACTCGTGCAAATTACATCTGCTGATTGGTTACCGACTCGTAACACCTGTTGACTGGAATGATCGTAATTCGCTAATTCTTCTGTTCAAGATTTTTCATTGGCCCAGAGTCCTTCAGATAAACTGTGGCCCAATCACTGAAGGAAAATAATGTCAAAAGTATTTGGACTCTATCCTATCGCGAAATGAATCCGCGAATTTTAAAGGTCTCTACGCATTTATCCACGTCATCATGCACAGAAGAATTGGTAATTCAATACATTCCTTCAGATCTATATTACAACGATGTTTCTGACAAGGGAGGGATGGGAATAAAAAGACGTTAAATTGGTTTAAAACTGAAAATTTGCCTTCGCTTTGGCAGAGATCACTCGTCAAAATATTTAACAAAATCCTTAACTCGAGCTCTTCGGACAATTTAATTTCATTTCAGTTGTCATATTCAGAAAATAGTTCCTTGAGTTCACGGGGAAAAACATTTGTACCAGCCAGTCACTTACGGCATTCCAATAAACTAAATACTATGCTTGGACGAAATTTTTTTAAAATTAAATGATACAAAATTTATATTGCCCAAAATCTTTTAAAACCACCATTTTCTCACTTAAACGGCGTTTATTTACAATTCACACAAAACCTTTACATTCACATTACAAAGCGTGGTAAAACATCGTCCCGAACGCATAACAAAAGCAGGTATTTAACTTAATACTTTTACAGTCACAACCAGCACAAAACTGTCTTATTTTTATTTCAAGGTCCGCGTCACGCAAGTTGCTCGATGTTGACCTAAAATTAAGCTTCCGCGACAGATACGAAGCTGTGGCTATGATACACACTGGTAGAGGCATGGAAATATCACAGATTCTTTTGGTCGCAAGGTAGACTGCAAACGTGTATACCTTTGCATTACACTGATGATTGTATCACAATTCTCACGACTCTCCCTTCTACAACTGTGGGCAGTCAGCTGCCAGCCAGCAGAAGAGCGACCGGATCACATCCACCCACTCAAAAATAAGGGAGTTCCTGCAGTGAGAAACCAGCCAATGGGAAAGCACATGCGTGTATAGAGTATATAGAAATAGGACTGTGGATTTCGGTCTGACACCAAACGAATCCGCAAAATATCCAGTCTCTACAAACTGGGTTGTTGCAGGCAGAGATAAGGCAAACATACAGATGGAACATAAGGTCCGATGCTGGTTCGGGGGGGGGGGGGATTAAGCCAAAAGGGGAAGGGGATTTCAGTGCACTACACATAGCAACATGGCGGCCGTTTGTTAACAAATGTATCAGCTGTACCTGTATTGGAGGTTAAATTCGAGAAAAATGTCAACTAATATCATATTACATTTGTATTATGAAGACGTGTTTTGTACTTTAAATATATAGAAACATATTAAAGAGTAATATTTTGATTAAATATTCTCCGGACAAGCTAAACTACAGTCGTTTATTAAAGCAGGCTATAACAGTTGATTTGTAGAGACCTGCAAAATTCGCGGATTCATTCAGTGATAGGCTAGAACTCAAACACATATACCTCTTAGATAATTTTGCTATTGGCTTACTGCTGGACGAATCTCAACCAGTTATAAACCCTCAACCAAAGAAGGATCTAATCACAGACAAACCAGCTGAGACGACTTACAAGCCGGCAGCCAATGAACTTGGGTTATTTGCCTGAGTGTACAGGGGTATGTGCAGTCTATCCCGAAGGCCATTGAAAACGCGAATTTTGCAGGTCTCTACTGATTTGTGAACAAACATCTACCATATTGGTATGTGAAAAATCAGGGGGAAAAAATTATGAAAAAAAACCGCCTTCACGTCGGACAGCTAACGCTCTCTTATCAGTAGCCTGTCCTGATCTCCGGTAGCAGGAGTGATGCGTCAGAACACGTGCACGCGAAGGGCGTCAGTGGTCACGTGGTGTGCTCGGAAGGCCGCGGCGACGCTGGGTGACCTTGCCCGACACGCAGAGGCCACGCGGCGGGACTTGGCAGTTGATGCGCTGCCATTCACAAACAAACAAGAGCGCGCTCTCTGCCGACCGCTGGTGCGAGCAGGCTTGCCACGCTTACAACACCCACCACGCGCTCAACTTTATCCTCCCTGAAGTAGCTTGGCTTCATGGGTTGTAGCCGCGTCCTTGGTGAATAATTCACCGACGTTTTGCAGTCGCCATCATCAGGGAGCAGTTACCTACTGAGGTTCCAAGTTATCCTGCCTTTATATATACTATCGCCTGAGAGGAAGGTGCTTCCTGATTGGCTGCAGCTGTGGCCCAATCAGAGCCTTCCTCTTTCTTCTGGTTGGCTGGGCTGTTCTGCCAATCAGGGGCGATCTGTCTGATGTTGGATGTGGAGCTATGTTTGGAGGATTTCTAAAGAGTGGGTTCCATATTTTGCTTAATTTGTAGCCATCTTCTATATTAATGTTTGCTGGGTGTTTTAATATTTGTACTGATTCTCGAATGTATATTTTCTGTCTGTATCCTTTCTGTCTGTAGAGTTGTACAATCCACACCCTAGTTGCTTGCCACTCATTCAGCGTGTTCATAAAGGAATGTCCCCATTATATACTTTAATAGTATAAATAATTAAATAAATCTACTGTTTAGAAATATTACTAACTTGAAGAAACGTTTACAATCCCCATGAGTTTTCCTGGTTTCCAGAGTTCCCCTGTCTGCGGGAACAATGCTGCTGTTACCTTGGAGGCCTCCGCCTTAAGTCCTCGTGCATGGACACGTGACGTAAAACTCCTTATCTACAGCCAGCTACAGTAACTGCAAGCCAGGATAAAATTAATAATAAAAATATTTGCGATTTGTATCAAATTTAATTTGCAAAAAAAAATTGGTTGTCTGTAAAGTCGGTTTACGGACGATAGTTTAACGTGACGTCATAACAAAACATTGATGTAATGATTGCATACATTATGAATAAAATTGAATCATTTTTATTGTAATAATAAAAGAATAAATACTTGAAATTATACTAGTAATCAGATTTTTAAAATGCAAGAATAATTAACCTTAATTGCCGAAATTGTTGTTGTAATAAGCAATGAAAACCACATTAACTTTTCACTTCACTTTATAAACAGTCGAGTGGAAGAGAGATATATGCGAAGCAAGCGTACAATGAGCGTAACGGGACACAGCGTAACGGAACAATGTGCGCAACAGGACACTTTTTCGTGCGTGCAGCTGGCGTTCATCGATTTATTAGACGTTGACACGTCAAAAGTAGACTGTGAAGCGTTGTTCAGTAAAGCTGGAGTGAACAGGCAAAAAAAATTTTTTTAATGTTGCTTGAATCCCTAGGAACGCGCTAAAATTTTAATCGGAACACATGTTTACAATGAAATCAGATATAAATCTGCCACATAATTACCTCTACCCCTAAAACTGTGCCTTATCCGTTTTAAACTAAGAATCAACACTTGGGTTCATTGTAACTTTGGAGACTTCGTGAGTTAAATCCGCGTACGTTACATACATTACGCGTCACATACATTACACATATATTACGTTAAGCATATCAATTTAAATCCGGTATCACAATAAGAGCTGAATAAAACACCCGTCATCGGTAGGCGTGTTTGCTACAGTAATTAAAATTTTATTAATTCTCCGCCGGTAAAACGTTAAGTGATTGGAGCCCGGCTGTGTTATTCGACGAGCAAGGGTGTCTATCGCAGCGTTATTACTGGCCGAGTGCACAAAACAAGTGACGGAAAGTACAGCAGTAATTTTTTTATGGAGCGGCGTGGTTGGTATTCCTGCCATGGAAGTGGATGTTCACTCGTCGGAATGGGCCATAAAGACCTGCGCCATTACGAAGTTACCCCCACTCCTCGGTCCCTCGACGATACGAGAAGCCAATTACCGCGATGAGCATTGCGAGATGCCATAAGAGCGTCCCGTCACAACACGACTGCAAGGGCGTAACAAAACTAACATCGTGGGTCGGAGGAAAAAAAAAACAAACAAACATATAACTGGAGAGCAGGTACGAGTCGGACTCGTGACATTTTGTATATTAAATGGCCGCACTGAGGATCCGGGAGCAGATTTATAAAACTTTCGATTTAACTTGCAAACTACGCCACTGAATTTCTGTGCAAGAATATTATCAAAGGTTTTCTGCGAACATTGTATCAAAGTACACATTTTATGACACAAAAATAAGACACTTTACTCCACAAACCTAGCCAAAACAAAGCCACAAATCTGTAAATCGTACATGTAATGCTTGTAAGATAATCAAGAGGACGAAAAATAATTGTGGTATGTTTAAAACTTAAAAATATCCAGTGGTTCTTTTGTTCAAACGCAGAATCTTATATGATATATGATTCCGTATCTCTAGAGATTTATGTTTAACAGTTAAAGCCGTGACAAAAACTGTCCAGGATTTTCAAGTTAACGCGATCTCTTACGTCGTTTTGATTCATACGCAAAGAAATACAAACTCATTATAGATACTTAATGAACACTAAACGACTCGTCTAATGGTGGAATTTTTTTTTTCACTTCTACGCCTGATATACATGAATTTTCGCGTGAATGGTGTCTCCTTAATAAAATAATACTTACTAATATTATTAATGCAAAAGTCTGTTTATAATTTAGTTTTATAATCGAAAATCATAGGAAGTAGGTCATAGACACACAAAACAGTGAATTTGTGTCATTTCTCAATGTCCGCCACACGGTCATATGGTAAGATCTGGCAACTTCCTATCCTACTCCTTGGCAAAACCCATCCACTTAGTGAAGCTCGCGGCTGTTAGAGAACTAAAGGCGCCGATAACAGTTTAGTTTAGAACTTCGTCAATAGATGGTGTTGCCCTGAATTTGTAACGCGCTATCGTTTGGTGCGTCCGTCACGTCTTGCCTAGGGGTTACCTGCCGTACCACAAATTGAAGCTGAAGATTGGCGTCCCGGTTTTCCTGTTGCGTAGCCTTGTTGCACCGAGATTATGCTAACAAGAGGACTTCAAAATCAAAATTTCCCGTTTTTCCAAGTGTATGCCCAACAGACTTGAAACTCGTTAGTGATGTTCCTTGCATTATGATGTGTTCAGCCCGGACAATGCCAGGTACTTCGGCTAGTAAAAGATATTTCTACATTTCAACAGTAAAATTAAATATTATCGCTGCTACACGAGACCTCACTTCGGACAAGTAAAAAATTAAGCGGACAACTCTTTTATTTTATAAAAAAAATGGTTGTCTGTAAAGTCGGTTTACGGACGATAGTTTAACGTGACAACGTCATAACAAAACATTGATGAAATGATTGCATAAGTTTATGAATAAATGGAATCATTTTTATTGAATTTATCACCATTTTGTATGGATACAAAGAAGGAGTGAATGTAATCTACAATTTAATTGAAAAAAATACTTTTATTTGCACTCATTAATTCAAATGTGTTTATTACTTTAACGAAGAGATTATTTTAACTATAAATTTTATACATATTTGCTATTTAACTTCTTCCAATCTGTGTTATTCTGTTAAGGACAGGACGATGATAGGAAAAGTAGGAAACGAATGGGAGTGTTTCAAGTTTAATATGCCTCGAAAAAGTCAAATCGATGGTTGTTCCAATCGAGTGGAAGAGAGATAGATGCGGCGCAAGCGTACAATGAGCGTAACGGGACAATGTGCGTAACGGGACAATGTGCGTAACGGGACAATGTGCGTGACGGGACAATGAGTCATCCTTTTTTGTGCGTGCAGCCGGCGTTCATCGATTTATTAGACGTTGTCACGTCAAAAAAAAAACACATTCACAGAAACCAAAGAAAACACTTAATGTAGTGAACTCGCAAAATTGTATCTTTTGGGATACAGCTTCTCACGAAATATTATCAAAACTGAAGTGCTGCCTGGCCTATTGTTACACATTCGTACACTGCTTGGTGTTGACGAATTAACGCCACCGGCAGCGCAAAATTAGCACACGAGCGATAATTTCCCTTTCGTGAACCTATCAATTCACCTGCAGTGGGCTTCTTGGATCATACTGTCCATACATTTAAAATCGGTAATATTGGCTTGTTTCCTGTACGTATGTGCATGCATCATTCTTTATCCGGTCTTCGGGTTTTCTCTGTGACAAATAATGCAAACCAGCAATCGCGTTTGTACTAAATAAAATATTTTTAAAGCATTTCCGAACCTACGTTCGTGGACATTTTTTGTCTCCTCCGCACATGTTGCTCCATATGAATCCAGAGTTTTGACGTGTATTTCAGGTACAACCTGGACGAGAAGTGCGGGTCACTGCGTGCGGAGGTTCGTGCTTGGAGGTCCCACAAGCACATCGTGCGACGACCATCTCTCGGGCGGGAGACGAGAGAACAAGTCCACGTCTTCATCGGCCGACGGGTCGACAGCCTTTGGGCACACGCGTCTGGAGGGTCGCTACCACAACGCCGAAATACCATTACGCCGAATGTCAAAATTGACCACAACGCCGAAAGTTAGAAAACTGCTGTGTACCACAACGCCGAAATAACTAAATGAATTTGTGTGTGTTTCTTAAATGTACCTTAACGTCAAAATACCACAATCAAACCTAACCTAGCGTAATAACCTAACCTAGTCTAACCTAACCTAACCTTTGTGGCAGTCCTGCAATGACATTTTTCGGCGTTAGTGTATTTCGGCGTTGTGGTAATTCGGCGTTGTGGTACACAGCAGTTTTCTAGCTGTCGGCGTTGTGGTCAATTTGGCATTTCGGCGTTGTGGTCAATTCGGCATTTCGGCGTTGTGGTATTTCGGCGTTGTGGTGCGTCCCCGCGTCGGGACACCTCGGAGCAAACGGCGCGAGACCGTCACGCCTGCCCGCTGCCGTGCGCCCGACCCGTCTGCCAAGGGCCTTAAACCCGTCGGCCAACTTCTGCCCCGCGCGCTGGCTTGCCAATTGCACCTTCGTTTCGCCGCTATTCTTAACACTCCCGGCCCGTCCAACTTAAGTCACTGCACAACGCCCAAAGATTAAAGGTGAAGCGAGAAGCCATACGGGATACGGGAAGCCTTATTTTCACAAACGAGCGAGCCAAACGCCCGATCGTGCATCTTCGGTTTTTTTTTTTTGGTTCATTGTAACTCATGATAACTAATTGTCAATTAGGTTAGGTTAGCTACATTATAAATACTTTAAAACATTGTAGACGGTTGATTTGGTTAGGATAGCTACATTAAAGATACTGTGAAATCATGTAAACGGTTTCCTAACCCTGGATAGCTACATATTAAAAAGTTATTTGCTAAGCAACCATAAAATGATTTTACAGTATTTTTAATGTAGCTATACTTACCTAATATAACCAACCACACCAACATTGTTGTAAAGTATTTATAATGTAGCTAACCTATCCTAATCGACCGCAAAATTTAATGCCACACCGGTTTATACAATGAGATAGAACGAGAAAAAAAAAGCGAGCATGAACTTCGGAGAACTTCGGGTGTGGCTCTCTCGTCTGTGAAATGGAGGTTTCCCTACGGGATATAGGTATCAATTTTCTAACTCTATCGATTAATGAAGACATTTTTTTTTTCATTTCTATTTATGCTGGCATTACTCATACTTATAATCGAGCAGATTTCATGTGGTTTGTTGAACGAATCGATTAGAACCGTTTTTCCCCTGCAGGATCACTTTGAACATGCTAGGTGCACGGCACTTCGCGACATTACTACATATCGAAGACCATCAATCTGGATGTTGAGTTCAGAACACATTCGCGGTGCTATACCTTCAGACCTTTGCAGGGACCGCGTCCACTTCCCAGAACACTGAGGCGATGAACTTAAATTTCAAGAATAAGCGGATGGCTGTTTTTAGGACACACTTCCAAGCAGAGACAAAAGAAATCCCAAGCAAAGATATTCGGCCAAACATGAAATGATTCAGCTTTTCGAAGTTATACTTCTTTAGGCGTGTTATGAAAAAATGATGATGAGAGTAAAATTTTAAGATGCGCGCGAATCACTGTAACACAAAATTAACAGGTTGAAGCTGCCCGCTAAAGCGCTCATTAAGTCTCGAAAAAAAAAACTACCAACAAAATAGAAATAGAACCTCTATTAGTCGCGCATGTTGGCACGCTCGTCGCCTCTGATCACTGTTTTCATATTTATAATATTTATCCACATGTTTCTAGTTTCTACATTCACAACACGTGTTTTAGTTTCATACAAGTGCGAATTACATATGTGCTAATAAATTATATTCAGTAATGATTTAAATGGAATATTTTGATTAATATTATTTACTATTCGTAAATATTAGTAAAACAAATGTGTCCTTATACTTTTTTAAGTGCTCCAATATAATTGAGGTTAACTTTTCGTATGTATTATTTATTGATATAAATTAAAATATTATTATTTAATATAATTAATACTGAATATTATTAAATTATTAATGTTAAATATGTATTATTGGTTATTTAATATTTACAAAATAAAGAAATAAATTTAATAAAACATGTAATAAAAAATTTGTGATAAAAATTAAAATGGAACATCAAAATAAATATTAATTTTTAATATTTATTATTAAATTGAATATATAATAAAAATTCATAAAAATAAATGAACAAATTTAATCAAAACTTATTGATAAAAATGAAAAGTGAATATTAAATTAAGAAAATAACAAATTATAAAAAAAATAAATCTAAATTAAATTTTCAATTTATTATTGAATTTATTTATTTTCGTTTAAAATATTAAATAATAGATAATAAATATTTAAAATTAGGAATCTTATAATATTTAGTACAAATTATGACATATATATTTATTATTCTCTACATTTTAGTTATTTAATTTTTCAAATTTAAACTGAACTTTATTGACTGTGTTACTATCTTTTTCCAGCCCTTATATTATTTTATGGTAATTAATTATTTGCATGCAATTAAAAACTTTTTTAATGATGCCAAAGAAGTATAACATCACACATGCATACATAAGTACACGCACCCATTTTTTTTTATTTTAATACCTTTACAGTTGTTTTATGGCATGCATTCAAATTCTTTCACAAGGTAACGCTCAGTCACTAAAAGATCATTTAATTTTGGATAACAATAGCTCATACATGTTACTAACTCTTATAGTACTATTTTTAAAATATTGCTGCGTACAAAAGTTTAATTAGCAGAATCCCGTGTCTCCCAGATGGTAGGGTGAGATCTAAGAATGTGAGAAAATCCGTTGTCTCCAAGTTGGTAGGGTGAGATCGTCTAAGAACGTGACAAAATGCAGTGTCTCCCAGATGGTAGGGTGAGATCATCTAAGAATGTGACAAAATGCAGTGTCTCCCAGATGGTAGGGTGAGATCTTCCAAGAACATGACAAAAGGCCATGTCTCCAAGATGGTAGGGTGAGATAATCTAAGAACGTGACAAAATGCCGTGTCTCCCAGATGGTAGGGTGAGATATTCTAAGAACGTGACAAAATGCAGTGTCTCCCAGATGGTAGGGTAAGATCTTCTAAGAATGAGACCACAATTCCAAGTCTCCAAGATGGTAGGGTGAGATCTTCTAAGAACGTGACAAAATGCCGTGTCTCCCAGATGGTAGGAAGAGATCTTCTAAGAATGTGACAAAATGCTGTGTCTCCCAGATGGTAGGGTGAGATCTTCTAAGAACGTGACAAAAGGCCATGTCTCCAAGATGGTAGGGTGAGATCTAATAACGTGACAAAATGCAGTGTCTCCAAGATTGTAGGGTGAGATCATCTAAGAATGTTACAAAATGCTGTGTCTCCAAGATGGTAGGGTGAGATCTTCTAAGAATGTGACAAAATGCCGTGTCTCCAAGATGGTAGGGTGAGATCTTCTAAGAACGTGACAAAAGGCAGTGTCTCCCAGATGGTAGGGTGAGATCTTCTAAGATGGCGAGAGAGAGACAGACTGGGGGACGAGGCACTCACCTTCCTCTGGAGCGCGGGGCCCTCCTCCATGGCGAGCATGATGCCGTCGGAGATGGTGCCGGGCAGCGCCGCCACCACCTGCTGCACGTCCAGGCCGGGCGCCCTGACGGCCACCACCAGGCGCTCCGTGGCCTCCACGAAGCCGCTCCAGGGGAGGTCGAGCTCGGCGGCGTGCTGGGTCAGGCAGCCGCGCATCACGTTCAGGCAGTAGCCGGCGCACGGCTTGGCGCGCCTCGTCAGCCCGCGGCAGCGCGAGCAGTAGGACATGCGCAGCAGCGCCGCGTGGCACAGCTCCGCCCCCGGCTCCGACATCAGCAGCGAGTCCGTGCTCGCCAGCACCTGTGGCACACCACGCCCCACTCCACTGACATCACGTGGCACTTGTAGCACGCCACGCCGACTGTGCACGCCGGACTCTATTCCAACCTGTTGGACCTATTATGGGATATTAGATGCATACCTGGAGCACCCCGTGGTCACGCCTACGCATTTCCGCTTACTCCAGCTGTGGCCTTACGGGAAAAGACTAAATCTTGGTCCCAACAGAGTTACACTCCTCAGTCATTACAGAGTAAACCCTAGGTTATGTTATAACTTTTGTTACACTTCACTCTCTCTTGATGACTAAGGTGATTAGTGGGATCTTTTAGTTTCAGAAGGCAAAATAATGATTTCGTCTAGATATTAGTACCTCTGTTTTTTTATTTTACTTTTGATTATTTTCACAAAATTGATTAACAGAAAATATATATAACACTGATTTAAAATCTCATTATTAAAAGAATCGGGAGTCGGGCTACCGGGTGTCGGGGGACTGACCTCCGCGCCCAGGGCGAGCGCCTGCAGCAGGGTCCTCGCCGCCTCGGCGGACCGCCTGAGGCCGCGCGCCGCCGCGCGGGGGACGTCGCCGAAGGGTAGCAGAGCGGGGTAGGCGGCCCGCAGGCAGGCCTCGTAGTCGGCGGCGAAGGCCCCGCGCCCGGGCGCCAGCGCGCGCCGGTACACCTCCGGGAAGAGGCTCGCGAAGAAGTCCGCGGCCGAGCGCTCCAGGTCCAGGTCGGCCGACGACGGCAGCGACGACGACGACGACGACGACGACGCGTCCAGGTAGGCGAGCACGTCGGCGTAGAGCGGCGTGGCGGCCCGGCGCGCGGTGGCCGCCAGCCGCGGGTAGACGTCGTCGAAGAGCGCGAGCGTCCTGTTGCGCGACCGCCGCGTCGCCTCCAGCATGCGCTCTGCAACACAGCGCGCCACATGTGTCCGGTTACCTGAAGTAAAATTACATGAAAAAGCATCAAAATAACCCATTTATAACGAAAGTGTACTTTAATAGAATCGAATTTCAATGATGAAATGCTTGCATTTTAACGAAATAAATCAAAGGAAAGAACAGAAATATGTGGTAATCAATGTTTCCTAACTGAACATTTTAATGTGAAATAACCGAAATAAATTGAAACGATACAAATGGAAATGAAATAAATCCACAAATACGGAACTGAGTTGGACATCTCCCCGCACACCCACTCTAGCACCTCTGTTGGGGCATGCGCAACAATACCTGGTCAACCACACTCAGAACATTTACAAGACCTGTAAGTTACATTTTCCTTACAACATATTTTATCACATGTCAATTATTTTACTTATAATATTGTATTTGCAATGATGTGTCGATTATTAAGTCAGAAAACTATACAACTGTTTTGAGGGTAAATTCCACATTATTTAAATGGACTGTCCCCAAACATTAATGTGCGGCTATAAACAGTGTGAAGTGTCAAAAAAATAAATTAATGTACGCTAACAAAACGATTCTAGAGACTGAAGATACAAAAACTTTTCATCACAAATACTGTTTCCGCACTTTTACGTGATTTTCGTGACCAGTGCTTCAGTTTCGTTGATTTGTCATGCCTTTCGTAACTTGTAGGTACCATAATATAATTGCTTAACTTGCCAGGTGATAAATTTAAATAAAACAAATATCATACTCAAGCATCAAGTGTCCAATAACTAGAGACCTGAAAAATTCGCGGATTCAATGACCTCTAGTATAGCCTCCATTATCCTCTGCATTTCTCAAGCAAAAACACGCGTGTTCATTAGGTGCCAACTTGTGAGGCGTCTCCACTGGGTAGTTTGTGATTCGAGGCTTCTTTGGTCGATGGTCTTGTCATTTGCCCAGAGAGCTCCAGTTAACCTGCGAGCCAATAGCAGAACCAGCAGAATTGTTCACATGTTTTAATTTTAGCCTATCACTAGAGACCCGGAAAATTCGCGGGTTCATTTCGTGTTATGCTAAAATTCAAATAATTATACCTTGGTGCTGCTTCTGTCGTTGGTTCACTGTTAATCTGGAAGACTGAGGGCCAATTAGAGACCCTCACTCATAGAAGTGTCGAATCACAGGCCACCCAGTCGAGACGACTCACAAGTCAGCAGCCAACGAACAGTTGGCATTTGCCCGAGTGTGTAGAGGATGTTGGAGTCTATCCTGGAGGTCATTTAACCCGCGAATCTTCCGGGTCTCTACCAATCACGAAATGAATCCGCGAATTTTCCGGTCCCTACCAATAGCAGAGCGGGCTGATTCCAGAGCTGGTACAGACCCGTGCATCCGAACACGAGATGCCAACGACCGGAGAATGACTTCTTCCGACCTCGGCTGGTCCTGCTGTCACGACCACCGAGCAGCCGACAGTGCAGTGGACAACGGGATACGCCCCAACAGCGAAATCGCGGGTTTTTTTTTTTTGTGGCATTCACTTTTTTTTTATCGGTCCTGTGTGTAGCTGCGGTCAGCGGTGGCTTTCCGTTGATCGGATTACCAATATCCCCCTCCCCCCACTTTTGGGGAGATCGGGTTTCCAAGGTAAGGAGACAGAGCCCCTCTGAGGCGCGGCTTACCTTGGCAAGGTCACGCGCCTTGTGTCTGCAGCTTCATTCCGCTCTGAAAATAAACCTGCGGCCTCTCGCTTGCACAAGTGTCTCCGTCCGGAGGGGAGGGGGGAAGCTTGCAGCGAAACCTGTAGTTACGTAACGCACACTTAGAACTGGGCTGTCGCTGAGGTGAGTATATTATTGCTTCTCTTACGTTCAATTAATGAAAAAAAAAAGTTGGGTTTTGAAATACATTCACTATTGTGATTAAAATGCAAATTGGTTTTAATACATAAAAAAAACACACACTATAATTCAAAGTTACGAATACAATTTGGAAACTAATATATCCAGAAGCGTACACATAATCTCGTTTTGAATCGAAAAGGGGGGTAGGGAGTAAAATCTCCGTGCCTGCTGTTTGCTTTCAAATTATTTCCTTTTGTTGGTGAAAATGATAGAATTTGTGCTGAGAGTTCATTCACCCCGTCCACTTTCCTACCCTTATTCATGTTTCGCTGTGTTTCACAGGCTTAAAAAAATAATGCAATTCCCTGAGTTTTCCCTTGTTTTTTTCACGTGTTTCCCCGCCTGCGAGAACCGTGACCTTGACATAGCGACGATTCGAACCGCCACGCACACCTGACCCGAAGGTCGGGACGGTTGCAGATTCTTCAACAGAACGCTGCACATGTTCAACGTGCTGGAATTACCCTCATGTGCTCCCGTTAAGGACCCAGTCCAACCAACAAGAGCTCCATAGAGCCGCGGGGAGGATAGATACGCCAATTCATCGCAACTCGGAGGTGTCTGAGTAAGAGCTACAACAAGAGGGCCAAGGCTACCCCAGCATCTTTTGCCACACCTCTCCAACTACCTCCTTAACATGACTTGATGTAAGCTTTTGGACATACGCCATTGCTAAGCACATGTATGTCTGTAGAAGAAAACTACAAAAAAAAAACCAAAAGACAAAAACACAAATTAAGCAAAAAATTGCTGTTGTCAACAGGATATAAACACCACATAATATTCCATAACAGAAATATGGTCAACAAACAAAGAAAAACAAAGAAAAATGGACATACATGTGCTTAGCAATGGCGTATGTCCAAAATCTTACATCAAGTCATGCACTCCCATTGCACAAATCTTTCAAAGATAATACCTCCTTAACAATTCAGCTAACCTGCTGTCGTCCCTGGCACACGGAGCGCAGGGCATGCGGCTCCACCGGGATTAGAACCCACGACCCCGAAACACAAACATATAATACTATCCCTCCATTCTTTTGAAATTTCCCCCCGGCACGGCGCGGATTACGCCGTTCTAACTGCAACCCGGACGAACTATCCGACTCAACGCGCACCCCCAGGGGTCGCCAAACGTCCGTCATCCTCGTCACCACCAGCAGCCGTCTGCACGAACCAGAGGCGGCGCGGAGGTCTTCGCGCACCCTGAAGGGGTCGTCACCACAACGCCGAACGTACAATAACGCCGAATACCATAACGCCGCATGCCAAATTGACTGACTACAACGCCGACAGTTATAAAACTGCTGTGTACCACAACGCCGAAATACAGTAACGCCGAAAAATGTTGCTGCAGGGAGGGGGGGGGGGGCACAGGAGCAAAATGAAAAACAACTGAATGAATTGGTGTGCTAACCTTACCTAACCTAACCTTTGTGGCAGTCCTGCAATGACATTTTTCGGCGTCAATGTATTTCGGCGTTGTGGTTATTCGGCGTTGTGGTACACAGCAGTTTTCTAGCTGTCCGCGTTGTAGTAAATTTGACATTCGGCGTTATGGTTTTCGGCGTTATTGTACGTTCGGCGTTGTGGTGCATCCCCACCCTGCAGCGGTGTTGCCTGATCGGGCAAGCTAATCCGGGCCTGCGATTGGCTCGGAGGACACCCCACACGTCGCGAGCGTCGCCAGGCGTCCAGCCTAGCCTAGCCTAGCCTAGCCCAGCCCAGCCTAGCCTAGCCCAGCCTAGCCTAGCCTAGCCTGTCGCGTCTCAGACGACACAGAGAGAGATCAGCTGATGCACGGACAGCTACAGGGGAAAGGGGAAGTCGGAGGGAGGCGCATTAGAAACACGGCGACATGGTGGGATATACCCTCTCGCCAGTCGGTGGCCAATAGCGTGCCCCCACCCCCCCCTCAAAAGGAGTTCGGAACTGCCGCCATCTTGCTGGGCAGACGCTTCATGTAAATGCGGCGCCGCGGCGGTCGGCAGTAAAACATTTTTTTTTTTACTCCTTCGCCCCGGACTGGCAGTAAAATAAAATATAAAAAAAATAGGAAATAAAATAAGTCGTTACCCCCCCCCTCCCCCCCCCCCAACCCCGCGGGACATCGACGGAGAAGGGACCGATTTCCCGTCCTTGCGGTGTTACGGTTACGGCCTCTGCGGTTTGACGAGCGTCGCGGGCAAGGAACGCGATCGCAGCGCCAGGCGGGAAACTGCCAGCACCTGGACGGCAGGGGCACAAACTGTAGACCGTGAGCACGAACAAGTGATTCTAAAACTAACCGTTCAAAAAAAAAACTGCCCCATAACTGATCATTAGGGGCATGCAGATTTCGCGAAAAGATTTCGAGACTAGATGAAAGTTGAAACACTGTAGCACCGTCTGTGTTTCGTAATTGGGTGAATTTCTCCCAGGTACATATCGATTGCAAACAACACCAATCACAGTGATTCAGTGTGGAAGCAAACGCGTCCTGAGTGGCTCGGTCAAACAAGGCAACGACTTCTCTCGCAGACGGCCGCCAATCACAAGGAAGTAACCACAGGTGCGGGTATACCTTCCTTGTTGCAGTCTAATAAGTGTTCAGATCTTTTCGCGAAAAAGCCTGCCCCTACTGATAATCATCGAACTTATCAGATTATCAGCTTATCATTTAGAGTAGTTTCTCAAATTAAAAAGTCTAACAAAAGTGCTTGTTTAAAATTTATTTCTTTAAAGTTGGTGGGATATTTTAAAGTTCGTTAGAAGGATGCGGTAGCAGCATTGGTATGTTCCTAGCATATGTCAGTCTGGTTCCGCAGAAACATTGGCACAAGACGATGAATTTCAGACATGTTGCGGAAAGACGCTTGAAACAAAAACCTTGAGAATGGTTCGCACTAATTTTTTTGCTTTTGCTCGCTTTTGAAGCTTGAAAAGAAGAAAGCCTTCTCGTACTCGCTGGCGTCCAGAAGATCATCAGGAGCGACTCGAGAAGTGGTGTTTCGAAACGGCAGCTGATGCAGTTGAGTGCTGACGACGAGACACATACAGCTAGTTTTCTAGTTCCTCGTTTAGGAATGCCGACAGAACCTCCATTCCCGCACCCACTTTCCTTTTTGGTGTGTAACATATATGTACGCCATTAGGTGAGAGTAATTTAGTAAATGCGACGGAAGTCAAGGAACGGATATGCGTAACAACCACGGTGCTGCCACCTGTAGTAGAGGAAAACTTTATACTATTAACTCTTTAGTGAATTTTTTTAACAAGATAAGCAGTATTCTAATAAAACTCCTTGTCGAAAATCAAGTCCTTAGCCGGGATTTAGTATTATTTCAAGTCTTTTTCGCTTTTATCGGAGCCGTTCCAATATATATTTTAAAATTTCGGACTGCTAATAAAATATAGCTGTAACGAATTCTAGCGGCGGGTGCGGAAACTACGTGTGATACGCGTCCAGAAATGTAGTTGAAAACACAATTTGCGTATGTTTATCACGCTCGGCATTATTTTAAAGAATTCAACGTTAAATTTTGAGTCCGAGTATGAATTTCTCGTTACCGAGTTTAGATGTTACACATCTCCGGCGAATACTGAGTGATTCGCTTACATTTTTTGACGTGACAAAGTCTAATAAATCGATGAACGCCAGCTGCACGCACGGAAAAGTGTCCCGTAAAGCACATTGGCCCGTTACGCTGTGTCCCGTTACGCGCATTGTACGCTTGCGCCGCATCTATCTCTATTCCACTCGATTGGAACAACCATCGATTTGACTTTTTCAAGGTACATTAAACTTGAAACACTCCCAATCGTTTCCTACTTTTCCTAACCTCGTCCTATCCTTAACAGAATAACACAGATTGGAAGAAGTTAAATAGCAAGCATGTATAAAAGTTATAGTTAAAATAATCTCTTCGTTAAAGGAATAAACATATTTGAATTAATGAGTGCAAATAAAAGTAAATTTATCAATTAAATTGTAGGTTTCTTTTCACTCCTTCTTTGTATCCATACAAAATAGTGATAATTCAATAAAAATGATTCAATTTTATTCATAAAAGTATGCAATCATTTCATCAATGTTTTGTTATGACCGTGTCACGTTAAACTATCGTCCGTAAACCAACTTTACAGACAACCAATTTTTTTTTCCTCGTGAATTTTGCGACCTGAAACACAGCCTGCCTTTTTAATTTTTATTTATTTCCCCCTGTGATGAACCTGCAGCCATCTCGATCTCGTGGAGTTGTTTCAGAGACAGTTTAGTTTCAGAAACTGTGTGGACATGTATGGGGACGCAGAAGCTTTCCTCGCGACCAAACTGTTCAAGCGAGGAGTCGCAGAGAGAGAGAGAGAGAGAGAGTGCCGGCCCACCTCTGGCCGATTAGGAATGTGGCCAGGCCGGGAACAGTTCCCAAATATGGCGGCCGACGGAAGAGGTGTTAAATCTGTGAAAGGCACAAGGAAGAGGTAGAGGGGTGGAGGGAGGACAGGTCCTCGGGACCGCCAACCCCGCCACACGGCGCGACAGTCGTCCATCCAGGACTTAACTCCCAGTTTCCGAGTAGCTGACATCGCGTCTGGTAGTCCGTTCTCCAAGCGGAACTTAAATTCAGGCTGGGTTTGTAAAACTATCGCAAAGAACGCAACGACGCAACACCCGAACAACGCAAGAAAACTCTCCAGCCGTTAGAAATCACACAAGTCGTCACCGACCAACTAACTCATAATAATTGTGAAACCGTAGAAAAAAAACAACTACGTACCCAAATCTTATTTTGACAATTCATGCAGCTATGTCAAGAAAACAAAAAGAAACTGATTTAAAAGTGTTTATTTTCTTCCACTGAATGAAAGTTAAACCACCCAAGTCATCACCAACCAATTAAGTCAAAATTGAAAAAACCGTAGAAAAAAGAACTACGTACCCAAAGCCTATTTTGATAATTCATGTAGCTATGTCATGAAAACAAAAGAAACTGATTTAAAAGTGTTTATTTTTTCCACTGAATGAAAGTTAAACAAGTGTCAACATGACGCGCATAAAAAAAAGAACACCGCGGGCTTGTATGCACATAACACATGCGTCTCTGAAAGTTGTCGGAACACTTATCTTCATACCAGGCCGTCGAAAACGCAAGAAAGTTGGAAGTTGAACAATGCTTGAGTTGCGTTACTGCGCCTTGCGTGGTTTTTAAACCGGTACTCTAGAATTTAGTTAGCAAACAATTTGCAAACTAACTGTTCTTGCGTAATTACATCTTCAGAGCGGGACGAAGTTCAGCAACAGTGTAGCGATCAGGAAGAGAGTTGCGTAACTGCATTGCTATCGGGCGCCATGTTTATTCCCCTTGCAATTCTACGGCGCTGCCTGCAGCGTGATTTACACGCAAGATAGACTGCAAACAAGCATCTATACCCTAGCATTTCTTTGAAGTTTGGTTCACAATTCTCTCGACATTCCCCTCTACATCTGTGGGCAGGCAACTACCAGCCAGCAGCAGAGTGGCCGAATAATATCGACTCACTCAAAAAGGCGATGTTCTACAGCAAGAATTCAGCCAACAGCACATGTCGGTAGAGGGGACTGTGAATTTTAGAATTCTATCCTGACGCAGGGAATGTAAAATCCTGCAGGCCTATGAATAAGTTTAGTAGTTTACAAAGTATATAATATGTTATACAACGCCACGATAAGAAATATGTAGTGTAATAAACAACTATCCCCATCATTAACCTACATCTTCTTCTGAATACTGCACAAGGAACTTGTATCTTAGAGACATTGCATAGCATAGAAGATCAAATATTATCAAACTAAAACTACATGAAACTCTGTAGTGTGTGTCACATTAGCCACATAGTAACTAATAAATAACAAACAGCACCTATAATACGATTGCGTTACAACTATACAGACGATTCGAGTTTCATTACTATATTTGTTTTTTCGCACAACAAACTAAGTATTAATATAAACCAACCGTGTGCCCGATGGGAAAGTATTTGATCCTCATTTTTTGTGGTGAATTACCAAAAACGCTGATACAACTGACTTTTATTTATAAACATAAGCCTTATATTAGGTGAGTATAGCTACATTAAAAATTCTGTAAAATCATTTTATGGTTGCTTAGCAAATAACGTTTTAATATGTATCTATCCAGGGCTAGGAAAACGTTTAGATGATTTCACAGTATCTCTAATGTAGCTGTCCTAACCAAATCAACCGTCCACAATGTTTTAAAGTATTTATGATGTAGCTAGCCTAACCTTTTACAATGAACAAAATAAAAAAAAACCCGAAGATGCACGATCTCTCGTCTGTGGAAGGAAGGCTTCCCCCTCCACGGGACTCGGGCCGCGCGCCCAGACGTGAAGCGACCGCCTCGCTCCGCCTCGCCCGTCCAGACAATGGCATGCCCCCCCTCCCTCCCAACTACTGCTCTGTCTCTCTCCGCGTGGGATGCTGCGAGCCTCCCCTCCCCCCCCCCTCCATGGCCGTGGTCGAGTGCGGCGCGCCGCAGACACAGCCTGGCTTGCCGGCTGGCCTTCACCTTGGAGTGCGACTCCTCGACGGATATACGATAATCAGAATGGAACTACACATCTCAAAAAAAAATATATCTTATTATTAAAAAATTATAAAAAATGTATTTAATTGAAAATAATTAACATAATCAAGTCGGAAGTCCTCGGTTCGAACCCGAGGATATACTTATATTACTAAAATATTAAAAAAAAAAAAAAAAAATTCGCAGGCTTTTTCCGGCTTGGCTTCTGGGTTGTAGCCGTGTCCTTGTCGAATAATTCACCGACGTTTCGGTCGACATTGCAGTCGCCATCATCAGGGGAGCAGTTACCTACTCAACTCAGTAATCACCTACTCAGTAGGTAACTGCTCCCCGATAATGGCGACTGCAATGGAAGCCAAGCTACTATTAAAAAAAACCTAATTATTTTTCCTCGGCCTCATCAACCCCTATTCGATTTTTTTTTTTCGTGGTTACTTTTGTTTAAGTCTTTTCCCAAGTTTTTTTAATCGATACCTCCCTTTGCATTTGTTGTTCCGTCGCTATCAGATATTCACTTAGTGTAAAATCGTGGGTGTAGAAAGGCGCGCAAATCTTTGTAATTATAATCTCTTGGACGACTTTTAACGCTCATCATACAACACCTCCCTTGAAGAAACCCCTGTTTAAAATATTTGTAGCAGAATAACAAATGCAAAGTATGTGTAGAGGTGAAATTTAAGAAATAGCCCTTAAATAGGAGAATTGACGAAAAACTATAAAAAAAAAAATTCCACATGGCGTGTAAGAACGAGCCTTAACTATTTGACCGACTACGCGAAATCACGTTATATATTCTTATGTCACATTTTATAAACGTCTAAAGAACAAACAAACATAGGTAATAAACTTTAGAATTAATAATAAATGTAATGTAATAGAGCATGAAGATGTGTATATTATATATATACATATGTATATACACATTTCACACACGTGTGTATGAACCCCTGGCAATAAACCTAACACTGCGAGGTTCTAGAATCATCGGCGAGGCTAAACAATGGACTCCGCAACCTCACGTTTAAACTCAGGGACTGTTCTGAGCCTCCACAGAGAGTCGCAAGGCTCAGAAACACTCCGAAAGTTTATATACGCCTCATTTACTTTACTTTTCCCTCGTGTCCTCCTGTTTCGTCCAACATTCCTTCCCTTTATCATCAGTCCAGCTGGCAAGATACATTTAGTACCATGGAGGCATTATTATTACTCAATCGAGTGTGTGTTCTGAAGTTAAGTCGACTGGTTAGCCATCGGATAGCAAAACAAATCGTAGCTTTACAAAGGCTAATGCTAGAAGTTTGTTTAATAGCTTGAAAGAAACTCGCTAGGAACAATCGTAAAAACACCATTACGAAGTTTTTTTTTACTAACAAAGTGTAACTACATATCTGCAAGGAATTCGCGATGAACTTCATTATAACCAAAAACTGTTTTGGCATCCAGATAGTAGTCACAAATGGGAGGACGTGGGTCGTTTAGTCTAACTTCAAGTATTGACTTGGAAAAATTACACACCCCAAATTCATTCCTTGTTTCTTACGTCCATGGTTTGCACTGTTCACATTACCAACACTACAATAGTGAAAAAGAAAACGAAAATACAATTTCTTTGATCAAACTTTAAAACGATTTATATTGGATGTGATCTATAACCAATGAATTTTATATATTTGTCAAGAATATTTATAAATACTCTAATTATAATCAATTTAAGTGTCCCATCATGAAAGTAAAAAAAAAGTAAAATAAAAATGTTATTCTTCTAAGCGATGTTGTAACTTTTAAATAACTTAAATTTTGAAATTAATATTTCTGGATACCTTATGATTAATTTTGATTAATTTTGTAATGTGCATGACTATCAGCCTGTGGTCTCTCAGCTTGTCAACACATCGATTTAGAATTTACCACTGAGCATAGGTCTTCGGTGGCCTTCTGTGATGACCTTTCCTCTTTCTTAACCTAACAAGAGAGAGAAAGAGATAATGGCAAAGTAGTAAAGTACTATATGTTTATAAAAATGGAACATTAATAACATATAATCTAATACAGCTTAAAATTTTATAATCAACACGCTAGAGTTTGTTACGTTTATATTTGTGTCAAATAAATTAAAACAACGTTAATATCACTATGTTTTTTCGGTGACACAATCATTAATTAAATATATCTACAGCCAAAATAATTTTGTGTTATATTTAAAAAGAAAAATACGAACAATTTTCGAGCACAACAGGAATATGTTAAACGAATGTTTTTTTTTTTTACGTAGTATTTCTTGCTTATTACTAGATATAATTATTATTATTATTATTATTAATCTAGTGGCTGGGAGCACAGTCAGGTAAGGAAAACCTAGCGCACACGTCGCAGGTTATCCTAATGCAGAAGGTATGACTATCCTTTCTGCGAGTCACGAGCCACAATGCTTCTACCTCTGCCTTGGCAAGAGACTAGGCCGTCCACCCTCTGTCCGAATAAATAAACACCTCCTCCCCCCCCCCCTCAACCCTTTTCACAGGCCAACCCGCTCCGATGGCAACGCGACAAACGCGAGTATAAATAGTCAGGAAGCTTATTCTAGGTTCATAGTTTCTTTACCTATCGATTATCGTCAACTCTCGACTATTTCCTATCTCAGTTTTTCGTGACCGTCACCGTGCCGAAAAGAATATAAAAATCAATCGTTTCTGAATTTCCGATCGTGAATAAAGCTTTTTTTTCCTTTCATATTTCACAAGTAGGGTGTAAATTATATAATTTTTTTTTTTTCCACTGAGCAGTTAAGCTCGGGCAAGAGACATATGCGAGGAAAGGAAATGTGATAGTTCGAACTTACCCAAGCGACCGTAGCGAACCTTCTAAGGGGAACGCCTATCTGTGTTGGTGAGACGGGATCACAAGGATGAAACTCGCTGGTGCTAGCAGCGCGGTGCCGCCTCAACGCCTCCCATTTTAGGTCAAGATTTTATATTTACAGTAATTACAGATACAATTGTAGACATTTTCAATTGTTTAACTTTCACGAAATTAAAAATATATACAGCGCATACTTTTTGCATAATTAGCTGCCAAAGTTACGTTTTTAACGTTTTTGGGTTGTACAAATAAGGAGAATTTAATTTATTGCAGAACTGAAACTTTTTAAGTTTAACTTCAATACCATTGGATACTTCAAGAAATGGTTTGCATTTCTATCACAAAAACTCATTTCATGTTTCTTGGCTGTAAAAATCGTAACAAATTTGAGAATTTAGAAATGCCAGGTAAAATTAATTAATATTTTCTGAAAGAATTTTAAACCATTTCTTGAAGGCGCGGTCACACGGGACTCTGAACTACTTCAGGCAAACTTGTTAAACTTACACACAGTCTGAACATGTTTCGTTCGAGGCCACTTCTCATTCAACCTAAAAAGGTTGTCAAAGTAGTTCAGAACAACATCGGTTCCACATCAAGCCTCTGATTGGCTGTTGATGGGTGTTGAGAGTAGGTACATATAAACAGTACTTTGCTGAAAACGACAAGATGGAGAATGTTCCAGGCACAAGTTCGTGTAAATATTGTACCGACTACAACAACAAAAAAAAACATGAACAGGTAATTATGTTATTATTTTGAAAATTGATGCTGGCGGTAATTGTTTGACCGAGGTAGGTACAATTGTTTAAATAAATAGGATCCATAGTGGATGACAATCGGTTTCTGAGTTGAAAAATTTTTATGCTAACTGCCGAGTTTGTAAACATGCTTATTTAAACCTGCTCACCTGAAGTACGGCCCTAAGTCTTCCCGTAGCCAATGCAGATGGAGGACAGCGAAGGGCAGACGAGACGGGAAGGCATTGAGGCTGGGAACCCAACGTTGTTTTTATGTCCCGCACACAATCACCGACTACACTTCATTCTATGAATCTACAAGTGAAGTAACGTGAACGAAACTTTGTGACGATATGGTATATTGAAAAAAAATATATTGTCAACGGGTTTATTTAAAGCTTAAACGGAGACAATACATAACTATGAGTCTCGCATAATAATAAAAGCCTCATGACTAGAGACCTGTAAAAATCGCGGATTCATTTCGCGATAGGATGGAGTCCAAATACTTTTGACATTATTTTGCTTCAGTGATTGGGCCACAGTTTATCTGAACGACTCTGGGCTAATGAAAAATCTTTAACAGAAGAATGAGCGAATCACGATCATTCCAGTCAACAGGTGTTACGAGTCGGTAACTAATCAGCAGATGTAATTTGCACGAGTGCATAGAGGATCATGGAGTCTATCCTTTAAGGATTTGAAATTGCGAATTTTACAGGTCTCTACTCATGACTTATTGTCAGGATGCGCGGTGCAGTTAAAGAATGCAGAACGTTTTTTTTTATTGGTTGCAAAAACAGTTCATGCTAATTAAATTTTCTTTCATTATTATAGGAGCGATAAGATGGTAACAAATTACCCATAAAAACCCCAAATTTAATAAACAATAATACTAAATAATGCTTTTACTACCATTTAATATTTAATTAATACATTTAATTCCGTCATAAAAAAATATTTTAAATTGACAATTATAATCTTTATTTAGTGATCTTTCAACACAACAAATACAAAACCTGCACTTCATTTTTTTTTTTGTAATTCATGTTGTTTATTTTAGACTGTAATAAATTTGTTTTGTTCAGTACATTGAAGTTAAGAGAAAATGATCCGTAAAAATCTGAGAACGACCGTAAATTGTTGCAGACAATGCGACATAAAATTCATGATGCTTAATAGCAAGGTAATCGTTGACGTTAAAAGCTTTGTTAAGTGGATTCGGTACTGCATTACAGGAGTCAGCGAGAGTCGCCTTTGACACGTTATTTCTTCACAGCTAAACGCAATCCAGTGAAGTCATCCATAGAGACCGGGGAAGCTCCAACAGCACTGGGGTCACCTTGTTGTCACACTGGGTTCCACGTGACTGCAGCCTAACTCAGGCAGCGTCCGAACTCGCCTGGAGTGTGTACTTAAACCCGCTTGACATCACGACAGATGTCCGCACTGGAAGTAAAGCAAACAAGTGCGCAAACAGACGAATCCGCGTACTCTCAATGGCGCGGAAACGGAAACGGATCACGTAAACGGAGACGGATCTCTCGGAACATTTCACCATCGCACGGAAACGTAACAAATGGCAACTAATGAGATTGCATTTCAAGGTTACGACATATCAGTTTAATAAAAAAATTGGTTGTCTGTAAAGTCGGTTTACGGACGATAGTTTAACGCGACAACGTCATAACAAAAAAATTGATCAAATGATTGCATACTTTTATGAATAAAATTGAATCATATTTATTTTAATAATAAAAGAATAAATACTTGAAATTATACTAGTAATCAGATTTTTAAAATGCAAGAATAATTAACCTTTATTGCCGAAATTGTTGTTGTAATAAGCAATGAAAACCATATTAACTTTTCACTTCACTTTATAAACAGTCGACGAAACAGTTCACGTGTAGATGACTTGTAATTAATTTTGAAAACTGGCGTTTAGCTATAAAGTTTAAATATAATTATGCACAAGTTTTCATATAAATAAACTGTAATAAAATATCTATCATCAATTATATGAATCACCATAGTTTTTCAGTCAATTGTAACATTACCTATTATTACTGCACTCGCCGACAGCGTAACGGAACAATGAGCGTAACGGGACACTTTTTCGTGCGTGCAGCCGGCGTTCATGGATTTATTAGAAGTTGTCACGACAAAATTTTACATTAATATTTAATCCTAAGTATTAACGCTCTCTATGAATTCACAAAAGAACTGACTAGCTACGGTAACGCTATCTATCGTGTCGATTTGTAACACTGCTTGGACGCACCGCTGTCCTGGAGGTTCGGCGGAAGGATGAAAGGAAGAGGGGAAGGGGTAATTCAGCGAGCGCCATCTTGTCGCCGCCGTGTGAAGCCTCAGCTTCGGCGAGTAAAGCGTCGAGACAAAGATAAGGCTTGAAAAAGCCCAGGGCGAAGGTAGTAGAGGGGGGGGGGGGGGGGAGAGAGGAGGGAAGGGAGAATTATCCCGCAGTAAATGAAGTCGTTTCTCCCGGGTTCCATTAATTCAGCCACTAGTCCCGTCGGAAGGGCGACGGACTGAGAGGCGCCAGGGGTCCGTGAGGATTCAATGAAATTCTCGTAGCTGGTGCGGATGGGGAGGAGGTTCGAGTTTGGGGCCCGCCTCGTCAGGGGTGTGTGTGTGTGTGTGTTGGCGAGACGGGATGATAAGCGCGACGCTCGCTGGTGCTTCTAGCGCGGTGTCTTCTGCTCAAGATTAATTACGCGCAGGAAGAAAGCAGGCTTCTGTAGCTTACTCGATAGTTATGTTATGAATTTTTAAAAATCATGTAAAAGAGTGCTCTTTTTTTAATATTTTTTTTCCAATAAATGTGTCCGGCTTTTCTTTGGATATTTTTTCGGATTTTTTTTTATTTAACCAAACTGACAACCATACTTTTCTATGAAAACAAAAAAATTCCACGTAGATGTAACTTTAACAGTATAGGACACAAAAATTGTTGTACGTCGCAAAATGTGGTAATTTTGTAGTTACAAGAAAATCTTTAAAAATTAATAACACCTAAACTAAACATAGCCTATCGTCGCAGCTGTAAGTAGGTATTCTTTACTTATATGTAAAAGAATATTTTTAAAAAAATTTAATACATTTCTTGGCAAAACATTAGGTTCTATGTGCTATTTTATTATTTTATACAGTGGTCTTAAACTTTTGACCGGCACTGTAAACCCATAATTGTCAATTTCATTACAATTAAGGGAAACACCAAACGTATTGGTATACCAAATGTAATTTTATGATAATGAAAATACCCTGGAAGATATTTGGTAAACTAAAATAGTCATAGTAAAGAGTTATTTAAAGTTTTAAAAAACCTATCAATCTTCCGTCAGGCTTCGTAACGTAGTGATTATAGTGCGAGATTAATAAGCTGTAGGAACGTGGTTCGTAATTCGGTAGTAGATTTTTTTTTTACAATGCAGAATAAGCAAATACTTTTTATTTGTTTATCATATTGCTATAATATTATTAAATACTTATTTTAGTCCATTACTTAAAATAATATTAAATTAACTACGCTTAGCATTGGTAAAAATTAAACATAAAAGTACAACTATCCTTTTATACTTCCTATTACATATAAAACATATAGTCAAACATGTACGGATTTTAAAATTTATTATTTTTTCAAGTCTTTTTCGTTTTTATTGTGGATTTATTGTGAATATTAGTGACGGAAGTTGTGTTTATAATCTTATGGTAGTGTATTTATATAAGGGAGGCTCCCGGATGAATAATTATTTTGCAATTATAAATTAATGAATTAGAATAATCATTCCGCATATGCACTGATTAAAATGAACTCATATATTCTACTAAATAAAATAATTCATTTATACATATTTTTGTTACAATAAAGCCAGTTCAGTGTCTTGAATAAAAAAAAAGAAGTATACATTGTGGGATTTATTTCAAAACTCCGTTTGAGGAGCTCTAGAAAAGAAACGGGCTCCCCATTTGTAAACCACCCTAAGAAGATTTTTGTTTCCCATCTGCCTGAGACAATCCGCCTTGAAGGAGCCGGGGCGCGAACCCGGGTCCTACATGTCACAAGGCAGAGCCAGAGGGTAGAGCGGCGGTGTGTAGTCGTCTTAACACTGACATGATGTTATTACAAAAGGGTACTGTAGTTATTAACGCATGATTTTTTTTCTGGCAATTTATTTGGGAAGCTAATATGGACAAATGTAGGATATTAAAAAAAAAAAAAAACGCGAGCGAGAGCGGATGTTTTATTACTTGCCATTGATGTGTAACATCAAACTTCGTTAAAAAGCAAATTCATATGATCTCATATTGAGAATACACTAATGATACGAAACTCTTGACACGAAATTTAACGCAGAATTCTTTAAAATAATGCCGAGTGTGATACATATTGGCAAAATGTGTTTTCAACTACATTTCTGAACGCGAATCACACGTAGTTTTCGCACCCGCCGCTAGAATTCGCTACCGGAGCAACTACTACGACTATCAAATTATTCAATTAGCATAACTAAATTTTAAACTATGTAATATAATCGCTCCGATTAAAGCGATAAAGACATGAAAAAATACTAAACCCCGTCCATGGGCCTAATTTTCGACAATACAATTTATTAAATATAATTTATTAAAATGAAAAAAGTTAATTCTATCAATTTTCCCTTACCATCTGCACAGATATCACAATTCCGTTCAATTCACGAAATATGCCCATTAAATGCCATATGCCGAAAACTAAGATGTTACCTACACATCAAAAATTGACAGCATGAAAAAAGACTACTACAAACAATAATTATATACGTGCTTTTAAATCTTATACTTTTAGTGATTGGTACTGAATACTGATCCATGTAATTAAAAACATTTATTTATTGTGAATATTAACTATATAAATTGTGTTTATAAACTTTTTAAAGGGTATTTACATAAGTGAGGTTATGTTCCCGTATGCACAACGATGTCAGGTTGCTTGTAAGCTTCCATTGTCGCTGGCAAGGAGTGTCTGTGGAAGGTTTAGTAGTCTCCTGGCCGTTTTCACGGGAGTGTTTGTGAGGTTAAATTCCCGTTCGTATAATTTATTTGCATTATAAATTATATTATTATTTAATAAATAAATGAAACTAATAAAGTATGATAAACATTCGGCATATATTTTTTATTTTCATTATTAATTTATGTAAATATAAATATTGAATACTGGGTATTTATTTAAAGTTTTCTTGATTGAATTTATAGTTTACTCACCGTCCTTTTATTATTTTAGGATACCTGATTGGTTTTATGACTGTCTCTGTTTCAAATGTATTGAATTTATTTGATATGTAATTTATTAATTACTAAACTCCATTTAATCTATCGCAATGGCTATAATTGATGTATGTTAAGTTGTGATGGATGACTTGGCCCATGGTAATGACACACATGATGTTAAATTTGTATGTGTGTGTATAGACATTATAATTTCATTAATTACTGTAAGCTACCTTCATCACAAAATTTTGTCAGACATGGCAGCACAAATATAACTACTTTAAAAAGAGATTTTATAGATATCTACTGCAATGTTACATGTAATTTAATGGTAAAAATTACCATTCTGACTACAAACACGCCTAAATGAACCGGAAATTTTATATATATACATATATCATAAAAGTAGTTATGAATAATGTGTTTTCCATTGTGTAACATTTGTTTTTTCAATTATTTACACTTCAAAAGACGGATAAAAAACTAATTATTAGTTTGAATCAATAATATTTAAAAAAAAACACAAATTATGAAGAAAAAAAATGCGTTTTGCTTTTTTTTAAAAATATATTCAGGTTTAGTAAAGTCTAATAAACTCTTCACTTGCATTTCTCACTCCAAATCTCCGTTAATTGCCGCGCTTTCTCTTCTCTGTCTCGTCTCTCTCTCTCTCTCTCTCTCTCTCTCTCTCTCTCTCTCTCTCTCTGTCTCTCTATCTCTCTCTACCGGGTTGTTGAGACACGAGGTGACTCCAATGGGCGTGTAAAAACACCCGCGATCCAATCAAAGCAACGCAAAAGTACGGGCACACTTCAAGTTTATCCTTTGACCAAATAAGTTCGCGAAATTTCCTCGTCTCCGCTAATTGGTCCTGGAGCGAGTAGGAAACTGCGAACGCACATCCCGAAACGGTAGAGTCCGCTAATAAAAACATACCATTGAAAGACTGAGAAGGTTTCAAAGCTTGTAAGTGTTGCCAAATATTTCAAAGGATTCTCTCAACATAAAGCTTCTTTCAGCAGTTTTCACTATATCTGCACAACTTCGAAAATACATTTTACATTAAACGGCAAAAACACTTAGAAAATAAATTAAAAATACAAAATAAGGGAATTTTTCATATTTAAAATTAGCTCAACATAAATGGCTACAACGTAAATGTGTAATAATTATCTCTCTCTAAAAACGTTAATGGCGTCCGCAGTTGAATTTGAGTCCTAATTTTCCATTTAACCTCGTTGATTCATCGAGAAACTTCATTTTTAAGTCCGTGTTTAAAAGTTACTGCACAACACATTTTTTAAGATTTTCCTGAAGCGGGATTAGAGACCTGAATTCCCGTGGTGCAACATCTATAAACAGACCTAGTCAGTGTAAAGCCCGCGACGCTACCACGGCTGGTGTGGTTTCACTAAGGTTGGCGCCACTGCAGGCCTGGACAGACGTGCGCACGCGACCAGTGCGCAGCCTCCTCGGCGCAGCCCGTGACGTCACGGCCGGGGGTCCGCTGCATATTGATGACGCAATTAGCGGGCGAGGGCGGCGCGTCCCCAGGGTGGAGGCCCGAGCGCACTTTTACAAAGGAAGGGGGCGCATGGGGGATAGGGTTCCCTTCCCCCCCCCCCTCAAACAATTCCAACCCAGCGAGGCTTGCATTGACCTGCCCCCGCACGCTCCATCGCGGAACAAAAAAAAATTCTCAAGGGTACGTGGCCGCCACACGCGTTAGGAGTGAAACTTCACGAACTAGCTGTAGTTGCACGTCAGCTGAGTAACAGGCGATTTGCCTAAAGGCGGTTTGCCTAAACATGAATTCGTTACGGCTTACGGCGATTTGCTTAAAGTCATTTCACCCAAAGGCGTTTTGCCTAACGGCTATTTGCCTAAAGGCCATTTGCCTAACGGCTTTTTCCCTAACGGAGTTCTGCCTGACGGCGATTTGCCTAAAATGTTACTATGATGACAAAACCTCGTTTTGCATAACGGCGTTTTGCCTAATGCCGATTTGGCTAACGGCGTTTTGCTTATCAGCGGTTTGCCTAACGGCGATTTGCCTGACGGCGTTTCGCCTAAACGGCGTTTTGCCTAAAATTAGGCAAAACGCCTTTAGGCAAAACTACACATGCCCCGTCAGATCACTATCGGCGGCTGCTACTGTACTGCCATCTATGTTTTCAGCAAGCACCTTGATAGCAACAATTGTACATAAATTCGTGATTCGAAGGACTTCATTGTTAATGCATTTACATGTTAGGTGTAAGTTATGTGTTTGCAAATATGTATATATATGTGTGTGCATACACCACACACAAATACCTGTAAATTCAGTTTCGAGTAGTGTTTTAGTGACCTCACTTTAATGCGTGTAATGAGCTACTTCTCACAAGGCGTGTCTCACCAGACGCAATTTCTCGTGTAAGTGCAAGTGGAACAAACATGGCACCCAAAAGCAATGCAGTTACACCACTTTTTTCCTGGTCGTTATACTTTTCGTAAAGCTTTTAGTGTTATGCTACTTTTCGATATGCTGAATACTTCATCGTCAGGACTTACACTATCAGTTGCAACAAAGGGCAGTGGTTCAAAACTCGGCGGTAGGTACTTTTTTTTTTTTTTTACTTTTTTTGAAGTTATACTTCTTTAGGCGCGTTATGAAAAAATTATGAGTGAAATTTTAAGATGCGCGCGCATCACTGTAACATAAAATTAACAGGTTGAAGCTGCCCGCTAAACAGCTCATCAAGTCTCCAAAAAAGCTACCAACAAAATAGAAATGGAACCTCTATTAGTCGCGCATGTTGGCACGCTCGTCGCCTCTGATCATTGTTTTCATATTTATGATATTTATCCACATGTTTCTAGTTTCTACATTCACAACACGTGTTTTAGTTTCATACAAGTGCGAATTACATATGTGCTAATAAATTATATTCAGTAGTGATTTAAATTGAATATTTTGATTAATATTATTTACTATTCGCAAATATTAGTAAAAAAAATTGTGCTTATATGCTTTTTCAAGTGCTCCAATATAATTGAGGTTAACTATCCGTATGTATTATTTATTGATATAAATTATAAATTAGTATTTAATATAATTAATACTAAATATTATTAAATTATTAATGTTAAATATTTATTATTGGTTATTTAATATTTACAAAGTAAAGAAATAAATTTAATAAAACATTTAATAAAAAAATTGTGATAAAAATTAAAATCGAACATCAAATTAAAATATTAATATTTATTATTAAATTGAATAAATAACAAATATTTATAAAAATAAATGAACCAATTTAAGGAAAACTTTTTGATAAAAATGAAAAGTGAATATTAAATTAAGAAAATAATAAATATTTATAAAATTATTAAAATTAAATTAAATTTTTGAATATATTATTAACTTTATTTTCTTTTAAAATATTAAATAATAAATATTTAAAATTAGGAATCTTATAATATTTAGTACAAATTAAGAAATATATTTATTATTCTCTATATTTTATTTATTTTTTAAATTTAAAGTGTACTTTTTGACTGTGTAGACTATCTTTTTCCAGTTCTTTTATTATTTTATTGTAATTAATTATTTGCATGCAATTAAAAACTATTTTTTAATGATGCCAAAGAAGTATAACTTCTCTCGCGCGTACATAAGTACACGCACCCATTTTTTTTGGCTTTCATTTCTTTTTCAAGTATTTAAGAATTCTAACTTTTTTGTATTTATTAGAAAATAGATTAAATAAAAATAAATTAATAAATATGAAGCAAAAAAATTTATACTTACTTCAAAATAACTGCTCACGATATCAATACTGTTGATCAATTAATAATGATTAATTAACAATAAATAATACTCACTGTTGAATTACTCACACCATAAAGAAAAACTGTGCGTGCTACTGTTTCTTCGAACAATTCTGCCATTTGGAACACGCCAAATCTATAAACGAAATATGAAATTCATAACAGATAGCGCTATCTATGCGGGCAATGCAGGGACTATCTCTACAGCGCTCTCTACGCTGCTGGTTGAACAAGGAGGTTCGCGAGCACAGTGGTAGCAAAAATAAAATTCAAGTCACTCACGGCTGACTGTATATGATACCTATGTCTATTTTCTGAAACAAGCGCATGCGCACTCTCTGACTTATTCTTTTGTTAATCTATTTCTCTCTCTCGGTTCTATTTTATTGTTTTTGTGGACGACGAATTATCGCACAAGAACGAAAACGAGCCCAGCAACGCATATATCATAGTGCTCACTTTATATCTCTCTGAGCACGTACCTATTTCCTGTCCTTTTCGCGTCAGAAACGTTTCACAACAATGTTTCACGAAAAGGTTTCATTAAAATTCGGCCTTGAAATAATACTCTCAACGCACCCAAAGAAGTTTCACTTCAGAAATTGTTCGCATTTTACGGGATGGAAAGCGAGCGCATAGCATCTTCCGTGGAGCGACTGCGATGCAATTAAATTACTACCGATCGCGCTGCTAAAGAAACTTTTAGAGTGCGCAAGGCGGAAGTGTCCCAGCTGAGTTAAGATGATAAAAACAACAGTAAGCTAAAATTAAATCACAGCATCAGCGCTCATTTAATACTAAACTGCATGTACACTGCGAAGCTAAAATTATTCTCTTTTACCAAGAATTCAATTTTAAAGATAGTTTCAGGGCAAATCATATTAAGCACTGTAATTATAATTGTAGAGGAAAATTAAGGGGGGGGGGGGAGAAGAAGAAAGAGCCGCATTCCGTTCTCTCCCATTAAAAAATAAATAAATAACCTGGATATCCAATGGCAGCTGTTAATTAAGCAACGTATCTTAAAACAAAAAAGAAAAGAAAAAGCGACAGCAAGTTTTAGTACGCAAAAAGTGCAAACATTAAGTAGAAAACTTTTTAACTCGTTTACGGAGTGAGAGGTCGCCTATTTTGACTTTTTTTTTTCCACGTGCGTTCTCATGTGCGTTCTAAGGAGGTACAAATATCTAAAGATGGCCGAAGAGAGCAACGACCATTTCTTTACGGCTGCTGCATTAAATTCTAAAGAGACGTTCAAATTCTTTGTGCGCAGAGTCGAAGAAGCAGCTGATGGTTTTCGGAACAATAATTCTTCGCCCATGCGCCATCTCCGTTCCACGTTTCATCCCATCACAAGAATCTGGTGTACACAGTTGGCGCCAAGTCGATCTACAGTGTTCCTATCTGTTGATTCTTTTATTGAGGTTATACTTCTTCAGGCGCGCTGAGGGTGAAATGTTTAGTATGCGACGGAACTGCGATGAAATACGCGCGCATCACACTCGGGAAAGTTAACAGGCGGAAAAGGCCAATGCGCCTGTGGCGTTTATGTTATTGCCACGAGCCGCATACGGCAGCTTGCACCTGTGTATATTCGCTTTCGTTAACATCGGGGATTACGGGGCCTATTAATGCCAAAAAATATAACTTTAAGATAGTCTAGCCACTCTGGAATAAATTTTAAACACTGGAATAGTAATAACAAGACATAATCACAACTTTATAAATACATTTACTTTATTAGCCAAGAAAATTGAGTTGGAAAAATACATATTTAACATTTGTTTGTTCTCTGGAATACAACGAAACCAGAGCTATCTTAAAAAGTATTTTTTTTTCAAACTAAATGCTGCAGTACAATATATATATATTAAAACAAAAAAAAAGTATATCTTGTAATGCGCGTACATAAGTACACTCATAATTTTTTAAGTAGTTTTTAGTTAATTGTGTTTTATAGAAATAATAATTACACAACATCTACTAGGTGAGTGAAAACAGTACATTTCCATAAAGTACACAAATGTCCTAATTACCTAATTTTAATATGTTAGATATTCTTATCCTTCCCTTAATTAATTTTTACCTTGGTTATGTTTAGGATTTAGGCAATACAAAATAAAAATTAACTTCAGTTTCTGTGCATTGTCAAATAATTTTTCAATATCAATAATGTATTACTTCTATGAATACACAGTACACAGTACACAGGGTTTGAAATAATTTTATGTATAATGTGCACGTATGCATTGATCGCCTCTGGGAAGGAAGGATCTGGGAAAGGGAACAGGGTGTGTGGCTTGCAAAAAATAATGGCATTACTACCTTAGTAGGCATTATATAAAATTCGTTGACATTCAATTATGGATGCATTAAGTTAAAAAACATTCAAAATATTTTCGCTGCGTGGAATATGAAAAAAAAATGTTAATTCGATCTTTTTTTTTTTAAATATTGGCGAACATAAAGGTTGTTAACGTGTATTAAGTTCTTAAAAATGTTCCTGGTTGTTTAAGTTTCCAAAAACATTTCCAGAAGCGCGAAAGCGATAACAGCGACATCCAAAGGTCGCGGAGCGGTTCCTAACCGGAGCGACATCTCCCAGGCGCCGCACGCAACTCCCGGGCCAACTTGTTATCGGCGCCCGGATTGGCGCGGATGATCTGCGACGCGCAGAGCTCCGGGACTCCGGGACTCCGGGACGTCGTCAGACGGCGACCCGGGAGGCGGTGAACGACCCATCGCGAGCTCGCGCCCGCCTGGCGACAAAAAAAGGCGTAACGGCACTCGAAGTTGAGGAATTCCACCCGTCTCGACGAGCAGTTCACTGCCAAAATGTTTCAGCGCCACGGGTGAAGGATCCAGGCACGTGGAACGGAAAAGGTGGAGGGGGGGAGGGAAGGGAGGAAGAGCCGACATTTTATTGCAAAAATAACTGCGTTAGCGCGGGGCGGGGATTCGGGCGGGCTGCGACGTGAGTGGCTCGAGGCGTGGCGGGCGTCCCCGGAGACCAATAACAAAGGCCCGCGTCGCTGCCGAAGCAATGTGGTGGTGGGGGGAGAAGGGGTTAAGACGCGAGAGACAAGCAGAGACAAGCGCGCGGAGAAACAATCACAGAGGCAGGCGTCAGCGCGAGGCGGGCTGCACCCTTCACCGAACACAAAAAAAAAAAATTGGTTGTCTGTAAAGTCGGTTTACGGACAATAGTTTAACGTGACAACGTCATAAAAAAACATTGATGAAATGATTGCATACTTTTATGAATAAAATTGAATCATTTTTATTCAATTATCACTATTTTGTATGGATACAAAGAAGGAGTGAAATGAAATCTACAATTTAATTTATACATTTACTTTTATTTGCACTCATTAATTCAAATACGTTTATTACGTTAACGAAGAGATTATTTTGACTATAACTTTTATACATGTTTGCTATTTAACTTCTTCCAATCTGTGTTATTCTGTTAAGGATAGGACGATGATAGGAAAAGTAGGAAACGAATGGGAGTGTTTCAAGTTTAATGTGCCTCCAAAAAGTCAAATCGATGGTTGTTCCAATCGAGTGGAAGAGATAGATGCGGCGCCATCGTAAAATGAGCGTAACGGGACACAGCGTAACGGGTCAATGTGCGTAACGGGATATTTATTCGTGCGTGCAGCCGGCGTTTATCGATTTATTAGACGTTGTCACGTCAAAAAAAAATGTATCCTTCCCACTACAAAATCTTAGCAGCAGAGTACCTATAGTTCGTTTTTTTTTTATTTCCATCTCTCCTTCCAGAAATTAATACAGCGATAAATACTCAGATTTAATATTTAATGAAATGATGGTTATTTTATATTTTCAAGTAACCTTTTTTACCATACGTTTTAAAACTATTTTCATCAATATTTTATTTCACGCTAGTTGTCCTCGCTGACGTCTAATACAAATGGAAAGGCGTTTAACACGATAGAAAATTAGTAAAAAAAAAACTTGTTACATCGAAAGTCAATTATTTTTATACGTAATTACATTTTCCAGGTAAATTTTTTAAATAATTACATTTAATAAAATTAGGTTTTATCGTGTTTCGAATAGAACCGAAAGTGGCGAGAACAATAAACTATAACCATTATTTTGAAATATTGGTACGAAATTCCAGTTGGGAATACAATCACAATACCCGGAAAAATATATACATGTTTAAATTAAAATAAATTATATCACGTCAAAATAGCATCGGTTATGTGGTTTCGGTGAATTCATACGAAATCAAATGGACATAAACTCGATAAAAATAAACGTCCTGACCTGAAGTCAAATTTTATGACTTTCGTTATCAGTCATTTTTTGTCTATTTAAAAATCCAAAAAGGTGACGATGATTAAAATCCAAAAATAATTACAGTCGTTACAGCAGCAAAAATAAATAATAAAAGTCGCATAAAGACAGTTAAGTGGGAACTGTCCTATCGTGATCGCTTCAAGTGAAAATTTACATTCATCGAAAGAAAGAATAAAACAAGTAATGGATGAAGTGTGGTTAATTCAAAGTACCTCTAGTGACGTTAACTGCAGTCCACTCTGGCAAACTCCTCTCTCTCTCTATCTCTCTCTCTCTCTCTCTCTCTCTCTCTCTCTCTCTCTCTCTCTCTCTCTCTCTCTCTCTCTCTCTCGATAGCAAAGGAGATTCGCGTATAAAAACCGCTGGAGCAAGTTCACTCATTTGTTCTCCTCGGCGGGTTGATTAGCCCCGGTTAGACCCGCGCGCGGCCGGACTTGCGACAAAACACACTCTCTACCCCTCTCTCTCTCTCTCTCTCTCTCTCTCTCTCTCTCTCTCTCTCTCTCTCTCTCTCTCTCTCTCTCTCTCTCTACCTCTGGTTCTTGCGGCCGGCTGCTGTACGTGCGGACTGCTCTCACGTACACAGGAAACCTTCATTTCACAGACGAGAGAGCCACACCCGAAGTTCCCCGAAGTTCATGCTCGCTTTTTTTTTCTTCCCCCGTTCTATCTCATTGTATAAACCGGTGTGGCATTAAATTTTGCGGTCAATTAGGATAGGTTAGCTACATTATAAATACTTTTAAAACATTTGTGGATGGTTGGTTATATTAGGTAAGTATAGCTACATTAAAAATACTGTAAAATCATTTTATGGTTGCTTAACAAATAACTTTTTAATAATTATCCATCCAGGGCTAGGAAACCGTTCATATGATTTCACAGTATCTTTAATGTAGCTACCCTAACCAAATCAACCGTCCACAATGTTTTAAAGTATTTGTAATGTAGCTAACCTAACGTAACCTAATTGACCATTAGTTATCATGAGTTACAATGAACAAAAATACCCCGAAGATGCACGATTGTCTGTGAAAAGAAGGCTTCCCTCACGTACACACGCGGTGCTTGTCTCCGAGCAGTAGGCCCAAATCCACTAGAGACTAATACCGGACAGCTCCAAGAAATTTGTGTGAAAACCTTGCGTTGTTGCCACGTCAGTCCGATAGATGGCAAACGGTATGCCCAGTATGAACAATGTATCAGTTAAATACATATGGTACCAGCATTATGGCAACAAAAATAACTTTCTTCTCTCTTGGAAAAACTTTTTTTTTAATCATAGTACAGATTTATGAGAGATATAAACCTCCAGTTCTTAAATTTTTTAAAATTTAATTAATCATGTTTGACACCAGATAATATTATATATAATTTGACACTATATATAAAATATGTTTGTAGTTCAACCTCTTGCCGCTAGGTTATTTTTCACACTGTCGCCTGTGTTGTTAGTATAGAGCTATCCTATGTCGGTCTCTGGTGTGGTTGGTAGGCCTGTTCCCCGTTGTGACCAGTCCTTCAGTACTTGCAGCACGCGCGCTTATTTGAAAATACACCGTTTCACGTAAATGAAAAAAAAAAAATCCTTAAAGGCTCGGCACCACGCAATGTTAGTTTTATCATTTTTTTTTTGTCATTTCTATTTACGGAGTAATTTTCTTGCAAATATATTCAGATAGCTCTCATCTGTTGTCGGGTGACAAAAATGTTTCTCTAAATGGCTACGCCAAGTGATCATAATTATAAACAATTAACCTGAATTTTTACCGCTAATAGATAATATGTAGTAAATAACTGCGGAGAAAAAAAATTACCTAAAAACTTATTACTTAACGGGGTAGACTTCACAGGGAAAAGTGCTTCATTTAAAGTACAGAAAGTAAAATTAATTAACCATCATGGTGTAGGAGCCGGTGCATTAAGAGGCCACTCCAGTGTTTCAGGGGTACTACTACCCGCGTTAACTTCATAAGATTCAATGCTATTTTCATTTTGCTTATAACTAATTAACTAATATAGATTTCGAAATGATGCTTGCTTGATATGTAAGACAACGATGCTCTTATCAAAGCCCCTTTCTTCAAAAACGTGCTTAAATTATGGTTTTATACTAATCTTTTCTAATATGCATAAGTGTATTGTCTTGGTTTGAACCATAATTTATGCACGTTTTTGAAGAAAGGGGCTTTGATAAGACCATCGTTGTCTTACATATCAAGCAACCATCATTTCGAAATCTATAATAGCTAATTAGTTATAAGCAAAATAAAAATAGCATTGAATTTTATGAGATTAACGCGGGTTGCGTAGTGCCCCTGAAGCACTGGAGTGGCCTCTTAAGTCAGTGTACTAGGTTGTTTTTTTTTTTAAGTGAAACTTCTTTGCTGAGGGGGCTACAATTTTCGAGCGTTACGAAAATTCCGATTGTATGAGGGGAATAATTAAGTACGTGGTGGGGTAACCGGCAGAGGAGACGGCAGGGGAGCGGCAGAAACGACGCAGAATACTTGCACACTTGCAGGCTTGCGCAATAGCATCATTTAGCGCTCGCATACCTGCAAATTTTATATATATACCTCTATATATATATACATATATACACACACACACGTGATAACGTCTTATAAAACGATCAACGCCGGCTGCACGCACGGAAAAAGCACGACTCATTGTCACGTTCCGCCTGAGCCGAGCGTGCAAGAACCAGGCCAACCACCGTGCGAGAAAATCTTCTGAAATATCAAACAGGTTAAGGCGGGTCTACTTAACTAATTGTTCGTGATTATATTTAAACAAATTATTTAAATAAAATTTGCAAAAACTGTAAATAATATTTGAAAATTAAAAAGTATGCAAATTTTCATCAATGTTTTCTTATGGCGTTATCACGTAAAATTATCGTCCGTAAACCGACTTTACAGACAAACCCCCTTTTTTTGTATTTATCTGCTATCTAAGACAAAGAGAATTGTTTCCTCCTATAGCTGATAATATAATAAGCCCGAACTTCCACTTCTGTCTCGCATGTGGACTATATATATATATATATATATATATATATATATATATATATATATATATATATATATACATATACATACACACACACACACATACACACACACACTTGTTATTTATTGGCGGTGGCTGAAATATCGCCCCCTGGTGAACGCCAACAAAACCTTCGCAAGCCAAGCAATTAATCTGAAAATAAGCAATTCTGAAAATAAACTGGACAGAGCGCGGATGGGGAACGTGAGGGGGTGGAGGGTGGGAAAAAAAGTCATAAATTAAGAGTTTCGTGCAAACATAAACTAATTTATCGAGCGGCTAAATATCATCATGCCGCGGATACGGCACCCTAGGAGACGGAAACAGCCCGACAGACAGAACCAGACGTCTTGTGCCACCCCACAGGAGACTTCCCGCGCTTTTAGGAGCATGCACTCTCCGCCAATCAGACTGCAGTATTGCCCTATTCGGCCGGGCCATTCGGACTCTGTTTCCGCACTGGTGGGCTACCAATAAAAAAAAACTCAGCCAACCACGAACGCACATAAAATGCTACTTAAGTTTTAACAACACAGCTGGTCTGGATATATATATATTCGCGAAAAATACATCACCCTAGACTATTGCTAGAGACCTGCAAAATTAGCGGATTCATTCGGTGATAGGCTAGAATTCGAACACATATACCTCTTAGATAATTTTGCTATTGGCTTACGGTTCATCTTCACGAATCTCAACCAATTATAAACCCTCAAGCAAAGAAGGATCGAATCACAGACAAACCAGCTGAGAAGACTTACAAGTCAACAGCCAATGAACTTGCGTTATTTGCCCGAGTGTACAGGGGTATGTGCAGTCTATCCTGAAGACCATCGAAACCGCGAATTTTGCAGGTCTCTAACTAGTACTGTATGGCGTGACTCTTCACCACCACTTCCGACATGAAACATTAAAAAATGCAAGACAACACAGTAGGTGAAATTTACAGGAACAGCACCTCACGAAACAGTAATCTCGAGAAAACTAAATCACCAACATGACGTGTGGGGAAAAGTTTAAAAAAACTGCTATCCTGCTAGCTTCCGAGCGCCGGCCGTTACCGTCGCCTCTCGCAGGAGTTGGCAACACTGCCGACTTGTTAGCGCCGCGCGCTGACGCCGTACGTCATCCGGGGCCTGCCGGTGGTTCGGCGACCGCTCGGAGGGAAATCTCAGGGAACCACCCCCTTCCCACCACACCCCCAACCCTCCAGGCCGCATAGCTTCTTCCCTTTGCGCAAACACTCCCGGGGCCACATAAATCTCCCGGTTTCATTCTGCTACCCTCCCCTACCTTACCTTCCCTCCGCCAAGATACCTCATGTCCCTTATCTTACACAGCTTTAAGCCCCCTATTTTCAACTGCCACCTTCTTCAACCCCCCCCAAACCAATGGCACACGTGCCAAAAATGCCGCCGAACGAAGGCAGGGTAAAATAAATAAAAAAAAAGGGGCCCGCGGTAATGCATTACCGGCCGGTATTCGTCCACGGCAGGGGCGGGGGAGGGAGGAGGAGGGGGGGGGGGTATATTTATTCCGCCGGCCTTGCCCGAGAGCGCCAATGAATTGGGAGCGAGGCCGTTACTTATACTTGGAGCGGCTCGTGCGGCTAGCGGCGCCGGCGGGGGCGCCGTTATTTAATTCTCTCCTTCCCCGCGCGGACCGGGCGTGCTAGTAGTGGGAACACGACGGTTCTGCGCCACCGAATAAACCACCTTCGCAAAAAAAAAAAATTGGTTGTCTGTAAAGTCGGTTTACGGGCGATAGTTTAACGTGAAAACGTCATAACAAAACATTGATGAAATTATTGCATACTTTTATGAATAATATTGAATCATTTTTATTCAATTATCACTATTTAGTATGAATACAAAGAAGGAGTGAAATGAAATCTACAATTTAATTGGAAAATTTACTTTTATTTGCACTCATTAATTCAAATATGTTTATTACTTTAACGAACACATTATTTTAACAATAACATTTAAACATGTTTACTATTTAACTTCTTCCAATCTGTGTTATTCTGTTAAGGATAGGACGATGATAGGAAAAGTAGGAAACGAATGGGAGTGTTTCAAGTTTAATGTGCCTCGAAAAAGTCAAATCGATGGTTGTTCCAATCGAGTAGAACAGAGATAGCTGCGGCGCAAGCGTACAATGAGCATAACGGGACAAAGCGTAACGGGACATTGAGTCATCCTTTTTCGTGCGTGCAGCCGGCGTTCATCGATTTGTTAGACGTTGTCACGTCAAAAAGTAATGCATTCAGCTCCCCGAGTCGGGCAGTTGCTGGTCGACTGGCTAGTGGCCACGCCACGGTACCGGGCGCACGAGATCCAAGGAGGTGGAGGCGCTAAGGGCGACACTGGCTCGCGAAGAACACGCCTCCTCGCCTCTACCCGCCGGGCACCGATCGGGCGTGCAGTCTTCTCGTGGGTGACGCACCTCGACGAGACTTGCTGCGGTGACTTGATTATTCTACGTGTGGAATATCAAAAAAAAAAATAGGTTTCCTGCACTTCCCTATACCGCTTATGAAATTTTTTTTGTTAAATTTTTTATACTGAAAGTCCATGAAAACACCCGTTTTAGCCTTTCCCACTGTTGAAAAAAATACACGTTATAGAAGAAACAATGGAACGAAACTTGTACAGACAAATGCAATGACTCTTAAATGTTGGTTGCAATCAAACACTTTTAATAAACTTTGAGGCAGTTTGTAAATGGCAAGTTAACACCGACCGCCTGGCTAGGACGCCACCCTTAAGGAGGGAAAAAGTCGTATGGGTTAGTCAGTTTTTCTACGTCATACATTTTACAAGCGCAAAATTTGACGGAGGTAGGTGCTTCTTTTACTTCTTTCACATCTCTCTGTGAAAAAAGTTGATTAAACTCCGAGTATTTTTGGTTGCACGACGGTTCTGTTGCAGCGAGATGGTAATTTGTGAATATGTCCCCAAACAGAAGAACAATTCCAGACCACGAAGAAGAAGAAAAGAGACAGACATTTGTGGAGTGCAAGAGGAGCTCTCGTCTGGAATGGCATCGCGTATGAATATTAGCCATCGCAGTTTTTTTTTCTCCCCCTCTCCGCTCCCTCCTCATGCCTTACGCGGAGAATTGTTCGGATACTCGCGAGAAGGATGGGAGGGGGGGGGGCGTATCCGCAGAATGTAGTGCAAGAATTCCCATTCCCGCGTTTACTTACTGTTCGCGAAGGAAGTCGCATGAATTGTACTTGTTTGGCGGAAGGGGGCAAAATGGGGAGGGGGAGGGGGGTTAATACGCCTTAAAACCACGCCACAGGCGGACTGCAGGCGGTTGTAAATCACCCAACAATGCTCTCACAAACCGCAGCAGATATTAATTTTTGTTTTGCGGAGAGGTTTTTATGTGCGGGTGCTTAGCTCGCGCCGTAATTGCGGCAAAGCGCGCTCCAACAGTCTCGGCGGAAGAAATGTTATGTTTTCCTGGCCGCCGCCATTACAGCACATGAATGCATGCGGTGGTTACCGGACAATAAAAAAAATAACTGGCGCTTGAAACAAGAATGTATAGTAATAATAATAATAATAATAATAATAATAATAATAATAATGTGTGCAAGTATGTGAGCGTGCGAGATTGCGAGTACATAGGCAAGTACGCAAGTATTGAAATTATACACGTACGCCCGTATACACGTGTGCAAATACGCAATTAAAAAAACCATGCGATTGGGCGCACCACTCCTCTCTTCGCAAATCTTCGCACTTTTCGTTGCCCTCTGAGCTTCGTACCTTCGTTTACGCTGCGACGAGTCTTCACCTCAACTTGCACCACCGAGTAACAGGCGATTTCTCCTAAAGGCGGTTTGCCTAAACATGAATTCGTTACGGCGATTTGCCTAAAGTCATTTCACCTAAAGGCATTTTGCCTAACGTCTAATTGCCTACAGGCGATTTGCCTAACGACGTTTTCCCTAAGGAAGTTCTGCCTGACGGCAATTTGCCAAACGGCGATTTGCCAAACGGCGTTTTGCCTAACGGCGATTTGCCTAACCGCGTTTTGCCTAAACGGAGTTTTGCCTAAAATTAGGCAAAACGCCTTTAGGCAAAACGAAACATGCCCACACCACCCACCCTTCCGCCTGGAGACAAGTTTCAACTCAAAGAACAGTGTTTGTTCGTACATTACGAGCGGTCCTCGCTTGCACACGGAAGTATTTCGCCGAATGCCGTTTACATTTCCCTGCAGCAAAGCGAGGATGGCCTACAGTTCACAGGGATGAAACCCACAACCCGAACGATTCCGAAGTTTACCGAAGTGAAAGGTTAGGTACGGTAAGTGTAACAAATAATAGTTCTTTATTTCTTTCCGGGATGGTATGTTGGGTTAGGTTAGGTTATCGCCAACTAAAATGAAAGTTGGTTATGTTAGATGCGGTTAGCGTTATATAAAATACTTCATGACCATAAAATAAACAATTTTTTTTCCACGAGCGATTTGCAAACTTTGGAGAAAATAAGAACTGTTCGGGTGTGCCTGTTGTCTTGAACGCGCCGCACGGCGAGATTCCAGGAAAACAGCGTTCCCTGGAAACGAGCAAAACACAGACTTAACAACAACAACAAACACTGTAATGGATGTTTTTATCCCCCGGCGATTTCTTCGCATAAGCTGCAGCTTTGTCTGGGTCTTAGGTCGCGTCATGAATAAGTAAGACGAATGGTTAGTAAACTGAAGATTATATCTGCCTCTTCTTTTAAATTGTTCACGTAGCTCCAATACCTCACAGCTCGTATTCAAGGAAAAGTAAGAATTATTTTTAAGTATCATACTTAGCTGCTTAATTATAGTTTGTTTAAAACTGACAGAATCAACGATCAAACAACTTTCTTTTTTTTTTAGATGACAGGTGATTACTTGTATTGTACCTCGTATCTTGGCATTTTTAAAAACGTTTCCCCGGTTAATAGTTGAAATAATTTTTTACTTCATTCAAAAAGACCAAAGTTCTCTTTTTAAATATATATACACACGTATAAACACGTACCTGTTCGTAATATATATATTTTTAAATTACACATTATAATTTTCCACTACAACTTTATTATAAATGGTGATAGCACAATTATGTTACTATTAAGGCAGTATAAAAATCAGAAAGCACGCGTTTCCTTTTTTTTTCTTCATTAGAAAATTCAAACGTAATCTTGGCTTTAATGTTTTGTTGAAATTTTCAATAACTTTTATAAATTTAAATTTTTTCTACTTTGTCTACAGTTATATTACGACATAAGGTTAAATATGTTATGCCGCAGCGCTATTTATTTTGTCAGCCTTGTCACACAGAACTCAGAATAAAGGTTTTTTTCCCCTACCCTGGCCAAAAACTATCAACTCAAAAAAACAACATATAACTTAGCACTTTAATAATAAAAAAAAAAACCCTCCAACGGCACGACTAAGAAATGTCATAACTTATAAGTACACCATTTAGAACAGCATTAGCTTAGAAACACGCAGGTTAGAACTGCATAACTTGTAACTGGTAGAGACTGGAAAAATTCGCGATTTCGATTACCTCTAGGATAGACTCCACAATCCCCTACACACTCAGGCAATGGCACCTGCTCATTGGCTATTGACTCGTGACACCTGTCAACTGGGACGCTTGTGATTCGATACTTTTTTTGGTTGAAGGTTTTCCATTGGCTCAAAAGTCCTTCAGATAAACTGTAAGCCAATCACAGAAGCAATATAAAGGTACAGTTGTTTGGATTCTAGCATATCGTGAAATGAATCCGCGAATTTTTCCGGTCTCTAGTAACTGGTAAAACTGATTCAAAATTCTATATATCCGTTTCTAAGTTATGACAGAACCCAAGTTCACGAAGAATGTCTGACACCCACCCAAACTCTAGCATATTCCAGTTCGGGCGCCGGACGCCAAGAGCGCGCCACAGGAGTGGCTCGTGACCGGGTATCGGGCGAAGCGAGGCGCAGGGACTGGAACCAGTGTTGCGAAGGTCGTGCGTGGCTTTGACCTTGACCTTGGCCGGCGAGCGAAGCCCAGGGCGTTTCTGCGGCTCAGCCAGCCGGCCGTACATCGAGCTGGGACGGCAAATGCCTTCACTCAAAAATGTTATGCAGGTATAGTTTCTACAGGGATTCATTTAAAAACCACCAATAAACACAAATTCATTGTTAACTTGTCTATCTTTAATTGTTTGTTACTTGCTCCCCCCCCCCGGTTGGTTTCCCAATCCTATATAAACATCTTTGGCATCATACAATATATACCAGCCCCACTGTAAGAAGGATAAGCTCACCTCGCAACCTCACATCATATAAATATTTTTAAAAAATGTTTGAAATAATTTTTTTACCAATTGTAATTTCGCAAATTCTGTTTTCTTTCACGTTTGTGATAACTCCAATACGAACTACCGGAAAGGTCTCCTTAAGTAAAGATGGGATAAGGAGGATAAGAGAGAGATTACAAAGAAGTGACTCCTATGTCCGGCTTCATTTCTGGTCACCAATAACTGCAACTCAGCCTTACTTTTTGTAGCGTTCAAAGTTTTAAGGCAATATCAGAACTGTGTACAAAATTTCTAACCATAAAGCTTCTGCAACACCCCATTTTGTCCTGAAATAATCCCTGGTGACGTCTTCCTGATTTGATTTCTTAAATTGTAATTAACGACGAAATGATTATATTTTAACGCATCCATGCAAATAATGAGAGGGTTCTCAACACCCTTAAGAAAAGAGATTTACAGGAACACTTCCAAATGCGGAACTGGTGTGTTCCCTTCAGAAGGGGCAGGGGACTACTTCACACCTCAGGGGAGGGAGGGGTTAAGGGAGGGGCGCCCGTGTGCCATGTCCAATCAGCGGCGTGCATCTGGCGCGCCGACACGCGCCGCGCCACTTGAGCGACACGACCACTTGTTCTACCTCGAGCGCCGAGGGGTGGGGATGAGACAAGTGGTGGGTAGGGTGGGGATGAGACAAGTAAGGGGTGGGGGGAAGGAAGAGCGCGCTTCACCGCGCGTCGAGGGGTTCCAGTGCTTGCAGTGCATTCACGTTGAAACGACCGTATATCTAGGAGCCCTGCTGAAGATCTGCTTGAGGGGCAGAGATACGAACCAAAATACACTTGCATTGTTTCAACAGTTTTAGTCCATGGCAAACTTCTATGGTCGGATTTTCAACATTTTGGGTTTGTTAAACCTTAGTGTATATCTAGCTCTGAGTTTTAAAGTGACTTATAGCTCCTTCGGTGACATCATTAGAGTTATGTACTACTTTAATTTTTTTGAATAACTACAACTATACAAACACTGTCAATACATATTCAATAAAGTTTTTTTTACAAATGTCTTAATGAGTTATCTTTGTCTTAAAAAAGGCGAAATTGCAATATTAAACGATAAGAATTTGTCACGGTATAAAAACTGCCGGATCTAATACGACGGCCTCTCTCCTTCAATAATATATTCCCGACACTTGAAGCACATAAAAATAATATCCACCTTTTTGATCGTCTTACAGAGCTCTTGACGCGATATGGTAAACAATGGTACAAGTACCATGTTGAAGTGAACCAACTTGCCCAAGGAACAGTTGCAGAAGTTATGAAAACATGAAAACATGTGCGCTATTTTGGTGATGGCGATATTTGTTTTTTGTGATGCAGGTTGACATGACACGACACCGGTAACCACATAGGCAGTGACTCATTTAGAGAGTGATCATGTAACAGTCCGAACTCCCAAGGAAGTCAAGTACACACAATTTGGGTACACGCGCATCTACATTCGGATTCATTACAGCACAATTTAAATATCATAATAGCATCCCAACATAACATTGTATAGTTTAAAGGCAATATTGGCTCTACTGCTAAGGCCTCGAGTATAGAATTTTCAAATGCGTCGTTCGGTGGTTCGGGGTAAGGGGAGGAGATAATTAAAATGTTGAATACGACTATTACAGCCACATGTGAAATATGGTATTTTCAGATTAAAGGTTGGTGCACAATTATTGTAAATATTACCTGTAACATAAATATGGCGACATACGTTTGTGTTGTACTTTAATAGTGTAGTCGAGACTGTTTTCAATGAGATATCCCTGATCATGTTGTCGCCGCCCTACTGTTTACTTGATACTGGTCAGCTGGAAGAGGTTGGGTAGGCCTCCACCGGACCGCGGGTTCACTGGGTGATTGAGGGGTCCCAGTGTGAGAGCGGGAGACTGGGGTAGGCGCTAGAAGTGATGACAACTCCGGAGGGCTAAGGGAGCATCCAACTTGCTGGTGAGCTGAGTGGAGTAGGGGGCCGGAGGTGGTGCATAAGCTGGGATGGGTAGCCTCAGTCTCTTTGCATAGCCAAAAGCTCTAACGCTCTTCCTGCTTGCGTATGTGGCGTATCCGCATCCATGCCCATGGGGACCCCAGGGCGGTAGGGCCAATAGGCTAAGAGCGCTGGGTCAACAAAGAAAAGGGGGGAAACCCTATTTGTGACATTGTTTACTTGATACTAGCTGCAACTTGATCCTGTACAGCATAGCCAAGGCTGTTCGCCAAAAAGTCAGAGATGTTTAATGCCAGTGCGTTACAGCCGAAGCAAAGACTGTTTTACACCCTAATTGTTTTTTTCCATTCAAAGTGAATGTTGTTCAATATGTTTTGACAGTTATTATTGTTTTCCTAAATCTGAGCGGATCTTCTCGGGGGGCCGGTACAGGCACAGTAACTTGGGTGCGCGTACCTCAATTCGGGTACGTCTGGCAACACTGCTCCCGGGAAATGCTGCATAGCATCCCGCTGCTCCGCGCCATGCCATGAAAGGTAGTGTTGCGGGGGGAGGGGAAGGAATTCGTACGTGCAGGAAGGGGTCCGCTCAGCGCCCCTCTGTTCCTGAGCCAGCGCTGAGCCAGCTCTGGCCGGCGCCGCTGAGACCAGCACAGGATAACACTAGTGGTGTGACAGGGGGGGGGGGGGGAGAGAAGTGAGAGACGATGCACACGACGGCACGTGATAACATTGCAGCCAACCGACACTTCGCTCCTACGTTCCTTCAGGCGACCCAGCTTACTGCTCACCAAGGGCGCAAGTGTGTGGGACTATGAAGGGGGGGGGGGGGGCCCTCACGGCCCGAGAATTGTTGGACGTGGGTTCAAACCTTTGAATATATATATATATATATATATATATATATATACATACACACACAGTATATATATATATATACATACACACACAGTATATATATTCAAAGGTTCAAACCGACAAAAGTCATCTGGATAAGGTGCTCATACGTTTTAATCTGCCCATATTTCGGGTTATATTCATTCAATAAGCAGAAAACTTCTAAATATACATTAATTTTTCCATAAACCATAGTTTTTTTGACATTTACGTTCATCAGCGCTGTTTCACAGTCACGATTTTGCAACCGTAAGCGGGGCCCCCTCAGAGAGGGAATTTTTAATTCCAGGGAATCACCCCTTCCCCCCTTTCCCAATCTATGTTCATGTTCCTCGCAATCCGAAATGACTCGCAATAAAAATTATCTTCCGCCCCAGACAGTACATAAACATGCATTTAACGACATCGCCGTAAGTCACCTGAAAGATCATGCTAATGCTCGTTCTCACACGTGATTGTTCCGGCCACGCGTTGCTGTTAAATGAAAATAAATAAATAAATAAATAAAAGAGAAAGCACACAATTTAGAATTGTTTGAAGTAGGTACACATATACAAAGCATCTCTATATTTCTATATGTCCCTATATAACTCTCACTATATTTATCTATATATATAAATGTCTCTACCTCTATATATATATCCATATCTATCTACGTATGTTTATATCTATATCTCCATAACTATATATATCCCTCTCTCTATATCTTTCTGTACATAGCTCTCTCTCTCTCTCCCTCTCTCCCTCTCTCTCTCTCTCTCTCTGTATCTTTCTATCTTTAACTTTATCTTTACAAAACTGAAGACGAACACACAATCATTCATTATATATTTTTCCCGTCTATATTTTTACCTGCCACAGTTGTAACAAAGGTATGTAAAATCACGCGCGTATTCGAAAGCAACGTTGTGTCGAAATATCAAAGCAATCGGCGAAGAACTTTCGGAGATTTAAGATTTTGAACCAAGGAACATTTACATTTTTATTTGTATAGATTAAGGGTTATTTCTAAAATTTTATCTCGATACCTCATTTGCACTTGTTTTTGTTTTTTTTGCTACAAATATTTTAAACAAATATTCACTTCGTGTGTAAAAATACGCGTAAGTCTAGGTAATTATCATCACACGCGAATTTTTACACCCATGATATTACACTAACTAAATATCAGTTGAAAAAATGTTTTGTCAGAACAACAATTGCAAGAGAGGCATCGAGTTGAAAATTTTATAAATAGCCCTTTGATGAAGGTAATGACAAAAACAGAAAAAAATCCAACATGGCGTGTTTGACCGAGCCGCAAGCGTAAGCGCTAGTTAGGTGCACGTAGACCGCGGACATGAACAATCTCTTCTAGTAGTTCCACGATATTCTCACAGAGAGAAGTGTCGTAGCTTTAATCACATTATCACGATCGCCTCTGTATCTGTGACAGCGAGCCTTCAGCTTGTGTAAAGCCGGACTTACAACAGCCCGTTTGCGACCGTTCGTCCGTCAGAATATTTAAGCTCATACACGTTGCCAAGTGTCTAGAAAACTTAAAACTTTGGAGAAAATGTCTCTCGTACGATTAGATTAGTTTGACAGTCATGTAAATTATGGACTTATAACTCATTAAACACTATATTTTTCACTCCGGTAATTATTTAAACATTTTTAGTGTTACCATGAGTAATTAATCAACTACACTTCTGTGAATCGGTCGATTGTTTCAAAACACAACCTTAAAAATATTTTCAAAAATAATTATGTAAGCATCTAAAGAATTAAACTAACTTCAAACATTTATTATATAAAAAAAATTGACACGCAAAACCCTTGCAGACATTTTGAGGTCAAAAGTATGAAGATATCCAGCTTTTGACGAACGGAATTTTTCTGATGATCTGATTGGTTGCAGGTCAAGTGGACGAGGAACGGATTACGGACGGACGGAGGCGACGGACTATATTTGTTCCAGCTTGACCCCGCAAGAGATAGAACTGCGCGCATGTCGGGTACATCCCCAACCTTTCATTTGCCTGGCTGCAAGTTTAATCTCAGAAAAAGCGCGTCTCGCCAACATCTGTCAGATATATTCTTACCTTGCGGCCGGCATTTCTAAACGTTCCCCTCCCAATATGCGCCCTTGAAGGGTAGTGTGGGAGTATCTTCCTGTTCTCTTTTAAAACATTCCAGAGCTTTAAAAGTAAACATAACTGTAAGGGATCGCTCCCTGTTGTTTGATAGGGAGGGTATTAGAGCTTCGGCAATGACCAGCGGCTGGGGCCACCAACCCAGCATAGTCGCCGCCTCAGCCCTTCTATCAACATCTGTCAATGGTAAGGTCCGTTCGCGGGTGGTTCAAAAAAGTAAATGGTTTATTCGGTGAAATTAAACTGCATCCACGGACAAGTGAACTCCGGGCCGAGCAGCTGCAAGCCTGGCGCGAGGCGGTAGTTCGCCCTGGCGCCGCTGCGAGCGCCACGGGGTCATCAATCCCACCGGTCCCAGGAGTTCTCCGAGGGGAGGGCGACAAGGAGAGGGGAGAACTCCAGGATCAGTGGTTCTTCTCCAGCCCCTGGAGGGTCGCTGCGCAGCACTCGGCGTGGGAGTCGCCGGACACCTCGTCCCCCACCCCTCCCCCGGGCCTAGCCCCGAGGCTCCACCCCCCTCCCTCTCCCCTGGCGTGTGTTCGTGAGACACAGCTTTTAAATCAACTACAATTTAAAAAAATTCAAGAATATTGCATTTGTTTTTTTGTGTTTGGAAATGTCCTACGATAAAAGAAACAGGTATGATGCCACAAGCAGCCTCATAAGACGGTTTTCAAACTCGGAACATTCTACCGTTACAACTGGATAGCGCACCACAATTTAATTACAGAAGGTGTACGTATTATGTCTGAAACCTGGCCGAACTATTTGAACATCCTCGAATAAGGACAAAAAAAAGTGTTATCTTTTAACTTAAAAATATTAATTTTTGAAATTCTCGGTCTCACAGCTGTTATGCAGAGTATACTAGTATTTGCTTGTTCTAGAATGAGTTCAGCTGTCATCAGGCTATCAGACATCCTGCGCGTGAATGAACGAAACAAAATATCACGATTCTCTAATCCCACCCCCACCCCCCTTTTTTTATAAAAAGAGTGGCTAAAACTCGACACCGGAAATTGCATCTCTACGGGATCCTGTTGTTTCTCTAACGAGAAAGATATCAGCTGACGCATCTCCCGTAAACTCGTTATTTTCTGCACCGGTGTACCATTACGCCGGGAACAAGGGGGGAACAACAAAAGACAGGCGCTGCACTCGCATACAGGCCGGAAGCCAACAGATAAACAGGATGGCACACAGAGCGTCGTCGTGGGAGGGCGAGGAAAGAAGGTACTTCAAGTATGCACTTGTCATTTGTTCATCACGTGACTAAAGCTAAATGTTGTTCAAAACATTTTTTTTGACGTGACAACCTCTAATAAATCGATGAACGCCGGCTGCACGTACCAAAAAGTGTCCCGTTACGCTCATTGTTCCGTTACGCTGTGTCCCGTTACGCTCATTGTACGCTTGCGCCGCATCTATCATTTCATCAATGTTTTGTTATGACGTTGTCACGTTAAACTATCGTCCGTAAACCGACTTTACAGACAAACATTTTTTTTTAATGTGTGCGTGGAGTTCACGTGCGACAGAAGTGAAACTTCTTGCTTATTATATTATTTGTAGGTATAGGAAACATATTTAACTCTGGCTAAGGTCGCAGGTTAAAATATAAATATGCAATTATGCCAGCGCTAAAATATGCTATTGCGCAAGTATGCAAGATTTCAAGTAGGCTACACAAGTACGCTACGTGTTAAAGTGTGCAAATGTGTAAGTATGCGAATGTGCAAGTATGCGAGTGTGCACGTATACTGCAACATTTCTATCTCTCCTGCCGGTTCCCCCACCACGTGCCTATTTTCCCCTCATGCCATCGGAATTTCCGTAACGCTCGGAAATTTAAGCCCCTTCCGCAAAGACGTTTCGCTTAAAAAATTGTTTGTCTGTAAAGTCGGTTTACGGACGATAGTTTAACGTGACAACTTCATAACAAAACATTGATGAAATGATTGCATACTTTTATGAATAAAATTGAATCATTTTTATTGAATTATCACTATTTTGTATGGATACAAAGAAGGAGTGAAATGAGATCTACAATTTAATTGATAAATTTACTTTTATGTGCACTCATTAATTCAAATATGTTTACTTTATTACTTTAACGAACATATTATTTTAACTATAACTTTTATACGTGTTTGCTATTTAACTTCTTCCAATCTGTGTTATTCTGTTAAGGATAGGACGATGATAGGAAAAGTAGGAAACGAATGGGAGTGTTTCAAGATTAATGTGCCTGGAAAATGTCAAATCGATGGTTGTTCGAATCGAGTGGAAGAGAGATGCGGCGCAAGCGTACAATGAGCGTAACGGGACAAAGCGTAACGGGACAATGAGTCATGATTTTTCGTGCGTGCAGCCGGCGTTCATCGATTTATTAGACGCTGTCACGTCAAAACTGTTGTTGAGATATATATGTTTAAAATGAATCTAACAAAAGTCTGAGAACAAAGGCTATTGACTGAGCATATTTGGCGTGATATAGGCTACATATAGCGCGAATGAGCGGGTCTCTCAGTACTCGGCAGAGATGTGACACATCTGACATCGGTAACGAGCAACTCAGTATGTGGTCGTGTTGCAAATACACTTGTAATACGAAACTCGGACACGAAATAAAAATAGGAAGGGGTAGAAATTGATTTTTAGTGAAATCATATTGTATCAAATCAAACTAAAATAAATCATGAAATCATACAACGATAAAAGCTGTTTATTTAATCAAGCGGACGTGTTCGCCCCAAGGAGAAAATTGACGCGGCGAGACCTCGTGGACATAGAGAAATGACACACACTCACCATTTATGTCTATGAAACACGCATTCACTCTCGCTCTGTCTCTTTCTATTCCCCCTCCCCAGGAGCGTTAAACGTTTAACGCAACCTTGTTGGAAGTCGCATTAGAAGTTTCACTTCAATAATGTAGAATTCTTTAAAATAATGCGGAGCGTGATAAATGTACATATACGCAAATAGTGTTCTCAGTTACATTTCTTGACGAGAATCACTAGTAGTTTCCGCACCCGCCGCTTTGGTTCGCTGCCGGAGCAGCTACGTCAACTATTGGATTATTTGATTAGCAGAGCTCAATTTCGAACTACATAATGAAGCGGCTCCGATAAAAAGTGGAACAGACTGGAAAATGCACTAAACCCCCGTTTTTGGACCTGATTTTCGACAAGGAGAATTTTATTAAAATACTGCCCAGCTTGTTAAAAAATCCATTGAACAGTTAATACTTTAAAAGTTTTCCTTTGGCTTTGTGAACTTTGATGCGAGCTATCCGCCACAGATGCCAGCACCGTGGTTTCCAAATTTCCGTTTCCCGACTTCCGTCGCATTCTCGAAGTTACCCCCACCAAACACCATATACCGAGAGCATGGCCCTCCACATGCGAGCACGGGCCCTGGACCCAGGAGATCGGAGACACCCCCCCCCCCCCCCACACACACACACACACAATTTTACAGTCACGTGCTACATTATAATGGCATGCTTATTTCTTACCTACACCCTTTTTAGATTGTTATTTAGCCTGAAAATACAGGGTATAATTAGAGACCGGAAAAATTCGCGCATTCGTTTCACGATATGCTAGAATTTAAACAACTGTACCTTTATATTGCTTCTGTGATTGACTCACAGTTTACATGAAGGACTTTGAGCCAATGAAAAACCTTCAACCAAAAAAAAAAGTATCGAATCGCAAGCGTCTCAGTTGACAGGCGTCACAGAGTCAATAGCCAATGAGCAGGTGGCATTTGCCTGAGTAGGTACGGGGTTTGTGGAGTCTAACCTAGAGGTCATCGAAAGCGCGAATTTTTCCCATCTCTTGGTATAATTATGGTTACTATTTTATAAGTCCAATCTAAGCTTTGTTTATAAAATTATTTTACTTTAAAATAACCACAGCGAGTATGTATACTGAGATGAATATAAACATGGCTGGGCCCGGGGGTCCACCCAGGCCCAACCTTGTGGGGGCATGGCCGAGAGCTAAGACGTTACACATAAATAATCAACGTGGCGTGTAGACCTCGCCTTACAGCCTTACAGCGCCCGCGGAAAGAGCAGGTTCGCGGGCGGGAAAGAGAGATGGAGAAGGGGGAGGGGGAGGGGGAGGCAGGAAGCGGAAGACGGGTAGACTCGCGGCGCTCCAACATACACAGAGCCGGGGAGAAGGTCAAGCACACGCAAAGGGGGGGGGGAAGCCCCATTAAAAGCGATCACGTTAGTCAGCGTGTGTGCAAGTCCGGAGGGCGAAGATGAGCGGGAAGAGAGGACGAGAGACTGAGAAAGGTAGGAAAGGGAAGGGGGAGCAAGAGGACGGAACTCCACGAACGGTAAGTCCGCCCGAACTGTCAAAATATTTGCTCCCGTGAAAGCAAACGAACGCGTCCGGGCCGCGATTAATTACTGGCGACCAAGTCAAGAATAATGACTGGAAAAATTTCCGATAAAAAATTCAACGGAAAATTTTGGGGGGAAAAAATATATTTTTTCTTTCTTTAAATGATCGTGCAGTGGGATATTTTGATTTAGTACAATTTCTTGGACATGCGGCATTGCAGTTTTGCAGTGTTTTTCGCAGGGAAAATTGATAAATTCAAAATAAGAAATAAAAATGAAAACATAAACCCCATAGAAAACAAGTACATATAAATCAGCTGATCTTTGTTTGTATGAGAGAATAAAATCGTTTAAAGTTTTTTCCCAAACGAAATCAAAGCTTGATATCGGTACTGACAAAGCACTTTTAATTTAAATTGCACGCTTTCATTTTCCCATTAACGTCCATATTTTTAAAAAACACTGGACAAACAAGGAAAATTAAAGTGAAGTAGCCGCGCGGGGCGCAGGCCCTTAAGAACAATCATTCCCCCTCTCCCCCCCCCCCCTCCCTTCACAAAACACACCATTCTGCGCGAAGATAAAACAGGAAACCAATGCAGAATCACCCTGTTATAAAGCGGCTCGCCTCGTCAGGTGTGTGTGTGTATTAGTGTGGCGGGATGATAAGCGCGACGCTCGCTGGTGCTTCTAGCGCGGTGTCTCCTCTGGACTGGCGCGCAGTCTTCTCGTCGTGCACGATACTTTAGTGGTGATCAAAACATTATATGGCGGGAAAATGAAGATAAAGGTGAAATGCTTAAGTTCCTTGAGTGAGTTCAAGTCTCTCTACCGGATGTTTCATGCCTAAATATTATCATGAAAACAAATTTTTTAGCAATTTTAACACCCTTAAAAATACAGTTAAAAAACTAAACACGGAAATAGCTTATTCTTGTAAACGATTTACGTAAGCATACGCCACTCGGATATATTGTGCAGTTTACAAATCGCGTGTTTTCTTTTTTGTTGTTGTTTTGAAGCTCTGCTCACCGCAAGGGCGGATCCATAATGAGGCTCAGGGAGGGGGCCAAATATTTTTTCTAAGAAATTTAAGTTTATTTAGAATTGAAATACCGAACCGTAAGTTTAGTATGGCATTAATTAGCTTGTTGCTCTGGTTAACAGTATGGGTTGGAGGCTGAAATATTAATTTTGTAGTTCTTATTTAGTCTTGTGCATTGATTTCTGGTTCAAAAACGTCCTATTATATACAACACCGCAGTAAAAATAATACTTTAATGTTTTTGGAAAACTATGATTAGGAAAATCAGAAATTATTCAGGGTTATGGGGGAAGGGGGCATGCCGCTATGCCCTCCCACCCTCTGGATCCGCTAATGGCTCACCGCGTGTGTGCTTAATGTAGCCGGGGGCCTTAAACCCTGGAAGCGCCGTCACCCGGAGTCAGGATGTGCGAGATGCGGCGTGTCAGTGACGTCACGTGGCGGCCACACGGAAGGAGCGCCAGATCTGTTATCGGTGTCATCGGACGCTGCCCATTCGTCCACGGGGGTGTGTCGGGTGTGGAGGAAGAGGAGGAGGGGGGGCAGGGCCCGGGTCGGCGGGGCGAACCTCCCCCGACACAAATCACCCCCGCCCCCGTGATTCCCAGCGGGCGCGATACCCCCTTAGCCGTGGATATACCGTCCGCCACCCCCTTTCTGAGGGAACACCGCCGGTACGCTGGGCCAACTTCCTAGCGAGCTGCGCGCCCGCCGCAGTACACTCGCGCAAAATTACCACCTTCTTGCGCAGCGGAAACTCGCCAGTTGTGGTATCGCTCGCTGTAAAAGGCATATACTCCAGCTCAACATGAGATGTTGGAACAAAAACACGTAAACAATGGAAAAAAAGCTGTGACAAAGATTAAAATGAAGAAAGGGATTGAAAATAAAATTGGGAAATCCGAGTACTGGACACTAGGCAGATAGGCAATAAACTGGTGTTTTGTCATAACATATTATTATCGAAACGATGATCAAAGCAGTTTTTACACACATCGATTTTTATGAGAATAAAAATTTTCTTCTGTAACGGCTCTAAATAGGTATCAATTTTTAGGTTCTCCAAGATCACGTTCCTTGGTTTTTATGCAAATGTAAATTCTTTAACTACGTTTATTTGCGTCAATTGTTGATACTTCTTTATCCAGTAGCAAGTTAACCAAATATTTTCGACACGGTGTCACAATGTTCACCGCTCAAATCTCACTGTTGGCCTATGCACGACGATAAGTCTGCGCGCCAGTTCAGAGACTTGCGCTTAGAGGCGACACCGCGCTAGAAGCACCAGCGAGCGTCGCACTTATCACCCCGCATCAGTAACACAAACACACCTCTTTCTAGGCGGAACCATTAAATAAAGGCAATAGTTCAATAAAACAACATTTTTGAAGCACAGACTTTGTGTGAAATATTACTATTATGATTTGGGTTTTGGATTTTTAATGCGTCAATTTTTCGAAATAATCGGATATAGTTTTGCTATTACAATAAAGATGGCTCCCAAGTGTAGGCTACATAAAATAATAGATTAGAAGAACATATCTCAACATTTAGATGAGGTTTTAATAAATTGCCAACAAATCATATACTCTCGTGTATATTTTGTCGCTCTCACTATTGTTGTTACTTAATGTTTATAACAAATACGAATTATATATTCAACCTCACACTCACGAAAGGCATCGTCCACATTACATAACTATGTAACGAGAAAATGGTTACATGTAAAGGGTATTCTGCCACTTTAGTTGATGGCAATTATTATACAAATATGTAAATATGTCAACAAATGGTGATATACACCTGGTTCATAAAACAACATATAAGTTAAAACTTGACTTTTTTATCAGTAAATTCAAGAGTCTTATGCATAAAAAATGGCATAAAAATCATTATTGTCACAAGTTTGAAAACGTAACCATAATGAAATACGTTTGTTACTACATAAACCTGTCGGAAAATGTCCTATCATATGTTACCTGTAAAATTGCAGTGCTTATGAAATATGCCACAGGAAGTTTATGACGTAATGACAACAGTAAGGCTCGTTCTGCAATGGCACGCAGACGAAGACGGACCCGTACGGATCAGCTCGGCAAGGCTGAGCTCTTACGTTTGCGTTGCTCCGTGCGACCAGTAGAAGCCGCGAGTGCTTGGCTGCGGTGGTAGCGATGTTTTTTTTTATATTTTAAATATTTAAAAAAACTGTTTCAACTACAAAAATATCTAGTTCGTTATTACTTTTTAGTTAAATTTTATTCTTTATGTAAATTCTGCGCGTGCTATGGTTTAGAACCATAATATTATTTTTTATTACGATAATATTTCGTAATCGTGAGATGCCATCTCATTGGGTACCGTTTGTTACGTTTCCCTGCCGTCGTAGAACGGACCTAGTAACCCAAACCACTTCCCCAATGTAAACACGGACAAGTTCTTCCTTACACAAAAGTCGCGAAGGCAAACCATGGCGTCCGGGGATCGGAGAGTCAGGGAAAATAAAGAAGTGTGTGGCGGAAAGACGCTATTATGCAGGTCACGGAATGCGCGGGAACTTCCGCTCGTGGTCGAAGAAACTTGGCATCCGCTCTTCATTGCTTCTATTCTCCGCCGGCCCGGCGTAGGCCTTGGTTCGCCCGCCTCAGACCACGCACGGACACAGACACACAGTATCCGCCTGGCACAACGTCCTGCTACGGGTGAAATCCATCCGCAAACACTCGCAGGTACTTGGAACTGCTTTCACATAGAGTGCAACACAAGCATAAAGTTCATTGGAAGTCACCAACGGAAACTAGAAACGATACCGATTGACCTGTGGAAAATGAGTTAGCTTTCGTTCTCATCTGCTTATTTGATTTTTCTGACGACCTGTGTTGATCAGAACGAAACAAGCTAGGCGTGCTTGCAAATTTCGACCTCAGGTTTGAGCTTCACAAACAAGAGAAAACCGATGGACGGGCTTTTACACCTGTGATATTTCTACATCCAAAAGTACTGCTCGGGAACGACTCCATTCAACCGGTGTAGATACTGACTTGACTTTCAAAATATCATCTGGAAGTAAACGACGGGAAGACATGTATTTTTAAAATGGCGAGGTGGGGGAGCTGAATTGTTGCCCCTTGGAAGGGCAGCCCTTCAGGATTTTTCTGACAGTAGTGTTTTTGAAAGGTTGTCTGAATTGTTGCCCCTTGGATGGGCAGCCCTTCAGGATTTTCCTGACAGTGGTTAGTTTGTAAAATAACCTAACCTAACCTAACCTAACCTAAACTAACCACTGTCAGAAAAATCCTGAAGGGCCGCCCTTCCAAGGGGCAGCAATTCAGTCGCCCCGGCGAGGTCAGTTGTGTCGCCCTCCGCACAATCGGGTTTTGTGTATTTACACCCCCCCCCCCTTCCCCAACGAGAGGAAGGGTGATTGTGGGACGAAAAAACAATAATAAATAATATGTAATAAACGCACTAACACATGGCTAAGAAGCACTAGCGGTGTAAACAGGTTAAATGGGTTAGCCATGCTAAGCACTCGCCGTCAGTTGGTTTTCGCAAATATGGAGCAAGGAGAGAGTTGTGGTTACTAATCGTCACTTACTTATGTTCGAATAATATATTTTTTGACGTGATAACGTCTTATTAATCGATGAACGCCGGCTGCACGCACGAAAAAGGCATGACTCATTGTCACGTTCCGCCTGAGCCGAGCGTGCAAAAACCCGCCCTACCACCGTGTGAGAAAAATCTAAAATCTTCTATAATATCAAACAGGTTAAGGCGGGGGCTTTTTTTAACAAATTGTTCGTGATTACATTTAAACTAATTATTTAAATTAAATTTGCAAAAAACCTGTAAATAATATTTCAAAATTAAAAAAAATATGCAATTTTTCATCATTGTTTTCTTATGACGTTATCACGTAAAATTATCGTCCGTAAACCGACTCTACAGACAACCCCCCCCCCCCCTTTTAAATAAATGATGTCTTTCCTCTCCCTGTAAATTCATTAATTCCGACCCCCCCTCCCCCCAAAGGGAACATTGACCCACGAATGCAGTGTGGTAGGAATGCATAATGGCGGCGTGGAAGAACAACAGAGGTTCCCGAGGTCATGCAGCGGGGACGAGGGAGGCTGATAATTGAAAAGACAATCGCCGCGGGGGAAGTGGTGAAGGGAAGGAGAGAGAGAGAGAGAGAGAGAATGTGTGAGTGTGTATGGTGTTGGGGAGGGGGAAAAGTGAAGAGGACCCCCCAGAGCAATATATTCGGCTAGTCCCTGGGCCTTGAGATTGTGTCAGAGGGGAATACCTCGTAATAAATAACCGGCTCCTGCACGAGGCATCGCCAGGAATAGCAAGCGAGTCCTTGTAAGGATCATGAATACCCCCCTCCCCTCCCCCACATCGAACATGCATGCGGCCAGCGCTGTTGACCTCCGTGCTTGTCGGCTGACTCCGGGTGTGTTCCGAACTGCGGGTCGGTTGGTTCAAACAACCACTGGGCTGCCAGTGGGAATACAATACAGTTTTTTTTTTTAAATTCTGGTGGTTGTACAGTAACTGTCTATTGCGTAACTCAAAAAACTGGTAACATACAGACAAAGAGAAAGAAATTAAATCCAATTTATTACCTGCATCAAAGAGCTTCGGGATTAGGTTAAGAGGGTAGCGCCTTAAATTATTGTGCTTCTGGTAATTTGTGCCTTTGTACATGATCTATATCGTAGCGCGGAGACAACGAGGCCTGGAGCCGTGAAGTTAGGTTCCTGTATTCTCCGGGAGGGGGGAGCGTTTGCACTTAAGAGATTTTTTTTTTTCGAATTTCGATTTTGTTCTAAATTATTTATTTATTTAGTAATATTTAATGATTTAATAAATTTTATTACGAAGGCTACACACGAAAGGTTAATCCAAGAAGTGCATACCACATTATTTTATGTTTCCAGCACATGCTTAAGATTGACATAAAAATTTGCCTTTAAGTTTAAAACATATATATAAAATAAGGACTGGTTTGGTAGAAAAAAATTTATGAACAATTAAAGATGGTTATATTATGAATTTATTAAAGATATTGTGCAAACACAAGTCATGTTAGAAGGAAGATGATGTCGGGATACTGCCCGCTCGACGCGTTATACTCGAGGACTGGAACACGGCACGTCTCCCAGGAGACTGTGATCTGTCCTGTACACTCTGGTCCGTCTCCCAGGAGACTGTGATCTGTCCTGTACACTCTGGTCCGAGCACCGAGACCCCTACCCTCCTCCCCGCCGGAACCAGTGATGGCAACTGTCCACGTGTGAAACACCAGGTCGGACGCAACTCCAAGTACGTCACGACAATGTCCCTAGAGTCCTGGAGAACCGCAGCTGACCTGTAGCGGCAAAGTTTTATGCGATTTTTTTTAATTATTTTGCCAGTTTCGTTTTTAAAACCGGATATTTCAGTGCTATTGTATTTTTTTATTAATTAGGTATGTTTATTCGTAAAGACACGCACATTATTCAACAAAAGTGTGTTTTAAATGTTTCATGATTCTCATTTCATCAAAACAGTGTAATTTTGACAGATACATACACGATTCTCTTTTACAATATAATATTTTGTCATATGCATGTCTAGGGCAGATCTACTCGGAACAATAAAAATAACATAGCCAAGTATTTGTGAGTTTTAGAAATGTCAGCGTTCATGTAAAAATCAGTTAGTAATTATTTTTTTTCTAATATATTTAGTACATACTTTCGGTGCTTTATGGTGTCTACTCTTCCATTTCGGTGTTAACGGTGTGTTTAATGCTTTTCGGGGCGCTCCCGTTACACCCTCACGTAAGCCTTCCTGCAATCTCATCACTTCACCCACTCATTGTCTCTGATGACCTTGAAGCTGACGACACACGCTCCAATTCCTATCTTCATTCATTCATGTACATTGCGAATGCACTGTTTATTTTAAGTAGTTTGGCACACGTGAAGTAAGTCGACCGTGAGTGATAACAGTTGGTTTGCTAATACAGAATTAGAAATCCACAGAAAAATTTCGGCTGCAGGTTTATCACAAAAAAAAATTAAAAAACGTACATTAGAACTTATGGTCTAAAGTGATATATACAGACTTTTTTAAATTATGGCTAAACATTTCTTATTATTCCAGATAGTAGAAAAACTGTTTAAGACGAAAAACTAAGTCTCTAGATAATGTTTTTTTTTTTATTTCTGACATTTGCAAAACATTTTCAGTATTGTAGAACGATCTATTTCTTTAAAAACGTTCGAGGTCACAACACGTCGCAGACTCACTGTTCTAACTTAAACTACCTCTCTATGATTTCCAATAAAAATAATTGTTCAGCTATTATAACTTCCAAAGCGTATACCAATCCAAGGAAGCACTTTAGGCAATAAAGCTGACTCACAATGGTCCTTCCTTCATCAAGCCGAGCGATTAACAAGCATCCGCAAGTCTGTCAAATACGTTTTCATTTTAATGCTGCCGACAGAACAAAAATCTTAAATACCGGTGAAAATTTATCTTGTATAGATGTATTACATTGACGATCATGAAAGTTAAGCACTTAATAAATAATTCAATTCAATTTTTTTTCGCTCTAATCTTTATTAAAATATTTTCAGTTGTTAAAAATATGTTCAAATGCATGTTAATAACACTTAATGGAAGCAGCTAAAAAAATTAATATACTTAAAAATCCTTTAAGACAGTAAAGGTCACCGGCTATAGGTATCTTGCTAACATTTTGGAGGTTATTTCATCCGTCGGTCCGTCCAAAGTTAAAGCTTGGTTAAGGTTCTGACGGACGGACGGATGGAATTTTTCGGGTCATCTGATTGGCTGCAGGTCACGTGATTGACGGACGGACGGATGACGGATGATTTTGAGTCCAGCTTTACTCGTACATATCAACTTATTTGTTTGTCCCAACGTGAACTTGCATCTTTGAAAGATTTGTGCAATGGGAGTGCATGACTTGATGTAAACTTTTGGACATACGACATTGCTAAGCACTTTTTCTGTAGAAGAAAACTAAAAAATACCCAAAAGACAAAAAACACAAATTAAGCAAAAAATTGCTGTTGTCAACAGGATATCCCAGCCCCTACTCAGTCCCACCTGTGTTTTCGTACCATGTGCGTCTCTGCCTGAGGACGGGAGCAGATAGCAGTTCCCGAAACGTCGCTTGTTTCTGTTTTGGAAAAACTATTGTCGTGTTTTTGTCTAGTTTCAACTGTTGTGCTGAATTTTTTTTGTTCAATATTTTTGTGCTGTCATCATTTGTGGGTTTTTTTTTCGTTCTCAGTCTGTTTTTCTTGGTTTTTGTTTGTTTTTTTACCATATTCCTGTTATGAAATATTGTGCGGTGTTTATATCCTGTTGACAACAGAAACTTTTTGCTTAATTTGTATTTTTTGTCTTTTGGGTATTTTTTAGTTTTCTTCTACAGAAAAAGTGCTTAGCAATGGCGTATGTCCAAAAGTTTACATCAAGTGAACTTGCAACCGAAGATTGTCAGTAGAATTCAGACTCTGCCTGTATTCTTAAAAATGACATGTAAGCTAAACATAATTACTAATATTTTTATGAATAAAAATTGATTTGGCGAGATCTCCTATCATATTTAATTCTATTTGATGACGTAACTTGTTTAAATTCGTACAAAGAAACAAGAAGGGAGGGGAGACGTGATCACATAGGTCTAATCGCTTTATGGTGAAGAAAGTGCAGTAATACTTTGATTTGATAATGGAACATATCTACATAATTGTGTGGGATTGGTTTAGCACAAAACGCGGCACGTTTACACTTTTCATGAAGAACTAAAGAAAAAAATTTTTTTCTTCCTCCTGAAATATTTTACCAGGGTTCAGAAACCAGAATCGCAATCGTGTCTAATAACGTATTACAAAATATTAAACAATATTTCTTCTAAATTAAAAAATATATATATGTATACCTATATATAATCATATTACTGAACACTTGCGTGTTCGTCATTTCAGAGAAACGCAAGAGTTTGTGTTCAAACATTAAATTATTTAAATTGTTGGCACTGACTTTATATGAAACGTTTCCATTTCGACGCATTGTTAAATCCATTTCCCCGAAGCTGCAATTTCCTCCAGCTTGGATGTCTTGTTCCTGACTCCAGACGTGGGGAATGCTCCACTGCTCCTTGATCTTTGGAATGACGCTGATAAATGGCGAGCGGATGACGTGGAAATGAAACAGGAGCCGACAAAAACAGCGCTAGACATCACGGTCCGTATTTCAGTGCCGCGTTTCATTTCCTACGGTCGTCTAATGTTGGCGACGGGGCAAATATTTGTTCCGAAATTCCTTCAGCGACACCGAATCCGCGGAAAACCCTTTTCCATTGCGTCTTCTGCTCTGCATTTATATTCGAAACGTTCTTTGTAAATATTTTTACAAGTAGAGAAACATGTACGGAATTTCAGCCCGATTATTTTAATATAGTTTTATTTATTAACTGATAATTAAAGTATTTCTTAAATTACAAAAATATAAATATCTGTCCACAAATTAAATTGACTTTCATACATCAACAATTCACACTCCCCACTGGAATTCGGCTCGACAGTAGCTCTCCCTACTGCTCGTCTCTTACCGCATACCTATGACCCAACAACCTGCCACGCACCGCTCACTCGCCCGCCGCGCACACAACACCGTTCCGGATGCTTCCGTCCCCGAAGCATGTTTCTCGTTTTTAATTTTTTTTTTGGAATTTTTTCGGAATTTCTAGCATTGAAATTACGGATTTTCAAGATGGCAGACATGACGTCATATTAGGTGAGGATATATATACTTTGACATAAGTGGTGGGGGGAGTCAGTCTGCCAGCGGCTTCCTTGGAAGAAGGATCGGTCGCAATTTAATTTTTTTTGCCCTCACCGGGTTCGATCCGAGGACTCCGAGCTCAATGTCGAAAAAGTATGTTTTTTTAAATTTTTTTAATTAAAATTTTATTAAGTGAATTTTTTTATAAAATTTAAATTTTTCATTAAAATCGGATAATAAATAAAGATTTACAAGATGGCGGCCATAACGGAAATTTAAACGGTGACGTCATACTCCTAGATGACGTCAGAGGCTTATCGGAGGCTGTAGACAAGGATGCTTAAGCCTCTTTTAGGATTTTGTGTTCTTTCTAAGGCAAAAATATCTTTTTTTGTTTTTCGAAATCCTAATTTTTGAGTTTTTGTGGAATAAAACGAAAATATTTTCCTCAAAACAGTATTTTTTCAGTAATTTTGAGGAATTTTTAGTCCAAGATGGCCGCCGTGACGTCAGAATCAAAGATGGCTGTACGGCACTCGGCACCACACCCAGAACCCAGTGCCCGGACCGGCCAAAACATACTATTCATCGCCCGCTATCGCTCGCCAAGGGGTCACCCACCCTCTTCTCTTCACTGCCCGAAGATTCGTCGGTATCGCCACCAGCCTCGCACGCGCGCGCACACACACACACACACACACACACACACACACACACCGGTGTCGCCACCAGCTTCTGTCACTCTCACACCAGAGATCAGCACCATCTTATATACCTCTCAGTCCTGCCCTGGAAAGGTCCTGCAACTCTCATAAGTGTCACGTTGAACCAGCGAAGGGAAAAATGGCCAGAACAAGAACGAAAGTACGGTATAACACCCTTCCTGAATCACATACAATAGTAGTAATGAGCCTCCAAGGACTTAAGCTAGTTCACAGTTGCTTGTAAGGAAAAAAAGAGGGTTCCATGCAAATAGCTTTATATTTTCTGATAACAGGTCATGAGTCATGCTGCAGCACATAGAGCACATCTGCACAGCAGACAAAAAGTAAATCGCATGAACAATTCAAATCTTAGCCCTGCATATTGCGAACGTGATTAATAACAATATTAAAAGCTGCAGACATTACAATCCCAAATGATTAATACGCAAAATCACTCATCAACGTCATTAGAATCGCCGAGGTAACATTCGAAGCTGCAAGAACAATGGCGTTCTAGTTACGCCACTTCACGCAGACAGGTATCTGGGAACCTGCAGAACCCTCGAGACTCAGTTACTGGACCGAAAGGGAAAGCGCTAAGGCAGAGGAACGGGGGGGGGGGGGTAGCGGCCGCGCTAATGGATAGTCGTACCTGCGCTGCGTCCGCTCCAGGGGAAAAGGAGGAGAAGGGGGGGTTCGTCCCGGGCATCCTGCAGAGGCGCGCGTTCGAGCTGACTGTCCTACCTTTCCTCGAGCAGCCTCGCAACAATATCACTGTTCCTATCTCAGATAAATTTAAAAATTTAGTTTTTATAAACCTACGAGGCATAAACCTCAAACCATATTTGCTATTATTTTTCTCGGATACATAATGAATATATATACTGGGGAGACAAGTTGATACTCAAATGTTTTTATAAACTCGGTTTCTTGTCTGTCTGTTCGGTACAAATTTTGCAATCGATTTTTAACTAGCTCCCCAATAAGCTAGAGACTAGAAAATTTAGAACATAGCTCAGGAATGGATGACAATGGTATATTATCTCGCTTTCTTGTCTGTCTTGATTGACAGTTTGTCTGTTCGGTACAAATTTGTTTAATTTTGTGTAGCAATGCCCCCGGATCCGTGAAGTTACGCTACGAGCAGAACACTACAGTGTTGCGGTGCACATAAAGTAGCACGCCGCAGGCGGTGCGTACAACACCGACTGTTTCAATACATTTAACCCTAAATTTCACAGCCTAACAAAATACAAATAGAAGTTTTTTCAAAATATAAAAAACCTCTGAATTTGTTATGTATTATAATAAACCTGCTAATTGCCAAACGTCTCTGGCATAATATCAATATTTATAAAATCGATTGCAAAATTTCACACACATAAGACTAAAAAGCAGAACATAATTATTAAATAAAAATTAAATATAACACATTTTTAAAACGGAATAAAAAATTAAAACTTTTTCTCCTAGCTTCATTTATATTGTTACGACCTATGTGGGGAGAAATGGGTTCGTAATGGATAGCCCAAACACACCAAACAGCCCTTTTTTTCCCACCTCTCGCTGCTGTGTGGCTAACAAACAACAAAGCGTAAAGCTTACGTGCGAACATGCTATTGGAATGCCTGTAAATGGACATTATACACACTGCATACTCAGAGCCCAATTACTTTAGCGTGCTATGTTGAGATGACCTTATGGTGATTTAAGCCTTTTATGCCTGATTTTTTCTCTCTCGTAAATAGCAGTAGCCAGTAGGCCTACATAGACATCTACTTACATTCTAACAAAGTTTTTTTTCTTCTAAATGCTGTTATTTCTGAACAATCATCTGCATTTTATACAGCTGTATTCAAGAAATACATAACGTGTTTACTTATAAATACGTGTGAATTCAAGTATTTGACCTATTCTTCTGATTGTATTTGATGATCAATACACGATTTATTTAGCGTAACGATTCGCACGGTGCATCGGGGCGTTACTGCGAGTATCATCACTGCGCGCGCGAGTTTCGCCAGACGCCAGGGCTACCAACACCAACTGGAACAAAGTACCAACCTCAGATCTCCCTGCTTCCCCCCTTCCAGTTCCCCTTTTCAACCCCCCTCCTCAATAACCCTTTCCCCGTAGCACGTCCCGAGCCATCTCACATCCTACCCACAGACCGAGGCACCGGGCTAGAAAAAATAAACACTCCATAATGTTTGTCGGCGGGAAAACAAAGCTGTAAATTAGTGGCGTGGAAAATGGGAGGCCCTGGGTGGTACACCAGAGGAGGGAAAAGGGGGAAAGGGAACGGTGTATATGCAGCATTGAGAAGAAAAAAAAAGGGGGGGATGGGGCCACCACAAATGGGTTTCGTCAGTTACGCAACCCCTGTTCACAATCACCGTCCAAACAACCACCTCAACAACAATTACCCCCTCCCGCCAACACAATACAGAACTACAAATATTTATTTTTAAAAGTCGAATACGAAAACCTATTCTTTACCGAAGGCACGAAAGGTCTACGTTAAACCTGTTTCAAACAGCAATAAATAGGCTTGTCATATTTTCTACGAGCCAAACCGGGACAGCGGATTGAGGGTGGGGTGGTGTCGGAAGGGGAGGGGGGGGGGGCATCCCCTGGGAAAAATTATGTTTAAAATTAAACATTGATATTCCCATAAAAATAAACACATTTTTCAGACAAATGTTTTTATTATGTTTTACAGTAAATTATTTTACATTATACTTGTTATTAGTATGTTAATAAAACAAAACCGTTCATGCATTTGGCATGAATGTACTACTTTTAAAATCTACTTTTTACTTTTAATTATTTCATAAAAGTCTGAGCAAGAGGGATAACAATTTACTTTGCATGTCAATAAAGCTCTTACAGTTGATTATTTCAATTTTAAAAAAAACCTGTCATATCCCCTAAGCGTTGTTCAGTAATGAAAATATTATTTCTACAGGTGCCGATGTACCTGGCAAACAAAACATAAATATTCTAAAACTTTGCCAAGATTTGGAAAGTAGACCCCTTGAACAGAGAAGTGATTAAAGAGCTGCGTAATGGCTGATAGTTCTGTTCAACCTGTTTTCATTTTTTTATACATTTTTCGGTGGTTAATTACCGCTAACCGGGACACGGACAAAACCGGCCGGGACACCGGGACTACAGCTTCAAACCGGGACTGTTCCGGTCAAACCGGGACTTATGGCAAGCCTAGCAATAAAGAACTTTTTTTTTTATATTCTGCATTTTGAACACGAACGGCTTAAACATTACGAACATAAAATACTATCCGTTCGTTACTTTAAGGCCCGAAAAATCCGGCTTTAATCAGCCTTTGGCCAGGGACTGACCGCAGAAACTAATTATGATTCAACGAGATTAAATTTGTGTTTGTTGGAACATAGCCATTTAGAGGGTCGCTGAATTTCGCACTCGTATCTCTGTGCCACACGCATTCTGATTACCGTTGCTGTGTTGGAAATGTCATAAGTGATTTGTCCTGGAAGCGTTAAATCGGTCCCAACATGACTAATAAAAACAACGTGGGATATGCACTCACGTCTGATCTTAACCAATAGCGTACGAAGAATTCATTTCGGCGGAGCGCGGAGAGGGGTGAAGACATACATGTTCCCCGCTTTTTTGGTTTAAAAATCTTCCTTTTTGTTCCCTTTTAGGATTCCACGGAAATCATAAATAATGAAGTAGGTCAATATACGAAATTCGTCAACAAAACAGGAAATACGTTATGCAACAAAAGTTAAATTAATAAAAAAAATCCATTTTTATTCATTTTCAATAATTTTCACACCATTAAAAAATATTCCAGAATATCGTTAACACCAATCTTCGCTTTGAAAGGTTATGGTTACATTTGTATGTGTTGCTACACCGGGTTGAAATAAATCAACGTCTTGGCACAGTTCGACGTCACATGCTGAATGAAACGACGTCTAATTGTTCTTACAAGTATAGCTGGTGTAGCAGAATGAAAAAAATATATATAAAGTTATTTAACTAACACCTAAATAGAGTAAACTTTGCAATTATTCGTACAGAAGCGAGAACAAAATAAATTAAGTAAAATTTGTAATTGTTTCGAAGTATTGGAAAATGCAGTGACAGCCACAATCCAACTGTCCTCGCCACCGCAGCGAATGACAACTTTCGGTGTCTGCTTACATCATTTGAACAATGTTTTCTTTTGCAGCAGAACAAGTTAAAATATAATAAGTATTATTCTTTGAACGCAGCTAATACACTATTTTTTATACTCAATCTTCAAGTCGTTCTTTGTTGAATTGATTGCCGACTTGGCAACACACACACACTGCACGGAAATTCTTTCAAAATTTTGTATGGACATGAACACTGTGTGTGTTTTCGAATGCGGTATCTCGCACGGCAATGATCCGCTCAGAGGAGCTGTGTCGGCGGAAATGAAATACGCGCTCCGGGGTGGGCAATTATGCCGCCCACCTGATCGGCCAATGTGTGTTCCCACCTACGTGATCATCTGCCCCTAATGTAATCCCATATGCCAGAGAGCGGGCGATAATTCACTTCGTCCACCCTCTATCAGCAACACTTTCCCCTTTTAACTATTTCGTGCTGCATTGTGTACATTTTTTTTTAATATAAAAAACCATCTAATCGGAACCACCCCCCTTTCCACTCTGACGTTTTTTTTGTCGTGGGCCTGAAACACGATTTCCTCATTAATTAAAATTCCTGGGCGGCAAATTTGTGTCTCTTTTATCCAAGGTAGCGCTGCAGGGGAAAAAGGTTGGAGGTTGGGGGTGAAAAAAAAAATAGGAAAACCCTCCCTTCCCAACCTCCTTAACCCACGGGTTCCTTCTGAATATATAGGACCCCCGTGACGTCATCCCTTATCGCCGCTGGCATTTTCATTACGGTCATTATCAGACATATTCATTACAAGCAGCCGGCATTGCCACCCCTCCTTAGGGCCGACACAGGGGTGTCCACATTCACACACAGCGACCCTAGCGCCTCCCTTACAGCACCCCTGTCTCTCTCACGCTCTCATTCACTCTCTCTCTCTATCTTTCAACGTTGTCCGTCTGTTCACGTCACTTTCCTGAGCGCACCCACATCTAATCATGCGTGTAACAGTAAAACCTCGTTTATCACAGCACCCCTGTTTCTCTGTTTCTATCTCTCTGTCTCATTCACGCTCTCATTCATTCATTCACTCTCTCTCTCTCTCTCTCAACGTTGTCCGCCTGTTCACGTCACTTCCCTGAGCGCACCCGCATCTAAACATGCGTGTAACAGTAAAACCTCGTTTATCCGGAACTGCGGATAATCCGTATCAGATTTGTACACATTTATTTTAATGTTCACATAAATATTACAATTTTTTTATTCTACATCCAAACAAACAAATACGGATGGTAGGCACTCGATAATGTACCTGACTGTGCTTCGTTAAAACGCCATACCTACATGTCCGTAACAGAAGGAAGACTACAAATCCTTTGTTAAGAAATGACGTGCAAATCAATTTTTATATTTTTTTTGTGTGTGCCCGGGTAGGCGGCACCCTTACGAATCATGAATGTCACATGCTTGTACATTATCGCTGCTGAATAGTTACAGGGAAATACTTGCTTTCAGTGCCGAGTTTTTTTTTAACTGATATACTGATGAGTATGAGTAGGGCCATGCATTTTTCGCGAAAAGATTCCGAGAGTAGCTGGAAGTTAAAACAGTGTAGAATCGTCTATGTTTCGTGATTGGGTTAGGTTCTTTCAGACACATGTCTACTGTTGCAACACCAATCACAGTGATTCAGTGAGGAACCAAAAGCGTCCTGAGTGGCTTGGTCAAACAAGGCAACTACTTCTCTCGCAAGAGGTCACCAATCACAAGGAAGAAACCTCTGGTGCGATATAGCTAGTTGCAGTCCAATAGGCGTTAAGATTTTTTCGCGAAAAATGCCTGCCCCTAAGTATGAGTTATAGCCTGCACACAGAAACTTTTCAAAAATTATTCTACGTGTTTCGTTCAGAGTTCCTCTCCTGACGGCAGAGCGCCGCGCGCAGTAAATAACTATGAGCGCGGGTCGTCAACAACGATGGCCAGACGTGGAAGCCCTCCTACACCAGCCCGGGAACGAACAACTGTTGTTTTCACAGCACAATGGCGCGGCAAATGAACCGACAGGATAGGGCACTCCGGCGAAGGTGGTTCATTTGCACGACGCCGAGCTGTAACGAGAGCGGGGGAAAAAAAAAAAAACAGACAGTTGACGCATCAAAACAGAGTTACGAGCGCAGGCACAACCATGCGAATATCTTTAAAACGTACAAAAAAAAGGGGGGGGGGTTTGTCTGTAAAGTCGGTTTACGGACGATAATTTTACGTGATAACGTCATTAGAAAACATTGACGAAAAATTGCGTACTTTTTTTTAATTTTCAAATATTATTTACAACGTTTGCAAATCTAATTTAAATAATTTGTTTAAATATAATCACGAACAATTAGTTTAAAAGCCCGCCTTAACCTGTTTGATATTATAGAAGATTTTCTCGCACGGTGGTTGGCCGGTTCTTGCACGCTCTTCTCAAGCGGAACGTGACAATAAGTCATGCTTTTTCGTGCGTGCAGCCGGCGTTGATCTATTTATAAGACGTTATCACGTCAAAAAAAATTGTGGGTGAATTGGCGTAATTTCATATTTAACAGTACAAAACTTGCTATGCACCTACAAAAGCGTGAACGGAATTAAGTGCTTAGAATAAATATGAAATTAGTTCATCTGCTCAATGACAATTTGTTTTATACAGTTAATAGCAACACAATCATTATTTTTTTTTGACGTGACGTCTAATAAATCGATGAACGCCGGCTGCACGCACGAAAAAGTGTCCCGTTACGCACATTGTCCCGTTACGCACATTGTCCCGTTACGCTCATTGATCCGTTACACTGTCGGCGAGTGCAGTAATAATAGGTTATATTACAATTGAGTAAAAAATTATGGTGATTCATATAATTGATGATAGATATTTGATTACAGTTTATTTATATGACAACTTGTTCATTATTATATTTAAACTTTAAAGCTAACGCCAGTTTTTAAAATTAATTACAAGTCATCTACACGTGAACTGTTTCGTCGACTGTTTATAAAGTGAAGTGAAAAGTTAATGTGGTTTTCATTGCTTATTACAACAACAATTTCGGCAATAAAGGTTAATTCTTGCATTTTAAAAATCTGATTACTAGTATAATTTCAAGATTTATTATTTTATTATTAAAATAAAAATGATTCAATTTTATTCATAAAAGTATGCAATAATTTCATCAATGTTTTGTTAGGACGTTGTCACGTTAAACTATCGTCCGTAAACCGACTTTACAGACAACCAATTTTTTTTTATGTGAAACTTCACAGCCGTTAGGCAATGGCTCATCAGAGCGTAAAGGAATGTGCAGCGGGGAGGGGAATTATCGAGCGCCCCACTCCTCGCTCTCGTCCTGCTCGGTTGGAAACACTCTCGGCTGCACGTGGTGTTAATTAGATCGTTCCAGCGAATGACCGAATACCGGGTGTTGTGGTTCAAGTGGCGCTGAGCGATGAGTCCGGGTTCACACGCACCGCGCCCGCCCCAGGCGTCCAGGCTGACAGCTGGTTATTGGCCGCGCGATGACATGACGGCCCGATGAGACCGGCCGCGGCCACCCAATTGGAGGGGGGGGGGGGGAGACTCTCCGTCTCTGTCAACCCCCACTACTCTATAACCATCCAGCCCACTTTTTTTATGTTCTTTCTCGCCCCGTCCCACCTTTTCTCTTTACCGCCCCGTGCGCGGTGCATTCCGAGCCCGCGCGGGCAGCACAGGTATATCTCCACCTCTTCCCCCCCTTCCGACATCGTGCCTTTAACAGAGACCGGACGCGATGGAACGTGCACGGGTTTTCCCACGACCTACAGCCTTGCTTCCCCCTCCCCCTCCCGAACACCCGGGGCGGGACCACGACGGAGCAAGGACACGTGGCTACACCTCCGGACCGCTCCGCCGGTCAACGACTACACCCTCGGACCGTTCCTGTGGACACTGTCTACAACACCGGACCGCTTCAGCAGGAAGCGACTACACCCTCGGACCGTTCCTGTGGACACTGTCTACAACACCGGACCGCTTCAGCAGGAAGCGACTACACCCTCGGACCGTTCCTGTGGACACTGTCTACAACACCGGACCGCTTCAGCAGGAAGCGACTACACCCTCGGACCGTTCCTGTGGACACTGTCTACAACACCGGACCGCTTCAGCAGGAAGCGACTACACCCTCGGACCGTTCCTGTGGACACTGGATACAACACCGGACCGCTTCAGCAGGAAGCGACTACACCCTCGGACCGTTCCTGTGGACACTGTCTACAACACCGGACCGCTTCAGCAGGAAGCGACTACACCCTCGGACCGTTCCTGTGGACACTGTCTACAACACCGGACCGCTTCAGCAGGAAGCGACTACACCCTCGGACCGTTCCTGTGGACACTGGATACAACACCGGACCGCTTCAGCAGGAAGCGACTACACCCTCGGACCGTTCCTGTGGACACTGGATACAACACCGGACCGCTTCAGCAGGAAGCGACTACACCCTCGGACCGTTCCTGTGGACACTGTCTACAACACCGGACCGCTTCAGCAGGAAGCGACTACACCCTCGGACCGTTCCTGTGGACACTGTCTACAACACCGGACCGCTTCAGCAGGAAGCGACTACACCCTCGGACCGTTCCTGTGGACACTGGATACAACACCGGACCGCTTCAGCAGGAAGCGACTACACCCTCGGACCGTTCCTGTGGACACTGTCTACAACACCGGACCGCTTCAGCAGGAAGCGACTACACCCTCGGACCGTTCCTGTGGACACTGTCTACAACACCGGACCGCTTCAGCAGGAAGCGACTACACCCTCGGACCGTTCCTGTGGACACTGGATACAACACCGGACCGCTTCAGCAGGAAGCGACTACACCCTCGGACCGTTCCTGTGGACACTGTCTACAACACCGGACCGCTTCAGCAGGAAGCGACTACACCCTCGGACCGTTCCTGTGGACACTGTCTACAACACCGGACCGCTTCAGCAGGAAGCGACTACACCCTCGGACCGTTCCTGTGGACACTGTCTACAACACCGGACCGCTTCAGCAGGAAGCGACTACACCCTCGGACCGTTCCTGTGGACACTGTCTACAACACCGGACCGCTTCAGCAGGAAGCGACTACACCCTCGGACCGTTCCTGTGGACACTGTCTACAACACCGGACCGCTTCAGCAGGAAGCGACTACACCCTCGGACCGTTCCTGTGGACACTGTCTACAACACCGGACCGCTTCAGCAGGAAGCGACTACACCCTCGGACCGTTCCTGTGGACACTGTCTACAACACCGGACCGCTTTAGCAGGAAGCGACTACACCCTCGGACCGTTCCTGTGGACACTGTCTACAACACCGGACCGCTTCAGCAGGAAGCGACTACACCCTCGGACCGTTCCTGTGGACACTGTCTACAACACCGGACCGCTTCAGCAGGAAGCGACTACACCCTCGGACCGTTCCTGCGGACACTGTCTACAACACCGGACCGCTTCAGCAGGAAGCGACTACACCCTCGGACCGTTCCTGCGGACACTGTATGGCGGGCAGCGGGTAGACGTGTATAAGTTCGCTCCTGCTTTCTGTAGCTCCTGCAGGTGTAATTTTCGGTGTATATCTGTGTAACTTGCGTTAGCAATAGGGAAGCTGTCGTGGTGTTGAACTGCATAAAAAAGAATTGTCTAGTTCAAGCACAATAACCGTATTTTAAAATAATTTGCGTTTGTCTTTGTGCGTATCGTTTAGAACAGTGCCATGGCTGCCAAACAAGTTGAGATGCGCCAGCTTGAGCATTTAGTGCAAGAACGCGTCAAGGACCTACTTTGCTCGAAGGACATTGTGAGTGCTATTGTTGAGGCTGTAACCTCCGCTGTCTCTGAGGCTGTTATGCGTGAACTAAAGGACACGATATCCTTCAACGTAGAAGAAACAAGCAAACTGCGAGGCGAAATTCAGAAGATGGAAGGGTCGTTGAAGAATGCAAAGCGTGACCTGTTCCTGGCCCAGGACGAGCTGGAGCAGTACCAGCGGCGATCAAGTCTGCGAGTGTTTGGTGTGGCGGAGCACGACCGAGAGAACACTGACGCCCTGGTTCTGGACGTGGTTCACAACAGGCTGCAGCTCCCGCACATCACCGTCGATGACATCGACCGCAGCCATCGGGTCGGTGCAAAGAAGAATGGTAAACCTCGTCCTATAATTGTAAAATTCGTCTCATATCGACGGCGTAGTGAGGTGTTTCGCGCGAAGCGTCAGCTCGCGAAAACAGGAATCACCATACGCGAGGACCTGACCTCGGAGCGCCTCGCCCTGCTGAATGCTGCTGTTGCGAAGTACGGTCTGAAAAATGTGTGGACTGCCGACTGCAAAGTGGTTGTCAACACTGGAACACGCCGGCTTTACATTACAAAATCAGAGGAACTACAGATTGCGGAGTGAAATTCACTTCCCCACAACATTAAATAATATCTTTAACATACTTCATAAGTTTGTGTATCTTAGTTCTAATTTTTGTTATGTGGATCATGTATTTTCTCCTTTTGTTTTTTGCGTGTGCTTGTGTGTGTGACCTGTCGTGGAAGTCTATGCGTGGGGTGTTCATGGTGAGTAGTTGGTTTCATATTGAACTTCTAGTGTCATGTCAGCAGCATTAGATTCACCCGTAACCTTGTCCGCCTGGTCTCGTACCCTTGGTCGCATAGAGCCTCTTTCCCCGGAGACGTCTACCGTCCCTTGGCCGTCCCCTGCTGTGACCCCTGTCCCTACTACCCCTCGGCAGCCCACGCTTTCTACCAGCGGTCAACTCAGGCTCCAAGCGAACCGTTTCCCGCGCGCTTTACACGTTAGTCACGTTAACGCACAGTCCCTCCTTGGACACATCGACGAGTTCCGAGATATTTTCTCCTCTTTGTCATTCCACGCTATTCTAGTGTCTGAGACATGGCTAGTCCCATCCCTTGCAGATAGCCTTGTCTCTCTCCATGGATATGAGCTAATTAGAAATGACAGAACTTACAAACGTGGTGGAGGAGTGGCCATATTTGTACGTAATGACATTAAAACTAAAATTGTCTCAACCTCCCTACCCGAGAGTCTGCCTGGGCCCGAGTACCTGTTCCTGGAGGCTATTGTCAACAGCCAGAGAGTGTTGTTAGGAGTAGTTTACAAGCCCCCTAAAATTAACTATGGTGATGAACTTGAAACAGCTATTATGTCAGCTGTCTCGATGTATGAACATGTCATAATTTTGGGTGATTTTAACACTAATATTCTTAATGAAACGAGTCATAGGCGCTATCTGAGAAATATGCTCGCTTCTTCTAACATTAGCATCTGCCAACTTTTGCCTACTCATCATACTGAAAAAACTAGCACGTGGATTGATTTAATCATAGCATCTAACTTAGAAAGAGTTCTGAACCATGGACAACTTGCAGCCCCTGGTCTCTCCCACCATGACCTCATTTTTGTAACATATTCCTTAAAAGTCCCCAAGTTCTCCCCCAGGATCGTAACTTACAGGAGCTTAAGAAACATCAATACTGACAAAGTTATAGATGAGGCTGCAAACGCTCCGTGGCATAACATTCTGTTATGCAGTACTATTGACGGAAAAGTTAACACTTTTAATGAGATAGTTACCTATATTTTTGACCAACATGCTCCTGTCGTTCGTAAGCGTATAACGCGCCCCCCCTCTCCGTGGATGACACCTGTCATCCGTAAATTAATGGCAAAACGAGACCATGCGTTTCGAATTTTCAAAACAGAAAGAAAACACAACTCGTCTCTTAAAGGTGAAATGTTTGAAATTTACAGAAAACTCAGGAACCAGTGTACTCAAGCTGTCAGAACAGCCAAACGAAAACATTTGTACGGTCTCTACGAGTTTCGTTCTGAGCCTATGAAATTGTGGGCTAGTCTTAGAACAGCGGGTATTAACTCATCACAGAAAGATTCTGATCTTAAAAATCATAATTTAACAGCAAACCAGTTAAATTCATTTTTCGTTAGCCAGCATACAGATACGTCAATCCCGTCCACAACCAAATCGTCTGACACATTCGTACCTAACAACTCTGAGTATTCTGAAGATAAGTTTTTCTTCTCTCCTGTGTCATGTCTAGATGTCGCGAAAGCCTTGCGTCGCATCAAAAGTAATGCAGTTGGTAACGACCAAATATCAATTAAAATGCTGGAAATTATTTTACCTTTTGTAGTCCCTGCATTAGAACATATTTTTAACGTATCCCTTACAATAGGTAAATACCCGACAGAGTGGAAGTATTCACACATAAAGCCCATACCAAAAATTAAGTCTCCTGAGACAGCTAAAGATTTTCGCCCTATAAGCATCTTGCCAACTGTCTCCAAAGCCTTTGAACATCTGGTGCACAAACAAACCTATGCTTACCTGTTACAGAGAAATTTTTTAGATACCTTCCAATCAGGATTTAGACCCGGCCACAGTACCACTACTGCCCTCATTAATGTTACTGATAGCATACGTCATGCTATTGATAGGCGTGAAATAACGATCCTAACGTTGCTTGACTTTAGTAAAGCATTTGATTCAGTAGATCACAATCTTATTGTACGAAAAATGTCAATTCAATATAATTTTTCTCATAGTGTTTGTACATGGTTCAATTCCTACCTAGGTGGTCGTTACCAACGTGTCGTTCTCGATACCGAAGTATCCACGTGGCTCCCAATAGTAGCAGGTGTCCCTCAGGGTTCAATTCTTGGGCCACTTTTATTTACTATATTCATAAATGATCTACCTAAATGCTTAAAACATTGCCAATACCACATGTATGCCGATGATGTGCAAATATATATTCACGCAAAAGCAACCAATATCAATCAGTCAATTTGTTCTGTCAATGATGATCTCGATTCTGTCTCTAAGTGGGCAAAAGTTAATAAACTCAGGCTGAATGCAAATAAAACCCAAGCAATATTAATTGGTTCTCCTCAAAAGCTCACTGAATTAATTCCTAACAAATACTGTAACTTAACGCTCCAAGGAGTTGATATTCAGTTCTCTAACGTCGTAAGAAATCTGGGAGTCCTGATAAACACAACCTTAACCTGGAGGGAGCAGATAATGCAAATTTGTAAGAAGGTACATTTTTCCCTTCACTGCTTACGACGGTTAAAAATTTTGCTTCCACTTAGTATTAAAACCATGCTTGTTCAAACATTAATTATGCCCCACTTTGATTACTGCGATGTCCTCTTTCCTGATCTAACAGATAAACTAGCTAAGCGACTACAGAAGCTCCAAAACTGCTGCGTAAGATACATTTTTAACCTTAAATTACGTGATCATCTAACCCAATACTACCAGCAGTTAAAATGGCTCACTCTCGCACAAAGACGCAAAATGCACATACTTATCCTTGCTTATAAGGTGCTGCAGCAGGTATCACCTCATTATATGTCAGCCGGTATTAATTACCTACATAGTTACCATAGCCATGACACGCGATCCACACGCAACCCAATGCTATCTATCCCAGTGCACTCATCCAAATGTCTGTCGGGATCTTTTGCAACCGTGAGTAGCAGGCTCTGGAATAAATTAGACCAAGCGACAAGGCAAACAAAAAATCTAGCATCCTTTAAGCACAGGCTGAAAAAACATCTTTGTAACAACTGCTTACCATGACCACTTCACTGCTACCCTACTGCTTGATTCTGTGTGTGAATGTACGAGTGACTGGTTTTAATGTAGTAGCACCTAATGTTTTTTTTCTTTTTTTTTCGGTTTTGATACTTTTTGCTGTATGTTTAATTACTTTCCTTTTTATGTATGTCTATGCTTAGTTTTTAATTACTTTATAATTAGTTATGGTTGAATCTTTTGTAATAGTTAATATTTGAACATTAAGTTAAAATTTTAATTTGTTCTCTTAATATTTAGTCTATATCATGCTTAGTTTTTAATATTCAAATCTTTGATGTAATTGCAGAAAAGTGGTTAAGTGTAAGAGAAGGCGTGCCGCCTTAACTTCGCCACCAATAAAGACGATAAACAAACAAACAAACAAACAAACACCGGACCGCTTCAGCAGGAAGCGACTACACCCTCGGACCGTTCCTGTGGACACTGGATACAACACCGGACCGCTTCAGCAGGAAGCGACTACACCCTCGGACCGTTCCTGTGGACACTGTCTACAACACCGGACCGCTTCAGCAGGAAGCGACTACACCCTCGGACCGTTCCTGTGGACAACCGTTTTAGTAATTTTCTTTCTCCAAAAGTTTTTAGTGTACGGAACGCAGGAAAAGGACTTTCATTTATTTACTTTATTTGTGGTGAAGTTAAGGCGGCCTTTTTTACACTTGACTACACTGAAAATAGGTAATCCAAATTAATATTATATGTTACATAAGAAAGTAAAAAAAAGCATAACAAAGTGAATATGAAAGAATATGAAAACAAAATATGAAAAAAAAAAACCTTGAATGTTAATTAAATGTTCAAAGATAAACGATAAAAAAAATTACTACAGGACTACTACCGCATTTACTCTGCATGCATTTTGGTAACTTCTTTGAAACGACGAACGGATTTCATAAGCTCTTTGACTGCCTCGTATTTATTTATTTATTTAACATCTCTCTGTAGGTGGCGAATTTAACATTAGTGACTAAATAAAACAATTGCATTAACTACTCATTATAACCGTAGAATTTAAGATAAAATGGTTAATATGCTGGATAAGGATAACAAACTTTAGGGCAGGTAAAGGTTCAAAAACACCACCACAGACTCCGAACAGCTGACCAGTGACGAAGTGAAATAAACGAAACTGAGGCACATAGAAGTGCAATCATGTCACGTGATGTGATGCCGAGGTGCTGGACTCGAACCCACGGCATTTCATTTCCATTTGTTTGTTTCAGTTTTTTTTTTTTCGGTTATTTCACATTAATATGTACAGTAAGGTAACATTTCCACACATTTCAGTTCTTTCCTTTGATTTATTTCATTAAATTTAATAATTTAGTCATTGAAATTCGATTTTATTAAAGTACACGTCTTTCATTATAAATAGTATATTTGATGTTTTTTCATGTAATTATACTTCATTTTATTTATTCAATTAAATTTGGGTACAAATCTATTTATTTGTATTGTATGATGTGATTTTGTTTGTCATAATAGATTTTTGACTCATTTCGGTATATGTGGATGTATTTCATTTCCATTAATATCGTTGAAGATTATTTCGTTTATTTCACATTAATATGTTCAATAAGGTAACATTTACACAGAATTCAGTTCTTTCCTTTGATTAAATTCGTTACAATTCAAGCATTTAACAATTAAAATTCGATTCTACCAAAATACACCCATTTCGTTATAAATAGGTGCTTTTAATGATTTTATGTAATTTAACTACATTTTATTTATTTAATTACTAGAGACCTGTAAAATTCGCGATTTCAAATCCCTAAAGGATAGACTCCATGATCCTCTACGCACTCGTGCAAATTACATCTGCTGATTGGTTACCGACTCGTAACACCTGTTGACTGGAATGATCGTGATTCGCTAATTAGTCTGTTAAAAGATTTTTCATTGGCCCAGAGTCCTTCAGATAAACTGTGGCCCAATCACTGAAGCAAAATAATGTCAAAAGTATTTGGACTCTATCCTGTCGCGAAATGAATCTGCGAATTTTACAGGTCTCTACTTATAAGGTTAAAACTAATCTCGGAATCTTTTCGCGAAATATGCACGGCCCTAGTCATTACACGTGTAGAAGAGGGCTATGGTGAAACTTGTCGGGTCGCGAACTTGCACTCTGGTGGAACGGGCCCCAGGCACGGCAGATGTCAACTATGTGCGCCGTGCCCTGAACACGTGAGAGCTGTGTCGTGGCTCTGTCGTGGCAGACTGGCGGTTTGAAGGAATCCGCGCGGATTGCGAACAGCGGCTGAGGAAGACGTGGCAGGGGGGGTGGGTATAGGGGGAGGGGGAGGAGGCGGCGGTTATCGCGCAGGACGGCGGCGGACGAGACGTCGAGGAATGCGGCGAAGCGGGAGGCAGTCGCACAAAAGGGAAACAACAGAAGGACGCGGAGAAAGAAAAGGCGACGCAGGAATGCAGGGACCGCCATGTCGAGGGATGCCGGCGGACAAGCTCAGACCCGTCTCCCCCCCCCCCCTCCTCCTGCAACCCTCCTGTTGCTCCTCCAAAAAAGCCACGAGGGCGTACACGCGTTCCACAAGCGCTCTTTTATTGCACTCGCCGAGGCGTGTGTGGGCTGCTCCGCGCTCCACACCCCGTCCGCCGCGAGAGGGCGGCCGCGCGCACACCCGGTCCGCCGTGCGCCGTCCAGCGCAGCGCCATCTCGGTCTCACGAGTTTCCGAAGCCATCGCTGTCTTTTTATTCTTGACGTGACAACGTCTAATAAATCGATGAACGCCGGCTGCACGCACGAAAAAGGATGATTCATTGTCCCGTTACCCTCATTGTACGCTTGCGCCACATCTATCTCTCTTCCACTCGATTGGAACAACCATCGATTTGACTTTTTCGAGGCACATTAAACTTGAAACACTCCCATTCGTTTCCTACTTTTCCTATCATCATTCCTATCCTTAACAGAATATAACACAGATTGGAAGAAGTTAAATAGCAAACATGTATAAAAGTTATAGTTAAAATAATCTCTTCGTTAAAGTAATAAACATATTTGAATTAACGAGTGCAAATAAAAGTAAATTTATCAATTAAATTGTAGATTTCATTTCACTCCTTTGTATCCATACAAAATAGTTAATTAAATTGAATTAAAATGATTCAATTTTATTCATAAAAGTATGCAATCATTTCAACGATGTTTTGTTATGACGTTGTCACGTTAAACTATCGTCCGTAAACCGACTTTACAGACAACAATTTTTTTTTATTTCCAAAACGTGGATTCGTTCAAGCACGGTTCATATTTTAACGAAATAACTGAAGTTGGCACAGAATAGCTGTTACACACAGTTTACCCTGTGAAGCCATTGGCATTCAGTTTTGAGTTAATTTTTTTTTTTTTTGGGGCTGACTACAACTGTAATAATACTGGCAATACACAATATGGCACTGGCTTTGTAAAATACAAAATTTTCAATATTAAACGTAACAAATTAATATAATAATAATTGTAACATCTGTTGAAAACATGTCGTCTTTCGTTTCCTATCTCTCTCCCATCTCAGCGGTGATTGCTTGAAGGATCTGCCAGCCAAATGGCTCAGAGTTCCGAATTCGTGCACGACATGGACGTGTGTCACTCATTCCCTGATCAGCCTGTGGGCGATTTATCCTTTCCCTTTTAGCTCACTTTCCACGGGTCGTAGATAACATGCAGTCCTGCGTTTCAGGCGAAGATACGTGTCAATGAAGCCAATTCTGTTCACAATCGTATAAACAAAAATACGTTATCGATATTAAGTGATCAACAAAATCCATGAATTATGTTTAAAATAATGTTCATGGACACGAAACTATGTACGGTACAGAATGTTTTTAGAAATATCTTCATATTTACAGCTTTTGCTCGCCAACATTTTGGAAACGGTGAACATATCCCGAGTCTTGGTTGGTGCAGGTACTACTGTTGTAACTATGACGACATTGGTAGTCGCTGTTGCTGGCGAGGTATAATTGGCTGCTGTCTTGCCGCAGGTTACACGACGAAATCCCTCGCCCAATCAGCTCGCAGTCTGCTCTGGGGGCTTATTCCAATTATATCGCTACATCTATTGAGACATCTCGATGCCGAGTTCCCTCGATAGGGTTTCTAACGACAGAAAATACCGTAGGTAATCCTTAAGACCTATAGTCGCTTGAGAGTGGGTATGAAGTCACAGCGGCAACGTAACGAGAAACAAATTTAAAAAAAACGTGTGTATATATATATATATACACACACACACCTATCATTATTATAAATACAACGCATTTTTTTCTGAAACGCAAATGTGTGGTATTAAAATATGTAACGATTTCATTGGTTGGTAGAACAAAGATAAAGCGTAGTTGATAAAACTATGTAGGTCACCCACTCCCGTGATTAAATATTTGAGTTTACAACTGTGGTGACACTGCGAAAGTTTGAATAGAAGAAGAAAATATAAAAAAAATTTCTTCTTCGCACATACGATACCTAAAGTACTAACAGAAAAACAGCCAACGCAGATGCCGACCAAAGTAACTGATTGCCTATGTTGCTGTCAAATAACCCAAATCATACAGTTTATTACAGTAATTTCTTAATTAAAAATGTTTACTTTAAAGATTAATTTTTTTAAGTTACTTGTAATTTTTTTTTTAATATTACCTATTAGTAAAAAATTTAAGGCTGTAGTCCTAACCAGGATGAAATAAAAAAAAAAATCATTTTGAATTAATTTGAGTACCAATTGTTAATGCAACAAGCAACAAAATGACAATTTTAAGTTTACAAAATGTATTCCATGATAGATCCCCTATCACAAAGTTTCATTTGGCACACCAATACATTTAATTTGTCTCCATGAACTAATGAAAGACAACATATACGAGTGTATAATATCACACGCGGGTCTGCCATCGTGACGAACACTAGAACAGGTTCTAGTACGGTTTTGGGTAGGACTCTGGTCATGAAAACTTTTAAACCAGAAGCCACAGCTTTTTTAAATAATTCTAAATAGTGATACACACAGCAGCAGAGGTGCGCAAGCAGAAAATAAGCATGAAAACTGAAAAGGAAATGGGCATTTGGAGAGCTCGTACCCTCTCGTTAGGAAACTATAATTTTTAAAGATTTTATGTATATTTATATAAATTATATATTCTTTATATACATTATATATATATTTATTAATATATATTATCTATAGAGAATGATATTACAGAAAAACTTAGAACAACTAAACTTTCGAGAAAGAACGATAATCGATAGTCAACGACAAAGTATCGAAACGATAAACTTGGAACAAGCACCCTGACCACGCCGTGGTCGACCAGGGAACATCAGCCACGTGATCGCGTGGTGTCTTCTTCATCACAGATCCCACACTAGAACCGTTAACATAGGCTTCGCGCGACTGCATCTTTTTTTTTTTTTTTTTTTTACGCTCATTGTACGCTTGCGCCGCATCTATCTCTCTTACACTCAATCGATTTGACTTTTTCGAGGCACATAAACTTGAAACACTCCCATTCGTTTCCTACTTTTCCTATCATCGTCCTATCCTTAACAGAATAACAGAGATTGGAAGAAGTTAAATAGCAAAGACGTATAAAAGTTATAGTTAAAATAATCTCTTCGTTAAAGTAATAAACATATTATTTGAATTAATGAGTGCAAATTAAAGTAAATTTATCAATTAAATTGTAGATTTCATTTCACTCCTCCTTTGTATCCATACAAAATAGTGATAATTCAATAAAAATGATTCAATTTTATTCATTAAAAGTATGCAATCATTTCATGAATGTTTTGTTATGGCGTTGTCACGTTAAACTATCGTCCGCAAACCAACTTTACAGACAACCATTTTTTTTTTTTTTTAACATCGTAATTGAAGGTTACTGCGCAGTTCATGGACCCGGATGTTCGCCCCACCGCCATGTCCCCTGGAGGGGTTGCGACCTGACAGCCGTGTCACGCGGGAGTGAGAGAGGGGGAGGAAGGGGCCTAGCTAAGCCGCCCACGTATCAGCTGCACGTCATCTCCTGCCGCCGTCACGCAGCCCTGGACTGAGTTGCCTCCGGCCACGACTCAATACCAACGCGGGAGCGACTTTTATAAGCCTGTCACAAGAAATTCTTATTCCCCCCTTCCCGGCCCGGTCCAAAACCCGACGGGTGGAACGTATTGAGCTGCGGGTTGCGTCGAAGAGAGGTTCAGGCGCGGCTGCTATTCTGCTGCTCCCCGGGAGTCCAAAAGCGAAGTTCGCGGTTGGAACCCACGGCAGTTTCATACACGTAAACCACCGTATTGCTTCTGCCGCTGGATCACAGTTAGTTGATCTGGAGGACTGTGGGCCGGCGAGAAACAATTCAAGCGATTGAGTAATCACAGCACATCCAGTTAAGTGCCCCGTCCACCTGGGAAAATATACGGTGTATATGGATATATATATATATAAAATCATGTGTTATAACACTAAGAATATGTTTGTATATTTATTTTTAAACTTTAACGACTGCAATGTCAAATTTTCGTCCTTGAGCTTTACAAGCGCGCGCTCTACCGCTGTGTTATCAAGCCGACTGATCAGTGCAACGGCAGTTTTATTACGCTTTTTAAAACTTGATTACTTTTTATAATAACTATTTTTTTACCAAATATATTTCGGAGTACGTTCACTATCACAAAATTGCATTTTGCAAAATATAACATTTGATATGTTTCCTAATGTTCACGAAAGGGCTATATACGGGTTTATAATGCTAAACGTGGGGCCGCCATCTTGACAACTTCGGTATCGAGGTTACATATTTCCATTCACAAAATTACGCCTACCAAATGCTGTATACCGAGAGCTAAGATATTTATGCATCAAAAATTCATTTAAAAATTATTGAAAAAGGCGAATTACCCGGGAAAATGTGAGTTTTCTAAAATGAGGATGGGACGCGGCAGCAGAGTCGCACAGCGTGGCGGGCTGGGATAAACGTCCGTGAAAATCCGGCCCACCCGGGGAGGATAACCGTGTGAGCGCGGCCCACCGGGGGAGGGTGACCGTGTAAACCCGGCCCCGCCCACACCGAGGCGGCGCTGCGGTCACAACTTCGGCCTGTAGGCGTGGCGCAATCGCGCCTCTCCCGCCAGTTGCCACACAGGGCCGGGCCTGGCGGCTGGTCGCACCGGCGACAACACCACACACACCTGCGATCAGCTCGTGTTCTCTGAATACCTGGGCGTTCAATCCCAGTAGCTACTGTGCTACTGCCGCTCGCTCACACTCGCGTTTGTTTCGGCTAGAGCTCAACTTGCCCATGCATTATCAATAAAGACCGGAAAAATTCGCGGATTCATTTCACGACAGCCTGAAATTCATATAGTTATACCTCAGTGCTGCCTCTGATATTGGCTCACAACTCACCTGGATGACTCTGGGTCAGTGAGAAACACTCAACCGAAGCTGTGTCAAAACACAGGCCGCTACATTGGGACACCTTCACAAGACAGCAGCCAATGAGAGGGCGACATTTGACCGAGTGTACGTAGAACTATAAAGTTCATCCTAGAGGTCATTGAACCCGCGAATTTTTCCGGTCCCTATTTATAAAGGATCAACAGAATGCAAGATCAGACCCTGTGGAGGGCTGCACGTGATTAGGCAAACACTTCTTCTTCTTCTTTATAACGGTAGCTCAGAAACACAACGTTTAAACGTAAGGCGGCGAAATACATAGATTGTTCAATGTCGCCAATGTTTCCGCAACCACAGCCGCATGTGTATCCCTAATGTTTGTAAGCACTCATGTATCTACCGTATTCCTGTTTTATGTTCTTTTAACTTTTAATGTTATTACCTTTTGTTCTTTAGATAATGTAAAAGTCTGCATTTTAGTTACTAAGCAATTAGTAGAGACCGGAAAAATTCGCGAAATCATTTCGCGATAGGCTAAAATACTGTTACGATTTACCTGCGGGTTCGTAAAGGATAGCCCAATTAAAGATTTTTATTACACACACACAGTTTTATTTATTACTACTACTTGTCACTTACAAATAATCCTCTAAAATGACAAATAATTAATTACACTTAAATAAATGTCAATTCCGCAGTCACCCGTTTCACACACCTCGCTGAGCCGCAACTCTGGCGCAATTCTCGCCGCAGCACCCCTCGTGGGTCTCCGCCGCGGGACTCCGTCGCCGCACTCCGCCGCCTACGTCACACCCTTCGCCGAGATCCTACACGACGACTCGCTCGCAACTTCACTCGGGACTCCGCCGCGCCCGCGACTCTATCACCCGGAAACTCCCGACTCCACTGATCTCACTCACTCCCTGCCCTGGAACCTTCGTCCAAGGACTTCGCCACTCTGCCGCACCCGCGGCACTATCGCCCGGAAACTCCGCCGCGGGAGAACTCCCCACTCCGACTGACTGACTCGAAGGTCGGCCCAACCTCCTTATATAGCCCTTGGGTTCCCGTCCAGAACAATCGGGCACGTCTCCGAGATATCGCGCGACCTTCGTCGTCGAAATGCCCAGAAACGCGTCGTGAGTCCTCGAAGGACGCGGTGGCTGCTCAAAGAACGCCGATAAACTCAACAAGCACCGGGTTCCCACAAAACACACCGATAAACATGTCTGAGTCCCTCCATTCCGCAGTGCGGCCTCCCTTAAGTAACTCGATCTGAGGCAGGTGCGCGCCGCGACAGTCAGGATGTCGCGAGATAGTATGGCACGAGATACCAGGGAGAGGATGCGGGTGGAAGGGGGCGCAGACAGGCCGAACGAGCGCGGCGACGCCAAGCACTGCAGCCAAGCGCGATCGTAACAATACAAACAGTTATACCATAGTGCTGCCTCTGCTATTGGCTCACAACTCACCTGGATGACTCTGGGCCAATTAGAAACACTCGGCCAAAGCTGTATCGAATTACAGGGTGCTACGTTGGGACATCTCAAAACACAGCAGCCAATGAGTGGGTGACATTTGACCGAGTGTACATAACTATGGAGTTCATCCTGCAGGTCATTGAACCCGCGAATTTTTCCGGTCCCTAGCAATTAGTTTAGGTTAGTTATGGTTTTCGTGTTGTGTGGTACTGTAGTGTAAGAGAATGCTAAAAATGTTAACTTCGCCAAGAATTAAATAAAAAATAACAAGTTCAGGGTTGTCTAGAGCACTGTAGTCCAATCATTATCATAAAAGTGAAACAGATGCACATGCGCTTCAAGTCTACTTTGTCACCCAATGAATCAGAGATTTAATCACGTCTCAGTTAATCACAGACAGAGTACGTCGCAGACCGTGTAGCCGTCATGCCAGTAGCTAAACTCGTGGTTAGATGCTGGAGCCAGAACTCTTATCGTCTCGTCAGCAACTTGACCACGCGAAAACAGTCATTGTTTACATTTCCGCACGGTTTATTTCATAAGTAGGGAAGTGTATTTTTTCGCGACAAGATTTCCTAACCAGCTGTGTGTGTAAAACTCGGTAGCATCGACTGTGTTTCACACACCAATCACAGCCATCCAGTGAGGAAGCAAACGTGTTCTGAATGGCCCAGCCAAATAGGGCAATGGCTTCTCTTGCAGACGATCGCCAATCACAAGGGAGCTAGCGCGGGCATACCTTATTTCAGTCTAATGAGTAGGGACAGGAAAAATTCGCGGGTTCAATGACCTGCAGGATGAACTCCATAGTTCTACGTACACTCGGTCAAATGTCACCCACTCATTGGTTGCTGTCTTGTGAGACGTCCCAACGTAGCAGCCTGTGATTCGATAAAGCTTTGGTCGGGTGTTTCTCATTGGCCCAGCGTCATCCAGGTGAGTTGTGAGCCAATAGCAGAGGCAGCACTGAAGTATAACGAATTGTATTTTAGCCTATCCCGAAATGAACTCGCGAATTTTTCCGGTCTCTACTTATTTCAGTCTAATGAGCGATCCGATTTTTCCCCGCGAAAAAAAATACGTGTTTCGTTTTAGTGGGACTGACTTAGCCGGACGCAATTTTAATTTAGTAGATGAATGCGTAAACCTGTAACGCTGTGAACACGCTGTATCTCGTCGCGTGGGGTCCAACGCAGCGTCAGAGGGGGGCCAAAGGGTTGGGGGGAATAAGGGGGAAGGGATTCAACACTATTCAACGATAATTCGAGAGATATCGATATCCCCGGCTCGCGGGAAACCCGCTCGGCCATCCAATTACACAGCGCACGCGGAGCTACACTTCCTGTTCCATTCCGACGACCAGCCCCCTCCCCACCTTCCCCATTTATTCGCTTCACGTCATGACGAGCAACTGCGCCCCTGCCACGCCATTGCGCTTTGTGCAGGAATCAGTGCTGCCAACTGTTCCGCAGCTCACGTGACGGGAAATTACCACTCGGCATTCGGCAGAGAAGCATGACGATTCAGTTCCCCCCCCCCCCCCCGGCTACAGTGCGCAGACTTCCAAAAAAAAAAACACACGCGACTGTGGTGTCTGTTAACGAAAAGCGTTCGAAAATTCGCTGTGGGAGGATTGAAAGTAGTTCTACTTCCATATTGATTTTTTTTAACTGTATTTATTGAAAGAGTAAAAATGGCTAAAAAAAAAAAAAAAAAGTGTGTTTTCAGAATAATGTTTAGGCATGAAACACTTGGTAAAAATTTTTTAAAGTACTCAAGGGACTTTATATTCAGATTTCCGCCACATAATGTAAGGGTTACCCCCAATCCGCACACACACTGTAATCATATTTTTCTATGCACGACGAGAAGACTGCGCGCCAGTCCACTGCCTTGCGCTTAGAGGCGACACCACGCTAGAAGCACCAGCCAGAGTGGCACCTATCATCCCGCCTCACTAAGACAAATACACCCCTGACTGGTATTTGAGTGCTTTTCCTGTTGATTTTTAACAATGTATCTCTTGCATTTTTAATTTACGTCTCAAATTGTTCTCAACAGGCAGGTGTATTTGATAAATATTATCAAACAAATTAAATCACGCAAGTGCTAATAATTATGATTATTTGCGTGACCATTTACAGCTCTAATATTAAGTTTAGAAAAATAGCCTAAGATAAATTTGGTGTCCCAGCAAACAACAAATGCACACAAGAGTTATCGCAGTCAATTTAGAGGAAAAACTCGAACTTCAGGGCTCCGCCTACCCGGGCACACATATGGTGTGCAGAGCTTCAGGAAAAACAAATGCGATTTCAAAACTAGTATTTAAGAGTTCGCCGAGGGCCGAAAAGTACTTTTGATTTTGGGTTAAGTTTTTAAACTAAAACGCTTGTTTTTAGAGTAAATTTTAGGCGTAAAACAACCGGTTAGATTCTTTAAAGCATATAAGGGACTTGCATTGCGCCTGTATCTTCATTTATCCGCCATATCATTTTACGATCACCGCTCAAATCTCTCAGTTATCCTGTGACGACGAGAAGACTGCGCGCCAGTCCAGAGGAGACACCGCGCTAGAAGCACCAGCGAGCGTCGCGCTTATCATCCCGCCTCACTGACACACACACACCCCTGACGAGGCGGGCGCCCTCGCTGGTGCTTCCAGGTACATCTAGATCAACACGCCTCATAAGCAGAAGCAGCAGAAGTTGTTTGCAAGACGTCTGTACTTAATCCCGGTTTGCACACGTGTTAGTTGTGTAAGCATGTACTTAATAGAAACTTGACATGTGTTTTTCGTGTATTTAGTGACACTACTATGTGTATGACTTGCTTTAACGAAAACACCAAACAATTAACTGAAAAAGAAAAAAATATATATTAAAAACACTGCAATAAAATAAAAAAAATATATATATATAAATTTTGCAGTTTTTTTTTTTCACGCAAAATCATTTCTTAAATTTATGTGGACTTCTACAAGTCCACTGTTACCTGATATTTAAGTGTGCAAATTTTCTTTTAAAACTTAATTGAGAAGAAAACCTACTCATAAAAAATTTTGTAATGGTTTTACTTCACGAAATGCTGGCTACGGTCGTGATTCGGCACACTCTTAACAACCCCCCCCCCCCCCCTTACCCAACCGCCAGCCATGCGACCCCCACTACCCCCCTCACGAAGCCCACGGTATCGACTCGCTGAAGAGAGGCGTTTGATGTAAGTTTTTGGACATACGCCATTGCTAAGAACTTTTTCTGTTGAAGAAAAACTAATAAATAAAATAAATAAATAAAAATAAAAATAAAAATACTCAAAAAAAGATACAAAAAACACACAAAATTAAGCAAACAATTGCTGTTGTCAACAAGGATATGAACACCACAAAATATTCCGAAACAGGAATATGGTCAGCAAGCAAAGAAAAAAACAAAGAAAAAAGTACTAAGAGAACGAAAAAATCCCCACAAATGATGACAACACAAAAATATTGAAACCCAAAATAATTCAGCACAACAGTTGAAGCGAGGCGTGTTCAACACGTGGCGGCCTGACCCGCAGTCCAGCTGAGAGCAAGAGAGACAGACACACTTGATCGTCTCTTCTTTAATTGAGCCGCACACACCAGCCGGGAGGAAACAGCACAAACTTCGTCAACACAGGGGCTTGTGATCGCTTCTGTTCTCTGCAGGTACTCTGCGCTCTGAGCTGAGACAACCCACGCACGACGCGGCGAACAAGTCTGCTCGGCCGGTGCAGGCTTCTGCGTGGATCGTGCACGGGGTAGGATCAATACTTGGAATTTTACGGCTCGTATAAATAAGCACTCGAGTAAAAAAAAAAATTAAATTCCATTAAATCTTGTTTTTGAAGTGAAACTTTTGCTAGCGTTACGAAAATTCCGATCGCATGAGGGGAACATTTAGGTACGTGATTGGGGAACCGGGAGAGCTAGATTCGGGGGGGGGGGGGGGGGGGGGGGGAGAAATGATGCAGCATGTTTGTTGCACACTGGGATACTTACATACTTCCACACTTGCATACTGGCATAATCGCATACTTTCACATTCGCGACCTCAGCAAAAGAGAATTATGTTTCCTATACGGGCTATACCTAACATAACAGGCAAGAAGTTTCACTTCCATCACGCATGGATTCCACGTACACACATTTTTTTTTTGTACTTCGTTCATGTAAAATCGGTTTCGAAAATAATTTTTTATAGCACGATGTTAAGTGCTACATGTCATTACTGTACAGTACCAGTCCAATGTTTTTAAGACCACGGACGAACACACAGAACCAAAAATTTTGCCGCATTATTGCCAAATTATTTTGTGACCTCTCACCCATGTTAGTACACAATCTCCTAGCTTTCATTCGGCTAAGCTGTGTTATGAGATTTGTAACATTTGCACCTTCGAACATTAAAAAAAAAAAAAATTGTGTAAATATTCGTTGATGTTAATACCACATATATTTTGTAGGTTTGTTAATACTCACTAGTGTGACATTTTATAAATACAATAAAACTATTTTAAAAAGTGCTGAAACGTTCGGCTGCATGTTTAATTTTGTTCTTTTTTTACATAATTAATTATTAGACGGTAAATGACCTTGTCCCTACTAGTAAGGTGGAACAGAGTGAGATGACGCAATCATTATAGTTTTTTTTTTCTCCCCACTATTTGCTAGATGTCGGGCGTGTTCGTTAGGTATAAAGTTTCAACGTAGCCGCGCTTACTACTCCAGCCATATTTTCTTATACATTCCATGGAATGAGTACAGCAGCATTTCTCTCGAAGTAGTGTGTAGAATTCTCAATAGGTAGCGCTATCAACCCTCTAGTTGCTTCTCAGGTTAACTCTAAAGCCTACAGATAACGCTTCAGACTGTCATAGTTTCAATCACAAATCACTGCATAGATCGCGCACCAGTAGAAACAAATGATTCCAAAAACGTTGTATAGGGAGAAGCACTGTATTCTTATTACGACGATTTGTACAAAACAAAATTGTAGTTTTCCATTATTAGAGGCGACGGAAAAATGCCATAATGATTAACTGACATTACTTAAAAGGACAAAGGGGAATTCTGCAAAAATTTCTTATTCATTCCACGCAATGAGGAAAACGGCTTTACTCATTGAATTTACATTTTCCCACACTGGAATAATTAAAATAATTGTAGATCATTATTTAATGAGTAAAAACCAACGCAACTATTCAAGGGTTTTCTTGTGTAATGTTTTCATTATTAGGATGACAGAACACAAAAAAACTCAGATATTAAGGTTTTTAATATCCATTAAGTAATTTTTATATTAGGAAATAATATGTGTAGCATATTACTCTGCTTCATTAAAACTGTCAGAACAAATTGAAATACACTTGTTGTGCCTTACAGCACCTATAAACGAAATATGACACATAAAATAACAAAAAAAAAACCACATGACATACACTGATACATATCAATAACTTTGCGTCAAATTCCGAAACAACACAACACCCAGATAGATAAAGATTGATAAAGTCATGGTAACTAACTGGGTACCTTGTTTTTCACAAAAATCTTAAACAGAAACTAAAATGGTGTATAAAAAATAAATATATAGCTTACAAAAGTTTAAAATAACCCTTTTCTTAAGTTTTTTAACCAATGAATGTTTATAGATTATTCAAAACGAGTTATAATTTTTTACACATTTTATAGTTACTAGTTGTTTTAAAAGTGTCACTAATTATGAAATTGCTAGTTGGAACTCTTAATCTAAACCGAGTCAATATGTCTGAACCAACAAAAATGGTAATAAAATATTTATAATAAAAGTGCATAACTTATCGAACGTCTAATAAATAGAAAATCCAAATAGGTTATATAGGAATGTAGCATATTCAAAATAATTTAAATGCCTGAAATTTTTAAATATTAATTTAAGAACTTTTTCTGCATACTTTCAATTATTTTCTAATTAAAATCTTTAGATACAGAGAAAGTTTTAAATTTAATAAGACCTTAAAATCTTCATGTGTTGCTAATCGTATTATCTACATGTTGGTGAAAAAAAGCTTGGCATTCTATATAGCTCGAAGGTCTTAAAAGAGGACAGTCTTGACGAGGCCTAGAATTGACAATTTTTTAATCATAAGATTATGTTGGAAAGTATCAAAGGCCTTGCTCATGTTGAAATAAATAGAATATCTGGATTTATACTGGTGCACACACACATTTATTTTAAAAAAAGGCGTGTGTTAAAGACGATATTCCTGATTGAAAACTATGTGGATTTACAGAAATAATATTTTTAGGAATAAAATTCATGTGCCTATAAAAACTGCTAAAATACTACAAAACAAAGGTTTCTGACTAGAATTTAACTGTCAATAATACTTCAAGAAAATATATATGGTTGAACATACAACCACTCGTTGAATGATGCACACTTAATTAAAATATTTTTGTACAAAAGCAAAAATTTTTTCAATGTTTTAAATGTTTGTTTGAGCTTTATTTATAACATGTTTGAATGATAATACTACAGTCACTAAAAACTAAAACGCTACAAAAATTCAAACAAATATTTTTGCAAAACTCCGTTCCCCCGGAGAAACCCCCGGAATGGCCACCGCATGGGGAGCCCAAGAAAAGAAACGGGCTCCCCATTTGGAAGCCACCTGGAAGGTTTTTTTCTGTTCCACCCACCGTTTCTTTGGTAGCCTGACTTGTTACAAGGGATTGTATTCCTACCAGAGAAAATGCCGCCATTTTATCTGGGCAATCCGCCTTGGAGGAGCCGGGGCGCGAACCCGGGTCCTACAAGTCACAAGGCAGGCGCTCTACCCCAGAACCAGAGTGGTAGAGCGGATACTGGCAGGCTTATTAACACTGACATGATGTTATTCCACGAGTTTACTGTAGTTTCGTGTGTCATTAACACGTGCAGTAACATCTAACCTCGGTAACGAACAAATTTATGTGTTCTTATGTTGTTCGTTCAGCATGAATTATGTAATTTCATAACAGTGAAATATAATTTGTATAACTAGACTGGCAATTTTTAGTTACTTTCCTGCAAACAAACTTACAATCCCGCTGTACAATAATTATATAGAAATATAGACTAGTAAAAACATATGTAAGAGCTTGCACTGTCGATGGTAAAGTTATTTTGAAATAAATGTTAGATATTAAAAGAGTGTGTTTAGTTAAAATATGCGTTTGCTTACAAGCATGAAGTTAATGTATAATCATTTTTTTTTATTTATTTGGTTTTAAAGCCACAGAAAAGTTAATTTTTTTATATTACTTTTGGCTTTCTTTTGTAAGCTACCATTTAGTGTCTGTTTTGAATTAAACTTTTTAGTACGTAGTCACTGTTCGTTTTTATGTTTTTATTTTAAACTATTACACTAAAAGCGACTCGCTGGCATAGACGTTTCACACGAAACCTACGGCCGCGTGTACAACCCCGCCGATTTTTTCTGCTGGTTCCTGAAATAATTCTAGAAAAATGGTAGGATGCTTTCTTACTATAGGTCATGGCTAATTTCTTTCACATTGTCGCTGTACTGTGGAGTTGTGTTTGGCCGTCTGCATTGACCTCGCTACTAATCTGTTCACGGACAAGCAAGCATTTCAGAATAAAAAGAAATATAATATCGAAAATAGGCTATTCCTCTAGCAAATATGCATACAAATGATTTCAAGGCTTTCATAAATGAATATTCTGAAATGTTTTCAATTAACCAGCTTATTTGAGTATTTCTAAATGATTTCGTAGTAATTGACGCAGTTAAGATATAGGCCTAATTTCACAATTACTTAATCATTAAAACTTAAACAGCAAACGTGAATCTTTCTCAAGTAAATTATTAATAATATTCCGTATTCACAGTTTCTCAGGTTGGAAATGTTGTGATTGTTTTTCTATTCTTAATGGCAATTGTATTTCTTTATATCTATATGTTAAAATATTCTTCTAGTGGTTTTCTCAGCACATGATAAAAACATAATGCTGGAATCACAATATCCTGTGACAGCCCCGACACGACAAAAACAACACCACAGCCATTAAGAAGTAAAGTCCTAGTGAAGTTAGCCCACGAAAATTTAACCCCGACAGCCCATCAGAAACATAATGTAGTAACGTAAAAATATTTTTCAGTGAAATCATTCATGCTTAAGTTCATTTTATCGTTCTTTTGATATACCTGACGTAAAATAAAATCAATTGAATTGTCACCTCAGTATTATAGATGGCTATACATCTGATGGTGACAATCTGTCGTGGCATTTTAAACATATGATATAAATCATACAATATTTTACTTACTTAACCGTCGGTTGTCAGAGAATTGTGATTTTCGGTCACTAGATTGCATTTCATTTCAGCACATGAATTAGAGTGCTGCTTCCTATAAACCATTTTTGGAAATATTTGTTTCTACTAGTGCGCGGTCTGTTCAGTATATTTATGACGAACTACAGAAAATCACCACCAGAAGTGCTATCTGTAGCCTTTTTAAGTTAACCTAAGAAACATCTAGGGGGTTAACAGCGCTACCTAGCGACGTATTCTATACGCAGCAAGCAAAGCAGTTGTACTCATTCCATGGAGTGTATAAATAAATACGGCAGAATTCCGTCTCGCTATGGCAGTTTTCCGTTATTGTACTTTTCCGCCTTTTTCGAAGAAACCAGGGGGAATTCTTCAATTATAGTAGTTTTCCATTATGGCAGTCTCCCGTCGTCCCCAGACAGCGCACCTAATTTCAGGGTGAGATGACGCAATTTTTTTGTCATTTAAATGTTATTCTTCGACTTTTGTTTCTCGCTTGAACATTTAAAAAATATTTATTTAGTTCGAATCATTCATGGCGTGATACCTAGACCACAGTTTGAGGCAATCTCAAGCTGTGTTGCAAAGTCACTGAAGCAGGAAATATCTTCAAAATGAATGAGTCCGGTATCCAATTCAATTTTTTTATTTAGTCAACTTTTATATATCATTGTCTGATCCATCTGTTCCACTTCCTGAGCCATATATCCCATAACTTCCAGGGAGCGAACACGTAAACATTATTATTGAATGTTAGCTGTCGGGCATTTTTCCCAAATATTAGGCGTGACCGTAGCAAGTCAAATGAAATATCGCGACTTTTTATGAACTTACAAATTTGTAACAGCCATTAAACCGAAATGTGCGCCGCATCTCACCCGGTTTCGCCTTAAGTTTCTTGAGTCGATGTTTGCCGCGCGGACTGTAACCTTGAGCGACGCCCGCGCCGTGTGGCGAGTGACGTCACCTCTTCTGCGAAGCACTGCAACTGTGCTACACTCTGTGTCGCGCAACTTGCCCCCAGCCTGACCGTCCTCAACGGTCGACACAGCCTCGCGCCGCTGTCGAAACACGAGCACGCGAGAGATCTCGACACTATCTGGAGTGAATTTTAAGGGGCCCGCCTCGTCAGGGGTGTATGTGTTTTAGTGAGGCGGGATGATAAGTGCGACGCTCGATGGTATTTCTAGCGCGGTATCGCCTCTACGCACCTCTGGCGCACAGTCTTCTCGTCGTCACAGAATAACGGTGAAATTTGAGCGGTGACCGTAACATTATATGGCGGAGAAATGAAGATAAAGGTGTAATGCAAGTCCCTTAAGTGCTTTTAATAATCTGTACTGGTTGTTTTACGCCTAAAAATTACTCTGAAAACACGCGTTTCAGCCATTTTAACTCTTCTAGAAATACAGTTTAAAAACATGATCCAAAATTAAAAGTACTTTTCGGGCCTCAGCGAACTCTTAAATGCTTTTCGTAAACATACCCCACTAGGATATCTTGAGTAGTTTTGAAATAGCGTTGTTTTTCCTGAAGCTCTGCGCACCGTCTGTGTGACCAGGTAGGCGGGCCCCTTAAGGGGCACAACGAGCTAGTGAAAAGTCCATCATTAGGGTCATGCAGATTTCGCGAAAAGTTTCCGAGACTAGCTAAAGGTACAAAACACTGTAGCATCGTCTGTGTTTCGTGTGTTGGGCGAGTTTCTTTCACATACATGTCCACTGTTACAACACTAATCACAGTGAATCAGTGCGGAAGCAAAATCGTCCTGAGTGGCTCGGTCAGACAAGGCAAACGACTTCCCTCGCAGATGGCCGCCAATCACAAGGAAGAAACAGCTGGTGCGGGTGTACCGTGTTGCAGACTAATAGGCGTTCAGATTTATTCGCGAAAAATGCCTGCCCCTATCCATCATCAAAGACATCTCATAAATCCGGATCCCATGATGAAGTCAAATTTTCCCAGGTGTGCAGAGGACTGTGGAGTCTACCCTGTAAGTCGTTTAACCCGCGAATTTTTGACGTGAATACGTCTTTAAAATTGCTTCCATAGTGGGAGGCAATTCAAAAAACGAATGATAACAAAATCGGAGGATACAGTTTGGGGTTGCAGCTACATATCTAACATCTCCATCCAAAATTTAATTACACCACTGGATAGCTAAAGGATCAAAGAATGCGTCACGCTAAAGTGAGGACTGTGACGCATCGCGCACGGTGGAGGGGGAAGCGCCGCCATATTGAGTAATTTTGCTACGTTTCGAGATTTCCATTTAGTATAACATTTGACTCTGAGAAGCTACGACGTTCGTTTAGGTTTCAATCGTCAGCTCTCGTCGAAATCTATCGATTGCATATATCAAACATTAGTGTTAAATAGTTACAGTGAATATATATGGTGTTAAAATAAAAAAAACATAAGATACATAAAATAGCGTATTTCATATTTTTTTATAGAAAATATTACTTGTTACGTACACGTATCCACGTACAACACACTGCCGTGTCCATAACACAGCCACACCCCATTTTCTCAGTCCCTAGCCATTACAAAAGCGACGTCGATGGTGATGAGTATTTTGAACGAGGTGCTAACGCCACGGCGGACCAAGCGCTGGACGCAGCAGCGACGGAATGCGCCGGCGAGGGACTCCGGGAGCACCCGGAGGAAACCCATCCGCCTCGCTGGTCCGCTGGGCCATCGAGCAGAAGGCACGGCCCCGCGCGAAACTGCGTCGAGACGGGTCACTTGACACCGATGAGGCGAGTTGACCCGAGTTGACGCGAGTTGACACAGTGCCCCCCCCTCCCCCTTTCCCTTCCCCCTTCTCACAAACTCTCCACCCCCTCCAACTCAAAATACACGCGACACGATTAGGGGGCCCCGCCCGCTCAGGGGTGTATCGTTGTTAGTAGGTGCGACGCTCACTGGTGAATACAGCGCGGTTATCGCCTCTGTGGACCGGCGCGCAGCCTTCTCGTTGTCGTAGGCCCAAACTTAACTAGTTATAGTCTAGATCAAAGATAGGGAAGATAGTCACTGCATCAATTGCTGCCATGGCTGGCCAATCCACCACATGCTACCCTTTCTGCATGGCTCAAACCCAGCATGATTAGACGTACCGGCTTCGGCCTGAGACGCACTTAAAGAGTCTTCCCTAACACAGACCCTTCCCAAACGAATACACTTAAGTTTTTGTTACGTTAGGAAAAATAAAATAAAAATATATTGGGCAACAATGAGATCTGAGCGGTAATCATAACAGTATGTGGCGGAGAAATGAAGATTAATGCAGTGTTTCGTCTTGCCTTCTGCAACTTATGCCATTGACCATCAAGTACCTAGTTCATCCACCTTTTGAGCATAGAACAGAGGGCGGACACAGAAGTGCGGCTCTTACAGTGAAAACTGAAACCATGTTTTTGCGGGATGTGACGCTATCTGTTGGGTGGGAACATGACTACTAGCAAAATCAAAATGTCAGCTTTATAATGTTAATTTAATTACTTGTCAAGACAGTTACTGTACAAAAATTAAAACACAATACTGTTCTATACGAATGAGTAGGAGATGCAGTATTTCTGGTATGCTACACCACAAAATAAAGAGAACAACTAATTTTTCAGTGGTTTGTTTTCCTGATAGTAGTTTATGCATTATTACTCGTAATCTATGTAACTATGCTGGTAATATATTATGAACGCTACTAACTAGCGGGTGGGCCCAAAACTAGATCTCAATCTCGGCAACAGGAGTTTCTTCCCCCCGGCTCAGAAGAATTGCTTAATGAAACAACCCCAAGCAGACTCACGTCCGATTGACAGGGATTTCATCATCGCCAGTGTGCGCCTAGGGGCCCGAGTGCCGCGACTTGGCATCGAACCCCGAGGGACCGTGTAGGAGTCCCAGGTCGCCTATTTGCGACCCATAACCTCCTGGTTTGTCCTATAAAAGTTTTGCTTTGGCTTTTTGTTTATTGTTTTCTAAAAATGCTGCGAGGATAACAAGAGGGTGCTCCGTACCTCTACCCGAGCCCCCCACCCAGCAGCCCTGCGCGCACCTGACGGGCCCGGATGTGGATGTGACGTCTGCGAGAGGCGCGTGGGTTGCCCGTGCGAACAGACGAGTCCTTCCCTGAATAGCGGGCCGAGTGGGCGGGGCTATTTGAGGTTAGGTTAAGTAGTGGGGGGGCTGGTCGCTGGACCACCGGCCTCCAGGGGCAGGCATCCGTCATGAGAGCGGCGACAGTTGGAAGCGGCCCGCGTGGGCGACCCCCCCCCCCCCCTTACATCCCTCATGCACGCACGTGTGTGTCCGGCCTTGGCAGCCTCTCCCCTCCCTCCCACACACGTGCACGCGGACTTCCGGCCCATTCTGTGGCGCAGTTACGGATAAATTAGTGGCCGTCCGTCTCCCCCCCCCCCCCCTGACACCACGGGCGAACCTGGGCGAGCAACAGACTGCGTGCCGTTGGCGCGAGAACACACTCCGACAAGTTTATTTTTCATTCCGTTTTGCTCCTCCAACCAGAGTAAGGCTCTAGATATATCAAATCCGTTTTTTTTCTCTCTCTCGAGAAAGCATAAAAAGCACGCCATTAGCGTTTAGAGTTTGTTTTTTTATGTTTTAACATCTCAGATCTCGGGATACGGAATTCCGTGGGAGTAATTTCGTCAATGAAACGAACATTATGTTTGAAAGATTTGTGCAATGGGAGTGCATGACTTGATGTAAGCTTTTGGACATACGCCATTGCTAAGCACTTTTTCTGTAGAAAAAAACTAAAAAATACCCAAAAGACAAAAAACACAAATTAATTTGTCTTTTGGGTATTTTTCTTCTACAGAAAAAGTGCTTGCCAATGGCGTACGTCCAACAGCTTACATCAAGTAATGAAACGGACGTCGCACGGAACGGAAACATGTAACCATGGTGCTGTTATCTGTGGCGGATGACGTGCACAAAGTTCACAAAGCCAAAAAGAAATTGTACACTATTAAATGTTTAATATAATTTTAACAACAGTATTTTAATAAATTCCTTGTCGAAAATCAAGTCCAACGCCTGGGTTTAGTATATATTTTTTTCAAGTCCTTTACATTATAAAGTTTAAAATTTCGGTCTGCTTATCAATTGGTTCAATTGTCGACGTAGCTGCTCCGGCAATGAATTCGATGCGGGAACTAAGTGTAATTCGCGTCGAGAAACGTAGTTGAAATAGAATTATCGTATATTCATCACGCATGGCAATATTTTTAATAAAACAAAGTTAAATTTTGTGTCCGTGTTCCGTATTATAAGTGTATTTGCAACACGAGAACACATACATTTACTCGTTACCGTAGTCAGATGTTAAAAATTACTGACGGGTACTGAAAGACTCCCTCACAATTTTTTTCTTAAACTGGTGGTAAAACATAGCCAAAAGTTTTAACAGTCGTCCAGGAAAACACAGTGACAAGTTGAACCAAGAGAATCATGTAATATGCAGGGCTGTCTAGAGAAACGCGGAGCCTGGAGGCAAAACTATGTGTATGGTCCCCTCCTCATAACTTAATCTACGAGTTTCTTTTTTTTCTTTTCAAATCCCAAAGGTTAAAACAAAAAAAATGGTTGTCTGTAAAGTCGGTATACGGACGATAGTTTAACGTGACGTCATAACAAAACATTGATGAAATGATTGCATACTTTTATGAATAAAATTGATTCATTTTTATTGAATAATCACTATTTTGTACGGATACAAAGGAGTGAAATGAAATCTACAATTTAATTGATAAATTTACTTTTATTTGCACTCATTAATTCAAATATGTTTATTACTTTAACGAACAGATTATTTTAACTATAACGTTTATACATGTTTGCTATTTAACTTCTTCCAATCTGTGTTATTCTGTTAAGGATAGGACGATGATAGGAAAAGTAAGTAATTGGTGTTCTAACAGTAGACACGCGCTTGAAATAAACTCACCCCATCACTAGAGACCGGAAAAATTCGCGAATTCATTTCGCGATAGGATAAAATACAAATAGTTATACCTCAGTGCTGCCTCTGCGCCAATGAGAAACACCCAACTAAAGTTTTATCGAATCACAGGCTGCTACGTTGGGACGTCTCACATGTCAACAGCCAATGAGTGGGTGACATTTGACCGAGTGTTCGCAGAATTATGGAGTTCATCCTGGAGGTCATTGAACCTGCGAATTTTTCCGGTCCCTACCCATCACCTTTGAATATATATACTGTATAGAAGTCGCGAGTGGATAGGATTTACTCTACGTTTTTCAGATGCGTATGATGAGCAGCTTGGGAACTTCGCCGCTGCAGTGCGCTGCCGTAACGCCCTGTATCGTCTTAGTTGTTATTTACACGTTAGAGCGCAGCTCTGTCGCCCGCTGTCATTCCCCGCACCCCTCACCTATCATTCACTGCAGCTCACGGTCGTTCAGCGGGAGGGGGAAGGGGGTTTGAAGAGTTTGAAACTTGTCCGCTAGGGACCACCCAAGTCGATGCCCTAGAGATGGTGGCGATTGCGGCGGTGAATTAACCAACTACCTCAAAACCGTATTAGAAATTTTAACCTGGGCTGGCGACTTCTATACAGTATATATATTCAAAGCCATCACGAAACACAGACGATGCTAAAGTGTTTTAACCTTCAGCTTGTCCCGGGATATTTTCGCGAAATATGCATGCCCCTACAGTGTAGTCAGTGACTGCATGCGGGTGCAGAAAAACCACGTTGGGTTTCCGGTCTTTCATATTCAAGACCGTCGCTCCTGACACCGTCTCGCTTGCTCGGAGCTTCTCTGCGCGACCCAGCGCCTGCTACATGCAACGAAAAAATGAATGTATATCTTCTGTTGGCGCCAGCGAAGGGGCATGCACATTCCGCGAAAAGATTCCGATCCAGCTGAACGTTAAAACACCGTGGCATCGACTGCGTTTCGTGATTGGGCGAGTTTTCTCTCATGTTAATGTCTAATGTTCAGCGCGGAAGCAAACACGTCCTGAGTGGCTCGGTCAAATGAAGGTAACGACTTCTCTCGCAAAACGGCCGCCAATCACAAGGAAGTAAACGTTGATGCGGACATACCTACCTTGTTGCGGTCTAATTGGCTTTCAGTTTTTTTTTTTGCGAAAAATGCCTGCCCCTACTTTAAGTTGTATTTTTACAAAGAAACACTGTCCAAGTACACACATTAATACCTAAATCAATAGACCTGGACCAACTCTCACACACACATATCCGTGCAAACGCACTACCACGCCTGGTTCGTGAGTTACACTGAACAGAAAGGCCCGGGGATGCTAGTTTTGACCGGTTAACGCCCCCCCCCCCCTTTTTTTATTTCCCTTCACCAACCCGCTTGCCAGCGACAAAAAATTCAAGGTCGTATTAGCGACTATAAACTTGAAGATTCGACCACGCTACTTGCGTCCCCGAGGCTGGTAGTTAAATGAGTCATTAAGACAGTCGCTACTGACGTTTTCATGGGGTCCAATTTTTTTTTTGGCGTGAGTACGTATCGGTTTGATTTTATAGATGTCTTACCTATATATATATATATATATATATATATATATATATATATATATATATCCTGTGTAACCTCTTCACGACTTCCAGATTATATTTTTTGTTGGAATGTGCACATTAGAGACACGAAAATTTCGCGGATTCCTTTGGTCGCAAAGTAATTGCAATCATGTATACCAGTATACCTTTCGATTTATTAGATAATTGAATCACAATTCTCTCGGCACTCGCCTCTACGACTGGAGCGGCTGAATCGCATCCACCCACTCAGAAGAAGTTGAGTAAGAAATCAGCCAACTGGAAAAGCACACGTGGGTGGAGTATAAATAACACTGTGAAGTTTAGCGTGACAGTAAAAGTAATCCGTGACGCTACTTGTCTCCAGTGCAGAGGAACGAGGTGTACAGGGGTCGTTACCACAACGCCGAAATACCATAACGCCGAATGTCAAAAATGACCACAACGCAGACAGCTAGAAAACTGCTGTGTACCACAACGCCGAAATAACAACTGAATGAATTTGTGTGTTTCTTAAATGTACCTTAACGCCTAAATACCACAATCAAACCTAACCTTACCTAACCTAACCTAGCATAATATAACCTAACCTAGCCTATCCTAACCTAGTCTAACCTAACCTCGTCCAACCTAACCTAGTCTAACCTAACCTAACCTTTGTGGCAGTCCTGCAATGACATTTTTCGGCGTTAGTGGTTTTCGGCGTTGTGGTAATTCGGCGTTGTGGTACACAGCAGTTTTCTAGCTATCGGCGTTGTGGTCAATTTGGTATTTCGGCGGGTGTCTAGCCTTGAGGTCAGCGAACCCCTGTAAGCAGACAACCCGCACCGCACACAAGCCTCGCGGGCGTGCTTCACGCCGACGAGTGAGACACGGCACGAGACGCGGCCAACCAACACTCGCTGCTTGTCACGGGCCGGCGTGGATTGGCCGCGCCATGGACGCGAACCGCGCCGCCGGACACACACACACGCGCGCGCGGTGATGCAGCCATGAATAATTCACGAGGCGACGACAAGCGTGGCCGAGGCTTGGCTCGCTGCGTCTCGGGCCCTGTGATTACAGGCTAGGACAAGAGTTACTTTGTGCTACCTGCTCCGTTACTGTGTGTGTTCTTCCTGGCGTCGGCTGGCATCAGAAGGTTAATTTCAGACTAGCAAGCTATTTCTGGTAACAGTAGTAACATTTTAAAAAATATTTCACACAGTACAGTAGTAGCAGTTGTTTTAGGAGCGTGGAACGTGTTAAGATGGGTTTTTTCAGACTAATTTTTAGACATGAAACGCCCGGTAATGATTCTTGAGAGCACCTAAGGACCTTGTATTATACCTATGTCTTTATTTCTCCGCCATGTAAGACATGGTTGCCCTGGGCACGACCAGTTCAGGGGCGACACCGCGCTGGAAGCGGGTATACGGACCGCTGATGTGTGTGAGAATAAAGGTCCGCGGCTAAGTGACTGCCGGCCAGGCGCGGGCGGCTCCGCCAGCAGCGGCGAGAGTTATGGGCCCTAATAACAAGGCCGGCGGTGTCAGTGCGGCCGCTGCAGACGGCCTTGGGGCGGCGCGAGCCGGCGCCTCCCGGAGGCTGCGGGTCGTCGGACTCAGCGCGTTCCCATTGGCCGAGTCGTCCCCCCCCCCTCCTGCAGAGCTCCAGAGGAAACAACGCCACTTGAACACTGCTCAACATATCCTAGTGGTGTCTGTTTACGAAAAGCACTGAAGAATACACCGACGACACATAAGCTTTTTATTTTTAATTCGTATTTTCATAAACGTAAGAGTGGCTGAAACGTGTTTCCAGAATAATGTTTTAGGAAAAAAAAACACCCGGAACAGATTATAGAAATTGCTCAAGAGAATTGAATTACACCTTTATGGTTACCGCTCAAGCCCTATTACGCTTAGAAGCGATACCGTGTTAGAAGCACCAGAGAGAATTGCACTTATCATACTGCCTTACTAACACAAATACACCCCTGCCTAGACGCATATATTTAATAACTACAGGATGACCTAACTGTATAACCTTTCCAATAAATATTATTATCGAATTTTCCAAATAGAACTTCATTGCAGCGGTAGGGAAAGTTGTACTGCTGTCATTAGACCGTAACGGAAAAAACAAATTGTAATGCTCCGAGAGTTATAGAAAAAGTTAGCTTTCGGGAAAAGAATTGGTTTGACAGCTTTTCTTTTTTGGCATCATATTTGTTTCATTTGCACATCTATGGCGACACCAAGCAACTGGTTGTGGCGAAAACATATGGCCATGGATATGTCAATTACATATTACACATTAAAATTACCCATAAAACAACTACTGAGTTTCCAGGTTCATATAAATTTTAAATCACTCAAGTTACACATAACATGTGAATCTCTCGAACTGCGAATTCATATATAATATTTTAGCTATTAAATTAAGTCACTTGCCAAAAACACAGCTGGCAGCAGCGGAATTATTGAAATGACCTAGAACTATAAAAATAATGTATAGTTTCACTTCCAATTCATGTGGTGGCCATGCAGCCATACTTTTTTTATATCACTAAGGTCATTTGTATAAATAAAACAATTAAATGCAAACACGTAAATATATATTATTCGCAGTAACGTGCTGATTTTAGGTAGACTTCGAGACAAGACTGTTAATTGTAGCAGTTACCATGATTCTAAAACCATCATCTCCCGCGACGCAAACTCAAGGTCGTATTAGCGACTATATATGCCAACATACGACAACGCACTTGCAATTACGAGGCTATTATTTAAGGTGTTACTAAGGTGTTCGATATAGAATTGCGCGTAAGAGTTTCGTTTTAAATACTTTTCACCGCTTCCACTTAAAATTTACTGGAATGTGCAGAGTACACAAACGAAAATCTCTTTGATGTTTGGATCACAATTTTCTCGACACTACCCTCTACGACCGTGGGTCAGTCAACTACCAGCCAGCAGAAAAAGGTTGAGTTTGTGCAGTAAGAATTTAGACAATGGGAAAAGCTCACGTGGGTGGAGTATACATAACACTGTGAAGATTACCGTGATATGAAAAGTAATCCGTGGCACTACTTGTCTCCAGTGCAGAGGAACGAGGTGTATAGCCTCGAGGTCAGCGAACCCCTGCAGGCAGACAACCCGCTCCGCGCACAAGCCTCGCGGGCGTGCTTCACGCCGGCGAGTGAGACACAGCACGAGACGCGGCCAACCAACACTCGCTGCTTGTCACGGGCCGGCGTGGATTGGCCGCGCGATGGACGCGAACCGCGCCGCCGAACACACACACACACACACGCGCGTGCGCGGCGATGCAGCCATGAATAATTCACGAGGCGACGACAAGCGTCGACGAGGCTTGGCTCGCTGCGTCTCGCGCGGTGTGATTACAGGCTGGGACAAGAGTTACTTTGTACTACCTGCTCCGTCACTGTGTGTGTGTGTTCTTCCTGGCGTCCAGACACTTAAGTGTTGCATCTTAAATATTTTCTATATTAATTACAATAAAAATCGTGTTTTGCCTACACTTCAAGGTCATATACCAGACTTGGGAAGCCCTTTATAGACCATAAGATGTATAGAATTTTTCAACTTAATTTGTCGTGATCATGCAGCCGAAGTACACCGAAGGAATTCAAACTCATCATTGTACGGTTTTATTCGCGACTAATAATTAAATTACTAATTGAATCACCACACTTAATGTATATTCACAAATCACCAAGTATCTGACAGGCCACAGTTCACACTCCTCGCTGGAGCTAGGCTCAACAGTGGTTCGCCCCTTACCTCGCGCCTGTCCGCACACACACAGTCTCGCGCCACGTCGTCACACACGCACGGTCCGTTTGCTCCGCGCCTGTGCGGGCGAAGGGGGGGAGGGGGTGGTTGAGTTTGCCCTCCTTACTGTTCAATTAACCTGCTAGTTAAGAACTCAACCACCGCGGAGCCCGGCGTCACCGCTTTTATACCCGTTGGCCGTCTTTCTAGAACCGACGTGTCGCGTCGCGTCATCCCGGGCCGACCCGAAGCTCGAAGCATCCAGAACAGCGGCGCGTTATTCACGCCACTCCTTGCGGCGGCCTCTGTAAGTCCCCAGGCCACACAGGGACAGTTGACAGCGCCGAGCAAGGAGGGCGCGGGGGGCAAGGCCGCACTAATCCCCAAAGACATGCGCGCGTGACGTCAGCGCTGCTAGGCCACCTGGGCGGAGCCACTGGCTAAGTTGCCTGACCAATAGGCACCTGGCTCGCACCGCGGTCCTGGCTCCAGCATGCTTTGTAACTATGTATATGTATGCACGCGATAACTGCCGTCATTTTGCACTATCACAACCTGATACGTGTAGTACAGCAATGGAAAATCTCGGTCGAGTTCATTATTTGGCAAAATCCGACGAGCGGAGTTGAAATCAGGGTGTCCACCAGGTTCCAGCAGCAAAATTCATTGACTTTTTGGTTGACTTTTGGGGTATTTTAAAAAATTCTTTACAACCAGAAATCTTAATAATTAGGCATTAATTTTTTTTAAATATGGCACACAACAATTTTTTTCAGGGTTTTATATATCGTCTTAATATTTTACATAGGGTTAATTACTGACACTACAATCAGTTTATAAACATTGAGTTTTTTCAATTCCATCTCTAATTCTAATAATTCTCTTCTTTTTTTGTCTAAGAGAAATTTTTCCTTTTTTCATTTCAAGTAACTTGATTTCGTGTGCTGCTTTTTTTCTTCTTGTTTTTAACACCTCATCCTGATCGTTTTCATTCTTAGGTCTTCCTTCATTCTTGCTGAGGCATTGCGAAATTCAAAAATCTTATATATATATTGATGAGTGAGAGAAGAAAAGCCCTCTGAAAAACCAAATGAACCAATAAACAATATAGTGGTGTAAAATTTACATTAAAGGTACTGCAATATTACATATTCTGAGTTGTAAGTACTTTTACTCTAGTCCAAAACGCATTAGTCTAAAATTAAAATACACACCTGGAAGTGAAAAGATGTGGTCATGAACCAATCTTTGAGCTACAAGAGAATTTCAACCAAAAAAAAAAAATCTTTGTTGAAAGAGAAATTTCTCTCTACTGCTGTATGTCCAGGAAAACAAATTAAGAAGCACTGGAAGAATAGGATTAACTGTTCATGTGCATCTTGTATCACTGAGCTGATCAAATTAAAAATGAACTTGTCAAGGCTTTCTTTATTCCCATTAAAAAAATTTGCAGCTTTCAACACCTCGGAATGTTCACAAAACTTTGTGAACTCTCAAGTATAATCTCTCAATTAGCAGATGCCAACTGATGGTGTGAGATAAGTCTTTAACCATTACTGAAGGAGACAAGCAAGTTGCCTCCAACACAATTATCTTTCTCAGAGAACTATAAATATTATTTAAATAATCTCTCTGAAGTAATTTCTGATAAGATTGCAAAAAAATCATTATCCTATTAGTAGTTAGTCCTATTTTTAAAATCCGTTACAATTTATTTAAAAAGAGTAAATATTATTTAAAACTTTTTTTCGTAAAACCATTTTTTATGAGACGCTCTAAAAATGCAGGGGTTGAAATTTAAAAAAAAATCAATACTACCTTAAACTTTGGTTCAAATCAAAATTTCATACAATTATTTAGTGCAAGGAATGAAATGTACTGTTCGAAGGTCAAACAAATTTATAATTACATTAATAGATGCTATGAAATCCTTGAAAGTTATCAAATGCTCATTACACTGAAATCAAAACATTCTAAACATTTTCGCTCCATTTAATACGAGATAAATGTTTAATCATTTTGGAATATTGGAAGGCATTTAGGTTGTTACCAAGATCGAGCGAGCTAAGAGTTTGGCCAGGGATGCCGGGTTGGCCTACTGTGCGTGACGTCACGCCCTAAACTTTCACCGGCGCCCAGGTCGGCCGGCTCGCTAAAGGTCAGGACAAGAGGCCCGGTGTGTCCGCCGACACCAGGCGAGGTCGTAGCCAGCACTTCTCGAGGCAAGGCGACCGGTGCAACCATCTGAACATTTTGACGTGACACGGTCTAATAAATCGATGAACGCCGGCTGCACTCACGAAAAAGTGTCCCGTAACGCACATTGTCCCGTTGCGCTCATTGTACGCTTGCGCCGCATCTATTTCTCTTCCACTCGATTGGAACAACCATCGATTTGACTTTTTCGAGGCACATTAAACTTGAAACACTCCCATTCGTTTCCTACTTTTCCTATCATCGTCCTATCCTTAACAGAATAACACAGATTGGAAGAAGTAAAAATAGCAAACATGTATAAAAGTTATAGTTAAAATAATCTCTTCGTTAAAGTAATAAACATATTTGAATTAATGAGTGCAAATTAAAGTAAATTTATCAATTAAATTGTAGATTTAATTTCACTCCTTCTTTGTATCCATACAAAATAGTGATAATTCAATAAAAATGATACAATTTTATTCATAAAAGTATGCAATCATTTCATCAGTGTTTTGTTATGACGTTGTCACGTTAAACTATCGTCCGTAAACCGACTTTACAGACAACCAATTTTTTTATGAACAAGTTGACTTTTTATTGAGCTTTAAAAGAAACTTGTCACGCCAAAATCTCACCGAACAGTAAACTTTTAGAAGCCCGACGTTTACACATAGAAATTGAAGTAATGATTTCGCTTGAGAAAAATGGAAACTATCAATTTAATTTCATTGATAATGCCCGCAGGCTTTCACGTCCATTGCCTGAAGTAGCTTGGCTTCTGGGTTGTAGCCGCGTTCTTGGCGAATAATTCACCGACGTTTCGGTCGACAATGTAGTCGCCATCATCAGGGAGTAGTTACCTACTCGGTAATACTACCTCAGTAGGTAACTGCTCCCTGATGATGGCGACTGCAATGTCGACCGAAACGTCGGTGAATTAATCGCCAAGGACGCGGCTGCAACATAGAAGCCAAGCTACTTTTATTTCATTGGTTTCGATACTTTTTTCCTGAAGTCAATTGTTTGATGCTATCGTTTAATACAAGTCATAAATACATGAAACACTCATGCTAAGTTTGTATGAAAGACATGCTTACACTAACATGTGTGTAAACCGGCATTAAAAAATTAATGCCATTTCTGTGAATGAGGCATTTATTGTAGTTTACTAATAGGATTACAATTATCCTTCCAAATAAAACTCTCTGTAACCTTGCGTAGCTAAGATGCTGTAATTTTTTTAGTCTGGCTACACTAGTGTTTCCCTTCATTTTAATCCTTCAGTGGAGTTACTCAGCTAAATGAATATGAATTAATTCATTAGCGTTTAGTTTTTTTGTTTTGAATTGATTTTTTGGGAATGGCAACTAAAATAATACTGTCAATAAAGAAAATTTAGTCTTCGTTGAAGTAGACATAACTAGGAACAGGAAAAATTCACGGTTACAGTTACCTATAGGATGGAATCCACAATCCTCTATGCACTCGGGCAAATTACACCTGTTCATTGTCTACTGGCTTCATTGAGGGTTATTCATTGGCTCAGAGTACTTCATATTAACTGCAGCCCAATCACAGAAGCATCGAAACTTTAAACGTGTTTGAATGATATCATATCGCAAAACGATTACAAGATTTTTTCCGGTCTCTAGACATTCACATTACGAAATAGTTACCTATTTTTTTTTTCCAATAAATAACCGTTAAATTAATCTAAAATTGTGAATTAAAGCTACAACGAAACTGTAAGGAAAATATTACATTTATGAAATTAAGTTAAAATGAATTAAGTTGAAGTGTATACTGTCAGTAGGTTTTGCTGGTAGAAAAAACCTACACCAAAATATTTTGTGAAAGAAGGTTAAAGTCTGGGGGTTCATCGCCTGCTCCCGAACACACTGTCTCCCTCTACTTGGTGGCGGTTATAGCTTCATGCGGTCCCTTGGGATGAAAAAGTTGTCTGCGGCACAGAAACCAAACTTCTCGCTGTCCGCGACAGCTCTCAAAGACAAGAAGTTGCCATGGCAACAGTGTCTGTGGATGAAGTCTGGCAAAACTCATAAAGACCTAAATAACTTTCTTCAAGCCACTGAGCATCCTCCACGGTGTAATTTTGATAGCGGCAATGGAATTATTTTTCAAATCTAACGACCATCCTATATTTTACTCTTCAGTGAAATTTAGGAAGTAATTTTACTTACTGCACGGAGTTTATTTAATGGCTCTTTGAGTGTATTCTAAACAAAATTTAAGTTCCCAATTGTAAACCATGTGCAAAAAAAATCAGTCACTGCACAAAATAGTTTAAATTTCAAATTTGTCAGCTAATTATACAAAAAGTATGCCTTACGTAAATATAGATTTTCATTTTGTTGAAATTCGACCACTCAAAAGGTCTAAAAGTTTAACAGTGTTAAATGTAAATATAAAATAATGACCTTGAACGGGACATAACCCTCAATCACTCGTTCATTGGCCGCTATGATTTTCAACCTTTCAGTTTCTGTTGGTTTGTCATGAATCTAGACCAGGGTTTGACAGACTTTTCAGTGAGATATTAAGTAAACAGATTCTCCAATATATGCTCCAATATAAGTGCCGCAAAATGTATTTTCTCTGTATTTACGTGTAATTTTAAGACAATAGGAGAAAAAAAAAACAAGAAAAAAAATCAAAATATTCTATTCACAAAATCAACATAAAATCTTCAAAATAAAGGCTGCTTGAGAAAAAAACACGTATATGTATATTATATATATATGTCATTAGTAGAGTTCTACTGATAAAACTTCAATTTAATTGACTAATTAATAAACTAAAAAGCACCTGACGAGTGTGGTGGCGCTCGGACTTTGTGTCTTCACCTCGAGACAGTCATCTGGGAGTTTTTAAATTTTATACCGGGACACAAGAAAAATCTCCCGGCGATCGAGGCCTCGACACCCCGGAAAAAACCTGGCACTCGGGATTTGTGTCTACCCCTCGATACAGTCATTTTGGGCTATATAGGGGGTAGTGGTGATTCGGGAGGAACTTAAATACTTTAAAAATTATACCCAGAGACAAGAAAAATCTCCCGGGGATCCAGGCCTCGACACCCTGGGAAAAACCTGGCGCTCGGACAGGTTGAGGACATGCGAGGTGACATGTGTCAGCGCTGTGAGCTGTGGAGCCTTCCGACCCCTGGCCTAGACTACCTTGGGGCGTGTCAGAACTACTGTAAACATATTGAAGACGGTGCAAGAACATACAAGTGTTCCGAGTTCAGCTTGTCGCTAAACGAACCCGCGAAACTTTCCCGGTTTCTAATAATTAGGGCAATGTATTTCTCACGGGAGGGAAAAAAATTCAACATGGTATTCCCGCCCGCTCCAGAATTTTCTTTCTTGTGATTCTTGTGATTGGCGGCCGTCCGAACTGGATGGCTAAGATTGGTGTGCCTAATCACGAAACACAGGCGATGGGACAGTGTTTTAACTCTTAGCTAGTCCCGGGATATTTTCGCGAAATATGCATGCCCCAAAGTATCTGTGTTAAAATGTTAAGTTGAAGGTTGTTAACGTCTCGTGTTAGCGTGTCGCGTGAATAATAAACCCGGCCTGTATAACTTCAGCAGAGAAGTTTACTCTCCGCCGTGCGTAGAGGAGACACCGCGCTAGAAGCACCAGCGAGCGTCGCGCCTATCATCCCGCCTCGCCGACACAGATACAATCCCACACACACGCACGACGAGTAGGCGGGAAGCGGTTACCTTGCAGGTTGGCGGCCGTGGAGGCGAGCAGGCCCTCCAGGGACCTGGAGTTGTGGTGCAGCAGCGCCTGGAAGTCCTTCTTCACCAGCAGCCTGAGGCCGGCCTCCATGGCGGGCGTGCAGCAGCTGGCCGGAGCCTCGCAGACCGTCAGGTTGGCGCCTGCGAACAACACGCACTCGGGTGTCCAGAGCTGACCCACACACACAGTACATAGAACCGGGAAAAAAATCCGCGAATTCATTTCGCGACAGGCTAACATACAAATAGTTGTACCTCAGTGCTGCCTCTGCTATTGGCTCACAACTCACCTGGATGACTCTGGGGACAATGAGAAACACCCGACCAAAGCTTTATCGAATCACAGGCCGCTACGCTGGGACGTCTCGCAAGACAGCAGCCAATGAGTGGGTGACATTTGACCTAATGTACGTAGAACTATGGAGTTCATCCTGCAGGTCATTGAACCCGCGAAATTTTTCGGTCCCTAAATATGAACAATGTCGGTAAAATGTACATTCAATTAAATAAATAAAAAATAATTTTTTAATTGAGAAAAATAATCGAGATAAATATTACATTTTAATTTATTAAATAATAATTAATAATGAAAATAAAAAATCTGAGATACAAAAGGAATTACGTTAGATTTTGATTATCTTTTACTAACATTATTGAACAGTTACAAATATTCAAAAATAAAACAAAAAAAAAACTCCGCGACCCCGGAGAAACCCCCGGAATGGCCACCGCATGGGGAGCCCTAGAAAAGAAACGGCTCCCCATTTGGAAGCCACCTGAAAATGTTTTTTTTTTTACCACCCACCGTCTCTTTGGTAGCCTGACTTGTTGCAAGGGATTGTATTCATACCAGAAATATGGAGGAGCCGGGGCACGAACCCGGGTCCTACAAGTCACAAGGCAGGCGCTCTACCCCAGAACCAGAGTGGTAGAGCGGATACTTGCAGGCTTATTAACACTAATGTATTGTTAGTACGCTTGTTAGCTCTTGTAGAAATAGCGTTAAAACTTGTCTAACCAGCGAATTTTCTAAACGCAGTAATATTTTCACACTTGTTTTTGCGATCGTGCCAATGTTTAGTAAAAATTAACATCACGCTGCATGTGTCACGTAAATGTATCACCGTACGTGACGTTTAGAGTTTAGGTTTTGGGTGACTGTGCACACGCATCAAGACTGAAGGCAAACTCCGTAAATTCACACGGCAATAGCGAGGAATATTTTTGTTCCAATTTTATTAATGTGACTAAACTGTATAACCATTTGAATGTTTAAGTTTATGAGATGACCAAGGATGTTGTAAAACACACTAACTAACGTTGCCTTGAAATAAATTTATAAATGCTAATGACCACCATAGGACTTAAAATAAACGCCTTAAAGAACATTTATAGCAACGCAACGGAAGTATTGTTCCACTTCCATCTTTCTTACGTTTCCGACAGCGATATTGGAAGAGAAGTGTTCTGAAAACACAAAAGTTTGTGTACGGAAGCCATCAATATTCTGTGTAATACATAGAGACCGGAAATATTCGCGGGTTCTTTTCGCAATATGCTGAAATGCAAATAATTGTACCTTTATGCAACTTCTTGTATTGGTTCACTGTTAACCTGGAGGACTGTGGGCCAACTCTAGACCCTCAGTCAAAGCAGTGTCGAATCACGATTCTCCCAGTTGAGAGGACTCACAAGTCAGCAGCCAATGAACAAGTGACGTTTGCCCGAGTGTGCACAGGATCGTGGAGTCTATCCTGGAGGTCGTTGAATAAGCTAATTTTTCCAGTCCCTAGCTAATACATAACGTTTTAAATTGTAAAAGTAAAAAAAAACATACTTATAAATCAAATTATAACAGTATGTTTTGTTTTCATGAAGTATCTGTGTTAAAATGTTAAGTTGAAGGTTGTTAACGTCTCATGTCAGCGTGTCGCGTGGATAATGAACCCGGCCTGTGTAGATTCAGCAGAGAAGAGAGTCGGTGCGTGCGCGCAGGTCGTAAAGAGCGCCGCCGTCGCCTGGTTGCGTGTGTGTGTGTGGTTGTTTATCCGCCGAGGGGACACGCTAATTGGCCCGCGATAGTCATCGCGACGCGACTACTGTTCCCTCCTGTCGGCTCGAGCCACGCCGCGTCTCCCAACAGGTGGTTCAGCCGCGGAGTTGGGTGGCGTGACCCTTGCCACGCGCTCTGACCACGCCTGGTCATCGTTGGAATCTCCGTCGCTCCTGCTCCAGGTCATTATTTAATTTTTATAAACCTCTCGACAAACTTATATATATGTACACACACACACAGATTAATGTTTTAACGTACCTTCTTGCTAGAGACCGGAAAAATTCGCGGATTCATTTCACGAAAGCCTGAAATTCATATGGTTATATCCTCAGTGCTGCCTCTCCTATTGGCTCACAACTCACCTGGATGACTCTGGGCCAGTGAGAAACACTCAACCGAAGCTTTATACGAATCGCAGGCCGCTACATTGGGACAACTTCACAAGACAGCAGTCAATGAGAGGGCGACATTTGACCGAGTGTACGTAGAACTATAAAGCTCATCCTAGAGATCATTGAACCCGCGAATTTTATCCGGTCCCTTCTTATCGCTAGAGACCGGAAAAATTCGCGGGTTCAATGACCTCCAGGATAGACTCCACTATCCTCTACACACTCGGGCAAATGCCAACTGTTCATTGGCTACTGACTTGTGAGTCGTTTCGAATGGGTAGCCTGTGATTCGACACTTATATGCGGGAGGGTCTCTAATTGGCCCTCAGTCCTCCAGATTAACAGTGAACCAGTGGTAGAAGCAGCAGTAAGGTATAATTATTTAAATTGTAGCATTTCACTAAATGAATCCGCGAATTTTTCAGGTCTCTGCTTATTGCCCATCCGAGGTCACTGAAATTTAGACGCATAATTTTCCGTAAAAATTGTTAGCTACAGTTAAAATACTGTAAACCTTATTACTAGGGACACCTGTATTTCGCGAATACATTTCGTGTCTAGGTACATCGCAAAACACCATAGTTTTTTTCTTGTAGTTATTGGCTGTGGTCGGCGAGAGGTGTTTTTCCGCACTTTACGGGGCCAATGGGAATGTGGATACCGTACTGCCGCACGCACACGATTCGCTATTACTCTAAGAAAAATCTACAGTGTTTTGTGACATACCTTGACACGAAATATATTCACGAAATACAGGTGTCCCTACTTATTACGTATATATACACACATACATACAGGCTAACCGGGTGAATACTTTTTTTAAGCTCATGTTTGCTGCGCGCCCAGTAAGTATGTAGTAAGAATTGTACAAAAAATTCTACAAAAATTTAGTTTCAGTTCGGTTTAAAAAAAAAAATTCACATGATTTACTCGTCAAAATTTTCCGAGGGATGACTAAACTTTTTGAGGCCCGCAAAGTCCAGGACCGTCAAAGCCTGGAACTCTCCGAAAGTCCGAGGCTCTATGCCGGACCGCGAGGCTAGCCACTGCAGGGTCGTTACCACAACGCCGAAATACCACAACGCCGAACGTACAATAACGCCGAATACCATAACGCTGAATGCCAAATTGACTAAAACGCCGACAGCTAGAACAATGATGTGTAACACAACGCCGAAATACAGTAACGCCGAAAAATTTTGATGCGGGGATGAGGGGGGGGGGGCCACAGGAGCAAAATGAAAAACCACTGAATGAATTGGTGTACCTAACCTAACCTAGGCTAGCCTAACCTAGCCTAACCTAACCTTTTTGGCAGTCCTGCAATGAAATTTTTCGGCATTAATGTATTTCGGCGTTGTGGTAATTCGGCGTTGTGGTACACAGCAGTTTTCTAGCTGTCGGCGTTGTAGTCAATTTGGCATTCGGCATTATTGTACGTTCGGCGTTGTGGTATTTCGGCGTTGCGGTGCGTCCCCGCCGCTGCAGCGGTGTTGTGTGACCGAGCCAGCGCTCTGACGCTTGGACTCGTCGTGATCAGCGCTTCCTGACGTCACTGACGCCAGCTCCTGAGTTCCCCTGTCAGCGGTGCTGTGCCGGAACAATATACGGCAGGACAAACGCGTACGGATGAGGAAATATCGCGCATTCATTCAGTCGCGAGCTAGAATGCATACCTTCACACCCTCGCACTGTGTTCGAGATTGTACCGCAGTTATTTGGACACGCCCCTCTACGACCTGTGGGGTCACGGAGTTTTGCAGCAGGATTTTTTATTGGTTTTGTTTTTTGAATATTCGTGTCTGTTCAAGCATGTTAGAATAATCGAAAGAACAAAAAATGTTGCCATTGTATTTATCATTAAAAATTACAGAGAAGAGTTAATGATATTATATACTGGTCCATATAATAAAAAAATGATAGGTATTTGAATAAGTACGGTTTTTTTTTTACATAAAAACGAATACAGGCAATAAAAATGTTGTAATTTATACCACAATCTTGAAACACAGAACCTCAACTACCTATGTTTGTTCGCTGCGTGTATTATGAGAACAGAGTTTCTCGCACACATACCCGCACTCTGGCGGCAGTATTCACGTGGCGACGACGGAAGCGCGTCTCCACGGCGTGTTGACGTGGCGGCCCTCGCCCCCCCCCCCCCCCCCCCCGGCAGGGCGCACGCACGCACGCACACGAGCCCCGACGACGGACGGCGGGTTGTCCGAGGCAGACAGACCACGCCCGCCGTCAACACTTCCGGCGCGTACGACTCACGGATCCTCGCCTTCACTTGCCTTCTTCACTGGGACCTGGGGATTGTTTCGACCGCCCAGGCAGGGGCGTGTCACTGCTGCTGCTGCTGCTGCTTCTAGCTCAAGGCTGCGGTGGACTGGCGTGTGGTCTTCTCGTCGCGCACAGGGCAAATATCAGATATCAGTAGAGACCGGAAAAATTCGCGAATTCATTTCGCGACAGGCTAAAATACAAATAGTTATACCGGAGTGCTGCCTCTGCCATTGGCTCACAACTCACCTGGATGACTCTGGGCCAATGAGAAACACCCGACCGAAGCTTTATCAAATCACAGGTTGCTACGTTGGGATGTCTCACAAGACAGCAGCCAATGAGTGGGTGGCATTTGACCGAGTATATGTAGAACTATAAAGTTCATCCTGCAGGTCATTGAACCCGCGAATTTTTCCGGTCCCTAGATATCAGTGGTAAACCATAAGATTAGTTGGAGGAGGAAAAAAAAATTGTAAATGTAAGGCCCTTTGGGTGCTTTCAATAATATTTCCCGGGCATTTAGTGACTAAAAAATTACTCTGCTAACACGCGCTTGAGCCATCTCATAAAAATTGCAGTTTTAAAAACTAGATACGGAAAACAGCACCGCTAGGATATCTTGAGTAGTTTTTCCAAATTGCGTGGTTTCTTCTGTTTGTGCCAAGGTATATTTACGGGACTCGACATCCACAGCGCGCTAAGGGTTAGTTTCCTGTGACGCTCTCCTCCGGCGAGACGATCCTTGCCGGCGCTTCTCAGTCGCCAGTCGGAGCCCGGACTGCCGTGAGCCCGTGTCTGTTGCGCCGGCGGTCCTTGAATAACTGTACTTGTTCTTTTAAGTTCGTTACGAAAAGGAGAAATGCTATTCTAAGTTAAAAAAAATTTATGTGATTTTGCAACATTTGTTTCAAAATTAAAGATAGAGATTACGGCCGAGGATATGTTGCAGTTAAAAATATTGTAACACAATCGTAACAAACGTTTAATCTTTTTTTTTTTTAATTTTGGTTCATAAACTTCAATCACCGAATGCGTCCTGGCCTTAGATGAGGTTATTTTAACAAAGAAACGGCCTAATGCCTATAATCCCTCGGTTCAGTTGACGACTAGCTCCAGCGAGGCGCTTGAGGCCGGCCGCAAGGAGCGACGTACCGACGTGACCTTGAAGCGTCTGCCGCTCCCCGGGTTAAGGAGGGAGGGGGTGGGAGGAGGGTACTGGCCACGGCGCGGGCAGACTGCAGAGTGGAGGGTGCAGGATGTCCGCAGATAATAACCCTCCCTCCTCTCGTCTGTATTCCGCGGCGAGGCCCGGCGAGGCGTCATCCTGCCCCCCCCCCCCCCGGTCCCCTGGGCCACAGGCAACAGGATGTGCAGTTCCACCGTGGATAAGTCACATTAAAGGAACTGATTTATTATATAATACAAACTGTATTATATTATATAATATATATAATCTTGTGTGTGTGTCTATTATAATTTGTGTACTACAATTAAAACAAACCACTCTTGCTAAACCTTGAAAAAAGGATTATATCCAGAGTAGTTTTAAGTAATATATATATATAACCCATAATAAATTATTCTATAAGCTATAAGTTCCATCGTGGGACACGGAGGAAACTTTGGATGTCGCAACTGCAGCAAGTTTCACCCTTTTAGCAACGCGAACAAGGAGTGTAAAAACAAGGATGTCTGCCGCGACGCTCTGCTGATGTTTTGGACTGCAGAGGCGCTGTTCCCACAGACGGTTGTTCGGACTGTTTATGGACTCTATACACCTAAGCGGGTATGTTCAAGGACTGTTTAGTCATGAAAATTTCTAAAAATTTCCACACACGACATTCTAAATGGTATAGGGAAGCGTAACAAGTCTTTCATTTAATGTTCCGCCATAAAATTATAGGGCCACCACTGAAAGTCCCACAGAGGCGCGTCACCGACTAGAAGACGACTGCGCGCCAGTTCGCTGCATGGCGCGTAGGGGCGAAGAAACGTGTGGTGCGTGAACCAGTGTCGCCCTTAGCGTCTCCAACGCTCTTAGAGCTCGTAAGTACGCCTCAATTCGCCGGCGCACTTTGCTGCTCGAATTGCTAGACACGCGGCTTCTGGCGCCTGAGAGAACAAAGTCGCTGTGTCCAGCGGTCAGCAGCAGCTGCAAGGTAAGAGCTGTTTCCAAACAGCGGCTGACTGCCGACCAGTTTCCTGTTCCTCGTTTCTGGATGTCTTTTCCGATACATCGTCAAAGAATCGGGAAGCCTATGATGTACATTCTATATTGCACAGACCCGAATACTCACGTTGGCAAGCCTTCTTTTCACAGACGAGAGAGCCACACCCGAAGTTCATGCTCGCTTTTTTCCCCCGTTCTTTCTCATTGTATAAACCGGTGTGGCATTAAATTTTGCGGTCGATAAGGATAGGTTAGTTACATTATAAATACTTTAAAACATTGTGGATGGTTGGTTATATTAGGTAAGTATAGCTACATTAAAAAATACTGTAAAATCATTTTATGGTTCCTTAGCAAATAACTTTTTAATATGTAGCTATCCAGGGCTAGGAAACAGTTTACATGATTTCACAGTATCTTTAATGTAGCTATCCTAACCAAATCAACCGTCCACAATGTTTTAAAGTAGTTATAATGTAGCTAACCTAACCTAATTGACCATTAGTTATCATGAGTTGTATATTTATTTACAATGAACAAAAAAAACCGAAGATGCACGATCGGGCGTTTGGCTCTCTCGTCTGTTAAAAGAAGGTTTGTCAACGTGAGTATTCGGGTCTGTGCAATATAGAATGTACACCATAGGCTTCCCCAAAGAATCACGAATTTGCACTCGAGCACTCAGCGCAACAGCGGCTCAAGGCACGTCATCTCCGAAGACGCCTCACTCCAATATACCGTCTCTACGAAACTTCTTCCAGGACGCTGGCTTCTTCCTAGATTTCCCGTAGCAGCGCTAAGCGTCAAATTGAGAACCGCGTGATTCCACTTTCAACTCTGCAGAAGGTCCACACGAGGATGCGGCCCATGTCGCATGCTAGAATTTCACTCGTGTCGAAAACGTGTTGTTCAATCTACAGGTGAGCGGGGAAAAAAAATTCGATATCATAAAGATAATTTTTACTGGATATTTTTTCCTTTTGGTAGTTATAAACAGAATCAATGCTATATTTGAGGGCTTCAAAATTTGTGCAAAACATTAGTACTATTTTATTGGCAAATGGTTTCGGACATAATGACTGGAGTGATTTTAATTACATTAAAAAAAAAAATACAGAATGCGAAATACTTGCATTCAAAAACGTACGATCGGAAAGCAGAAAAAATTCCATAACTCGACGCCCACTTGAAAATTCGAATTAAAAAAATTCACGCGCAGTCTGTGTCACTCGCAAAAAAAGAGTGCTAGATCAAGTGCGCCTCTCGCTAAATTAAACGTAACAATCACCGAGGTTCAGCAAGCTCCTAAAAAATAATAATAATAATATTAATCGCATCCGGCATACGTCGCATAATGAACGCTTTCACTAACAGATTGGTATTGGAATCTCGTCGCTATTTTCACGGCGGAAGAATACGCGCTCCATTATTTTCTCGCTCGCGGTTTCATACCGGCGACATAAATAAAACAAACAAGTAATTGGAAATTCCCGGTTCGCGACCCCATGGCGGGGCGCGGGAGAGGCGAAGAATGCAATGATCGCGGCTAGTTAAAATGAAATACGAGCGCCTAATGAAAACTAGGAGGGGGGGTAGGCGTTCGCAAGGGATTGAAAAGGTGGTGAAGGGGAAGAGGGAAGGTTAAAAACGAGTAAAAAAAAAACCGCGAGGAAAAGGCACATTCATCCGGCCACGGAATCGTATGCCATCCGCAAATTAATTTAGCCAGGGACAAATTAATTTTAAGCGAACGTAAGCCTCCCCCCCCCCCCCCCGGGCAAGTCGTGGAAAATGGTTAATTACGAACCGAGACTCACGCGAAGCCGTGAATCTCACACGACAATCGAAACCAATCTCTCTCTCTCCCCCCCCCCCCCCCCCAAAAAAAAATACCCCAACCATTCCACAGTAAAAGAAATATTAAAAAAATTGGCGCGTGTACTTATGTACGCACGTTAGAAGTTATTCTTACTTGGGGTGGTAAAAAAAAAAATTAATGTTTGCAAGCAAATAATTAATAGAAATAAAATGACTGGAATGATATTATAAATACTGTTGGTAAAGTATGAATTCTATCAATATAATTTTTTTATATAAATACCTGGTATTTAATATTTATTAATTTAACACGCGTATAAAATTGATTATTTGAATCAGAAAAACAAACAAGATAAATTTCAATTAATATGCCCAATGTTTATTCTAATTTAGTAATTGTAAATACATATTAACAAATAGTGATAAATAATAATGCAAATAAATTACACATACGGAAACATAACATCGCTTATATAAATACACTTGAATAAGTTTAACCAATTTCTATCACTAATATTCACAATAAATATTTTTTTTAAATATAAAACTAGTTTTCATTTAACTAAAGTATAAAATTCGAAAGCAAATAAATTTCTTATCTGTTTGTGGCTTTTATTTTCATCCTGTGAACATGAGCGAGTCCACCATGTTACCACGGCGACACCCCCCCCCCCCCATGTAACACGATAATTTGTGATAACGAACGATGGATGGTGGAGCTTCAATACATTATGATCATGACTTACGAATGACAATGGACAGGGTGTCTACAAAATCTGCAATCAAATCTCCCTGACTTTTCATGATCACTACTCCAGTTTCTCTAAATATTATAATTTTTTTATAATTAACCTATTTTGCGATTTTTTGGAATAAAAAGCTAAAGTGCAGTCACCACCATTTTTACAGCTGGCCAGAGCAAAAAAAAAAAATCAACATATCCTCGCATATGCCCTTTTAAAGCGCCGTTTAAAAGGCAAATGATTTTTTTTTTTCAAAGTCAAAGTGATGGCAGAATAAAGCATGAAATGTTCCCCTCGAATTACTACTACCTCTGGGGAATTTCCAATACTTTACCCGGATTTCAAGCGAACTTCCCTGACCAACAACCAACTCCAACTTCCCTGACTTTCCAGGATGTTGCCCTTCTGAATTTAGTTGAACATTGCAGAATACAGCTGGATACAGTTAAATACTGTAGGACGACTATAAGTTGTAAAATGATAACGAATGTAGTTCTGCCTATCATGAAGTATAATAATATCGTAGGGACTGGAAAATTTCGCGTATTCAATGACCTCCAGGATAGACTCCAAGATCATGTGTGCATACTCGGGCAAACGCCACCTGTTCATTGGCTATTGACGTGTGATGCGTCTCAAATGGGAGAGACTCGTATTCGATACCGCTTTGACCGAGGGTCTGTAATTTGCCCACAGTCCTCCAGGTTAACAGTGAACCAATAGCAGAAGTCGCATAAAAATACAATTATTTGCATTTTAGCGTGTCGTGAAATGAATCCGCGAATTTTTCCGGTCTCTAATAATAGCCTACGTCATAATTGTTGTTGACGATGGATGTGTGATGTGCGACGAGCGACTCATCTCGAGGCACGACGCTGATAGGACGAATGAGCGCGGAAGCTGACAGATGGTTCCCAGTAATCTCCGCGGGACGATGACTGCGGTCTGACTGGGCAGGATGATTCATCTGTGGTCCTCCACTGCCTTCCGCCGAAAGGAGGCGAAAGAACAGCGAAACACCCCAGTGCTGAACACGGGAAGAAACATTTTTTTTTTTCAAAAACAGAAAAATACAGAAATGCTTGATGGTGACAATAAATTAATTTTGTAGGGACCGATAAGTGTTAGCGATACCAAAAATATTAAAATATGTGTTTTAAAGACGGAAATTATTCCAATTTTATATACACACACACACACACACACAGTCCACATTCTGGAAAGCCAGGGAAGTTGAAATTGGTCATGGGAAGTCAAGGAATTTACTTTGAAAACTGAAAAAAGTCATGAAAATTCCACGTTGATAGTAATTCAATGGGGAAATGTAATGCTCCAGTCTGCCATCACCCAGACTTTGAACACGTGTTTTTTTTAAATGGTTTTTTAGCGCATACTCACACACTGTAAAATAACGTCTGCCAGGTTTTGTTAGAACTATACAGCTATACGAATGATGAAGACTGAACTTTATTTATTTCAGAAAATTGCAAATATGTCAATTATTCATCAGGAAAGTGTTTAATTTTGGTCGTGGAAAGTTATGGAAAAGTTAGTGACATTTTTCTGTGTGAACACTCTAGTATACAGACCACCTAAATCCAAATCCTATTTGGGTATACTAGGGGTTTTAGTTTTCACATTATCTTTTTAATTTATTTTTCTTCCCCTTTTTATTCTTTATCTTTGTTTCTATAGGGCCCTCTGTCTTCATGCTATATATTTTCTCTCTTTTGTCGAGAAATATTGTCTTCCAATTGCAATATCTTCTTTATAATTATGATTCATAAATTTAAAAAAATATATATACATATTTTAATACTGCATTCATGTCCGGGTATAGCAGCAACGAACATGCCTGACTTTGTACGCGTACTTGACTAGAGGGTTCTGGCCACCTCAAGTCGAAGGATACGCCAAAATCTCGTTCAGCATTGCAGCCCCCATCATGTCACTGCGTATCTCTGTTACCCTGAAGATGGCGACCGCACTGTCGACAGAAACGTCAGTAAACTCTGTAACGGTTTGAACTCACAAGCCAAGTGTTGCTACTGAACAGTTCTAAAGTCACTACTAAGTGTTTACTTCCTCACACAATATAAACCACTTCCTTCAAGGCAAATAAAAAAATTATCCACAGAATATTTTACTTAAGTTAATTAGATCTAAAATTAAATCAACGATAGTATTAAACAATTGCATTACGCATATTAAAATTACTTATATATTTGGTTTATTTATACATGAATATTTATGAATATTTATCTATGTTTACAATAATGACTTGTAACACAAACTTTACTTTATAGCAATAGTAGTTGACTTCGTCATCAAGATACTTGTTTCAATATTTAAAAGACAACGAAACTAGCTTCTACTTCAAATATACACATTAAACTAAAATTTTCTGCAACATGTATAAAGAAAAACTTTGGTTATTCGCAAAAAAAAATTAATCGTTGTGACAGTGTTTTTTGGATGTTATTACAAAACTTCTGGCTGGATTCACTTCTACGAAACACTTTAAGCTTTGGACGCAGAACGCGACCGATGACTCACCAGCAATGCGATTACGAGCGCGCGACGAATAAAGCGCGAAAACAAATTCAGTAAAAGGGCGACGCGGAGTATCGGGATTCCCTATTCCCCGACGTCGAGGGAAAAAAAAACTCTGAGGAGAGATATTACTGCGAAATAACAGCAAACCCAGATTTGATATATACTTCAAGAGCAATATCTGTTTGGGTCGCAGCCGAGTGGGAAGCAGTGAAGGAGAGGGGGAGAGGAGGAGAGGAAGAGAACACGCTGCGAACGAGGAAGATGACTTGCAGGCAGAAGGGAGAGAGAGAGGGAAATAAAAAAAAGTCCGGGAAATTCGAAAGATACGCCGTGAGCCTCGGAAAACAGCTTTGATCTTCAATTGTCGAAGATAAAATGTTTATGTTCCGCACAACTCGCCTCTCCGGAGAGCCCCGCGGAAGAATTTCCTAACGAAATACAGACATTCCTTTTGCGATATCTATCGATTTTCGGTGGGTAAAAGCCAGGTGATTGTTCTTTTATGAAACGCTATAATCCAGACGTTGCGGCGTTTCAAAAGCCCGCGGGGCAATACTTTCTTTGAAAGATAATAACCATAGTTTCATTCCTTAATCTTTGCAAGAAACGGTTTTATAAACCTAGATGTACTATGCATTTTAAAAATAAGCATCGCGGATGAAATAAAAGAACTTACTTCTTATCGGGTAGTGAAGCGACATTTAGAAGCAGCAATTAGTTTATATATATTATATATATAGGTTTTTAACCCAAATTAGTATTGAGGATGCCTTAGTCCTAAAGCCGATGTAGGTATACAAGAGCATTTTAAGCCCTCATTTCATAATCGTCACAAGATGCTAATAAAAAAATAAAATTATTTAATTGAAATTTCGAGTAGTTTGCAGGAAAAATATGTTGTAAGAAATAAATTGACTTAGAAAATCCCCTTAAAATAGCACAGAAATCTCACAAATCACCGTCTATTTGAAATTTTTGATTCTTCACAATGTGAAGATTTTCTTAAAGAGGGAGATGGAAAATTAGATTATAGAAGCAATTAAGCATGTGTTAACCAGATATGGAAACTCTGAAAAGCAACCCATAGTTAAGTTGACCAGGACGCAATTAGTTAATCAAAAATTAGGATTATAAATAATTGTTTGACTTTTTTCAAATGGCAAATAACAAGTAGCATATATCTTACGATGACAACAGATACAAAACACAAAGTTTAAATAATGGAACATCCGAAGAAATTGTCCTTTATAAAAATTAAAGCATGAAAATGAGGTAGCCCATAAAAATTATTAATACTAAGATCGCGGAAGCTGATAAATGGTTCCCAGGAATCACTTCATGGGATGAAAGCAATCCACCTCACTGTAATTATTTTTTTTTGTAAATGGAACATAAATATTCATGTAAAATTACATACATTTGTACATTTACATGAAAACAACTGTATCACTACAAATTAGTGTTAGCAGTTGTACTGGGTTCTGATTATTACCCAGGAAATTATACTTTGTGATGTCCCAGTACATCCAATAGCTAAAGTTATTTGTAAAAAGCTCTCCAGTATTAACTGCGCACATAAGCAAGACAGAACCAAAAAAAAGTCAAATTATTGATAATGCGATTATCTCTAACATTATGCTTGAATGAAAAATCAATTAAAATATAAAATTATATGCCAAATTTCGTAATAAATACTCAGCATTATCTCGAGAAACGTATATCATGTAAGTTATGCAAAAATGACCATAACCATGTGTTGTACGAAGACAATATCTTTCCTGTGGAATTAAAAAAACAATTTCTGGAAAAATTGTTTCCAAAGGAATCTTTTGTAAAAGTACAAAAAAAAATCCTGTGTGGGCAGCCCGATGCTTACGTTGCGTTGCGTTGCTTTCGGATTGCGTGATCTATGAACGGATATTTGTAAAAAAAAAAAAAAAAAAAAAATCGCACTGACTAACACTTTTGCCAGCTGCGTTTCTCAAGTAGTCTCCGAACCGGGCCTGAACCATCCATCACCTTTTCCCTAACCTAACGAAAATTACGTGTATTTGTTGGGAGGGTTCTGGGTCGGGGAAGACTCTTAGGTGTAGGGTTAAATGAGGTTCGATACAGGACGGGAATGCAAGAAGAGTTGGTCGCGGCCTACATCGGGTGGTTGTGCGCACAGAACATGGAGGGAGGGAGATACAGAAGTGCGACTCTTTAACTGGAAACTGAAACCATGTTTCGGGCGACATGTGACGCTATCTGTTGGGTGGGTCAGTAACTAAAAAAAAAAAAAAAAAAACTCGGGATGAAGATTCTAGTACAAAGTTTCATGTTAGTAAAGTTAATTTATCTACTTGTCTAGTTACTTGGGTAAAAATGATTTCAAATGTGCGAAGAACACTGAAGGCTATTTTGGTATTAAAAATGTCATGTTACGTAGAAATGAGTAGGAGAAACAAACATTTCTGGTTTGCCATACCAAAAAATATGTAGGTGTCAAAAATGGAGTGAATTGATTTTCACCGGCTTGCTTGCCTGACGATAGCGTATGCATTACTTCTCACAATCAGTGTGGCAGTTGTTAGCAATATTACATTATGAAAGCCACCATCTAGCGGACGGGCCGAAAACTAGGTCCCAGTTTCAGCAGATTATTACGTCCTTACGGCCGGCGTTCTCACGTTTCCCTCCCACATTTGCGCCCTAATAGGGTAGGGTGGGAGTAACTTTCCAGTTCGCCTTTATAAACATTCCAGAGCTTTAAAAGTAAACAGAACTGTGAGGGATTGCTCCCTGTTGTTGATCGGGAGGGTATTAGAGCTTCTGCAATGACCAGCGGCTGGGGCCGCCAACCCAGCATAGTCACCGCCTCAGCCCCTCTACCGCACTCAGCTGACCAGACAGTTGGCTGTGTCCTGAGCCCTGAGACTATCAGCACTGCTGGTGCCTTCCCCGATGGTTTGATGTTACTGCAATTGTTCTTGGGAGTGACTGAATTACTTGTGTTGTTGTTTGGATGGTTTTACTTGTTTGTAATATTGGTTGGAGGGGATCGTTTGGTGTACATGTTGGATTCTCTGCCCTTACTATTGTCGATTGATGCAATACGAGCGCAAAACGATTGCATTTGGGTGTCTCGAGCTATAACTGATGATTAGAGACCTGTAAAATTCGCGGATTCATTTCGCGATAGGATAGAATCCAAATACTTTTGACATTATTTTGCTTCAGTGATTGGGCCACAGTTTATCTGAAGGACTCTGGGCCAATGGAAAAATCTTTAACAGAAGAATTAGCGAATCACGATCATTCCAGTCAACAGGTGTTACGAGTCGGTAACCAATCGGCAGATGTAATTTGCACGAGTCCATAGAGGATCATGGAGTCTATCCTTTAGGGATTTAAAATCGCGTAATTTTACAAGTCTCTACTGATGATGTTAACGAGAAATACATTAAGATTATCCCGAAAGTTTCCTCCTGGCACTTTTATTTGGGCGACGCAAATAAATTGCGACATAAAATGCCTGGACCAGGCGCGCCCCTGGCGGCGGGCGGCGGTACTCACCAGTCCGGCTGGAACCTAGACTGGAGGGGGCTCACCCTGTGAAAGGGGGGGGGGGGGGAGACGCACAAGGCGAGCAGTGTGTCACGGAGCGAGAACGAGGTCACTGCAGGCCGCCAGCTGCAGTCCTGCGGCTCTCGAGCACGCGCGCAGCCAGCTCGCGGCCCCTGTTGAGAGGAATTTGGACTAATGCCTTACGCAAATTATAAGTTGAGGCAAGGCGAGTAGCTATGTTAAAGAGTTACGATTTCCCCTCCCCCCTTTTTTTCCACCAAAGGAATATTTATTTAACTATTTTATTTATTTTATTGTTTAAAGTTTTGTAAACGTGCGTGTCAATTTGGTTTAGGCACCGAATAAATGTCCGGCGTTTGACATTTGATGTAGGCACCGGGTAGGTGCAACGCGACATTTTCGGGTTTACAACACTCGTGCGGACACCAGCTGCCCGGGCTAAACAACTGTAGCACATGCACTTCAACGCCATCTATTGACAAACTCCTAACTAAACTGTTATTAGCGCCTTTAGTTCGCGAGCTTCACTAAAGCGGGCGGGTTTCTTCCAAGGAGAAGGATAGGAAGTTGCCAGACCTTTACTATATGACCGTGCGGCGGACTCATAGAAATGACACAAACTCAACTGTTTGTGTGGCTATGACATACCTCATTATGATTTTCTATTACCCAATTTTTTTTCCAATACCTTAGGGATGGAATTTCATAATTACATGTAGTGTTATGTCAATCTCCGGTCCATGTGCAAAAATAAATAAATCATGTCGATCCGTTGCTCCGTTGCTGACGTTAAATGACAAAACAGACAAACACACTTTCCAAATTATAATACATTAACCCCGAAACATGTCATTGCAGGACTGCCACAAAGGTTAGGTTAGGTAAGGTTAGCACACAAATTCATTCAGTTGTTTTTCATTTTGCTCCTGTGCCCCCTTCCCCTTCCCCGCAGAAACATATTTCGGCGTTACTGTATTTCGGGGTTGTGGTACAGAGCAGTTTTCTAGCTGTCGGCGTTGCGGTCAATTCGGCGTTATGGTATTCGGCGTTATTGTACGTTTGGCGTTGTGGTAACGACCCCGTCCAGAGAATATCATTTTGGTTTCATCGCCGGGATAGCCTGAGCGTCGCTGTGTTTTCCAAGGATGTTTTGTCTTATTTTTACTGAACCTGTTACAAAGGTCTCGTCATTCTCAGACCACTTTGTACGTCAGTGCCATGTTAATTTTTTTTCTAATTCCTTCCACGGTATCCTCTGTGCTGTCTATTTGTTTTGCATGAACTTATTTCGGTCTTTTTTTTCTCCTGTGTGTTTGTGTATTCAGAATTTTGTCGACTCTTCTGATTTCTCTATGGCATACAGTGAAAACCCAATTGTGTATGCCCATATTTTTTTTTCAATCAATCTTCCCATTGCAAGGATTATTCAATGAGTATACTTTATTTTGTGTTCTTGTGGGAAAGGGACCGTCTGGACATACATCGATGCAGAATTTAATTTAAGGGTTAAGGAAGGGAAAGGAAACCGGGGGGGGGGGGGGATAGAAGCTTGTTTCCCTCTGTTTGCTTATAAAATCTGTTCTTTTGTTCTTGGAAATTGTGCAAATTTTTTTAGGATTTCGGGGTTTGGAAACATCCCCCCCCCCCCCCTCCAACAAAAAAAAACATTCTGCGTACTCCCCTGGTACCGGGCAAGCAAAAGTTTTTTTTTTTTAATTTTTCCTTTTATTTAAATCATGTTTTTTCCCAACTATTCAAATAGAAACTGTAAATAAATTAAAAATTATATTAAGGCAAAAGAGCACTAAGTGCTGGAGTGTCCTGTTGTATGTACCAAAACTGTATAAGTGAAAAATTGTATAATAAAAACCTATTAAATTGTAAATTGTAACTAGATATGGAAAAATGTTCTATGCCATTAAAAACCAAGTTTAAGAAAAGTACTTAGGTTTTATTCAAATCTAGAATTTAATCCGCAAAGCAAGTGCACGCGAACTTGCTTAACAGAACTCCAAAACAAACTAGGTAAAAAAATCTATAATAATACACTAATAATAATTATGTTTTCATTGCACAAGTTTCACCGACATTCTAAACCCGAATTCCCATCTCCTTCACGACACCCAACTTCCCGTTCCAACTTCGGCCCGTGCCACAGTGACACGCAAACAGATCTGGACCGCAAAGTATTCACGTTTCTACTATCTCCGTCCGTAAAGTCTACAATGCACGGAAACGCAACAAACGGGAACCAATGTGATTGAATTAGCTTGGCTTCTGGGTTGTAGCCGTGTCCTTGGCGACTTGCAGTAGGTAACTGCTCCCTGATGATGGCGACTGCAATGTCAACCGAAACGTTGGTGAATTATTCGCCAAGGACCGCGGCTACAACCCAGAAGCCAAGCTACTTCAGACAATGGCCGTGAAAGCCTGCGAACATTATCAATGTGATTGAACTTCACGGCTGCAAAAATAATTAATGTAATTGAAAAAAAATAAGAATTGAAAATGAAAGACGGTCAGGATATATCTCGTAAACTCCAGACAACGTTTGACTGATAGTCATGAAAGTTGGCACATCGAAGTATCGTTTCATGGAGAAGGTTTTTATGTTATATATATATTTATTTGTAACTCGCCGCTAGATGGCACCGCAGCACATCAACTTCTATACCGTTCAACCTATCGCCATAAATATTTTAGCAAGGAGAATATTTTCGCGATACCTCCCTCCACTCCGCCATTTAAGTTGCCCTGGGCTACACAATTTCTAGGGCAGCCAGTGTTAAACTGTAAAAATAAAATATTCAACAAATCACTTGATTTTTCGCGAAATTATTTCCAAACTAACCGTGTGTTGAAAAAAAACTGTAACTTCGTCTGTGTTACATAATTAGTCAGTTTTTTTTTTCATACAGGATTTTCTATCGATACACCAATAAAAACTATTTACGAGCGAAGGAAACGAGTTCAGAATGGCTTGACCAAATAAGGCAATTACTTCTCTTGCAGACGGTCGCCAATTACACGGGAAAACCACTGGAGCGGTAATACCATATTGCAGTTTAATGAGCGTTCAGATACATACATATATATACACACACACATATAGTATAAAACTCCTGTCCCTAGTATAATGACTAGGGGCAGGAATTCTTCGCGAATAAATCTGAACGCCTATTAGATTGCTACAAGGTATACCCGCAGCAGCGGTTTCTTCCTTGTGATTGGCGGTCGTCTGTGAGAGAAGTTGTCTTATTTGACATGGCCACTCAGAACTCATTTGCTTCCGCACTCAACTACTGTTATTGGTGTTGTAACGATCGACGTGGAACTGAAAGAAACTCACCCAACCACGAAACTCAGACGATGCTACAGTGTTTTAACTTTCAGCTAGTCGCGGAATCTTTTCGCGATATATGCATGCCCCTAAAATGACTTGGAACAGGAAAATTTCGTAGTACAATGATCTCTAGGTAAGACTCTATATGTCACGTGTTTATTTGGTGTTGACTTGCAAGACGTCTCAACTGGGTTGCTGCGAGGTTCAATATACTTCTTTGGCTGAGGGTTTCTCATCAGCCCAGAGTCCTCCACATGATACGTAAGCCAATAACAGAACCCGCACAAATGTGTGTATAGTATATTTGAATTTTTGACGTGACAACGTCTAATAAATCGATGAACGCCGGCTGCACGCACGAGTGTCCCGTTACGCACATTGTCCCGTTACACTGTGTCCCGTTACGCTCATTGTATGCTTGCGCCGCATCTATCTCTCTTCCACCCGATTGGAACAACCATCGAATTGACTTTTTCGAGGCACATTAAACTTGAAACACTCCCATTCGTTTCCTACTTTTCCTATCATCGTCCAATCCTAAACAGAATAACACAGATTGGAAGAAGTTAAATAGCAAACATGTATAAAAGTTATAGTTAAAATAATCTCTTCGTTAAAGTAATAAACATATTTGAATTAATGAGGGCAAATAAAAGTAAATTTATCAATTAAATTGTAGATTTCATTTCACTCCTTCTTTGTATCCATACAAAATAGTGATAATTCAATAAAAATGATTCAATTAGATTCATAAAAGTATGCAATCATTTCATCAATGTTTTGTTATGACGTTGTCACGTTAAACTATCGTCCGTAAACCGAATTTACAGACAACCGATTTTTTGTACTTAGTACAAACATTTTCGCTGCCGGCGAAAACTTTAAATCTGCTAATACGAAATAACATGGACTACTCCATGATCGACCACATGAATTTCCGACAGGAATATGAATGTCTTTAATCTCGGGCTGGGTGTCACCTGGGTGAGGATTCAACACCGCCTAAAGTTAGTAAACTATGAAAGCTACAGAGTTGAAGTGAATATATATTTTAGTAGAGAAGACTTTGATCGTGTTTGTTTCGTATGAATCACCCGGTTTAACATTTGCAGTGATGATGTAATGAGCGTTGGTGGGGAGCGTCGAAGTGAAGTCAGTGAGAGTTGTGACTCCGGGAGTAATAGACCGATTTGCGTGATTTAAAGTCAGTGAGCGCTGAGTGGTGCTAGTTGAGTGGAATAACTATAATTGTTACTAATTTTGGTTTTGAAGCCATTAATCACTATGGACCTGAAAAATTCGCGGATTCATTTCGTGTTATGCTAAAATTCAAATAATTATACCTTGGTGATGCTTCTGCCATTTGTTAACTGTTAATCTGGAGGACTGAGGGCCAATTAGAGACCCTCACTCATAGAAGTGTCGAATCACAGGCCACCCAGACGAGACCCCTCACCAGTCAGCAGCCAATGAACAGTTAGCATTTGCCCGAGTGTGTAGAGGATATTGTCACCCGCGAATTTTTCCGGTCTCTATTAATCGCAAAATGCCTAAGCGAAAACGGGTTGTGTTGGAGAAAAGAAAGAAAACAAGCGAAATCGCCCGATAAAGAATGTAGAGAAGTGTCGTAGGTATCGAATGAGGCAAAGAGTAGCCGAGAGAAATGAGCCAGTGGGGCAAAACGAGCCTCCGAACGAGGCGAGAAACTCGTGCCCGAGCGAGCCTCAGTCGTCTGCCTCGCGAGAAGCGACGGGGAATTGCAGAAAATTGTCTGGTGACGGACGTGGATGTGCTCTCTGATGATTCCGATGTTGATGTGTAGTCAGTTGAGCCAGTGGACGTGAACTGTGGGCCGAGTTTGTCGCGGTTTGGTGTCGCAATATTTCTGGCGTGGCCGCCCGACCGACAAGTCATTTCCGTTCAGCGCGATGGAAACGTATCAAACAAACCCAAAACAGACTGCCCAGATTTGGTTTTTGAGACTAGGCATTACCAACCTACCTATATGGTTTCATTTTTAATGATGGAAGAATATTTAGTCGTGAAACTACTAACTTTGATAAAGGCTACTTCTAAAAACGTGTTTAATTTTCGTTTTCTTGCCGAACTTGAGGGTTTTTCTGTAAATCTATCACGATCAGCTTTGTTGTATTCTATGTTTCGTCAACAGATAACTAAATAATATCTAAAAACAGGTAAATATTTACGCTAGTGTTCACAGTTATAGGCAGGGACCGGAAAAATTCGCGGGTTCAATGACCTGCAGGATGAACTCCATAGTTCTACGTACACTCGGTCAAATGTCACCCACTCATTGGCTGCTGTCTTGTGAGACGTTCCAGCGTAGCAGCCTGTGATTCGATAAAGCTTTGGTCGGGCGTTTCTCATTGGCCCAGAGTCCTCCAGGTGAGTTGTGAGCCAATAGCAGAGGCAGCACTGAGGTATAACTATTTAAATTTTAGCCTATCGCGAAATGAGTTCGCGAATTTTTCCGGTCTCTACTAAGAAAAGGTAAATAGTTACGCTAGTGTTCACAGTGATAGGTGTCCTTCTAACAGCTTGGGAAATTCATGACGCTACAACAACTTTTGAGGAAAATCTCTTGATACACGATGACACGAGAGTTGGGACACGCATGTTTGTGGGACGGACTATAGCAGCGCGGGCGGGGGCGTTAATAAGCGGAGACTGTTATTGGCGGAGGGTGACGGCGCACTGAGGAATTTTCCCAGCACGACGGTGTAGAAGGGGGGGGGGGGGGGGAGTGGCTGACGCCGAAACTGGCCGCTCTCGCTGGAACCGGTCAGGCGAGTCGGCGAGGCGCGCTTCGCCAGTCCTGAGTCGCGACGGCGGGCCTCCTTCAGCCTCGTGTAACACTGCATATACATTAGAGGTGTAACAGTAACGAAGAAAAAGCGCACCTACCCGTATGTATTCGTTACTATACCAATTAGTACTCGTTACTATCGTATCGTTACGTTACTCGTTACTTCTGATAGGTACCTCATAACATGCTATGTTATGTTAAGAGCAACGAATCTAGTCGTATTGCGTACGCGTACAGTATGACGTCGCGGCGTCGCAACATTGGTAATTCGTAGAAATCATACTTATACATTACATGCCAAACTGCGTAAGGTGCATTTTTTTTTCTTTTCACTTTTCCGTATTTTGAACTAGACTTGTGTTTAAGTCATTCTAAGTTTAATTTGATTTAATAGGTAAAGTGTAGAACTACAAGTGAACTGTTGACGGAATCTACCAAATTTGCAGTGGATTTACCATTTGGAAAATTTTAACCGTGAGCTTATTTTATATCACAATAACATCGCAATCCATTATGCGTCGATTATAATGAAAAAGCAACAAGTAGGTGTCGAAAATTATTTATTGACAATAAAATTAAAACATTCTAACGGTAAATCCCATACTACGAAAAATGCGAGTAACGAAATGCATTCGTGTGTAACGTGTAGTTACTCGGTGCTAGATGGCACACCCGTTACTCAGTACCGAATACATGCGGTTTGCTACAGCTCTAATCTGCATCTCACACTGCGTTCAGAGGCGCGGGCGGGACATGCGCAGTTCATCGCAAACCAACAAGCAAAACTATCGACTTCGCGGACAATGTAACACCCACAGGTTGTTCAGATAGGACGTAGTGGATAGAAGTTCACATTATAGACTGCATCACAGAGCAACAAACAAAACTCTCGACTTCGCGGACAGTGTGAACACCCACAGGTTGTTCAGACGGAAAATATGGACGATCATTCCTCACAAATGCGTACACTGATGTTAATTTCACATTAAAGCTACCCAATTTTTTTTTGTTACTTTACAAAAAGATTTCTTTGGAAACCAGTAACCAAGACAAATTTTGAAATGTACTGAAAGAAATTTACTGTAAATTTGTACAGCACATTGCTATTGCTATTTCGGCAATTATGAAATACGTTTTTTTAATACTATTTTTGTCGGTTTTTAGAGCGCTTACGAAAAGTGGCGCATAATATTAAATATTGATTGATAACCGTGGAAAAGATAATCGAATATTCAATTGAAACTGGAAAGGTATTCAGGGAATGGTTTATAACTACTGCAAGTACCTTTGAGTGCTTTCAAGGATATGTACCGGATGTTTCATGCCTCGAAATTGTATAGAAAACAAGCGCTGAAGCCATTTTCACGCTCCTAAAATTACAGTTAAAAACAAAAAACTGAAACAGAACTACTCATCCGCACTCAACCCATTCTTAAATGCTATTCGTATGTAACAGACACCACTCTGATTTCTTGAGCAGTTTTAAATCACGTGGTTCTTAAAATTGAGGGAAAAAAAGGTGCATGTACGTATGTACGCGCTTTAGAAGATATTTATTTTGGCGTGATAAAAAACTAAATTTAATTTTGCATGCAAATAATTAATAAAAGGACTGGGGCGATAATGAAAATTCTTTTGGTAAAGTATGTATAAATTCAATCCATTACAAAAATTTTATAAAATACTAATATTCAATATTAATATAAACTTGTATAAAAGTAATTATTCAATTTAGTAAAATAATCGAGATTAATTAATAATAAAAAATCAATAAATATGCTGAATGTTTATAGTAATATAATAATTCACAACGCAAATAAATTATAAATACGGGAACACAACCTTACCCTTATATACATACTTGAAAATAAAATTGAAAAAGTTTATAAATGTATTTTCTATCACTAGAGACTGGAAAAATTCGCTGGTTCAATGACCTGCAGGATGAACTCCATAGTTCTACGTACACTCGGTCAAATATCACCCACTCATTGGCTACTGTCTTGTGAGACGTCCCAACGTAGCAACCTGTGATTCGATAAAGCTTTGGTTGGGTGTTTCTCATTGGCCCAGAGTCATCCAAGTGAGTTGTGAACCAATAGCAGTGGCAGCACTGAGGTATAACTATTTGTATTTTAGCCTATCGCAAAATGAATTCGCGAATTTTTCCGATCACTATCTATCACTAATACTCGCAATAAATAAAAGTTGTTAATTATGTGGACCAGTCTTCTGTCGGCCAGAGCAGTGCCGCCTCGCAGTCGACGTGACGCGGTGTTGGGCCAGGGGTGGTGAAGGGGGGCGGGAGAGGGAGTTTATGTTCCCGCGCGGGTATTTCTCTCTTTATTACTTTGGCGGCGGCTCCCCGCAAGACTAGCCGCCGAGCATCACAAGACGCTTGGAAAAAGGGTGGAAGGTAAAAGGGGGAAGGGGGAAGCGGCCAGACGGTCGTTACGTCAACACGCCGCATTACCCCCCCACCCCCCTCCCCAAACAAAAAAAAACCGGGGTCTGCGCGCGCGAATTGTGAACACCGAGACCGCAAAAGAATCATGAAAACCTAATAAGACGCTAAATGAACGGCGCAAGGAAAAAATAACGACCGTCGCAAACGTAAATCACAGGAATGTCTTTACGTCAGCGGTCTGGAAGTTTTTCAAGGACTTCCACAACCTTTTCGTGAACTAGTCAGCAACGTTAAACAAAAATAATTATTTAAATTTTATTATTATTATTTTTTGCGGCTTTTTCAGAAAAAGGAAGCCACGTGCAGAAAGAAATACACGACACAAATTCTGTGATACTGGGGAAGGCAACAACGGTAGTGATTTGCATGGAGTTGATTCAAGGTGGAATAAACGTGAAACAATTTGTATGTGTTTGATTTCATAGTTGGGTTCCTCTGTTTGTGGCTGGGTTGTCCAAGGCTCGCTGTTCTTGTTGCAACTGTATCGTTGTTGTCAAGCCTACCGGGATCGTCCGTGCTGCGCTACTGTTATAATACTAAAAACTAAAAATTATTTTCAAATGAAAAAATATGTTAATATTTGGCTACATAATTTAACTGATGAGATGGCTTTAGTATTTAAGTAAGTTTTATATATTGTTATAACTTTATACCTGTACTTTACTTAAATACTAATTTTTATTTAATTATATTTTCATTTATTCATGGCACAATGTTATAATTTATACGTTTTTTTATACATAATATTGCATTTTAATAAATTGCTCTTTTTAACTTTCATCTTTATATAACTAATGTAAAATTTCTTAGGTTATATTTTATATATTTATTTCTCAGTTATTATACATTTACAAATGTTTACAATCGTCAAAATGCCGCATGTAATTTGAAGTGACTAGATGCACTCACATACAAGCTTGCTTTCGTGAGTGCTAAATTTCCTGGTTAATTAAGTGAATATTGTTAACAAAGTGTAAAAAAATGGGAAATAAAAAAATTACTATTATTATTATAATTCCTTTCACGGAATTCTCCGCGGTGTCTATGCATCTAACATTTGGCATCAGCTGATTTAGGCTGGTTTTCTGTGCGTTTGGGTACTTATCTTTCTTTGTCCGTTCTTCGGAATTAGCCTACGGCATACTGTGTCAAACCAGCAATGGCACAAGTCCAAAATAAATGTTTTTAATTAATCTTCCCCGATGCAAGAATCATTCAAGGAAACTAACAGGCGGACTTTGTGATAATAATATAAATCAAGATGGTTGGGGCGGTATTCGAACCCATTTCTCCGGAATTGCAGTCCGAGGGCTCGCCACGCCGACACCTCGCTCCGTGACCTTACTGTCGAAGTGGATAAAAATATGAAAAATAAATACCGGCAAAATTCGTGCTATGATTTTGCATGCCTACATATGTACACTCAAACTGATTCGTCATTGGACAACTGGGTGATTTTATTATTTATTTACTTAATGCCGAACCGTTCTACACAACTACACAAAAATCATAATTCTTATACTAAACCAACCTAAGCTAAATAGCTTAAGAGAGAAATCCAGACATTTTGGAGTTCAAAAGATAATAAAAATAAAAATTAATAGAACTCAAAATGCCCCAAAGTACAAGAAACCAATATCAAATTATAAATTCAAAATGAGCCCACTCACACGTGGCCGCAACCAATGGACAGCGCCGAGTTTCGAAGGTCAATGACGGATAGCAAATCTTATTGGTGCACAACATTAGCACCTACGAGGGTTTTCTGAAAAGTTTCCGACCTCAACATGAAGATGGCAGCACTCGTCAACAAAAAATGGGGAATGTGTTTGCTGATGCTTTGGAATGTACTCCAGGGGAACCGTCGCATGACGGCAGACGTGACAGGGGCAAACCCGCTCCGAAAATTTTAGGGGAATAAAAAATTGAACCACATATTTCTACGGAAAACTTTAATTTTTTTTCCTTCAATGAACAATGTAGATTCACATAATTTGCTGTGTCTGTTCCTGTCGTTTCGGTAGAGGTTAGAAGGAGTCCTACTCAAATGTCATGTTTATTTAGCGTCAGTTCGTACAAAAGGTTGATAAAATGTATTTGCGTGTATCTGTGGGGAAAAAAAAAAAATATTTTTTTTGACGTGATAACGTTCCATAAATCGATGAACTCCGGCTGCACGCACGAAAAATTGTCACTTTTCGCCTGAGCCGAGCGTGCAAGAACCGTGCGAGAACCACCGTGCGAGAAAATCTTCTATAATGTCAAACAGGTTTAAGGCGGGCGGGCCTTTTTAACTAGTATTGTTCGTGATTATATTTAAACAAATAATTATTTAAATATAAATTCGCAAAAAAAAAACTGTAAATAATATTTGAAAATTAAAAAAAAAGTATGCAATTTTTTATCAATGTTTTTGTTATGACGTCATCACGTGAAATTATCGTCCGTAAACCGACTTTACAGGCAACCCACTTTTTTCTATACAACTCGAGGTCCGCGTATCGTTCGTCTCCGGCGGGGTAGTCGTCGACGGGACGTAAATCTCACTCAACCCCTCCCCCCACCTTTCCCTTATCACCAAGAAGAAAAAAGCGAGCCTATTCGTTCCCGTCTGGTGCAAGGCTGAGTGGTCGTGGCGGCGCGACAAGACCGGGGGGGCTGTGTCGAGGCGAGGTCAGAGGTCGACCCGCCTCCATCACGCGTCCCCCTCCTCTCCCCTTGCCCAACCATACATTTCCCTCGGTGCCAGCCAACCGCGAGACAGGGTCGTCGTGGTACTTGCGCCGCTCCTCAGGCTTGCACAGAGAGAAAGAGAGAGAGAGAGAGAGAGAGATTATATGTGTGTGTGTGTTTGTGTGTTTGTGCCTGATGACGGTAACAGATCTCAGTTCACGAAACGTCAACTGCTGTCTGTGTCTTGAAGGTTTATTGTCCCATTTACAGATCATTATTTTATATTTACGTTCCACGCTGTTAAACTTGCAGAAATTGAGGGGCTGAACTTTCAAGAAATTAAATATATATATACATATACATAGCATACTTTTTTCTTGCATAATTATCTGGTAAAGTTGCATATTTTTTTTTTTTTAAGCTGTATGGCTAAGGAAAATGAAAATATATATAATACTAGAAAATGTTAGGTTCAAAGTCAATTTTACTGGCTGCTATGTGATATGGTTTAATTTATTTCTGAAAAAAAAAAAAACTTTAATTTTACCTAGCCTGTTAGCCAACAACGGAATCAACTTGAAGGAATACATTTTTTATTTTATTTTTCCTATTGTGTAATGAATCAGCGAATTCTTCCTGTCCGTACCATTGGCTGATTTCTAGAGGCACGGAAATTTCGTGGATTATTTTAGTCGCAAGGTAGACTGCAAACAGTTGTTACCTTTGAATCTGTTTGGTGATTGGATCACAGTTCTCTCGACACTCCCTTCTACGCCTGCGGATCAGGCAACTACCAGCCAGATGTAGTTTGACCGAATCACATGGACCCACTCGAAATAAGGTGAGCTTCTGCAGTAAGGAAATCAACCAGTAGAAAAGCCCACGTGACACCATCATAAATCGCGGAATTGCCAGGTCTCCACTGATACCACGTGACTGGGTAACCACTTCTCCTCCTTGTTTGTAACTGGCTCAGAGTCAACAAGGGCGTGTCAGGAGCACTGCGGGCCAATCAACGTGAAGCAGACGTACATGTGAGCCGATGAGTTTGCGGACTGGTAGTGGCTCTAGTTGCAGACGACAACTGTGAGGAGTGTGAAGAGTGTGAAGAGTGTGAAGAGTGCGAGGAGACAAACACGCCCTTCAACCCGCGCGGCGTGTGGCGCGACCTGGCAGCTGCAGCGGCGCGGGACACCAGGGAGCGTCGTCACTTCCGGGCCGCGCGCTCGGAGATACTGAAGGAGTCCACGCGGAGATACCGGAGTCCACTCGGAGATACTGGAGTCCACTAGGAGATATTAGAGTCCACTCGAAGATACACGAGGAGTCCACTCGGAGATACTGGAGTCCACTAGGAGATATTAGAGTCCACTCGAAGATACACGAGGAGTCCACTCGGAGATACTGGAGTCCACTAGGAGATATTAGAGTCCACTCGAAGATACACGAGGAGTCCACTCGGAGATACTGGAGTCCACTAGGAGATATTAGAGTCCACTCGAAGATACACGAGGAGTCCACTCGGAGATACTGGAGTCCACTAGGAGATATTAGAGTCCACTAGAAGATACACGAGGAGTCCACTCGGAGATACACGAGGAGTCCACTCGGAGATACTGAAGGAGTCCACTCGGAGATACTGGAGTCCACTCGGAGATACTGGAGTCCACTAGGAGATATTAGAGTCCACTCGAAGATACACGAGGAGTCCACTCGGAGATACTGGAGTCCACTAGGAGATATTAGAGTCCACTCGAAGATACACGAGGAGTCCACTCGGAGATACACGAGGAGTCCACTCGGAGATACTGAAGGAGTCCACTCGGAGATACTGGAGTCCACTCGGAGATACTGGAGGAGTCCACTCGGAGATACTGGAGTCCACTAGGAGATATTAGAGTCCACTCGAAGATACACGAGGAGTCCACTCGGAGATACTGGAGTCCACTAGGAGATATTAGAGTCCACTAGAAGATACACGAGGAGTCCACTCGGAGATACACGAGGAGTCCACTCGGAGATACTGAAGGAGTCCACTCGGAGATACTGGAGTCCACTCGGAGATACTGGAGTCCACTAGGAGATATTAGAGTCCACTCGAAGATACACGAGGAGTCCACTCGGAGATACTGGAGTCCACTAGGAGATATTAGAGTCCACTCGAAGATACACGAGGAGTCCACTCGGAGATACTGGAGTCCACTAGGAGATATTAGAGTCCACTAGAAGATACACGAGGAGTCCACTCGGAGATACACAAGGAGTCCACTCGGAGATACTGAAGGAGTCCACTCGGAGATACTGGAGTCCACTCGGAGATACTGGAGGAGTCCACTCGGAGATACACGAGGAGTCCACTCGGAGCACATCTAAATTTAAAAGAATGACAGTCATTTGTCGGACTTCCCAACGAACAATGCTCCTCGAACAAAGGAAGTCTTCTTCATTGTTTCGAATACGTTATGTCCACACAAAGGTTTAATGAATTTTCCTTGACTGCAATTTCCCTGGAATTTTTTTTAAATAAGTAACTTTGTTGTAAATTTCTGTCAGAAATACACGTAATCCATTTTTCACCAGACCCACTTCTGGCCCAGTTCTCTCTCCACTTTCTATATTTCCAACAGAACCTTGCATAAATCCTTTTATAGTGCTTATAACCATTTACTTAAAAAAAACATCGGAAAAAGTTTTTTTTAACAGTTAGGGTGATGGCAGACGGGAGCATTATTTTTTTTATTTTTTACCTCAGATTAATATAACCAACGAATTTTCATGACTATTCCAATGTTTCAAGTAAAACCCCGGTCTCCTGACCAATTTCAACTTCCCTGACTTTTCCATTATTTCCCCCGACTTTCAGGAGTGTAGACACCCTTAAATAACTATATATTCGTTGAAACCAACCCGGATTCCGACTCTCGATTGCTTGGTTCTGTTGTATCTAAGCACCAGCCCTCGTCCAAAATCTGGCTGCTTTATACCCAAGGGAACACACACACTCATGATGATAGAAACATGTGTCTTGTCTTCTTACTCGGTTTTCATCAGAAAATATTTGTAATTGGTGGTATTTGTAATTGGTGGGTCTACATTGAAAACACAGCCATACGTTAATGCACAGTTAGAAATGCTAGTGGTGTTTAAATAAATGTTGCCCTGTACTGGACATGAACCAGGAGAACTCCTCTGCTGAGTGCTAAAAAAAAAAGAGGGGGGGGTTTAAGATAAAATCTAAACGCAAAACTAAACAATACAGAACTCTCAATTAAGCAAAAGCATACACCTGGAAATGTAATTAAATATTGAAAGTCATTCATTGCGAACATAAGATATTAATATGGGCATGCATATTTCGCGAAAAGATCCCGGGACTAGCTGAAAGTTAAAAACACTGTAGCATCGTCTGTGTTTTGTGATGGGGTGAGTTTATTTCAGGCGCATGTCTACTGTTATTCAGCGAAAGAAAACTCGTCCTGAGTGGCTCGGTCAAACAAGGTAACTACTTCTCTCGCAGACGGCCGTCAATCGTAAGGAAGAAACCGCTGATGCATATATACCTTATTGCAGTCTAATAAACGTTCAGATTTTTTTCGCGAAAAATGCATGCCCCTAGATATTAATTCAAGTCACTCAAGGGCCGCTAAGTATTCACGCCGAGTGGGTGTTGCAGCTTGTGCTCAGCCAGGTTATCAGATTGTCCCGTCGCTTGGCTAGTGTGTGCCTGCAAGGCCTTGTCAAATCGACACGTGACGAAGTTAACGTGTATTTGTCTGGCGGGGAAGCCCCGGGGATGAAACGGCGGTGGTGTGTACGACGAATGACGTGTGAAAAGAGAGGGGGGGAGGAAAAAGTGCTCATGTGACCGACACACTCGCGAGCCTGGCAGCTGTTTGATGTCTCTCATCGAAGCCTCGGTGACACCACCCCCCTACCCCCCCCCCCCCCACACACTGACTCATGTAGCGTGGCGTCAACAACACGTCACAAGCCGTCAACCGTTCTTTTACACACGCTTTGTCAGCCCTGCGACGTGACATCGGCTCTCGTCGCCTGTGAAGTAGCCATTTTGAAAAGAAAAAAATTAAAAGCACCAGGGATAGAAAAAAAGTAGGGGGGAAACGGCTTCTAATTTTAAAGTGCGTAGTTGGTTTGTTACAGCGTGCATTGCTAATAGTCGCGATATTCTGGAGGGAAAAAAAACACACACACAAAACGCAAAAAGATTTGAAATGTGTGGTGTTGGAGCAGGACAAATAAAGAGACCAAATATTTTGTGGTGTGACCACAATACGGCTCATTAGAAAAAGCTAAATTTCGTCGTAAATAACAAATTTGAACTAAAAAAATCGTTATTTTACCACAGCAAAATATTTGACGAGGAGCATACTGACAGACTAACTTTTGGAAGCGATAAAAACTTACATATTTTTATCCGTAAGAAGCGAGTTGCCAATTAAAATGGTTCTAAAGAGACACATCGACCACAGAAACTATGTGTTATACACACGATTCTACGAAGGGCGGAAAAAAAAACACTAATGGCAACACGCTAATCTTTATTTTCGGGTTTGCGTCTCGTCTACAGCTAGAACAGTTTAGGAACAGCGAGGCAGGAACTGGTGTGGTCTCCTGTGGTGAAGACCAATGGCAGTAGTCGCCTGATTTTGTAGACAAGGAGGCCTCAGTTAAACATTCCGTGCACAAAATATAAAAAAAATTGGTTGTCTGTAAAGTCGGTTTACGGACAATAGTTTAACGTGACAACGTCATAACAAAACATTGATAAAATGATTGCATACTTTTATGAATAAAATTGAATCATTTTTATTTTAATAATAAAAGAATAAATACTTGAAAATATACTAATAATCAGATTTTTGGAATGCAAGAATAATTAACTTTTATTGCCAAAATTGTTGTTGTAATAAGCAATGAAAACCACATTAACTTTTCACTTCAGTTTATAAACAGTCGACGAAACAGTTCACGTGTAGATGACTTGTAATTAATTTTAAAAACTGGCGGTTAGATATAAAGTTTAAATATAATTATGACCACGTTCTCATTTAAATAAACTGTAATCAAATATCTATCATGAATTATATGAATCACAATAATTTTTTAGTTAATTGTAACTTAAACACAGCGTAACGGAACAATTAGCGTAACGGGACACAGCGTAACGGAACAATGTGCATAACGGGACATTTTTTCGTGCGTGCAGCCGGCGTTCATCGATTTATTAGACGTTGTCACGTCAAAAAGTAAAACTGGGACTCGTTTCCACCGAGCAGTGGCGGACACAGGAATTTTTTCGAAGGGGCGGAGGCGGGTAAGTATACAAAAAAAAATGTTACACGTATATTAAAAAAACCTTACATTACTATTCACACTATCACACTGACATATGGGCCTACACACTGATTTTTTTTTTTTTTGTAAATTGAATAGAAATATTCACACAATATTACAGATGTTTCTAAATTTGTACATTTAAATGAAAAAACAGTATCATTAAATAATAACTAAATAAACAATATTAAAAAAACATTTTTTTTAAATTGACTAAAAAGTATAAAATAATTTCTTCTAACCCCGTAAAGATTTATAACCCCATATAGATTGTCCTAAAAATTTGTCATTCCTGATTTTTAACACCTATGAATTAACTTGCAGAAGAAATTGACGTTTTTGTTACTCCAGTCTGATATATGCCTAGTATGAACAATTTATCTGTTTCATACTTAAGGTACCAACATTAAGACAACAGAAATAACTTTCTTTTCTCTTAGAAAAATGTTTCTAAATGATTATAGAGATTTATCAAGAAGCGCGGTGTGGTTAGCACATCCTCCCCCCCCCCCCAGTTTAGAAACATACCTATGTCTAGATAATAAAGTTATTGACATTTTATTTAAAAACATTTTAATATTATTTCGTTAGCAAATTTTATATACATTATGGATAAGGTGTATTAGCATTTTATAAAAATGTATTTTAATAAAATAAGCTATGAATTGAAAAGGCATATTTTGTAGACATACCTATGAAATAAGATCATATATGATAGCGTTTTTTTAGGGCTTATGTTGTAAGACATAACAATGGCTTAATGTTATCTATTAATTTTATCCAAACCAATTATTTTATTAAAAGAATAGTAAAAATTTTATTTTTTTCTGAGACATTCTTACTTTATATAAGTATACGTTTATAAGACTACTGAATTTCCGGATGTCACAGTGGCCGATAGGGGAAGGCGCCTACTTTCGTTTGGACTATTGTCAAAGTTGAGAGGCATCGAGTGTGGTTGGGGGTCGTTACCACAACACCGAAATACTACAACGCCGAACGTACAATAACGCCGAATACCATACGTCGAATGCCAAATTGACCGCAACGCCGACAGCTAGAAAACTGCTGTGTATCACAACGCCGAAATACAGTAACGCCGAAAAATGTTGCTGCGGGGAGGGGTCCACCGGAGCAAAATGAAAAACAACTGAATTAATTTGTGTGCTAACCTTACCTAACCTAACCTTTGTGGCAGTCCTGCAATGACATTTTTCGGTGTTAATGTATTTCGGCGTTGTGGTACACAGTAGTTTTCTAGCTGTCGGCGTTGTAGTCAATTTGGCATTCGGCGTTAAGGTTTTCGGCGTTATTGCACGTTCGGCGTTGTGGTGCGTCCCCTGTGGTTGGTACTTTATGAATGACCACGATTTTTATAAAACTATATATATGTGTGTGTGTGTGTGTGCGTAAAATGAAAAACGCGCGGGCCCGGAAATATTTTCGAGATTTCTGAGACTTCCGCGTAGACTGAGCGCTGGTTACGCATTTATCGTTCCATGTTCACGGACATTATTCCTTCCAAATGCCGTATACCCAGAGCCAAGATGCTATCACATCAGAAAGTTATTCATGTTTGACACGAGGTTATATAATTTAACAACTTATCAATGGAATTTGTGTAGTGTCATCTCTGGCCGCTAGGTTATTGTTGCTAGGACAGAGCTGTCCGGTGTTATTCTGTAGTTGTGTTCGGCTGTTGCTCTCTGACGCCGGCTAGTTCTGCAGGTGGCCTTGAGATCTGCCTTTCGAAAAACACGCGTGTCAGGTGAAAGTAGGTCAGACGGCAATTATCCATGCCATTAGGACGTGTTTGTCCTTACAGGAACACTTTCGCGAGACGCCTATAGCAATAATCCACATTATTTGTCCCAAGGAACGAAAACGGAACGTAGACCTTTATAAGGGGAGAAAAATAGAAAAAATAATGTCTGAAGCTATTACCGAGTGCTCAGAACAGTTACATCGCAATTATGTGCTTACCGCGCGACCATGTTCCCAACACATTTTACCTCGACCGTACCCTGCTTAAAAAGGTGACAGTCAGCAACTTCTTGTAAGAAAAAAATTGTCATAAAATTGGTGGCCATTAAAGTATTTTTCTGTCACGGTCGAGTGGTCTACACTGAACCCCTGGTGTAGCAGCGGCGCATTTACGGGCAATTCCAGTTAGAAGTGAACGGCGCATGAATACAATTATTTCCTTTCCGTCGAGGACTACGGTCCACCGACAACGAGGTTGATAGATAGGTAAACGGTCAAGTTTAAACGCGAGGTTGCGAAATACATTGTTCAATGTCGCCAGTGACTCCAGAACCACTTTCGATTATGTTTTTTGTGTGTAATGTTTGTAACCACCTGTGTATCTGCTGTATTCCTGTCTTCAGTTCTTTCAATTATTCGATACCGTGTCCCTAAATAGAACGACAGCGGCAGACGCGTGAAAAGGCTATTTCAAAATGGCCGGACTCGAGCGCGTATGCAGAATATATTTTCTGACATTTCTGGAATAAAACCTAGGGAAGGGGGGGGGGGAGGTAGAGAGAGAGAGAGAGAGAGAGAGAGCCATTTTGTCCGCTGTTTGCTTTAAAAAAAAAACTTTCACTACCCTGGCCATATTGGGATAAAATTAGGACACTCTTTCATCGAATTGTACATATTATTTATCAAAGCACTAAAATATTTTTTTTTTCAACCATAAGTAGGAACTGGAAATTTCGCGGATTCATTTGGTGTCATGCTAAAATTTCCCAATGTATTGTATAATCTACCCATTTATCCTATTGGCTGGTTTCTCACTGCAGATACTCCCCTTCTTCTGAGTGGGTGGATGTGATCCGGCCACTCCACTGCTGGCTGGTAGTTGCCTGCCCACAGTCGTAGAGGGGTGTGTCGAGAGAACTGTGGTCCAATCATCAAAGTGATTCAAATGTATACGTGTCTCTAACCATACGTTATTATTTTATAGGTATATTTTATAGATAAAAAATAAATCAAGTTTGGTGTAAATAGCTTCATACCAATCATAGCATAAATATTAAAAGTTAAATGTATTTATAAATCTATAGAGGAATAATAAGTTAAAATGTCAAAAAACCACGGGCATGTTTTTTTTTCTCAGTTATTCAGTGCGGAAGCGTCAGTTCTCCGGAAAGGACTACTACAGTGTGTGTGATAAATAACAGAAAAAAAACTTGAATTCCCATAACTCCAAGTGAATATCTCACGTTGAAAGAAAAAAAATTTTAAACACGTAAATTTCGTCTGGGTAAACCCATACTTTGACCCCCCCCCCCTTCCCATTATATTGAAGGAATGACGAGAACGGGGAGGGGGAAGGGTGGTGGCCAGCTCAAAGTTCCGCGTTCTCCTTGGACCCTCATAGTTTCGCGAGTTCCTCCCCCCCCCCCCCCCCCCAAATTCCGTGGACCAACCGCAAAACACAATCATAACTTACCTGGTAAGCTGCCGTCGAACTATGCGTGAAGCCTGACACCCACCGCTCTCTGTCCCTGTCTATGAGGAGGGGGCACGGGAGAAGTATTCATACTCTTTGGTAACGATACTTTTGAATCAAATCAAATTCAAAGTCTTTTTATTGTGCACGATAACACTTTACAACTTAGAGTGGTTACATTCACACTCCAGCATCTTTGCTCTTTTGCCAATTACAACAATCGGTTACATTATTAGAATTTACACATCAGAATATACATTTGAATCGATGCTTTTGTATTCTTTACGTTTACCCATTTCAGTTCTTTCTGAAGTTATAGAATCGAACAATCATAGATATATAAAATATTAACTTATTACTATATATAGTCAAATAAGCTTCAAATAATCCAAAATCAGGGCTGTATAGGTTCTCAATTATCTACAACAATTGAGCGAACGGTTGCATTCGTTTTGTCCACGTATTTTGTCCAGATATTGTTTATTTCACTCAACGCATTAGTTTATACATATGTGTGTGTGTGTTAACAATTTCATTCAAATGACGAGTTTTGATGTTTATTATTTAATGTGCATAATCAACGCTAAGTATCCAAGGAAAAGTATCGATCTTAAGGGTCTCGATACTTTCGCTCGAATCTATTACGAGTGCAATCGTTTTCTTTCAACACTACTGTGAGCACAGTATCGATACTTCTCGTTAGACGCGGTGTCCCTGTGTGTCGTGGACACGCACTAGTACCAACCCCTTCCCCGCTATTTCCCCTCACACACTTCGTTTAACCCCGCCAAGGAAACAGAATTTCTCACTGCAGACATTAGGTCTAGCTATCTCACACATTTTCTCAGTTAAAGATAACGTTTCGTGTTGCAAATTAATATATATAAAACCTTGAACAGGCTCCATAAATTAATTTATTTCTTTAAGTGATTTAACTAGTAAAAAACTAGCTTCATTTATTAGATGCTTAGTTTTACTTGCCATGACTGTTTTAATTTGCAAAATATTGCATTGCTATGACATGTTTGTGTTACAACACATTTTTCTTATATCAGCCAATTCAACAAAAACCCACAACACAAAATAAATTCAGATAGTAAGTAAAAACTGATGTTGAATCCACTGGCTGGGATAAATTAATTCGTTGGCAGGGTCCCATACCATTATCTTTTTTTATCAATATGTTACCGTCGAAATATTTGGAATATGTTTTATGATTTACGAACCTTGTTGTTTACAGACTTCGCCCCTCATCTGTATCTTTTGACAGGTCAGTTTTCATATTTTGTTATCTAATTAAAATGTGTGGCGGGCACAAGAAAATGCTGGCCTACTTCATCAGAAGCAGCTCTACATTAATAAATTAAAAATAATGAGTACCTATACAGGATTATTATAAAAGTAAAGAACATTTGTTTTCCTAGATTTTCTTTTATTAAAGAAAGAGAAATAAAACTTATTTTACACCACTTATGATACCAAATATATTTTTCTATGTAGTTGCGATAAAAATTTAAAAAAAAAAGCCATCTAGCGTATAAACAGCTTTTCTATGCCTTCTGCATACTCAGTTACCGCCAAGCTATCGAACGAGTCATTTAAACCCTATTTGAAATTTCAGGAAAGGACAAACTGAATCCATATATATACTTTTACCGTCTATCATGTTGAATGTTTTCCTCCTTGATTTGAGTTCGTCCTTCACAACTGACGGTCGGTCCGACCGATCTTCATCATGAATATGTTAAGTTTTTTTTTTGCTGAATATTCATTCGACAGCTTTTCTTAGCGTTAAACATACATGCCCACAGACTGAACTAAGTAAATATATCAGAATCGAATAACGTAAACAAATGATCCAGAATAAACCAATCATTGAATAAATAGAAAATAGCTGCCTCTCTGGTTCAACCGATGAACTACATTTTTGGTACGTGAAAACCTCAATTATTTCAAGGAAATTATTTAATGGCAGAGATAAGTTTTGAGGTGCTTGAAGAATACTTGATCAGTTCAACATATAACAATTTTCCTTATGTTTCCAATCATTAATTTTCTTTTCCGTGATGAACCGGCAGCAGACATTTGTAGGTTGAATTCGGTCTCATTCAGAATACATACTACCGCTAGTCTGAGTCAGTGTTGGCACAATGTTGCCACAATGTTTAAAATAAAATGATTAAAACACAGTTCAAACCATGGTTTAAACTAAGTGTTCTTTTTTTATAAAAAAAAGCAAAGTTTTTTACATGATGTATCTTAAAATAGAATATCTTAAATTTTTTAATGAGACGTCTAATTCCACTTTGCTAACAACAATAGTTGGTCAATGTTTCCTTGTGATTTACAGGAACAAAACATACATTAATCAAGATCTTAAGAGTTACATTATTTGAATAAGGTTGAAAATCATACCCAGCTAAAAACTCTTCTAAAATTATATATATATATATATATATAATAGCTAATCCTCATTCTGTGGGAAACACCCACTCTATGGAGAATCCTCCTCCTGTGGGGAAATAAATACCCTTTCTGTGGTTAAGTCCCAGTCAGGTGTGCAGATTTGCTGGACTTCAGTTCTCTGGTGTTTATAACTTTTTCTGGTTCAACGTGAGTGGCAGAAAGCATCAGGCTATCATTTGAACATGCTGAGAACCAGAATAACTAAAGTAATGAAAGTTTTTCTTTTAAACATAAATCCTGGTCCGTGTACAGAAGATGGTGTAGGGGGGGGAGGGGTCCTGCAGTTCGATCGTCAGCCAACGGGAGGAACTGAAGACAGTCTCCCTCCCCCCCCCCCTCTCCAAGGCGACCCGCGCAAATACAAAAAAAAAAAAAAACCAGCTAGAGCCGAGCCTTCGCGGCGGATCAGATTGGAATCCATTAACGACCCCATTTCTCCTGATTGCGCGCCGGGCGGGGAAACTAACTCCTCCCGCGCTGAGCCGCGGAGAAGAAGGAAGAGATTTCCGCGAATTTTCTTGCGGCTTGTTTTGAGCCGGGGGAGAAAGGGGGAGGGGGGGATAAAAGACGGAATAAAAAAAAAGTTGGTGAAAGAGGGAAAAAAAAAGGGGGGGGGGGGCAAGTGATTGGGAACGGAAGAAGGTGGTGGGGGCGGATAGGAGCAGCGAGCAGTTGGATTAGGAAAAACCAGGGTATTCTTGGACCGGTGGCGGAGTTTTTGGATCTTCTCCCATCTCTCTCGTGACCAGGTTTTATACTTAAAAGGTTTAAAAAAAAAAAAAAAAAAAAAAGCATCGCGCGACCGACAGATGACGTTAAACCGATGGCGGGGGGGGGGGGGGGGGGGGGAAGTAAAAGGGGAGAGCCTTCACCTCTTTCTCTACGCGTGATGAACACCCCCGAAAATACCCCAGCTTCCGAAGATTTGGAAGCCCTTGAACGATGAACATTCCCGAGTCTGAGTTCCATTCAGAAAGAAAAAAAAAAGGCAAGGTCACGGCGTCTGCAGCTAGTATCAAAGAACAGCCTGGAGTCTTGGAAAAAATATATCACCACGAAGTTAGAATTTAAAAAATATATATATATATATATATATAACCTAATAAATTACACGCGGACATTTAACGTTAAGTCTGCGCTGAATATTTTCAACTCATTATCTAGTTCCTCCCGCAGACGTAATTTTATTTAAGTAAAAATAAATTATCTTTCATCACGGAGAACTGTCCTACAAAGAAATAAACGGAGTACAAAAGAATTTTTAATCAAATTATTAGTGTTGTTTATTTGTTTCATGTAGTACACAAAAGTTACTACCTATCGACTTTAAATTGACAAGTTTCGCTTTTGTAATCCATTTGGTTACCCATTTGGTGACACCATATTGCCCCCCCCCCCCCACCCCCCCTGAATTTATTTATATAACTTTGCCAGATGAATATAAAAAATCCAAAATTATTATTTTCATACATTTAATAACAAATGTGGTGGTTGAAATGTCTGCCACTACAGCAGCGTTCCACGTACATATCGAGAAGGCTAAGGCACCACCATTAAAAAAAAATTGAACCGAACCTTACAGTTCAGCTGTACAGCGTCAACTGCTGACACTACATACATTTGAAGTAATAGGCCCGATAGCCTGATCCGTTGAGATAAGCCCCCAGAAAATTCGCGGATTCATCTGGCCTCAGGGTAGAATTCTCAGTCATAGATAGATGTGATCAACCCATGTTACCTACGGATTTGGGGGAGAGGAGGAAATTTATCCTGTAGGTAACTGCTACTCCCTGATGATGGCAACTGCAACGTCAACCGAAACGTCGTTGATAAATTCGTCTTCGACGCGGCTACAACCAAGAAGCCAAGCAACTCCCATGATATTTCGTTATTGGGTAAAATTTGAGATGGAGCATAAGATGCAAGATAGCTTATCGTGGTGAACTGATATGATAGCCTTCCATAAAACAGTGGTTCCTAGAAAATGAAGTGAGTTCTAAGGCCCCTGACAGGTGAACTGCTTCACGCGATGTATCTCCTGAATGTTTTTTTTATAACCTAACTAAAAACTAAGTGTTTTAGGGAGGGTTCCGGGTAAGGGAGGGAGACTAAGTGCTTCTCAGGCCGAAGCCCATACGCTCTAATCATGCAGGGTGTTTGCCAGGCAGGAGGGGTCGTATGCATCATGTCCTAGGAGGGGGATTGGCCAGCCATGGCAGCGATTGGCGCCATGACTAACTCCCCTCACTGACTATACTAGGCTAAAACTAGATAAGTTGGGCCCAGGTAAAACCTGCATAGACACAGGGGAAACCCTGGGCTCTGACATGCGGGATGCAAAAGTTACATGCATGAATATCTAGCAGGTTGGTTACGGGAAACAGAAGGATGGATCTGGAAGAAGAGTTGGACAGAGTAGAAAAGCGCGGGGGTTGGGGGCTTGGACCTTATCCGGAAGCAACCTCCCAAAGCGGCCGATGCGAGATGTCCCGCCCGGGTTCATGGAAGCGCCGGCTGGTGTCGGCGTTCATTAGCCGGCACTTGCTCCAATTGGCGCGCAGGGCCTCCAATCAGGCGGCGCGCTCGCCCCGCGGCAGGGCTGCCAACACTCCGGCCGGGGCGAACAGCTGCGGTGTGTATGAGGTGGCCCCATCGCGCCGTTCACACGCGCCTGCGATGTGGAGAAAGCCTAAGATGTACATCAAGTTCTGTACCTGCCCGAACACGCCCGAATATTCACCTTCAACCAACCTCGGGTTTATATATATATATATATATTTCTCTGTTTATTTTAATGTATCTATACTAACCTAACTAACCGTCCATAGTGTTTTAAAGTGTTTTACTGTAGCTAACCTAACCGACCACTTTTGATATTTGAATTCATTTTTCCTGCGCAAAAAATGAAACAAATGCCGAGGTTGGCCGAAGGTGAATATTCGGGCGTGTTCGGGCAGGGACAGAACTAAATGGACATCTTAGGCTTCTCTGCGATGTGCGTGCCTGCCCATCACGAGCACAGCACAACCATCCTGGGCCGGCCGGTGGCCTCTCTCTTCTCTCTTCTCTCTCTCTCTCTCTCTCTCTCTCTCTCTCTCTCTCTCACCACGCTAGCGCGAGTGTGCCTCACTGCCCCACGCATCGCTGGCCACCGCGAGACCACGACCAGAGGCGGGTACGAGGCATTCGTCTCGCAGGGAAAAAGAAAAGGAATTAGAAAATAACATTAGCATTTGAGTATTCAAAAAAAATTTCATCGCCCAAAATTACAGATTATTTTTTTCTTTCTTTCAGAATTTCCAAAGCGATGGAGGAGATGTATCATTCATAACCCCCCCCCCCCCCCCCCCCCAACCTAGTTTGGCCACTGGTCACGACTGTCTGCAGTGGAATAAGTACGCGTGCGCAGCGTGGTAGTTGCCTACACCTGACTACATAAAATACTGGACACACATTACGTATATGCTGTCGACAGCAGTCGTTCGAATAAAGAATTAGGGGGGAAAAAGAAATAATAGTCTTCGTCTTTCAAGTGCACTGCTAAAACCGGTGGGGATAAACACATCGTAATGTAAAGGGGCTTCACCACATGAGTTTCAAGTCTGTAGGACAAACACTTGAAGAAAGACGGGGCAAATTTTGATTTTGAAGTCCCACTGATTGCATAAATCTCGGTGCAACAAGGCAAAAACCGGGACGCCAAGCTTCAGCTTCATGTTGTGGGAAGGCAGGTAACTCCTAGGCAAGACGTGACGGACGCAACAAACGACAGAGCGTTACAAATTCAAGACAACGCCTGTGGCCTTGCTATGACCACAAACAAGTTTTGTTATTTTTTAGCTTGTTTATCATGTGTTTAACCGGTTGATACTTTTTAAATGTCATATTAGTGTCACTATGTTTTATGAGCGGGCTTAAATTATTTTTTGATTACGTCGCTAGACAGAAGGTAGGGTTCTTTAACGTATTTTGTGAGGTTTCAATCTCGACTAAATTTTTATAGTAATTTTATAATGTGGTTTGTTACTGATTTTATCTTTATGTACCTTTGTGTGTGTTTATATATATATATATATATATATATATATATATATATATATATATATATATGCGGGCGCAGAGCTGTGCGAGTGAGTCAGTGTTGCCCGAGCCTTGATTGTGACTTGCGTGGGTTGGTACCCCTGACACGCAGGTGCGAGAGAGACAGAGCGAGGCCAGGTGTGTGGTCGCGGACGGAAAACAAGCTCGCATATCTCACGAGCTCATCTTTCACGGCGAGAGAAACAGAGGAGTGTGATTTTTGCCGTGAATACGTCTTTAAAATTGAGTGCCTGAGTCCATAGTGGGAGGGAATTCAAAAAACGAATGATAACAAAATCGGGGGATACAGTTTGGTGTTGCAGCTGCATATCTATCATCTCCATACAAAATTTAACTACACCACTGGATAGCTGAAGGATCAAAGAATTCGTGACGCTAAGTGAGGACTGTGACGCGTCGTGCGCGGTGGAGGGGGGAAGCGCCGCCATTTTGAGGTCATTTCGCTGCGTTTCGAGATTTCCATTCATATAACTTTTGACTCGGAGAAGCTACGACGTTCGTTTGAGTTTCAATCGTCAGCTCTCGTCAAAATCTATCGATTGCATATATATGGTGTTAAATATTTAAAAAAAAAAACATGATAACGTACATAAAATAGCGTATTTTATATTTTGTATAGAAATAGTATACCTGTTACGTACACGTATTCACGTACAACACACGGCCGTGTCCATGACACAGCCACACACCATTCTTTTTTTTTTTATTCCTGCTAGTAATCGGCCATAAACAATCGTTAGGGACCGGAAAAATCCGCGGGTTCAATGACCTCCAGGATGAACTCCATAGTTCTGCGTACACTCGGTCAAATATCACCCCCTCATTGGCTGCTGTCTTGTGAGATGTCCCAACGTAGCAGCCTGTGATTCGATGAAGCTTTGGTTGGGTGTTTATCATTGGCCCAGCGTCATCCAGGTGAGTTGCGAGCCAATAGCAGAGGCAGCACTGAGGTATAACTATTTGTAGTTTAGCCAATCGCGAAATGAATTCGCGAATTCTTCCGGTCTCTAACAATCGTGCAACTGTGACACGCAAATTGCGCGTGACTGATCTCCACAGCTGGACTCGAACTGAAAGTTACGTTTAGGTCTAGTTTACAATCCTGATTCAAGTCGAAACCCAGCACCACGAGGTGGATGACTCTACAATGAAAGGTGGGACGACGCCATTACACCGTGGCTTGGTGCGACATTTACTTAAATCGCCGAGCCGAAGACGTAAACTTTTCCAATCACTCCAAGGACTTTGTCTGTGAGCGCATTTTCTAATGAAAATCTTTTTTTCTTTGGAACAGTTAAACTTATCAGCTCTACTTGTCTTGAACTTGCGCGAAAAGAATCAACTTTAAGGATTTTTTTTTCTATTGCAGTTTTCTTTGAGTTCTGCGCCCCAAACACACTGGTTAAAATAGAATTGGCTATTAAAAAAGAAATTTTAGCCTACTATATTTGTAACTTCTTAGAGGTAAATGTTTTGTAGCACGTGATCATTATTTGTACTTTTTTATGTTGTTAATAGCGTATAATTTAATACTCCAGGTCTCTTTAAAATAAGATAAATATTTATAGTTTCAATTTGTATAATGTAAATGCTCTATTAATGCATTTATCAGTGGTAGGTGTTGTGCAGCATTTTTTCTCAGAATTTTTGTAAACATTTTAGGGAGGTTACTGAAAAATAAGCCTATTCAATGATGGTCAATAATAGGTTATACAGGACGGGTTAAAGTTCTAAACAGCAATTTGTATCAGAGATTTTTGTAGTATAATTGTTTTGTTTATTATAATAAAGTAATTTAACTGTTTGCGATCTGATGAACGGTTTTTTTTGTTGTAATTTTCAGTGATCCACTCAGTCTCCTTCAATCGTTTATAAGGATTGGTGATTACTTAGTATTTATTTTCTTTTAATACTCTAGAGGGTTTGTAGTTGCTTTTGAGCCCTATAACATTATGGGTAGAGATCTGCAAAATTCGCGGATTCATTGACCTCTAGGATAGACTCCACAGTCCTTTAAATACTAGCGGAAATGACACCTGTTCATTGGCTACTGACGCGTGAGACGTCTCAACTAGGCTGTCCGTAATTGGCTCACAGTTCCCCGAATAAAAAGCGGTACGAAGGTATAGTTGTTTTGATGCTAGCCTATCGCGAAATGAATCCGCGAATTTTGCATGTCTCTAATCATGGGTAATTTTGGTAAACGTATTTCCACTATTTTGTTTGCAACTCCTATTAAAGTGATGAAGATGTGCGCCTCCTGTCAGTCGTACTGGTTGTTGTGAAGAAGTTCTAAACTAAACTGTTATCGGCGCCTTTAGTTCTCTAACAGCCGCGAGCTTCACTAAGCGGATGGGTTTTGCCAAGGAGAAGGATAGGAAGTTGCCAGATCTTACTATATGACCGTGTGGCGGACATAGAGAAATGACACAAACTCACCGTTTGTGTGTCTATGACCTACCTCCTTTTATTTTCTATTATCAAACCGAATTTACTCCTTTTTCCTTCAATATCTTAGGGATGGAATTTCATAATTATATGTAGTCTGAGCCACTTTGGCCCATAAACTACCCATATGCAAAAAAAAATGTCGATTAGTTGCTCCGTTGCTGCGTGAAAGAAGGACAACAGACAAACACACTTTATCGCATTTATTAAAATAATTAACCCATGTTCCATACTGTTACCGCATTTATCTTACTTGCATCTTAGTGACATATTTATAGGTCTCTTTCTCTAATCAGAGATTATTTTTTAGGCATCAAAATTCTAAATCAATTTAAAGATGTGTGTGCATATTCATTTTTTTTAGGTAGTAAGTACTCACTCTATGAAGTAAAAAAAACTTTTTTCAACAGTACGAACGAATTGTTACGTTACTCATGGATGGACAAAGTCTAACATGTGGTAAATTTATTGTTGTATTTCTAACAAATCAGATGTTTAAGTAACATGCCTCTAATGTTCAATCAACAAGATTGCATAGGTTGAAACTACTCTTAATATTGAATCATTCCTACGCAGATGAATATTTTTGTACATGTAAACTAAATTTTCACTGTGGGTACCCCTTGGCATAATGAAATTGAAAAATAATTTAATGGTTTTAGCTGATTAACCATTTAATTTAACTCTATATGCAAAAAAACAGTTATAAACGCTACTGCGACAGCATAGTTTCTTCTAGCAGTATCTGCAACCTCTCACCGCCAGCGTCATCTGTTGGCACTACCAGTACGGAAAGAAAATTCAGAATAAAATACACAAGTCATATTCAAGATATCGGCAAACGAATCAAATGGTTTTCCAATGGTGGTTAGCCTTTTACTTCCTTCCTTCCTTTCTTCTTTTCCGTTACTCCCCTGCGGTAATTTACTTCCTTGGAATTGAAACCCCCCGCCCCCCTATAAACAAGAGAATAACAGTACTCAACGTTTCTTCGCTCGTTTTTCAATTACTGTCTCTTTACAAGCAGTATTGATCTTCCTCCTTCCTTTTTATGTGCAGCCATTCGAACAGAATGTACTGACAGTTTATTTAAAACTTGAGCCGGTTTCAAAAAGATACAAAATCTTTAACTAACAATTGAGAATAAAAAAACTTTTGTAGTCACAAGTTGTTACGGAGGTCGTTCCACATCCATTTTCAAAAGTGTCAATATCATGTAAATAAAAGTGTCAGTTGGTGTGTGGCGACATAACGTCATTTAATTAATTTACCGGTAACAGCTCTTGTCTAGTTGCAGCATATATTTGTTAATGATTCTTGCTTCACTTCTTCATTTTTGACGTGACGTCTAATAAATCGATGAACGCCGGCTGCACGCACGAAAAAGGATGACTCATTGTCCCGTTACGCACATTATCCCGTTACGCTTTGTCCCGTTACGCTCATTGTACGCTTGCGCCGCATCTATCTCTCTTCCACTCGATTGGAACAACCATCGATTTGACTTTTTCGAGGCACATTAAACTTGAAACACTCCCATTCGTTTCCTACTTTTCCTATCATCGTCCTATCCTTAACAGAATAACACAGATTGGAAGAAGTTAAATAGCAAACATGTATAAAAGTTGTAGTTAAAATAATCTGTTCGTTAAAGTAATAAACATATTTGAATTAATGAGTGCAAATAAAAGTAAATTTATCAATTAAATTGTAGATTTCATTTCACTCCTTCTTTGTATCCATACAAAATAGTGATAATTCAATAAAAATGATTCAATTTTATTCATAAAAGTATGCAATCATTTCATCCATGTTTTTTATAACGTTGTCACGTTTAACTATAGTCAGTAAACCAACTTTACAGACAACCAATTTTTTTATATAATTTTAACTCATTAGAGGAAGAACTGGACCACAATATCTTTCTTAAAGAATATGAATAGTACACTTGTAATTGTAAATGTGAGCTGCGTCCCTGCAGGAACTATGGGCACAGCCCCAAACGGCGTGGCTCGCGGAGGGATACAGGATGTAGGCTGGTGTACCCAGCAGCCTGGGATGTAACCATATTAGTTTCCATCCGTGGCAAGATCTCATCTTGGCGCACCGATCTTTATTTCTTCAACCAAAACCAAAACTTTTCCCGGCAACACCTCATATCGCCAACACACATTATTTCCACTGTCCCAATTTTTTTTTTCAAGTGAGATGGTAAATGAAAAAAATTTATTTGTAGTCTTTTAATTTTTAATACATCGTTGTTGGATATCATTAAAACAAAATGTCCAGTTTTTAAATATTTGACGGTATACTTTGCCAAAAAGATTTAGTATGTAGTCTTCTGTCCGTTTTCATGGGAGTATTTGTGAGGTTATGTTCCCGTATGTATAATTTATTTGCATTACACATTATTGGATATTTATTTAATCAATTGAAATCAACAAGCTACAATAAACATTCAGCATTGTTATGGTTTTTTTAAATTTATTATTAATTTTCTCGATTATTTTTGTTCTAACTAAATAATTAATTTTAATATGATTAAATTCATACTTTAAGATTTATCTTTAGATTCAAATAATTCTATTCATCTTCCCTCCAACCTTGTTAAATGTGTTCTCCCACGCTGCGATATTCAAGCAACTGACTCTGGCAGCTCAGCACCCCCGCCCCCCTGAAGGTGGCCCCCCGGGGCACGGGCCTAGTCGCGTCCCTGCCGGCGACCCATTACGCCATTATCCGGGCCGGTGACAGCAGCCATCCAGGCCCCGGGGTTATCTCCCGCCCCTGCGCGCTGCGGCCCCGCACAATGCCGGCGGTAAATCACCGCTGCTGCGGAGTGCATGTTGTACCGCGCGGAAGAAGGGGGAGGGGAGGGGAAGGTGCGCACGGCGGATGCGCAGAGGACCAGGTGCGTGTTCCGTCTGCGCGGTCACGGCCGGAGCAGGGTGTCCACAGTTAGTACTTTCCTACTAGATCTAGTACTGTTAGTGGTCTAGTACAGATCTAGTACATTTTTCTTTAATATAATAATATTACAGTAACTCCAATATGTTTTATTATCAAGCGTAATTATTTTTAAAAACTATGGAATGTATGTGTGTGTAGTGTGTTGTTTAAGTTCGAGCATCGAAATGTCATAATAACTTCCTAAATTGTTAAAAACCATAACAAATTTTAATTTAGTACTTTTTTTTAAAAAATCTAGAACTTTTTTCTCGCTTAAGTTGGTACCAAATAATTTTTCCTTGTGGACACCCTAGTCCGGAGCCGTTCATTTTTTTCCTGCAGCTAACTGTCGCGCAACGTCGGTTTACGCGCGCAAAAAAACACTGGCTGCAACCTAGTGTTTGCACCGTGCAAACCGTTTACAATTCCTTTTTTTGACGTGTCAACGTCTAATAAATCGATGAACACTGGCTGCACGCACGAAGGGCGAAGAGCCAGACGGCTGTCCTCGTGAAGAAGAGAACGGGGGGGGGGGGGGGGGCAGCAGGAAGGCGGGCGGGAGGAAATGCCTGTCTGCGGGGCCCGAGGTCGCCCTGACCTCGTCCGGCGGCCAGCGTCGTTGCCATCTGCCGCGCGGACACTGCTGGAGTCATAGTGGCGTAAATCGATGAACGCCGGCTGCACACGCACGAAAAATTGTCACGTTCCACCTGAGCCGAGCGTGCAAGAACCGGCCAACCACCGCCGTGCGAGAAAATCTTCTACAGGTTAAGACGGGCTTTTTTTTTTAACTAATTATTGTTCGTGATCATATTTAAACAAATTATTTAAATTAAATTAGCAAAAAAAACTTTAAATAATATTTGAAAATTAAAAAAAAAATATGTAATTTGTCATCAATGTTTTCTTATGCTAAGATTAACATAAATATTTGCCCTTAAAGTCATTAAAAACCATAACAAAAGTACTTGTTTAATAGAAAGAAAACATTTAATAAACAAATATGGATACATATAAAACCATGTGCAAATACATGAAATATTAAAAGCACTACGCAACCTAAATTGAACATATTGCAGTGCGCTGAAATAATTTTTCAGGGTCGCATGACCATTCGTGGAAAATCAAAGAGATTGGGAAAATAAAAACCCAGTAGCGGAGGGTATCTCAACTTCTCACTACACTCACTGCCTGTAATGTCTCAGCAGAGCAAGAAGATCCCCCTAACATAGCCTAGATCTACCGCTCATTATTCCAATTCCGGGTCGAAATAATTTTAACAATGATTTTACGTACTATTTATGTAACTGACCTAAACCAACATTTCCTTTTAGTTACGATCCCTTACACGAATGCAAACCTACCCTCCCGAAACGAATTTTTGCGACAATATTACCAAATACGCACGCTAACTAACACCGGACAGCGCTATACTAACACAGGCGATAGTGTGAAAAAAAAAAAAAACATTTAGCTGCAAGAGGTGTGACTACAGAAATTTTATATACGTAAATCGTTAAATTATATATTATATTTTCTGGTGTTAAACGATTCACTTCTTTTACAGAAATTTGAAGCACTGGAGATTTATTTCCCCATAAATATGTATAATTTTTAATGAGTTTTTCTAAGAGATAAGAAAGTTATGTTCGTTGTCATAATGTTGGTACCATGTATATTAAATAGATATATTATTCATATTGGCCATACCGTCTGCCATGTAGGCCTATCTCATCAGTAGGGACCGGAAAAATTCGCGGGTTCAATGACCTCCAGGATGAACTCCATAGTTCTACGTACACTCGGTCAAATGCCACCCACTCATTGGCTGCTGTCTTGTGAGACGTCCCAGCGTAGCAGCCTGTGAATCGATAAAGCTTTGGTCGTGTGTTTCTCATTGGCCCAGAGTCATAAAGGTGAGTTGTGAGCCAGTAACAGAGGCAGCACTGAGGTATAACTATTTGTATTTTAGCCTTTCGCGAAATGAATTCGCGAATTTTTCCTGCCCCTACTCATCAGACTTGCCTTCCCTCACAGCGGCGCCTGACTCGGGACGAGTGAATCCTGTGTTCCTGCGGCAGAACTAATGCGACACGGAAACCCCATAACCGCGCACATCGTGTGGACAACAGCGCCCTGCTACTCCCTGTGGACCACGTGCACAGGGGTGCCCAAGCCAGCCCGAGAGCTGCGAGTCCCCACCCCGTGAAGCCAGACACACCAACGCCACGGCTGGCAGTGATTGGACTGCAGCCCGTCGAGAAACGAATCCCAGAAGATCGCTGACTGCGAAATACAGGCATTCTAGCGACATTGTGAACCGTCTGCTCTGAGAGTGCTACTAGTTAAAAGGTGTTAACAGTTGGGATATCTACAATACCGGTGGAGTCAAACATTTATTTTTCCTAACGTAACTAAAACTAAGTGTACTTGTTCGGAAGGGGTCTGGGTCATGGATAGAGACCGGAAAAATTCGCGGATTCATTTCGTGATATGTTAACATTCAAATATTTACACCTTTGTGCTGCTTCTGCCATTGGTTCACTTTAAATCTGGAGGACTATGGGCGAATTAGATACCCTCAATCATAGAAGAATCGAATCACAAGCTATCCATTCGAGACAACTATCAAGTCAGCATCTAATAGCAGGTGGCATTTGCCCTAGTAAGCAAAGGATTGTGGAGGCTACCTTGCAGGCCAACGAACTCGCGAATTTTTCCGGTTCCTAGTCATGGATAGAGACCTGAAAAATTCGCGTATTCATTTCACGATAGGCTAGAATCCAAAAAGTTTGCATTTTTGCTGCTTCGGTAATTGGGCCACAGTATATCTGAAGGACTTTGGACCAATGGAAAAAATGTATACAAAAGAAGTAGCGAATCACGAGCATCCCAGTTAACAGGTGCTGCGAGTCGGTAACCAATGAGCAGATGCAATTCGGCCGTGTGCATAGAGGATCATGGAGTCCATCCTATAGGTCATTGAACTCGCAAATTCTTCCGGTCTCTAGTCATTGACGAGGTGCGTCCCTGGCCGATCCCCTTACACCCAGTCATGCCGGGTTTCAGCCAGGCAGGAATTGTAGCATGCATCGTGGATCGTGTGTTTTGTCCGGGGGATTAGCCAGCCACGGTAGCAATTGATGCCATGACTAACTGCCCTGTCCTGCATGCAGAATATGTCTAGTTAAATTGGGCCCAAGGAAACACTGGGCTATTGCATGCGGGGTTGAATATTGCAAGCATGAAGCAGGCAGGTTCTGCACAGGACAAGAAGGATGGTCCAGGAAGAAGAGTTGGTCAGGGCGGTGGAGTCCGAGCAATAACTAGAGACCGGAAAATTTCGCAGGTCTAGTCCAGGGTGGCGACGAGGCAAGTTGGTGCTGCGGCCTCGTTAAAAAGTTGCCCGGCACGTCCTGCGCCGACCGCGGTCCTCACACACGGGGCAACTCCCGCCCGCAGTCACGCGCGATTCCCCGGTGTCGCGGGCCGCGCGGGTTCGAGGACTCTCCTGCCGCTAGGGGCTCAGATTCAAATACTCTACTTTTGTTCTGCTTGCAGGCCCAACCAAATGTCTACGACTACTTAAATATTTACCTTAATTATATTCGGCTCTAGGGATCAAATTCAAATACTCTACCTTTATTCTGCTTACAGGCCCAACAAAAAGTCTAGGACTACTAAAACATTTACCGTAATAATATTCGGCTCTAGGGCTCAAATTCAAACACTCTACCTTTGTTCTGCTTGCAGGTCCAAGCAAAAGTCTACGACTACTAAAATATTTACCATAATTTTATTCGGCTCTAAAGTTCTAGTAGACTGCAATAAATATTTACACAGAAAAACTACTATTAATAGTTTTTTTTTACGTCCAGTAAGGAAAATATTTGTATAAAACAAAATAAAGGCGATTATAAATTTTTTTCTCTGGACTGGTTCTCGCTTCCATGCTTTCTTTACTAATTACGATTTTTTAAACAATCACCGTATTCTTGCGATAGGTTTTTATTCCAGATAAAAGTTTGTACAAGTATACAAAAATTGATAAAACCTACATTATCAAAAAAAACTATTATTTTTTACTGTAGTGAAATTTCTGCAACTCTAAATTTTGTTTTGTTTAACAAATAATTTCTTAAATTAGGAAGGAGCTAAGAGAGGTTGGAATGAGACAGCAGCTAACGAACACAGAGCATTGGCTTGATTATGCAAACATTTTTGAAGTCTACACACAAAAAAAATTCTGTACTTTTACAAAAGCTTCCTTTAGACACAATTTGCCAACATATAGTTTGCAATTCTACAAGAAATATATCGTAACGTTTTACAAATCAAGGGTATGGTTAATTGGCAAATATGAAATACTTTTTCGAGTTAATAATGAGTATTTCTAACAAAAAATGGCGCATAATTTTATATTTAAATTGATTTTTGATTCAAGCATATTTAAAAAAAAAATTAAAAGGCAATTGGATATTCAATAATGGAACTTTATTTGGTTTTATTATGTTTATTAATACTGGAAAGCTATTCACGGAACTATTGTAGGTAATGATACAACACAAAGCATAAATGCCCGGGTAATAATCCGAACCCAGATTTACCGCAAACACTATTTTGTATTGATACAGTTGTTTCGTGTAAAAGTACTAATTTACAAATATCTTATAATTTAACATGTATATTTCTGTTCCTTTTACAAAAACAAAAAAAAACCGACAGTGTAACCTGCAGTACCTTCTAGAAAATAACGCGGATTTAGTATGTTCCGACTTACGTAAGCAGAGCACCATTCCGGTTTCATTGGGTGCACCAGAACGTACTGTGTACTTTTACTGCTGGCCTTTACACTGGCGCCTCACGTCACTGTAGCAATTCCGTGCTCGAGACGCTACAAATTGCGTTACGGTAATTTCTCTCAGCTCAACCCTCCTGACCGAGGACTCCAGCGAGTTTAATTTCACCCCTCACTCCCCCCTCACCATTCCAACCAACCATTTCTCTCTAGTCGCAGTAACATCTGCAAAGCAAGGCAACCTTTTAAAAGAGCGTCATAACTTCATGAATGTTTTATGATACCCAACCACTATTTTCACCCCATTTCCATTTGCCCAAGTTGCTGTTTCATCACCATAGCTGTTTTACTTTTTTTATTATTATTTTACTGCACGGAGCTTTATACAGTAATTTTCCCAGCTTCGTTAATTAGTGGGCGACCTTCATTAAATTTTCATTACACAGCCACTCGTAATTAGAGGCCCCATAATGCGACATGATATTTTACCAAAATGCTAAGCCACAACCGTATTTCCATCACTAACAAAACAGTTCTGTGAGTCCCCATGGAACTTTTGATATGGTTGGAATAACATGCTTGGCACGGAGTTAAGGATTATTTTTTAGGGTACGGCGTGCTGTGACGTAGTTGAAGTCACTTTTTCCCTCGCCATCGCCATATTTGTTCCGCCCAAAACACTGCTAAATTGTGCTTGATAACGTCTGATGATTGTTAGTGAATAGAAATCAGAATATCCACCATTAAAGATAATCACTTTCATAAAAAAAAAGGGTAGTTTAAAACTGTTTCCACAACGCAAACACCACACTGCAGCCAATCTTTCGGGCGTCCAACTAATATGGCACAACAATTAGCTTAAAAAAAAAAGCTTTACACAGTTACCATATGATCAGTCATGGCCGCTCTACGCCCGTTAGAAGTGAAACTTCATAGATAAGACGGACAGGAAATTTGCAGGGCACACAAATATTTGAAACACGTATACAGTAGGTAAACTGCTCCCTGATGATGGCGACTGCAATGTCGACCGAAACGTCGGCGAATTATCCGCCAAGTACGCGGCTACAACCCAGAAGCCAATCTAATTTTTTCTACTGTGGTTTTTACTGCCATTAACCTCCAATAACAAATAAATAGTGATTGTGAGTTGAGTTTAAAATGAAATGCCTTTATAGATTCTCTATTACGTACATACCATCCATTTGAGATGTACAGAGGTAAACATATAAACCCGGACAGGGTTCTGTTGGCGCGTGCATTCACCGCGGCGTGGATGCGTGCTGGGGGCTTATCGCGCGGGACCGCCGCTTGACTGCGCTGATAGCGCTGACAGGCTGCGCTCCGAACACCGGGAAGCCTAAGATGTACATCGAGTTCTGTCCCTGCCCGAACACGCCTTGATATTCACCTTCGGCCAACCTCGGGACTTGTTTTATTTTTGCGCAGGAAAAATGAATTCAAATATTAAAAGTGTGGTCGGTTAGGTTAGCTACATTAAAACACTATGGACGGTTAGTTAGGTTAGTATAGCTACATTAAAATAAACAGAGAAATATAAATATATGTAAATAAACCTGAGGTTGGCCGAAGGTGAATATTCGGGCGTGTTCGGACAGGGACAGAACTTGATGTACATCTTAGGCTTCCCCCTCCCCTACATTCTTTCCCTTCTTTATCCCTTATTCTTCGTGCTGCTCCCTCCCCTTTCACAAGCTCCGCCCAAGTGACCGTCATCTGCGATCGGGTTCTGCGCACATTGGCTGTGGTGTTGTTCCAGGTGAATTCTAAACTGATACTAAAGTACTTGATACTCGAATAGTGTACTCGTTTGCAGTACTCGATACAGGCGAGTATCAGTGACAAAGTAGCAGATTGATACTCTGCAACCCAGCTCTTAGGCTTCCCCCGAACACCAGCTGACAGGACCGTGCAGGTACTCACGACACCGCGCCTCGCACTGTCGGCGGGGCGAGTCGAAGCGATGTCTGGTCGGAGCGTGACGGACAGCGCGACGCCGCGGAGTGGGGCGCTCGATGGCTCCGCCTTCAGAGGCGTACAACCGGGAAGCTTTTTAAACCGTAGCGTCGCATTGTGTTTTCAAATTATCCTGTTGCAATGAGTCTGCCTGCGAAGTTTGTCGGTGGCGTTCAGACTCACCCTGTGTATCAAGACCAAGCCGTTCACAAGTTCATCAGTTTTAAATGCACTAAATAATATATCAATGATCTAAAACGTATTCACCCTCATAAACAAAATTCAATTCTATTGGATTCATTCGTTACTAACAGGAACCATTGGGGCTGGGGGAGAGGGTAAGATTTTTTTTTTTTTTTTTTCAAAAATTGAACGTTTTAAAACACAAATTTCAAATGTACTTTATTTTTATCTTTCGATAGCAAATATAAAAAAAGATAGTTTCGTGGCCATCATTCGCGTTGTGAAGTGAAATTTCATACTTCAATAATCCAATTTAATGATGATACAAAATACTCACGAATTTACTTGAACGATGCAACTAAACAATGAAATACACACTGGAGGTTCACAGTTGTAACGACCACAACGACCACAACGACAAAAAAAAAACCGCGGAGTGTTACAGTTGTCGCTGACGCTCTAGTCTGTAGCCAACACCGAGCTCTCCACTCCCGAGATTTACACTTTCCGTTACGCTGTGATGAATCACTACCTCGACTTGACTTCACTTGAAAGGAATCCCTGTCCATTTTTTTTTGCCGCGAAGTGGCAACACTCCCTCGGTTAGCGGGGTGCGGGCATCGAGAATTGGGTGTGTGTGGGGGAGGGGGGGGGGGGCTATGTCTACATGATCATCTTAACAAGTTTGCAGGCATACGAACACAAGTACAAAAAATTAAACACTACATAAACTGCATTCCGAATTATCGAACATAGTTCTATAATTTGTGAGGCAAGCCCGAATTTTACTTTTTAAATTTTATTTTAGAAGGTAGCTATATGAACTAAAAATAGTTTCATACAACTTTTTATCGAAAGAAGAGTTTAACTCATAAATTAAAGTTCACTACTTCAGACCACAAACCTGTTAAATTTCCAAGGGAAATAATTCTCTAACTTATTTAAAGTCATGTTTTGCAACGGCGTCGTTTTTTTGTTAGACAGCACCTCCCGAAAAAGTCTTCTTGTTTGGGACGCCCCTTTTTAAATAATTGTGTTTCATGGAAGTGACTGCGTTTTGACGACGGAGATTCTAATTCATACTTACTAACCATCATCAGACGTTATCACTGTGGAGACCTGTAAAATTCGCGATTTCAAATCCCTACAGGATAGACTCCATGATCCTCTACGCACTCGTGCAAATTACATCTGCTGATTGCTGGTTACCGACTCGTGTAACACCTGTTGACTGGAATGATCGTGATTCGCTAATTCTTCTGTTTAAAAATTTTTCAATTGGCCCAGAGTCCTTCAGACAAACTGTGGCCCAATCACTGAAGCAAAATAATGTCAAAAAGTATTTGGACTCTGTCCTATAGCGAAATGAATCCGCGAATTTTACAGGTCTCTAGTTATCAGGCACTGTTTCCGGTAACCCTCGGGAGGGGGGGGGGGCGGAAGAACATGGAGAATGCGAGGTTGAAAAGCGACTTGAACGACGGCACGGCATGCCGCCCGTGTACTGGAGATGCAATAAGGAAAGCTCTCGTCTCGCTCGCCCGCACCGAGGTCGAGCGTTGTTTTCGCCAGATCCCGTCCACGATGGGCGTCGTCGCCAAGCAAGACACGACCTCCCTCTCCCTCTCCCTCTCCCTCCCTCTTCCCCTCTCTCTTCCCCCTCACCCCTCCCTCCCCCAGCCCGGTCACTCCCCTCGGCGGTGAGTGACGCTACAAAAGGCCGTCTGCTGAACGCGGCAGAGATACCATCTGCGACTGGCCAGCCCCCCCCCCCCCTTTTGCCCAACTCCCAGGGGTGCCAATTCCTCCCTTCACCAATTATTATGGCGCATTTTCCCCCTCTCTTGAAAAAAAAACGTCCCCCCCGCCCTCCGGCCAGGGGCATTTAAAAAAAAGAGCAGATACTTACCCAGGATTTCGAATTTGATAGTTGTACCGACCAGGTGGTCCGGGTGTCCCGAACCATGCAATTTTTTAAAAATTTTCAAAATTGTCTTTCAATGCAAATATACCACAAGAATATTAAGCGAAATACTGCACTTTAGAGGGAATAATGTCTATTTTCCCAAAGAGCTTGAATTTACAATACCCCCCCCCCCCCTAAAATATTTTCTCAAGTTTCGCAGTTCGCGCCATACATCCCCATTTGTGGACAGCCCTGAATGACCCCCCCCCCCCTTCCCCCAACCAACAGGGACAAAAACACGTGACTAGCTATCATTGGTGAATCCACGGCTAAAGTCTCTTCAGAGAGTTGAACGTCTAGGAGTCCGTGTATAAAGGTCATTCATGTTCAGCTGGATAATTAATTACGATACCCATTGATTTCTTCATCACCAAATGAATGTTTGAAAACCAGTTAGATTGTTTAGTGAAAAAAATGAAAAAACATAGTCCATATAATTTTTATGACAGATACATACGTTCTGCAGAGCTTCAGAAAAAAAAACTGTGATACTGTGTTTTGATGCACCCAGACACCGAATTTTTCGCAAAATAAAAAAAACATGCCTCTACCAAAGCCCTGACGCAATATTCAAGACTATGTGATAAGTGCAGAACTTCACATGGTTTGTATTCCTGGCTGCATCTGTATAAGGAAACCGAATTTAATTTATACATCTAGAAATTTAAAAAAATAATCACGGATTAATTTTGCGATATGCAAAAATTTCAAATAACTAAAGTGTTTGTCCTGCTTATAAGAGGCCTTCAACCAAAGAAACATCTAATCACAGTCTGGCCAGTTGACACTTCTCATTAATCACCAGCCAATGAACTGGTGCCTTATGCCCGTCTGCACAAGAACATGTGTTGAGGAGTTCATCCTGGAGGTCATTGAACCGGCGAATTTATCCCGTCCCTACTTATACCGGACGACCAAATTACGTAAGATAAAAAAAAAATTCCAGAATAGTGTCTCATCGCCAAAATAATTTCTAGGTAATTCGCAAAGTCCGCGTGGAAGTTTCTTTGTCAGATTCACTTCTAATTCATGTATTTTTACAGTAAAGAATATTTAAACGTGACAAGATGGCGACTCAGAATCATAAAGTTTCACACTGGCGAGTTGCCAAAGAGAGAAATGCACGAAAAAAGGTTACTATTCCAAACAACTTTTGTTTATTAGTTTTTCTTAATTAACGATGGATTTTTAAATTATCTGTGGTTCAATAAACATAATATAAAGCCTGATGCACGCACCGTTCACTCGTAAAGCTGGTTTCGTGTTTCATTGTTTTCTATACTAGCTGTAGTACCCGGCTTCGCAAGGAAAAATAACGATTTTTAACGGAATTTTTTTGGACGTGATAACGTCTTATAAATCGACGAACGCCAGCATGACTCATTGTCACGTTCCGCCTGAGCCGAGCGTGCAAGAACCGGCCAACCACCGTGCGAGAAAATCTTCTATAATATCAACCAGGTTAAGGCGGGCTTTTTTAAATCAGCAATTTAATTTTTTTTTATTTATTTGTCCAATTTCGTCATTTCAAATTAACAATTTATTGACATTGATTTGATTTCAGTTTATTTTTATAACTAATGTTCGTGATTATATTTAAACCAATTATTTTAATAAAATTTGCAAAATCTGTAAATAATATTTGAAAATTAAAAAGTATGCAATTTTTCATCAATGTTTTACTATGACGTTATCACGTAAAATTATCGTCCGTAAACCGACTTTACAGACAACCCCCTTTTTTTGTTTCTTTCAAGTATCGCTACACAATACTCGGTAAGTTGTGTTGCCATATATATGCCAGAGAACACGAAAGATGTATACACACATGTATAATATAATGAAAATATAATAATTTGAAACATTGTAATTTAAAAAAAAAAAATTGTGATGAGAATTTTTGAAATAAATTTTCTTGTATTTCATAAAGAACAGTTATAATTTTTGCAAACAATTTTTTCTACCTATACTAATAAAGTTGAAATTGAACGCGCTAATCTCTGGAACTACCAGTCGGATTTGAAAAATTAATTTTGCATTTGATAGCCCAATTCTTGAGAAAGGTTATCGGCTGTTTAACATCACGCTATGACCCTTAGGAGCAAAAAAACGCTAAGCGAAAACGACGTAATAGCGCGCACGGGCGATGCGATGTGGTGGGAGGTGAGAAACGATACTGGTAGTTCCGTAGATATATTAGTATAAATAATTTTACTAACAAAATAAAGCTGATATTACTATTTCACTTTTATTTCCAAATTTTAATGACAAACTTTAATATTCTTCTGCCAAGAAAATAGTTCTTAAACCTGACTTTTTTTTCTGTTTTGATTATTTTGTTTAATTCATCAAAGAGTTCGAGACTTTTGCGTGAAAATGAATCGGAAGATGAACGTATGAATAGGTTGGATAGTCAACGGGACATTACCGAACAAAACCGGCTTAGGGAATCGAGTGCTGAACGTTCTCAGCATTTTGATTGAACAGAATGTACGAACTTCCGCAAAACGTGCTCGAGAATCAAGCGTTGAACGCTCACAGCGTTTAACCCAGAAACGAGCGAGGTCAAATGTTATTAGAGCACGTAGCTAAACCAAATTACTAAATTTGGCAATTGTTTATGACTATAACGTAGATAAATCCAAAATAAAAGACGTTGACATTGGCAAAAGGAATAATTAGAGACAGGAAAAATTCGCGGTTTCAATGACCTCTAGGGTAGACTCCACGATCCTCTATGTTCTGGGATAAATTGCACCTGCTCATTGGATACTGACTCGTAACACGCGTTACTTGGGATGCTTGTGATTTGATACTTCTTTTGTTGAAGGTTTTTCATTGGCTTAGAGTCCTTCAGTTAAAGGGTGGTCCAATCACTGACTCAGCATAAAGGTTTACGAGTTTGGAGTTTAGCCTACCGCGAAATGAATCCGCGAATTTTTCCGGTCTCTAGGAATAATATTTGCAACAAATGGCAAGCATATAAATTTTCACACATACACACACACACATATATGTGTGTGTGTGTGCATAAAAAAATTCACGCGTGAAACACAATGTAGATAAAGCGAAGCACACGTTAATTAACTTGTTTTTGTTCTGCCGAGCCAATATGTAAGATGTGGGTTTGAGAAAAAAAAACAGCAGAGGTACCTACTTGTGACTTACTGGGCGATACAAACATATATATATAACGGATAACAAGAAATATACCAACAGCGTGTTTTTTTTTTAAATAATGGGAAAAGGCCACTGGCAGACGCAAAGCCAGGCATGCCTTAAGGCCACACGCCACACTGCCAGGTCGGGAGTCTCGCCCACAGATGGCAGCACCGGCTGATCGATACGGCGCGGCGCCACAGCGTCCCCGGCGACTGCAGCAAGGAGGGGGGCCACCCTCGCAAGCCCTGTAGTCCGTCTCACACGAGCACCCACCGCAGTTTACACGCCCATAAATCTATTTCTGCGCGTTATTCATGTCCGGACGGGGCGCTCGTATGCAACTTGCAGTTAAATGGTTATTCGATCGGGCGATCGCTGCCTCGCTAGTTCACGATCTGGCAATGCAATTTCATTATGAAAGTGGAAGAAGTAGCTTGCGTAAGGGTTCAAGTATTAACAAAAATAAAATAAAATTCTACATATAGCAAGTTTCTATCAATAGGTAACGTTACATAAAATATTTTTTTATTTATCTACAGTACTCAGGTATCTTTTCAGTACAATATGTACGATTTATATATTTCCGGCTTGGTTTTGGTTAGGTTTGTGGTGTAAAGTGTGTGTTTATGTGTCATAGATGTACTTTCATTCACTGTTCGGATTAAACTGTTGTTTATTTTCTTGCCCATTAATCCACGCTCTGCAAAAAAATGTTTGAGTGATGTACCTATATATAAAATATATAGTTAAGAACTGATTCAAGTAATGAAAACATTATTCATTAACTAAGACATAATATAACTAAAATTTAATATCACGTGGTTTCTTGAAATAACATAACCTCCCCTCCCCCCCCCCCCCCCAACTGTATGACAACGTGCATGAGCCGAGTTGCCAAGATAGTAGATAGTAGTTCTGTTCAAAGTAAGAATACTTGCACGGTGAAAGAGTGGCCCACACTCTAAGTGCTTACAACGATCACGCGTTAAAAAAAAAAAAATAAACAGTGCATTCACACAAATTTGTAATTAAATTTTCCTGACTTTACCCTGATGTTACCTCACAAAATTTCTACATTTACCTGAGAAATTATACAAAATAATAATTTATCTATATAGCAGTTTTTTTTTTTTTTTAAGAATTAAGAACACTCAGCCTCCATCGTCCCCGTAGATGGCATAGTTCTCTCCTTTACCTTATTTCAAACATAACCTTTGCGTACGCCATTATAGCATGTATGACTATGCAATAAAACATCTGAAAAAAATGCTTCCACAGTCTGGGTGATGGCAGAATGTAGTATGAAATTTCCCCCTCAAAAAACGATAGTTGAGAAATTTCCGTGACTTTTCCAGCATCTAAAGTAAGTTCCCCTAGAAATTCCAACTTCCCTGAATTTTCCATTGATTTCCCCTGACTTTCCAAAATTTGGATTCCCTGAAATACAGATTTGAGCATACGTAAGGGGAAAAAAACACTTCAGTAAAAAAAATGTCAAAAAAATTACAAAACTGTATTTAAAAAAATTGGTTTGATATTTTGTTGTGAGCTGAAATGTTTCATGACTTTAGCAAGTCTCATCCTCAGTTTGCAGTGTTATTAAACTCTCTCTTTACAATGCAAGCTATCAGCCATTAGCGCTGTCCTTGTTTGGAAGTGTGTTATTTTGCCAGATATACGCCATATAGCACAACCGTCTTAGAAACATACAGTGAAAATTTTCTAGAAATTATCTGAAACCATTATATTTTTTTAAAGGGAAATTTGGAATGAGAATTTTGGAAATATGTTTCTTGCTGTAATTCATCGAGAGCATCATCTGATAATATTCCATTTCTTCTTCTAAGGTGACGTAATTGAAAAACCGTATTTGTCAACAAATATTTTATAACATTTAATATTAAATATTTCGGCTCTGTTGATCATGGCACATAATAATTTCATGGGATGCCTCGTTACTGAAAGTGACCGACTGCTACAAATAATTTCTCCTGTGCAATAATAATTGGTGTTTTAGCATAGAATTATTATTATTTTTTCTTTCAGAACGATTAAAAACTGTACTCAGTATACGATATCTTTATGGTCTCATAAAATTTTTTATCAAATTGCACAAAATGTACGGAATAATAAAACTTGTTAACTTCAGGATGGCACACAAACTAACGTTTGTAATGTTGACAAGCCGGGGCAGTATATCAGTCCGCCATTTGCTCTGCAACCGGGAACCCAGCGTCAAGACTCTCTCAGCCAGTCACGGCGCGCTGCATTAAGGGCGCCACACACGATCAGTCCAAACTGACAGTTTAGACTTGACAGTCGGAACTGAACAGCCAGAACTGCCGTGTGTGTGCAAGGACGTTGGACTGAACAGTTTGAACTGATGGACTGACGGATTGATAACTTTCCATCATATCGGACTGTGCTCGAAAGCCCACAGTCAGAACTGCCGTGTGGTGGTATAGACATACCGTCAGTCCAAACTGTCAGTCCAAGCAATCAGTCCATTTAATCAACAGCTGAGCTTCGTAGCAGACGTCTTTGTTTATATAATCTTAGTTTGCTTTAGTTCTAGGGTTGTGTCATAGAAAAGGGAGAGATATAGTTTGTGTTTATTGTGAAATAGATTTATTCCTCTGAAATGGCTTCCTGGTCGAAAGATTTTCTTGCTAATTTTATAGAGTTGTGGCATGAACATGAATGTTTGTGGAACATCAAAAGTAAAGATTACCACAACATTAAAAAGAATACCTAACCACAAGACTGATCGTGTGTGGGGAAAGCTTCAGTTCAGTCTGAACTGAGCGCATGGACTGATCGTGTGTGCAGAGAGCCTCAGTTCATTCCAAACTGTAAGTTCCGACTGAACAGTCCGAACTGATGGTTTGGGCTGACGTGTGTGGGGGGCTTTAGCTCCGAGAGTCAGGCCCCGGCTTATAGAGGAGGCATAGGGGAGGGGGTCGTGTGGTTGAGAGCCCGCTTGGAGGCGGAGAAGTCTGCAGACAAAGGGAACGCTGCAGTGCGAGGGTGACGCGGTGATTGATGCAGCTTGGAAGGGGTGAATTCTCTCTGTCTCTCTCTCTCTGAGAGCTCTCGCAGCTAGACTCCAGCCCGCATCGCAAAACAATCCGCGGTCCCCCCTCCACCCCGCCGGAACTCAACCACCTCCCCCCCCCACCCCAAGTGTAAAAACCTTCCCCTACTGTGCTGCTTTCCCACGGGGCGTCGAGACATCGGCGGGAACTAACTTCGCCCGCATCTCTCGTCTAGTGACTGCGCGCCCCTCGCTCCCCGGGGAGTGTGCACACCCTGTACACAACACACACTGTTCAAGACAGGCATCACTAGAGGCCCCGTCACTCCCGTCTTATTTCTGTCCGTGACTATATTTGACAATGGAGTTGGAGGGGAGGAATAATATCGCTTGCACAAATTTTCTCCAACAAAGTCGGACGAATAACCTAAAATGTTTTGAATCGTGTCACACTATCAAAGTTTATTTTCTTTTTTACTATCTTTAAAAGATTTGTGCAATGGGAGTGCATGACTTGATGTAAGACATACATGTGCTTAGCAATGGCGTATGTCCAAAAGCTTACAAGTTATTTTTTTTTACTACGCCATTAATTACAAACTTTTCAATTTCAAACATAATTTTTAAAATTAAATAATGTGCTGGATGGTAGTTTTGAACTTATGAATTTTGTGCAACTCACATTAATACGGGTTTCATTTATTTCTAATAAGTAATTATACACACATAAATTGCTTTTTACATATATTTATGCGTGCGATATTGATATTAAAATTATTTTAGTTATTTCGCCTTTAAAGGCTTGCTTAACACCCACGTGCTCTACATCAATCCAAAGACTTGTTGTGACAGAAAAGGACATCATTTCCGTTTTCGCTAGAACTGATTTTGATTGGCTGATTGCATCCGACATTCAACATGTTTTAGAAACCACTCTAAATTAAAAATACTTTATGGAAACCTAAGTCATCCAGCTTGTCTAACTTTGTTTGATAAAATATATTGGACGGTGTTGGAAGCGAAAGTTAGACAGCGTGACAGCGCCTAAGGCCATTTGTCTTTCGCGAAAACATATAAAAAATTACGTTCTTTAAATAATTCATGCAATTGAGAGTTTTGATTTGATACAATTTTTTTGTACATACGCCATTTCATGGGTAAAATCCAAGAGCGCAAAAAAAAAAAAAAAAAAAAAAAAAAAACCCAACGAAAACTTAAATTCACAAAGAACAAGCATAAATCAGCTAATGTCGAACAGATGAACTCAGCGTTTGTATGGACAATAATTTGTGTTTATATTGGAGTGAAAGATTTTTGCAGCCAGTAGATGAATATCGTAATCACATGGTAACGAAAGTAAGTACACAGAAAACAATTTTATTGTACTTTAAGAAAAGATTCCTTTGGAAACCAGTTGCTAAGAAATAATTTGTGATACTACAAGAAAACTAAAGTAAAATTTTACAACACAAGTGGAAACGTGGCGGATTTTGCCGTGAGCCGGTGTTTTCTTCGTATGCTCCCAACAGAGCATTATTTCAATGCCCCATCTCAACCTCATTCCATTCCCTCAAGTGTCTACAAATACCTGGTGAACCAATCACAAAAGCTCTTTCACGGACCTCACATGCTAATTTAGTCACAACTTTATTTGTTTATTAATGGCTTTACCTCGTCGTGTAGCACAGAGGACAGCCACGCCGTGATTGGTGGAACTCCTAGCCGCGTCTGCCGCACGATGCACAACGTCGACGACTCCTCATTCATTAAATTCAGTTCATGATTCACTACACGTCAAATCATGTTTGCTATCGTTAGAGACCTGAAAAATTCGCGAATTCATTTCGCGATAGGCTAAAATACAAATAGTTATACCTCAGTGCTGCCTCTGCTATTGGCTCACAACTCACCTGGATGACGCTGGGCCAATGAGAAACACCCAACCAAAGCTTTATGGAATCACAGGCTGCTACGTTGGGACGTCTCACAAGACAGCAGCCAATGAGTGGGTAATATTTGACCGAGTGTATGTAGAACTATGGAGTTCATCCTGCAGGTCATTGAACCCGCGAATTTTTCCTGTCCCTAGCTATCGTATATGTTTAAATTTTATACAGTTTTTAAAACATGCTAATCATTTTTTTTTAATTTTCTTTGTTATTGTTTTTTTTATTTGGGTAAACCTATTTATATGCGTTTTGTTTCATTAGAACGTTACACGCATTTTGAAAACATTTGTGCGATTAATAGGCGGACAAAATGGTATGAGTTTTAAGTTCGTCACGTAAAATAAGTCAATAAGAAAATATGTAGGCCTATATCATTGGTGCATAGACCTTCCGCTACGTTGCAAAATGTTTCAAGCTATCAAAAAAATTATTTACGGACAACGTGAGAAATAACTAACTTTTTAAAGTAAGCATAACTAGATCTCTTTATTCGAGATCTCAGTCAAAACACTATTTTTTAAAATAGTAAATCTCACTAAAATTATTTCAAAGTTATATTTTACAGAGAAATGTTATAGCTAAGGTGTAATGAAGGCCACCTACAAAGTATTATTCTGTTAGTTGAATAAAAGTTTTGGTTCAGGATGGACATATTAGATTTTTCTCCCCCAGATTAAAAATGCATCGAAACACTTGATAGAATATTCAAGAAAAATTTAAAAAAAAATTATCGGGCAAGCATGATATGTACGATATATTTTTTTTCCGACATTGCTTTTTGTTAGGTTAGTACAGTTGAGAGCGTGTCTCAGTGTCATAAACTGTTCAAGGTAATTCATTCACTGTTCAAGGTAAAATATTGGTCATATGCGTGTACAGAAATTCAGTTGGAGTAAAACTTTTGAGCGGTGTACATGAAAGAGGAAGGTGTTTTCATCTACTAAAGGCTTTCAGACTTAAAAAGCGCGAAGGCAAAGTTTCATAAAGTGAACACTCTTCGGATAGATGAAAATAATTAGATGTTCACAAAGTAACGCAGGGACAAGGAGAAATTGTTGGCAATTAATTTTCCGGAATGACGTATACATATATTTACGATAAAGTGCAACATTGTGAAGAGAGCCAGTACGTGTTTGTGCATTTGGGATAATATTGAAGCTTTTTAAATAAAATTTGTAAGAAAACAAATGGTTATCTCGACTTAATGTTTTGTTTAGACTGTAGATAGAGTATTAAATGGTGAAGCGTAGGAATAGGTTCTTTTCCGTCTTACGTAGCATTTGTTAGATTAATAATTTGGGAGGAAGTAGCGTGTTTAACTCTAGTACTGTACTCGTATATAGTCACTTAAGTGATCATCAGGGGGCGTACCAAGCGTATTTGGTGCCAAATGAAATTTTATGGTAGCGAAAAAATCCTGAAATATATTTTGTAGACTTTAATGGTCATAACAAGAAATAATCGCATCTTAAAAGACTTGAGACGATTAGAATAACACCATTTAATTATTTCTACGTTACTAGGAATTTTTGCCGTAAGAATTGTGTCGATGGTTGCCAAATTGTCTGCTAGAATGCGTTGGAACGGGTCGTTACCACAACGCAGAAATACCACAACGCCGAATGTCAAAATTGACCACAACGCCGACAGCTAGAAAACTGCTGTGTACCACAACGCCGAAATAACAACTGAATGAATTTGTGTGTGTTTCCTAAATGTACCTTAACACCTAAATACAACAATCAAACCTAACCTTACCTAACCTAACCTAGCGTAATATAACCTAACCTAACTTAACCTAGTCTATCCTAGCCTAACCTAGCCTAACCAAGTCTAACCTAACCAAGTCTAACCTAACCAAGTCTAACCTAACCAAGTCTAACCTAACCTAGTCTAACCTAACATTTGTAGCAGTCCTGCAATGACATTTTTCGGCGTTAGTGTATTTCGGCGTTGTGGTAATTCGGCGTTGTGGTAATTCGGCGTTGTGGTAATTCGGCGTTGTGGTAATTCGGCGTTGTGGTATTTCGGCGTTGTGGTGCATCCCCCGTTGGAACCCGTTTCTAGCCTTGCGCAGGAGACCGTTTATTTAAAACTGCTGCCGATCTGATCTTCTACTGGGACTCGGTTTGAACACGTTCTGGAATATGGCCCGCGAGTTAGGTTACGGTTGTATCCCAACAGGGCAGTGCTCATTCGATGCCTTAGCCGAACGTCTTGGATGTACATCATGTTCTGTCCCTGCCCGAACACGCCCGAATATTCACCTTCGGCTATACTAACAGAACTAACCGTCCATAGTGTTTTAAAGCGTTTTAATGTAGCTAACATAACCGACCACTTTTAATATTTGAATTCATTTTTCCTGCGCAAAAATAAAACAAATTCCGAGGTTGACCGCAGGTGAATATTCGGGCGTGTTCGGGCAGGGGCAGAACTTGATGTACATCTTAGGCTTCTCCTCGGAATACCTCCCCCAAACGCCCATTGAAATGCAGACAGCGAACTGCGGATAAGACACGCTGCTGGAGCGGCGGCAGCATGTCGGCAGCGAGTAAGAGGAACAGCGTGACAAAACAACAGTTGACAATCGCCAGACCGCGGCGAGACGGGCGAGGCGCAAGGCCGCGGCTGCAGACGGCGACAAGCCGACACGCAACCACGCCCTCACGCTGCGGAGCGTGAACCACGGAGTTGGGAACTGAGCAGTGACGTCACTTTTGAACCTCGCCATCGCCATATTGCTCCGCCCTCAAAAACGTAACGGAAATAGTGCTCGATAATGTCAGTCCTTTTTCGTAGTAAGGACGATTAATTAAATAATCATTCTTTAAGCTTAAAATGCATTTCCCCCCCCCCCCCCCAATCGAGCAAGGATCTAACCAAGGACTTAAATCGATCGAATATATCAGTAACAAAATAGATAATTTTTAAAAATGAATTTTGGAATTTTTCTCGAATGTATAGCTAAATAATTACAGATTTTGAAGAGGGTTAAAAAAAAAAAGGTAGGACGCGATAAAATCCAATATGGCCGCCGGGGTTCAGATCATACTGAACTAGAGGCATACACACCCGAACATGGCCGAATCCTCACGAATGACAAGCCAACAAGCCATTAAGCCATATTCTCATAAGAAATACAATGCACCAGAATCGGCTACTATACACTACTAAGTCTGATGATGGTTAATAAGTATGAATTAGAATCTCCGACGTTAGAGACAGTCACGTTTATAAAAAAAGACATTTAAAACAGTTTCCACGATGCAAACACTATACTTCAACCAATGTTATTGGCGTCTAAGCAATACGGCGCAACAATTAGCTAAAGGGAAGGGGGGAAGAACGATTTCACAGTCACCATGTAATCATGCCGACGTGGCCACACCCTAGTGAAAACAAGGGGATTGACGACAGCAAAATGGGGGTAAGAGCTTACAAGCATTAACTACCCTACTCCCAATACACGTTAATTTGAGGATAAAAGTATGAGTATTGAAAACCATAACTTCAGTTTTAGTTTCAGGCATACGCCTGCACAGTTGCATGTGGCGGTCATGCTTATTTCATTGCTACCAAAATAATTCAACACTGTCAAAAAAAAATTTCCAAAGTACAATAGTTTGCAATTATACTCAAACTAGCTGCCCGACCCGGCTTCGCACGGCTATACTAATGGAAAAAAAATAAGCCACATCTCCCATTTACAGTAATGATAAATAAACAAAATGAAAATTTATTACAATGCTGTATAATGTACCGGAGAGAAAATGAATAGCACCGATGGTTTCCCGACTCGTGCACGCAACGTACAACTGATGTACCCGTACTTCGCTACGGCAGTCTACAGGCAGATCACTAGAGACCCGGAAATTTCGCGGATTCTTCTGGCTTCAGGATAGAATTCAAAGTTATAGGTGTGCTCGACCCATGTTTACTTTTCCATTGGTTGATTTCTTAGCGAGAACATTTTTATCCTTGTTATTTGGCACTACCTGATTCGCTTACTGCTCTCCCAGCTGGGCATCATTGGCTGACGGTCGTAGACGGGCGTGTCCAAACAACTGCGTGCCAATCATGAACACAGTGCGAGAGTGTGAAGGTTTGCATTCTAGCTTGTGACTAAATGAATCCGCGAAATTTCCGGGTCTCTACAGATCACTCTTGCGCCGCTCATTATACATGCCCCTCCTTGTGGGTACGTCACTGCCGCGCGATGCCCGTCGCCATGGAGACGCAGAAGGCATGAACAATGCAAAATCCTGTTCTCATGCAGACAAAGTACCCACTGTTGCCTGGTTTTAACCACCCATGGGATCTAATTTTCGGAAAATGTCATCCTGCGTAACATAGGAACATTACTATAACGTTTTATGTCTGTAAAAAAATATATATACTTGAAAAAAAAGGGCAATAAAAAAAACAAAATAAACACAGAGAGAGGAAAAAAAACAATAGTTTAGGTTTGCGATTTAAAATGATAAAAAGTATTTAAATACTAATTGAACTCTTATGAGGGTACTGATTGCTTCGTTGTTAATATCACACGGGTGTTTTTTACTTGTATGGGAAAATTAAGAATGATAAGGCATCTAGTGCGTGGCAACAATGTTAATAGGCAGTAGGAAATAAACTTCTAGCGCCTGCGGCATTGTCAACACACTTCGTACGTGTACTGCATGTTGTATCTAACCCCCTCCAACGCATTTTATTCTGAATTGGACTTTTAGTAAGGATCCCTAATGTTATTGATAATATAATATAGCCTATAGCCATCCTCGATAAATGTACTATCCAACACTGAAATAATTTTTCAAATCGGACCAGTGGTTCCTGAGATTAGAGCGTTCAAACAAACAAACTCTTCAGCTTTATAATATTAGTATAGATACGTCACACGTTAACACGCCAACACGTTAACACGCCATTCCATAGAACATGAACTATACTAATAATGTCTGTAAAATTTATGTTATTTTATTTAAGTCATCATTTTTTTAAGAAATTTTCTGAGTTTTATTTATGTTCAAAAGTAAATTTCTGATGTTGGCGCGTCTCAACCGCACAGATGTTCCGCATATTCAGTTTATGCCCCTGCGTGGCGCGCGGCAGAGAAAGTAGTTCGGCGTTGCCCCGAGCTACAAGGTGGGTGGGTGGCGGGGGGGGGGGGGGAGAGATGGAGGGGCGCTCACCTGGCCAGGGAAGGATCAATGTCTGCCTCGGGCAGGCCTAATGCCTCCCACCCCCTCCCCACCCCCCTGCCGCATCTCATCGACCGACACAGTGGCGCATCCATCCTTGCGTGTGTGTGTGTTCTGCTCTCGAACACGGTCCGCTATATGTCGCGGGTTCCATCGGGCAGCAAAGACTTGGAGCGTTCATACTAGAGACCGGAAAAATTCGCGAATTCATTTCGCGACAGCCTGAAATTCAAATAGTTATACCTCAGTGCTGCCTCTGCTATTGGCTCACAACTCACCTGGATGACGCTGGGCCAATGAGAAACACCCGACCAAAGCTTTATAAGAATCACAGGCTGCTACGTTGGGACGTCTCACAAGACAGCAGCCAATGAGTGGGTGACATTTGCCCGAGTGTACGTAGAACTATGGGGTTAATCCTACAGGTCATTAAACACGCGAATTTTTCCGGTCCTTAGTTCATAGGTAGGCGACCGGAAAAATTTCGAAGAATTCGATGAACTTCAGGATGACTGCACGCTCGCACGAATAAAGCTGGTTTATTATTCGGCTGCTGACTAGGGAGTCGTCTCTCAACTGATTGATAGGCCCGTCATTCGATACCTCTTTGGTTGGGGGTGTGTGTCTCATTGGCCCAGAGTCTGCATACGAAAAGTGAGCCAATAGCAAAATCAATAAATAAATCCGTAATTTTTTTTTTCGGTCTCTGGTTGTACAGAATGAGTTTGAATTCCACCGACAAATTTCTGCTGCGTGTTGATCCCATCATAATAAATTGAAAACACGTATACGACTCGCGATCTTATAGACTGGTATATATGAAGTCGGAGCGAAACAATTTTATATTGCAAATAATAGAGAGACAATTTAAGATTAGTGGTGCAGCTTTTTTTTCCCCACGTAAATGTACAAATGTACAACTATCTGTAATTTTACATGATTATTATTGTTCCATTTACGAAAACAAATTACAGTGTATATACAAGCAAGTTGTGTCCAGCCTGACGAGAAATGACACCGCGAAAACAATCGTACACATATATATGCACATACACATACTTATATACATATTTATGCATATACAAATATATGCATATACATTCATATAAACAAATATATATTCATATACATAATTATACATATACACATATAAGCATGCACATAAATAAGTATGTACACATATAAGTTACGAGAGCTTTGTACGTGTGCAACCTGGTGTTTTTTTTCCCCTTCAAAACCTAACATATTGTAAGTGTAGGTACTGGATTGGAGAGGCCTGGGTTAGGGAAGAAGACTGTAAGTGCGTCTCAGGCCGAAACCTATACGCCTTATCATTAGAGACCTGTAAAATTCGCGATTTCAAATCCCTAAAGGATAGACTCCATGATCCTCTATGCACTCGTGCAAATTACATCTGCTGATTGGTTACCGACTCGTAACACCTGTTGACTGGAATGATCGTGATTCGCTAATTCTTCTGTTAAAGATTTTTCATTGGCCCAGAGTCCTCCAGATAAACTGTGGCCCAATCACTGAAGCAAAATAATGTCGAAAGTATTTGGACTCTGTCCTATCGCGAAATGAATCCGCGAATTTTACAGGTCTCTACTTATCGTGCATCGTGTGCTTTAATCGGGGATTGGCCAGCCACGGCAGCATCTAGACAGGTTGGGCCCAGGGTCATGCGGGGTGCAGTGTGGCACGCAGTAAGAGCGCAGGGTCGGCACGGGACACACAGACCTGCGCCGGGCAGGAAAGCGTCTGGCGCGAGTTGTTCGGCCGCTTGGTCCCGAGGCTCGCACTAGGTTTGTATCCGCATCCGGACCCCGGTACCACCGAGAGCTGCTGGGACGAACCAGCGAGCCTCCGTCGCCGTTCCGACAGCCGCGAGGGAGGGCAGGATGTTCGTTCCTCGGTTCATTTCGCGATGCCGCGGCGACCCGCGACGAATTCGCGTTGGCGGAAAAAGAAAAACCGAACGGCGCGTCTGCGAGCAAAGAGGAACCCCTCCCCCCTCCTCAACAAATCACTCCATCGATATCAGCCTCATGCATAATGCAATAAGGAAGTGGGGGTTTCTTGTTGATTGCCAATCCGGCGTCTCCAAGGGCGTAGGGAGTGCCAGCCTATCCCACCCCCTCTCCCCCCCCCCCCCACGTCCAAAACCCACACGACAGCCCCCTAAAGCGCACATGAAATGCAAAAATATTTATTACGGACCGCCTTTCCACGCGCCCTTACCTGGGGGGAGGGGGTAGAAGGAACTGTTGCCACTGACGGAAGTCAAAATCTGGGGACGGAAAAATTTAGCGGATTCATTAGGCGACGGGGAAGAATTCAAAAATTTTACGCTGAAGACTCGGTCAAGCACGCTGTGTTGATTGGGTTTCGTTCTTCTTTTTTTTCGTCATTGCTTTTATTTAAAAAGCTATTTCTAAAATCTTAACCTGATAGCACACACTAGCATTTGTTCTTACGCCAAAAAATATTTTCAACAGATATTCACTTAGCGTATTATCCTGGGTGTCAGATGTTCGCGCAAGAGAAGATGATAATTACGACTTGCACGCATTTTTACACACTAAGTGAATATCTGTTTAAAAAAATTGTGGCAGAAGAGCCAAGAGCCAAGAGCCTTAAGATGAGCCTCCAACACTGGGGCCTTAAGTTGTTCTGCGTGTCATCGAGAATACCTAGAGTTTAGTTTCGCCTGCGGGTCGTTGAAGCAACGAGACTTTCCAAGTCCCTAGAATTACATCATAATTCTGTTATTTCCTTTGGTTACACTAATCTAAAAAAAAAAAAAACTCCGAATAAAATTTTCTGATTTAGATGAAAACTTATATATTTCTCACGTACCTAATTGATTGAACTAAAAATGTTCTTATACCGGCAGTTACCCAGCACGTAATAGCTAATCGGAAAATGAGACATTCAAAAACACGGCTGCTACAGATAAGTAGAAATAGACGCTTCACATACGGGCTCAAATTGATTCGCAAGATGATTGCGCTTGGGGGTAGCAGACAAAGAGTCATCTTATAGCATGAAATAAGCAGAAAACTTTATAATATTTATAAGGTTTTCTTCTTAAACCTTTGTTTTGGGGTTATTGTCATCATGTCCGTTTCGCAGTTACGATTGGCCACACGGCGAAGGGGCGTGGCTACACATGTAAAGTGCACAGGCATGCCCACGGGCTGTAGAAAATGCCGCACCCTCCACTCACTCACTAAGTGCTGTATCAGCTCCTGCAGCCAAGGGCGTACGCAGGGCGGGAGATAGTCCCCCCCCCCCAAAAACCCACACACTCAGAGAAAAAAATGTTATGTACACTTATAAAAAAGATTCATTTAGTAACCAGGTGCCAAGAAATCGTTTCTAATACTACAAGAAAGACATAGTAACTTTGTACAACTCATGGATACGGTTATTTTTACACATATTAAAAACGTTTTTCAAGATAATACCGGGTAGTTTTTACGCAAATTGGCGCATTTTATATTTTTATCGGTGTTTCATTCAAGCATTTTTTTCTAAAGTATGGAAAATATAATATCCAATAATATAACTTTAATTTGAGTTGTATCATGCTTATTATGTGAACAGATTAATACTGCGAAATCTATTCAGGGAAAGGTTTACAAATAAAAACTGTTCGAGGTACTGGGACAACACAAAAAAACACAAATGCCCGGGAATGAGTTCGAACCCAATTTTACTGCGAAATTTTTTTTTTGTAGCCGTACAGTAAGTTTACGTGCGTGTTTGTTCCATTTACAAGAAACAATTTCACGCAGAAATGCGCCCCGCCTGGAGGACTGAGACGGGGGGACGCACCACAACGCCAAAATGCCGAATTGACCACAACGCCGACAGATAGAAAACTGCTGTGTACCACAACGCCGAAAACTGTCATTGCAGGACTGCCACAAAGGTTAGGTTAGGTTAGACTAGGTTAGGTTAGACTAGGTTAGGCTAGGCTAGGATAGGCTAGGTTAAGTTAGGTTATATTACGCTAGGTTAGGTTATGTTAGGTAAGGTTAGGTTTGATTATGGTATTTCGGCGTTAAGAAGGTACGGCGTTGTGGTATTTCGGCGTCGTGGTGACGACCCGACTGCCGGCTGCCGGAGATGACGGACCCCGGAGGGAAACTGGAGCAGAGACACCGCCGCCTGCTGACGTCACCACACCGGAGGTTGGCGCACCTGAGCAGGGGCCCGTCTGGACGGCTTCCTGGCGCGTCCCGCCGCAGGGCTGCCAACCGCTCCGACCATCACTGCCGTCCGCCACTTCCGCTCCGCCAACAACCTCTATCTCGATCCTCATCGGCTCCCCGGGTCTTCGCAACACACGTGCATGCATGCTCCGTCCTGGACTGATGCTGCCCATCGCGACAGAGCGACGAGCGCTAAGCGAATATAAAATAAATAATAATCCTAGCCGATCACGTTCAACGTGTCTTTCACTTCGGCGCAGCCTAAATTCACGGACGGTATGTATGTATATATGTATGTATATAATATCGCGTTTCTGAAATAAGTGTGAGAATTTTGTTTCATAAAATGGTTATTACACTGTTGCATTGGTAATACTGTTATTATACGTGCATTTTCTTTAAAGGTTTTTTTGTTTGTTATGTTTGAAATATTTTTTGCGAGAACTTTTTGCCATCTTGGATTATGATGTCACAGCTGCCACCTTGCGATCTGGCATCACATTCACTTTCTTCAACTCTGATTTTTAGTTCGCCATTTTCGTCTGCTGGAGACCACCATCTTGTTATTGTACAACCATTCACCACCTCTCCTCCCCTTCCCCAGGACAATGTACGATCGAGTGACGCGAGGTAAGGGGCCTAGCCTAGCGCCAGTGAAGAGTAGGAACTGCGGAACTTGACAGGCATTGAGTCACTTGAGTATAAACGTTTTTTAAGTGCCAGTGATTAGTGATCGGACACATTTAAGCACAATTATTTATTATTAATGTAAATATTAGTAATTAACTAATTAATAAAACTGTAATAAAACGTAACCCTACTTATTTGCCCTCCACGAATTCTTACGCTTTTCGTAAACAGACATCACACGGATATCTTACGTAGTTTTCAAATAGCGTTGTTTTCCCTGGATCGCTGCACACCGTACGTATGCCCGGGTAGGCAGGGGGCTTACTAAAAGTCTCCTAGTTATCCAGACAAACTGTGAGCCAACATCTGAAGTAATACACATGTTTGTGTATTAAAACCTATTGCGAAATTATAAATATTAAACGAACCTTCGCCATTGCAAGAATCATTCAAACAAAAATTATCGCGAAATCAATGCGGGAAATTTTTTCCGGTCCCTGGACATTGAATCTCGTTTTGAAATGCAATCGTTTAAATTATTAACGCAGCTCTTCAAACACCGCTTTATTATCGGTCCTTTGTGAACCTGGTCAAAAAGCGTTAGTTAAAAATAATAAAATCAGCGCTAGCATTGTCACTTGGTCGTTGGTTGAAATTACTGTTCGTTGAATGCTCATACAAAGTGTAAAAAAAAAAATAAAAATCGAGGCTCCACGCACCTGCTCGTCAAACATGATCATACGTGATTTAACACTTTGAACAACTATAATAATATTTAAAAAAAAGGAACACTGGGTGATGTGGCGGCGAAATTAATTACTTTTTTTATAATAGATATGAACAAACTTTTAGAGCGTTTTAGCTGGGAGATAAAAGAGAATAACATGTCGTTTAGCTCGTGAATAGAAACCACGTAGTCACCATGGAAAGGGACAAAGTGAAAATGTTTATCTCTAGACGATAATACATACACTGAAAACATGAACATGCTTAGCTTGGAGCGTTTAACTGACTTGAAAGTAATGTAAAAAAAAAAAAAAAGGAGAGTTTTTTGCTGTTCACTATTTTTTTTTTATGGAAACAAATTGAAACGAGTCCAGCTGACGAGCAAGTCTGGCTCCCGCCAAGAGGGTTCGATTCTTGACGGTTTATGCTGAGCTCGCAACGGCGCGACGCCACACCAGAACATCGCGTTACTGTGAACATACGCTGATAACCCGCGCGACAAACAAAAACAAAAAGATTGTATACAACATGTATTTTTGCCCATGCATACGCACCAAACATACGGCAGCCATAAATGCTAGAGGTTTTTTTCAAACGATTTTTTTTTTTGGGCTGTTCCATAAGGGTTCCTAAACCATCCATCCGACTGCGCGATAAAACTTCGCAAACTTGACCTTCGAAACACGGGAAAGGTCACTGTATACACGATATTTCGAAAAACCACTCCCGTTCTCACCCCTTAAACAGAACTTTGACGCTACTTGATGAAAGTTTGTTCACTTGGCATTCAAAATACATAAGACGAAAAGTATTGTAAATAATTTATTTATTAAAAAAAAGTCAATGTCCGTATGAATGTCTAAAACTCCTAAAACCAAATTGTTGTATTTTTATCAAAAATTAGCACACTTTGCGTTTAAATTAAGGGGGAAATTGCTGTCTTCCAACTGGTTTAGAAAATAGGGTAATTAAAAAAACCTCCTTCCACTTCTTAATGAAAATTTCCACATATAACATTAAAAACAAGAAGAAATTAGTGTTCAACATATAACTTAGAAAAAATTAAGATCACTGCCTACGTGAGATTTAAAAAAACACCCCATTCCCCTTTTTCATCCCATAAAGCATAAAGTTGGTACATAGAAATAAAATTAAGCATGTTAGAAACAAAAGAAAGTGGTTTTATCTGATTTCCAAATAGCCAGCCTCTTCGTCCTGTTCACACGAAGATTCAGAACCACCTCGTCCCAGTTCCCTGGGTACTGATATTTATTTATGAAATTTTGCACACTTGGCGTTAAAATTAAGAGGAAGATAACTGTTGATGTCCCGATTACAAAAATTCTCATCCTCCTGTGTACATGGGATTATAAAAAATCTACCTCCGTTTACCTTTCCCACCTCTTAAACGCATAGATATAAGAATATATATATGTAAATAAAATTACTGTTAAACCTATCCTTTTTCATAGCTAAACGAAGTTCAGAAATAACTTTAAGCGGATTTTTGGTTTTCCTTGGAGACATTTTTTTAACAGTTCACGTACGAAACAAAAAAGGAATTTAACGTCAAAATCCAATTTAAGAAAAAGAAAATAACTGAAAATTAAATGACGAAAAACAACTCACATTTCCTTTTCCTACTCACACTGCCTACATCCGATATACACACACATATATATGTATATATACATATATATACACAAACATACATACATACATACATACACACACACACCCCGAGTTCAGCCCGGTCAAAGCCGGGTACTTCAACTAGTTCAATTATAAAAATCACTGTGCGTTGAACCAATTTCAAAATTCCACAGACAAATTCGGTAAAGAAAACCTTAAAAATATAACAATAATAATTGACTCACATATGCGCCAATTTTACTCATTTCGAAAACAAATTTCAGACAACAGTAGCGCTGAACCAGCGACGCCATGGAAATAAAAAACATTTCGAAATGGAGTGTGTTTCGTCCGCTCTTTTTCTCGCGCTGACGGCATAGCCTAGCTGTGTCGAATGTGATTGGCTGTAACTTCACGTAGCCGTCGTTGTGATTCCAGCATCATTCGCAGACGTGAATCATGATACTTTGTGATTCCCGGGTGTCTACAAATACCTAGTGAACCAATTTTAATACTTATTTTTTAAACCCTTTAACAAATTTTTAAGTTATTTATTTGTGTGATTTTTAAATTTAAATACATAACCAAAATTAAACATGAGCAAATGCAATACAATATTTAATTTGATTAGCAGGAACATACAGACTCTTAAGTTAAAAACGCAAGACCATTATCAGAGATAAATTTCCACATTTGACTATAATCTGCCCACAGTAAAAAACATTTGTACTTTTTAAAAGGAAAATACTTGGAAACTCAGTAGCAACTGAGTTTATACGGAATATACTTTTAGAAGTACAATAAAAATGTTTACAGTGAAATGAGGCGTCAAAAAAACAAAATGTAAATTAGCAAATTAAAATTTTGTGACTTCAAACAACGTTACTGTTTATTTAAGGATTTTATTTTTCTCGTGACTTTCGTGAGGTACCAAAACCTTTTGTAGCATTATATGTCAGTATTTTTTTAATTATTTTACCTACTAGCCGAAGTAGGCCTACCTGGCATTGCCCGGGCTAAACACATCATAATGCAAGGAACATCACTAACGAGTTTCAAGTATGTTGGGCATTCACTTGAAAAACGGGAAATTGTGATTTTAAAGTCCCCTTGTCGGCACAATCTCGGGGCATCAAGCCCATGCATCAGAAAAACTGGGACGCCCATCTTCAACTTAATTTTGTGGGAAGCCAGGTAACGCCCTGTAGGTACTGCGCGCGACTCGGAACTATTCAGAGCGATCGATAAGCTGTAACCCCTTATCAGCGTGCGCTGATAAGGAACTCTGAATTACCATTTTAAAATATTTTAAAAGAAATAAATATAAGACTTTAATAAAATAATTTAGATTAATTTTAGTAAAGTACATTTGTTAAGTCCTTTATCTTGGTTGTACATATGTAAACAAAAGGATTTAAGCTTGATAAATTTGGTACTAACTTAATTTTAAATCAAGTAAAAATTAAATAAGTTTACTCTGATCTGCCTCTTTCATCCACATTTCCTGCTAATTTTTATTTGTTTGATTTTGCTGACTTTATTCGATTGGGTCAGCAAGGGTAAGATTGCGTGCCAGTTACGTAGCTGGGTAATTTTCATTTGTAATTTACTGAAAATACTTGACGCTGCTCCCAGTCGAGTGTCCAAGTTGAGATGGCTGACGCCATTTGCGAGCAGTTACCGCTTTAAAGAGATAATACCACTTCGGACCTAAGTTAAAAATAATTTGCTGGCAAATTATGCTGACCGAACACAATTACAGTTACAAATTTCCCACTCCAAAGGCGTCGGTAACAGCTGCGCGTATCCGCGTATTCCGTGGTGCAAGAAAACAAAAAACTTATTTTATTTCGCTTCTTCCAGACTCGCTCTGCGCCGATATCAGCGGAGTCTTTGATACGTGACCTGTGAGACATCCTGTATCGGGAGTCGGGATTTCTCACAGCCCTGCCGTCTGCCCCTTTCTTCCCTTACGAACACAATCCGGCACTCCAACCCCCCCCCCCCCCCAACCCAACACAACGACGACGGAAACCTGTCAACTCGAATGCAAAAAAAAATTGGTTGTCTGTAAAGTCGGTTTACGGACGATAGTTTAAGGTGACAACGTCATAACAAAACCTTGATGAAATTATTGCATACTTTTATGAATAAAATTGAATCATTTTTATTGAATTATCACTATTTTGTATGGATACAAAGAAGGGGTGAAATGAAATATACAATTTAATTGATAAATTTACTTTTATTTGCACTCATCAATTCAAATATGTTTGCTATTTAACTTCTTCCAATCTGTGTTATTCTGTTACGGATAGGACGATGATAGGAAAAGTAGGAAACGAATGGGAGTGTTTCAAGTTTAATGTGCCTCGAAAAAGTCAAATCGATGGTTGTTCCAATCGAGTGGAAGAGCGATAGATGCGGCACAATCGTACAATGCGCGTAACGGGACAAAGCGTAACGGGACAATGTGCGTAACGGGACAATGAGTCATCCTTTTTCGTGCGTGCAGCCGGCGTTCATCGATTTATTAGACGTTGTCACGTCTAAAATGGCGGATCGGCACGCGAAAGCACGAGTACACACGAACGCCCCAGTTGCCGGGAGGGAAATATTCGTAATAACTGTGTTCGTGTGTTCGTGTATTCGCGTCTTGCGACTTGCGTTCCGCTTTAGGACGAAAGTCTGCGATGTCGTGGAACTCTGACGTGAAACCCTGTTCCGTACACCTTTCAAGGGTTGTTCTGCACGAGCGACACCTCCTACTAAATGCTCCGTCTCAAGCGCCATCTTGATTTTCTTTTCAATTTTCTCTTCATTTCCATCACTTTACTCCATACCTCCATTGCACTAAGTGCAACATAAAGGATGTAAAACGTCGCTAACAAAACTTGCATGACTTTTTACGTGCGTTATGTTACACTTAGAGAATAACTGTTGAAGATATTTGGGACAGAACAACAAATGAAACAATACAAGGGAGGTATCGTGTTGAAGTTCTAGAAATATCCCTTAAATGATAGTAATGATGAGAGAACGAAGGAAAAAAAACACGCATTACGCATTACGGAAGTTTTAACAATAGGGAGAAGCACAATTCGAATCTGATAGCTTGCATTATTCAGCCCAGGACGATGTTATTTTCCAACTTTCTGTTAAATGATTTGAGATTCTTCACGCGTAGGGACCGGGAGAATTAGCTGAGTCAGTGACCTTTCAGACTGACGCCAAAGTCCTCTGCATAATCAGACAAGTGCCATCTGCTAACTGGCTGTCGACTGGTGAGACGTTTAGCCAGTTTTTGGGAAGTTTCCTCATTTGCCAACAACCTTCGTGATAAACTGTGTGGCAAATATAGCGGAAGCAGCTCAAATATACAAGTATTTGAACTTTAGCCTACATCGCGAAATGAATCCGCGAGTTTTCCAGGTCTCTATTCTTGTTCAACTATAGAACAAACTCAATTATTTTGAAGGCACAATCATTATGTTTGTTTTCTTTTCGAATCCCATAATATAAAATAGGAACACCCGTGTTTTGAATTCACGAGCCGCTACTGGTTTTTTTGCTGTTTTGTTCGCACCCATAGGCGCAGGCACATCTGCAATTTAGGAAGAACGCTGATCACAATTTTATCCAGGGATCTTCGTTAATTTACAGTTATCTTCGTGAGTTTACGGGTGCTGAGTTCACTCACTCCGAACAAGAACCAACAATAATAATCTTATTACATTAACAAAACACGCAAAAACTCTTCGTGTCTGCATCTAAATCCTCCTTTTTGTTCTTCCGCGCTTACAGCGGAACAGACGACACAGGAGTTGATCCCGACGTAGGTTCTAGGAACTGAACCCGTGAGTGTGTACTAGGAGCACTACTTTAGTTCTTGAAAACCACCCAGACACACCCCAATTGGAGTGAGCCATGGATGGTATTATGGCCTTTGATGTTCCATGTTTCCGAGAAAGATATATCATTCCATTCAGAGGGCCTTTACCAGAAAAAAAAACTTATCCATTCTGTCTTTGCCGCCGTGCCAGCAGCCAGAATAAAGCCTTGTCATGATGTTAAAATTTTTAAAACACGGCGGTATTGATTGAAGAACTTTGCTTTCAATCCGCGCGAGATCTCTTTACGTACTACTGTGACAGGACGGTTGTCTAGGAAGATGCAGATTATTCCGACCTTGCGGCCGGCATTTCTCAACGTTCCCCTCCCAATATGCGCCCTTGAAGGGTAGTGTGGGAGTATCGTACCAGTTCACTTTTAATAACATTCCAGAGCTTTAAAAGTAAACATAACTGTAAGGGATCGCTCCCTGTTGTTTGATCGGGAAGGTATTAGAGCTTCAACAATGACCAGCGACTGGTGCCACCAACCCAGCATAGTCACCGCCTCAGCCCCTTTTACCGCTCTCAGCTGACCAGACAGTTGGCTGTGTCCTGAGCCCTAAGACTTTATCAGCACTGCTGGCGCCTACACCGATCTCCCACATCACGCTGGGACCCCTCAAAACACCCGGTGAACCCGTGGTCCGGTGGAGGTCCTATCCAACCTCTGCCAGCTGTCCGGGCTAGTACCGGAGCTGTGTCGTCGCTCACAACGTCGGCTCCGCATCGGAGGGTGTTAGATACAGTTGTTGTCTGACATTAGATGTGAGGTTAGTTAAAGTGCGTAAACTGACTGTTGTTTCCGAGAGTGCCGCGGCGACCCGCCACAGCAACACTGCAGAACACTCACGATGAAGTGTCCTACATCCTCCCCACTACAAAACACGTCCGCGCTTAATTACTTCCTGCACCCAGGGCGGTCCACCCAGAGACAATGGGGGCTCCAGAAGTGGGGAGGAGGGGCGGAGACCACGAACAAGAGCGTGGGCACAGCAGAGACCCCGCGCGCCGAGGTGACGAACCGACGACAAAGATAAACCACAGCGCGACGTGCGGCCCTGCCTGCGTTATTAACTGCCTACAAACAACACCCAAGCGAATGGCAACGGGAAGCCTACGATTCACTCGTTCTTCTGAACATACCCGAATACTCACGTTGGCAAGCCTTCTTTCAACAGACGAGAGAGCCACACGCACCGATCGTGCATCTTCGGGGTGTTTTTTTTATTCATTGTAAATAAATATGGCGGTGTTGATAAAAGGATACTAATGGTCAATTAGGTTAGGTTAGCTACAAAGTACTTTAAAACATTGTGGACGGTTGATTTGGTTAGGATAGCTACATCAAAGATACTGTGAAATCATGTAAACTGTTTCCTAGCCCTGGATAGCTACATATTAAAAAGTTATTTGCTAAGCAACCATAAAAATGATTTTACAGTATTTTTAATGTAGCTATACTTACCTAATATAACCAACCATCCACAATGTTTTAAAGTATTTATAATGTAGCTAACCTATCCTAATCGACCGCAAAATTTAATGCCACACCGGTTTATACAAAGAGATAGAAGGAAAAAAAAAAGCTAGCATGAACTTCGGGGAACTTCGGGTTTGGCTCTCTCGTCTGTTGAAAGAAGGCTTGCCAACGTGAGTATTCGGGTTATGTCCAGTAGGACGAGTGAATCGTAGGCTTCCCTAATGGCAACCGCCTGGCTCGACGCTCAGGCTCTCCGGCGCAAGCGCGCTAAGGACGATGTTCGCTTACGCATCGCACGCCTCCTCGCCTCTACTTTCAAGGTATCGAACTGGCGCGCAGTGTATCCATAGTTGAGATGATTAATTTTCAAGATGTCGGGAATTCTTTTAGGTATTTATTTTACATGACTACTATTTGTAAAAAAAAATTACGGACTCCCCTTTACCTGGACGTTAAATATTCCAATCTAACCCAAAACTCGCTCTCCCAGAAATTCTCAGCTGCGCGGGCCACTGCGAACCAGCAAAACCGGACCCGCTTGATTTGAAAATTGAAGAGCTTTTGCCAAAAACAACCTTACTTTAAAAAATTAAATTTTTTCAGGAGAAACAAAAAAAAATGTTTGTTTCCTTTGCTCATCGGTACTTATTGATGTGAAACTTATACTGTAACATCAGTAACGATTTTGTAGTCATACATGATGTTTTGATCAACATTTATCTGTAAATATATTATGTAATACAATTAGGCATGAAACTTTCTTGGTTTTGGAATAAGGTTGTTTTTACCTAAACAAAATTCGTCTGAGTGCACAAAAATTATAAGAATGTTCTTTATTGATTGATTATTTATACAGGAAAGCAGTTGAAACCCAACATGTTATTAACCTACAATAAGGTTACAATGATAATACAATACTGTGAACAATGGCTGTTTTTGATGAATGCACCATATTTCAGAGCATCGTAGCGTACTAACTACGGTTATTTTTGCTTTAAGTTGGTACTACGCATGCCCACCAGGAATCACCAAAATATGGACCAAAAAAAGTCACATTCAATTTTTTTTACTTGTTTTTGCCAAAATATCTCGAGGCCCTGTCACACTGTCAAATATTTTTCTCCAAAATATTTGACAATAGAGATGAAGGAGTAGTATTGTAATGAAAAGGGCTTCCAATTTTCTCCATTAAATAAATTTGGACAGATAACCTCAAATATGTTTTAAATCACGTGACACTATGGAAGTTTATTTTTGTTCTGAGCTATCTCGAACATTTCAATTTTAATCTCATCTTGAAATTAAATAACACATCACAGTGCTGGATGAAATTTTTGAAATTGTTATGATATTTGTGCATTTATAAAAAATTCCAGTTATAAAATAATTGTTGTTACATACAGTAATAAAATAAACGTAGAGTGATTTTTTAATTATAAAAACAATAATTTCCCGTTTACACATAAAATTATTTCGCATACGACATTAATATTATTTCACTTTAATAACCTATTAAATCACATTGTGTTCTTCGCCATTTTAAAGATTCGTTGTAACGGAAATTAATGTCGTTTCCGTTTTCGATAGGTACGATTTTGATTGGCTGTCATATATGAAAAATATTTGATGGCAGCTCAAGTCATCCAACTTGTCAAAACAAACATGGATGAGCTAGGCTATCGGCATAAGTCAGGGTTTACTTGACATGATAGAGTGGAAGGCGCGACTTGAACTGGGGCTCGCTCTGCAGAGTTGGCCACCCTGGCGTCGCCGAGCCGCGGCCGAAATGGACCGGAAACAAGCGAAGGTCGCCGGCGCCATCGAGCGTGGCGTGACGTCACACGCCCACGCCCCCGCGCGACGCGGCGTAGTGTACAGTCTCCAAGGTGGCAACACTGCGGCCGAGGTCACGTGGGGCAGGAGAAGGCGACTGGCTACGCTACCTCAATCCTCAATAGCACAAGCACATGCATATGCAACGGTTCATTATTCAAATTAAAATAAAGGCTTCAATACTGTGTTGTGTTGAGCTGGAAAAAAAAAGTACTCTACAGAGATGTGTACACACCTAACCTTGTTAACGATCAAATATTTAAAACTTGGGCCTCGGATACGAAATTTACCGCAGAATTCTTTAGAATAATGCCGAGCGTGATAAATGTACGATTTTTTTTCCCCCTTAAACTTCACACGTAGTTTCCGCACCCGCCGCTAGAATTCGTTTCCGAAGCAGCTACGTCGACTGTTGAATCATTTGATTTGCAGATCGAAATTTTAAACTATACAATGAAACGGCTCCGATAAAAGCGAAAAAGACTTCAAAAAAAATTCTAAACCCCAGCGTTGAACCTGACTTTCAACAAGGAATTTTTATTGAAACTACGCACATCTTGTTAAAATTAACCAAACAGTTCATATTATAAAGTTTCCTTTTGGCTTTGTGAGCTTTGGTTTGGCGCCATCGGCCACATATGGCAGCAGCGTGGTTTCACATTTCCGTTCCACAGCGACTTCCGTTGCATTCGCGAAATGACTCCTACCAAATGCCGCACACCGAGGGCCAATGTGTTACGCCATCAAAATACACGGGTTCAACAAACTCTTGAACAGATTCAACAGCCATCCGCAAACACCCGGCTCGCTGAACACTGGCCCGAAGCGCGCACATCTGCTTCACTGTGATGTCTGGACTGCAGTGCTCGGAGACCCTGACAGTTGTAAACACGGAGAATAAAGTGGCTAACCATACACGTGTGACCCGCCAATAGGATGACGCAAGCGCGGCTCCAGAAGGGGGGCGGTGGGGGCGATTTTTTTTATTGATTAGTGTATATTTATGTTTACGTAAATATTTAATTTCATATGTTAAACTTTTATCTCATCAAAAGTTGCATGGAGCTACTAAGGTTCTGTATTTGAAACCTGTAATTTGTAAATAATATTCCAAGGCCAATATCTGACCACTTTCATTTTTTTTTGCAACTACGACCTTTCTTTGTGCGATAGCCCCTCCCGAAAAGTCATTCTGAAGCCGCCATTGCGATGACGTGACCTTGTAATCGACCAGTTAGTGGGGGGGGGGGTTTCCCCCCGCGAAAAGATCTCAACACTCATGAGACTTTAAAAAAAAAGGGGGACATCCGCACCACCTGTTTCTTCCTTGTAACTGGCGGCCGCTTGCAAGAGAATCCACTGTCTCGTTTGGTAAGACCATTGAGGACGCGCTGAATGGCTGTGATGATTCTTTTCCCGACATCAGACGTGTGCCTGAAGGAAAACTCGACCAAGCACGATATACAGGCGATGCTTCAGCAGGGGCGAAACTGGAGGGAGACAGAAGGGGCATGTGTCCCGGGCGGGGGGGGGGGGGAAGCTGAACTGACAGAGTAATTTTTGCTATACATATTTACTTGAATATCATAGTTTGAGACCTGTAAAATTCACGATTTCAAATCCCTAAAGGATAGACTCCATGATCCTCTATGCACTCGTGCAAATTACATCTGCTGATTGGTTACTGACTCGTAACACCTGTTGACTGGGTATGATCGTAATTCGCTAATTCTTCTGTTAAAGATTTTTCATTGGCCCAGAGTCCTTCAGATAAACTGTGGCCCAATCACTGAAGCAAAATAATGTCAAAAGTATTTGGACTCTATCCTATCGCGAAATGAATCCTCGAATTTTACAGGTCTCTAATCATAGTGCTAGAGCACAAAAAAAAATGTTGGAGGTTAGATGAACTGGATTATTTTTACTGAAAGCTGTATACATACAGAACGCCAAATATTTAAGTACTGGTAATTTTTTTTCTTGTGCTATCCATGCGACATACTTAAAAACGAGAAATGACTGCACATAAATCTATTTATTTACCATTTAAGTTTTCTGTCAAAAATATTTGTAATAGTGGAATTAATATGTGGTGGCGTAATTGGGCGCTGTCGGAAAATGTTTTAGTTTGTTTGGTTTCGAAAAAAAGAGGAAGGGGGTCCAGATGAGTTTCTGCCCCGCGTGGAAACTATTCTAGATACGTCCTTGTGCTACGGTGTTTGTTAAATAAACGATGCCACAGGGTTTTAAATCACAGACAGTTTCGAATTATTTTTAGCAGAAAATACATGCCCCCACCAGTAAGCATTCTAAAAATGATTATGTATAAATAGGCAATTTTAGTCAAATGAATCCGCGGAAAAGACGTGCCTCCATTGAACACTTGAGAGATGTGTTGAGAACGGGTCGACGGTGATTCAACACTTCCGTTGATGTTGTCTCATTGGAGATTAGGGTCATCCACGAAAGGAGTGGACCAATCGCAGCAGAGACAGAACAAAGCTACAATTGTGCTGATGTTAGGCTGCCGCTGTCTCTATCCAGAGTGGGTCGAGGGAACACTCCCTGGCCTCGCTTCCAGTGCAGGGACGGGCGAAGTGTCACGGTTAGGAACATCGCACCATCAACCACACAACTAGCTCACAATCACGACACAGTAACGTTTATAAGCATACCAACTAATAAAACACACCAAATTTCTACAATTTAAAATATTCCCCTTAGCTAGGCCAAATCTAAATAAATTACACAAAAACCTTAAATGTCCAAATTCAATACATACAAATTATTTTCAATCAAGGCCACAAACTAATAGTATTTTAAACATAGATTCTCAGCAAATGTTCTCTTCTTTAATAATAAAATATACTTAATAAAACTGTTACACTGTCTAACTGACAGACAACGCTCAGCTTAGGTAAACTGGTGGGTATAGAAGCATGACATTTTGCATAGGAGTTAATTATATAACTTAGGCGAGCATAAAGAAAGGATTTTTTGAAAATTCAATCTCCTAAGGTATGTGGGAAATCTCAACAGCACACGGCTAGTCCCCTTACACTGTAAAAAAATGTTTTTAATTTTACAAAGATAGTCCTCGGAAAATCAGTTGCCAAGGATACAGTTTGTAAAATTTCAATGCAGAGCTTTGCACTATTTGCAAATTTTACAGAACTCTGTCTTTCAGTTTTACAAGTGATATCGTTGGCAACTGAGTTTCCAAGCATTTTCCTTGTCAAAGTACAAAATTTAACAGTGTATAAAGAGCAGCAGGTTCTGAACTGGTGGTTGTGGGCGACATTCCGCCGCCTGGAACAACCGGGCATGTGTCGTTTTGCCTAATTTTAGGCAATACGCCGTTAGGCAAAACGCCGTTAGGAAAATCGCCGTTAGGAAAATCGCCGTTAGGCAAAACGCCGTTGGCCAAATAGGAGTTAGGCAAAACGCTTTTTCCTCTTTTAGGCAAAACGCCATTAGGTAATTCGGCTTTAGGCAAAACGCCGTTAGGCAAACTGCTGATAGGCAAAACGCCGTTAGGCAAATCGCCATTAGGCAATTCGCCGTTAGGCAAAAAGCTTTTTCCTCTTTTAGGCAAAACGCCGTTAGGCAAAACGAGGTTTTGTCATTATAGTAACATTTTAGGCAAAACGCCGTTAGGGAAATCGCCTTTAGGCAATACGCCTTTAGGCGAAATGACTTTAGGCAAATCGCCGTAACGAATTCATGTTTTGGCAAAACGCCTTCAGGCAAATCGCTTGTTACTCGAACCACCGACTGCGCCAGGGGGGTTGGTACTCGGCAGTCCGCCACGGCGGTTAAGGCCCGTGTCAACAACTGCGATGTCCCACACTGTGTCCGACGGACACCGATCACTGTGACCCTCTGACGTCATGCGTGGTCCGAACACATCGGTCAACTTGGAACTTGGTTGTGCCAATCTGTGTCCTTTGGTAGCACAGAATAATGAACACTCGTGAAATGTTCTGTTTCTGGTTCCTGCTTCGAAAGGTAAACAGAACATAACGGACATTTATTAGCATTTACTTTTTTGCCTTACAGGATAAATAAATAAATATTATTGAACTCCCACAAATTTCACTGGTTATCTAAATAAAAAAAAACTTAGCTGCGTAGACATTTTCAAAATATTACTTTAGTGCAGTAATATCGAAGAATTGTTTTGCCGCTCTATATTTACTGCGCCTCTGGTAACTAATTTAGAAATCAGTACAATCGGACATCGGACAGGGCTGATTTCCGTGCGACAATGTGACGTCACTCGCACTGGGACAAGGACAGGACGGCCCACCCACAGTGAAGGGGGGAGGGGAACATGTACTGTCGCGCGCAGCAGTGGCGACTGCAACTGTCGCTTCACGTGCGCTCTACCGGAGCAGCGCCAGGCGTGTCGCGGGTCACGGGTCGCTGGTCGCAGGTCGCCACGAGTAGCGGCGCCGCTCGGCACATGGCGACTTGGAGCGGCGACATGGCCACTGAGCAGCGACCCGCGACCGGCGACAAGAGCGTGGCCAGTCTGTCGTCTTTCCCACTGCAACCCCAGTGGGGCACCGGCCAGATTCTGTTGCTAGGCGTTATTGCATCCGCGTGCAGAAAATATTTTTAAAAAATACAGCTTAACATTTTACGACATCAAAGAAGATATTTTGCTCATTTTTAGTGAAATGTTTAATGAATAATTCCAATAAAATATGAGCTAATTTGGTTTCTGTGAGCGTACACCACTTAATTTTTTTATTATAAAAGTTATAATGATCAATGTCATACAGTAAATATCAATAATAATAGGATAACGAGAAATAAAGTATTGAAGATTTCATTAAAAATTTGTTTCGAAACCCCTACCACAGCCAAAGACAAGTTTCTGGTTTGATGTTCCTCCATGACATGCCGTTTGCGAAGCTTCTGGATGACGACGTCGCTGTAGCATCTAACAGTCGCGGTGACTTGGCCCTGCGACCGTCATGTCGCAGCTCCCACCACTAGCAAGGGACGGCTGCGCAATAATCCCGAGCGCGAGGGGGCAAGCGGACATTCCTTGCAGGGATGTTAGACGTACCAACTTGTTGGTACACATACCATTTTTCAGGGTCTTGTACCATGTACCAAGTATAAATTGTGCTGGTATGCAGAAATACCAACTTTGAACATCGACCATACGCGATGCGCCATGCATTACCAATTAACATTAGGCGTGGACGAATAATTAAAATAGTTGCGTTTTAATAATTCCATCTGTACACGTTTAATAAAACTGCATTTTAAGAGAAATTTTTAAGTGCTAATTTAATTAAAACCATTCATACTAGGTGCTAAAGTTTTTATGGCCATCTTATATTTTCAGAAGCTAGTTCTGTAGAAATTGATCACAGCGCCATGCCGTATTGCCGTCATGGCGTGCGGATTGAATAAAAAATAGGTTACCAACCTTATCATACTTTATTTGTTGACAATTGTGTAACCTTTTATGTTTCCAAAGTATATATCGTATTAAAGCAGTTTATATAAATATCATTATATATATATATATCCTATATATATATATAATCTATGAAACAAAATCTACAGGATCTTTGTCAGTGTAAGATCTTGGAGTGTACCAGTTTTTCTTCTTCAGATACCAGCTTTTAGTGACATCTGTACCAGGTTCGTTGAGCCACTGTCTAACATCCCTGATTCCTTGAGCGAATGAGGAAGGAAGAAGGGAGAAGGGACAGCGGCTCTGGGAGGGAGTTGCAGGGGTATTTCTGGCCGGGAAGACCTCCCCCGCCTGGCCGCTGCCCAGCGCCGGAGCGGGTATTTCTGTCCGGCGCGACAGGTGTGGTCGCCGGCTGCTGGACAGAGATTAGCCTGGAGACACGGGAAGCCTACAACTCACGTAGTTTCGGTTCCCTGCAAGAATTTCCGAAGATTTCCGAAGTTTTGCGTTTTGGTATTAACGCCACTTCAGCCGCTAAATCAAAAGTTTCCAATGAAAACAAGCATGTTGTGACTGACCTAACCTAACCTAACCCTTCGATTTTTTTAATTTCAATTTTTGAGAGAAATCCGAAGTTGCACGAACGTGGTAGGGAACCGAAACTACGTGAGTTGTAGGCTTCCCCTGGAGACACAACACCAGAGGGAGAAGCCTAAGATGCACATAAAGTTCTGCCATTCCCGATCACACCCGAACAATTCACCTTCGGCCAACATCGGGTTTATTTATATATATTTATATTTCTCTGTTCATTTTAATGTAGCTATACTAACCTAACATAACCGTCCATAGTATTACCTAACGGACCACATTTAATATTTGAATTCATTTTTCCTGCGCAAAAATAAAACAAATCCAGAAGTTGGCCGAAGGTGAATTGTTCGGGCGTAATCAAGAATGGCAGAACTTTATGTGCATCTAAGGTCCCTCCCCCCCCCCCTCCCCCCAGAGGCCTTCTCCCGTCGAACAACCACCACACAGAGGGAAATATAAAAACCTTTCTGTACTTTTACAAACGATTCCTTTTCAAAACATTTGCCAAGAAATAGCTTGTAATACCACAATAACGATATTGTAACTTTGTACAATAAAATGTCTATGGTTATTTTTATATACATTAAATACTTTTTTTTCCGAGATTGGCGCATAATTTTATATTTTAATTGATTTTTTTATTCAAGCTTAATTTTAAAACATTAAAAAGCTAATCGGATTATCAATCATTGAATTGTATTTTATTATTCTCATTAACGTGTGCATTTAATGATGGAAAGCAATTCAGAGAACGGTTTAAAAATAACTTTTAACTATTGGAGGTACTGGGACAACACCAAACATTAATTCCCGGGTACGAATCTGAACCCAATATTACTGTAAACACTAATTTTTTTTACTGATATAGTTGTTTTCATGCAAATGTAAGTACAAATCGACCAACTTTGTAATTTTACATTAATGTTTCTGTTTCATTTAGAAAAAATATATATTTATATTTACAGTATACGCGACCTCCGACACTCCTTACGCCTGGTTCAACAACAGATAGCTAGGGGCAGGTATTTTTCGCGAAAAAATCTGGACGCCTATTAGACTGCAACGAGGTATACCCGCACCAGCGGTTTCTTCCTTGTGATTGGCGGCCGTCTGCGAGAGAAGTAGTTGCCTTGTTTGACCGAGCCACTCAGGACGAGTTTTCTTTCGCGCTGAATTACTTGAAATAAATTCACCCAATCACGAAACAAAGACGATGCTACAGTGTTTTAACTTTCAGCTAGTCTCGTAATCTTTTCACGAGATATGCCTGCCCCTACTGATTCGCTTACTCAAATCATAAACACGGTGCAGCGTGAGTATAAAGGTTTGCATTCTAGCTCACGACCAAATGAATCCGCGTTGATTTCCGTACCTCGAGTCATAAATATACTCGTTAAATGGCTGGCTGCATGTATATATAAATAAAAAATATATGCCGAGAACTTGTTAAAACCTTGTAGCAACATCTGTGTTTCTTGGCTGGTCGAGCGAGTCTCAGCTGCACGTGTGCCGGAGAGAAACTTCACTGGGACATAAACTGTGCTCGAATTTTCAAAGGCTTTTCTGAATTTTCAAAGGCTTTTCTCTCGGAATTGGCTGTCGCCGAGTCTCATCCCGAAGTTAATTTCCCAAGTTGCGCCCTTCGCATCGCATATCAGAGAAACTATAATATTTTTAAGAGATTGTCTTTTTAAGGAAATGCTTTCCTGCAGGTACTGAAGCTTCGCTGCTGGGGTGTAATTTCATTCCGCCAGGCATCACGGCGTACATAATTGCGGTTATCGAGCGCGTTTTGAGGCCAGAATGTGCGGACTTGAGATCTTTAATTAATGGTGCAATTAAGTTGCTCACCTGGCAATATCGTGTAACTGAGCCTTGTTTGTAAATTTAAGAAAAACTCTTATTTACAATATTGATCAGTGGTCTTAAAATTGTATAATTTTAATTAAGTTTAATTGCAATATCATTAGAAAACATTACCGATATTGAATTTACAACCGAACAGTACACACACACACACATATATATACACATACGGCCCAGTAACTATTAAATATTTGTCGGCTTTAAATTTCCCGACATAAGAGACACAAAATACAAGCGGAATGAAAAAGCCAGTCTACAAAAGCTACAACCAAGCGAATCGTATCCTATTTGCATGGGGATGACTAGCAGTGTGTTACAACATTGTAGCGTCGACTGTGTTTTGTGATTGGGTGAGTTTCTTTCAAGCACATGTCTACTGTCGGAGCACGAATGGCCTTTCAGCGCGCAATCAAACGCGTCCTGACTGGCTCGGCTAGATAAGGTAATAATGGCTTCTCCTGCAGAAGACAGCGAATTCCAGCGGGAAAAAATGTACAGTTTGCGCGTGCATATCCTATTACTAGAGACCTGTAAAATTCGCGGATTCATTTCGCGATACGATAGAGTCCAAATACTTTTGACATTATTTTGCTTCAGTGATTGGGCCACAGTTTATCTGAAGGACTCTGGGCCAATGAAAAATCTTTAGCAGAAGAATTAGCGAATCACGATCACTCCAGTCAACAGGTGTTACGAGTCGGTAACCAATCAGCAGATGTAATTTGCACGAGTGCGTAGAGGATCATGGAGTCTATCCTTTAGGGATTTGAAATCTCGAATTTTACAGGTCTCTCTCTCTACCTATAACAGTTTAATGAGCGTTTATAATTTTTTTGCGCGAAATATATCTACCCCTGCGTTTAAAACTATTTTGCCCCCTCCTCGTTTATCCACGTGTAGAGATGGAGTTGTAAATTAATTGGATACCACGCTGTCCCTGCAACTCCTACTAAAATTAAAAACGTCCGCACGCGACAGATAAATCGCAAAAATAAAAAATAAAATCCCTCGAATATGAATACATAATATAAAGTTTTTCCAAACCCCTTCTCGCTTGATTGGTTTCACTTGGTGGGTTGGGGGGGGGGGGATGTTTCCAGTAGACCGATAAGGGGAAGGGGTAACGCACCGACAGAAGGCGTTCTCTGTTCTCTTCCAAGTCTCCCCCCTTCCCGTTTCCACTAAAATTAAAAAAAAAAATCCCTTTTACGCCTCCCTAATCGCATTTCCTCGCCGTATATAAAATATTGGGCTTCGCGCGCGCAACGCAGTCCCTGGGAGACGAGGCCGGACCGCCAGTCAATATTTGCGGTGGAGGGGAGGGTGTATTTATTTAACCGCCGCGGTGGCGCGGTGTGATCGACGCCCCTCACAAAGCCACCCCTGGGTGGGGGGAGACACAGGGGTGCCAGCACGCACGGCACACACACAGGTCGGCCGGCGCGGCTAATGGAGGCGACCGGCTCCCACGACGCACGACAAACAACCCTCCCTCGCTTATTCCGCCCCGACAAACAATAAACATTACTCACGAGCTTCTAATGCGCGTCCAAGGTGGCAGTCTGGCTGTTTCAAAGTACCATTTAAGAGCCATTGGCTAGAGACCGGAAAAATTCGCGAGTTCAATGACCTGTAGGATATACTCCATGATCCTCTACGCACGCGGGAAAATTACATCTGCTCATTGGCTACTGACTCGTGACACCTGTTAACTGGGACGCTAGTGATTCGATACTTCTTTTGTTGAAGGTTTTTCATTGGCCGAGTATCATTCAGATAAACTGTGGCCCAATCACTGATGCAGTAAAAAGGCAAACGATTTTGGATTCTAGACTATCACGAAATGAATCCGCGAATTTTTCGTGGCAGGCTAAATTTCAAACATGTGAGCAATTCTGCTGGTTCTGCTATTGGCTCGCAGTTTAACTGGAGCTCTCTGGGCCAATGGCAGACTATTGACCAAAGAAGCGTCGAATCACAAGCTACTCAGTGGAAAGGCCTCACAAGTTAGCACCCAATGAACAAGCGTGTTTGCTTGAGAATTGCAGAGGATAATGGGAGCTATACTAGAGGTCAATGAATCCGCGAATATTTCACGTCTCTAGCCATTGCACTCGCCAATACGAGTTTCGTCAATAACAATAACGTGTCCTTTTCGGACAGTGAAAAAAGGCTTTTAAAACGTGTGGTTTAACGGAAATTTTTAAATTAAAATTTTTACACACAGTATTGTAAGTGGTATAGGGAAGTGCAGGGAAGCTTGATCTTCAATATTCCATCGTCAAGTGATGGGAGATGATAAAAAAAGGTCCCGTAGAGGAGCGTCACCGACGAGAAGACTGCACGCCGGTTCCTTATCGGGCGCGTAGAGGCGAAGATTAGCGTGATGCGCGAGCCAGAGTCGCCCCTAGCGACCGCCCAGACGGCCGCTGCACAGGCGGTGCAGTCAGCGATACAGGGCGACCAGGGTGGCCACAAGGAAAAAATATTTCGTACCAACTTAGGCGAGAAAAAAGTACTAGATTTGAAAAAAAAAATTACTAAATTATAATTTGTTATGGTCAGAGACACGGAAATTTCGCGGATTCATTTAGTCGCAAGCTAGAATGCAAACCTTCACATTCTAGCACTGTGTTCATGATTGGCCAGCAGTTGTTTGGACACGCCCCTCTACGACCGTGAGCCAACGAGGCCCAGCTAGAAGAGAAGTAAGCGAGTCAGGTAGTGCCAAATAACAAGGATGAAAATGTTCTCGCTAAGAAATCAACAAATGGGAAAGTAAACATGGGTCGAATACACCTATAACTTTGAATTCTATCCTGAGGCCAGAAGAATCCGCGACATTTCTGGGTCTATAGTTACTGTTTTTAACAATTTAGGAAGTTATTATGACATTGCAATGCTCGAACTTAAATATCACACCAAACACACATACATTCCATAGTTTTTAAAAATAATTATGCTTAATAATAAAACATATTTGGGTTACTATAATATTATTATATCAGAGGTGCCCCCCCCCCCCAAACACTATGACTCACCCCCCCCCCTTCCAAACCTAATGATGGCCCCCCCCCCCCTTCCGAAATTTTTTATGCCATTTTCTCAATGATTTACTCAATTATTTTATAATATTATACTTTTTTAGTATTATATTTTATCACATTTTGCATTAATTAAAACTGATTTTCTAATAATAATTTTGGTCATATCAGGTAATATTTCCATCCTGAATCGACAGATGCCAAACTGCTTTTGTTGAGGAAAGTGCGGGGTTGTCAATTTGATTTACAAGATCCCTTTCAATTATCAAAGCACCAGAAACGTATTTTCACATTAGAAGCTATAATTATGTAAATAATATATACATTTTTCTCGTCTTTTAATCCCCCCCCCCTGAAATTTTAATGACGCAGTCTGCGTCGTTACCCCCCCCCCCCCCTTGTGGGCACCCCTGATTATATTAAAGAAGAATGTACCAGATCTGAGCGTAAATGCACTAGACCACTAAAAATTTATAAAAGTACTATATCTAGTAGGAAAGTGCTAACTGTGCACACCCTGGATGCATCAGCCCCAGGCCCCAAGGTCGCGCTCCTTCCTCGTGACGACCGCCTGGCGCGACTTGGCGCGGGGGGAGGGGGGCGAGCGACGTCATCGGCTGCGTCAGTGCGCGTCGCTGTCACCGGGGCTCTGCAGGCTTCGCTCAGCACTCTATTTCTACTCTTTCCTGAACCATCCTTCTGTTTGCCGTGACCATGTCCCGCATGTTAAATGCCCAGGGTTTTCCTTGTGTCTACGCAGGTTTCACCAGGGGCCCAACTAATCTAGTTTTTTATACTCTAGGACAGTCAGTGAGGGGAGTTTAGTCATGGCTAAAACGTTGCCATAGCTGGCCGTTCCCCCTCCTAGCACATGATGCATGCTTCCTCTCCCGTATGGCTTAAAACCTGCTTCGGCCAGAGACGCACATAGAGACTATCCCTATCCCAGACCCCTCCCAAATACACTTAGTTTTTAGTTAGGTTAGGAAAAAAAATTGGTTGTCTGCAAAGTCGGTTTACGGACGATAGTTTAACGTGACAACGTCATAATAAAACATTGATGAAATGATTGCATACTTTTATGAATAAAATTGAATAATTTTTATTGAATTATCACTATTTTGTATGCATACAAAGGAGTGAAATTATATCTAAAATTTAATTGAATAATTAACTTTTATTTGCACTCATTAATTCAAACATGTTTATTACTTTAACGAAGAGATTATTTTGGCTATAACTTTTATACATGTTTGCTATTTAACTTCTTCCAATCTGTGTTATTCTGTTGAGGATAGGACGATGATAGGAAAAGTAGGAAACGAATGGGAGTGTTTCAAGTTTAATGTGCCTCTAAAAAGTCAAATCGATGGTTGTTCCAATCGAGTGGAAGCGAGATAGATGCGGCGCAAGCGTGCAATGAGCGTAACGGGACACAGCGTTACGGGACCATTTGCGTAACGGGACACTTTTTCGTGCGTGCAGCCGGCGTTCATCGATTTATTGGACGTTGTCACGTCAAAAAAAGAAACGCGTCATGTCTCCACTACACCACCCACACTCGTGCTCCGAGGGCGGTACTCCAAGACGTCCGGGCAAGTCAGCGACTGAGCACTGCCTCGTCGGGATACCACCGTAACCCAGCCCTCGGACCGTATTCCAGGACGCGCCCGAACTCAATCCCAATTAAGGAACCAAATCGGAACACGCATTCCAGCGGACGTTTCGCACCCATACATACAATCGTTACGGTAAAAATAACTAGAGATAGCAGCACCATCGCACGAAAATTTAAACGGCCTTTCTAATTTTCTTAAATTACGATTATATCTAGACACCGGACAAATTCGCGTTTTCAATGACCTGCAGGATGAACTCCATAGTTCTACGTATACTCGGTCAAATGTCACCCACTCATTGGATGCTGTCTTGTGAAACGTCCCAACGTAGCAGCCTGTGATTTGATAAAGCTTTGGTCGGGTGTTTCTCATCGGCCCAGAGACATCCAGGTGAGTTGTGAGCCAATAGCAGAGGCATCACTGAGGTATAACTATTCGGATTCTAGCCTATCGCGACATGAATTCGCGAATTTTTCCGGTCTCTATTTATTAGTAACTCAATTCACATACCTGACGGTATCCAAACATTTAATCACTTACTCGTATACATTATCTTTACTCAGAATAGTTATGCGATAGACATGCTTATTTAAAATACATAGAAATGCTTCATATACTACTCAAAATTGTGTAATTTTGGTAAAATTAGTATTAAGAAAAAAATTAGCAGAATATTAAAAACAACTTCGAAATCTTCTGTTTTAAAAATGAAATTGTCTTAAAAATAAAACCATAAAAATCTTGTTTCTACCTGTAAGTGTGTGAGAAATATCGCGAAATACAAGCGTCTCCAGTTATTGAAAATATTTTTTTTCTGCCTAACAGTTCACGTAACTTCTTTCTGCGCTCTTAGTTGAATTTTTTTTTAAAACACGTCGCACTTAATTATGCTAATTACGTCCAGACGAATCACGGCTGATCAATGACCGGGCAGCTGCGTCCTCGTTCTTGAATCACGCGCGGAAGGGGAGCTAACAAGGAAAGAAATTCTGCGAAGATTAATTGGGCCTGTTGAAGATTAACAAGAAGCCACGTTCCCCCGCGATAGATCATCATCTCTACTGATTGGCTCTGATCTGCTGGAGAAGCTCGTTCCGTACTCAACTCCAGCCAATGAGGAAACACGTACTGCAAGCAGCACAGAGAAATAACTACGTAATGTGGGGGGAGGGAAAAATCTTCCAACCGTAAGAAAATGGGCAGATTTTTTTTCCCCTGCAAAATAAAATTCTGAACACTCGTTAAGACTGTATAAGATATGCCCACGCCAGCAGTTTCTTCCTTGTGATTGGCGGCCGTACTTACTCGAGAGAAGCACCGCCTTATTTGGCCGAGCCAATCAGGTTGTGTTTCCTTTCGTACTGAATAGCTGTTGTTCGTGCTGGAAGGAAAAATCGACGAATCATGTAACTCGACGATGATGCCACATTGTTTTGACAGATGATTACAAACATTGCCGTGCTAGTTCTTTTCATCACCTCGATACCCACTGGGTATGCTAGGGGTTGTAGACGTACATTTCTTAAATCGTGCATACATCCCTCCAGTTCCAACATTCTATCCGGTTTCCCTCAGAGCCATCGTAACTCTGGCTCTATGCAATAATATTTCCCGTTTAAGGCTAATCCTTCACGTACTTATTAAATTATAATTGTCTATAGGCTTGTGATCTCTAGGCTACATTTGCTTCTCACTACTCTTGCGTCGTTCTCGACTTCTTCGTTTTCTTCGTTGTTTCGGTTCTCTTCGAACTTAGTGTTTTCGAATACTACTCCCTTCTTCTACATTATTTTATGCTTCACCAAGAATTTATACATTTCTTCGTCCGTCGTCACATTATTCTTTGTCAGAATTATCTCCTTTCCCCAATTAAATTTTTCTATAGATCATCCTTCTGTTTTCTATATGCGCAATCTTCAATTAACCAGCGTTTCTTCTGACAAATCAATTAATTCCTTCTCCTTTTCTATCTTAACAATTATTTGTCTGCCTTCTTCTTCGTCTTATATGTTAGTTTTTGTCAGAATATTGGTGTAATATTCTCCTCAAACGGGCGCATTGGTGTTTTAAAACACGTTGTTATAGGAATATTTTCGCGAGAAATACGTACGTGCCCTCGCGTAAGGCTAACAGCAAGAGGAATTTTACAGCACATTGCAGGCTGTGCCTAGCAACTGGCACCTAGACCCCAAGATGCGGTGTTCCGGCTGATAAGAGCACCTGTCCGCGGATGCAGCGAGGCAGCGCATTCCTCGGGCGCAGAGAGACTGCTCTTGTCTCCCGGCGGGATGCTGCGTGGAGCCTCGCGGACTCCATTCCGTGACGTCACACGTCTCGCAGAGGGCTAGCACCTCTCACCCCGACTACACTGCAACTAGACACATCTCCCGATAGCATCAAAGCCAACCACGCACTGTAATTTTTTTTATGTGTGTAACATCTATGTTTTCGGTATACCGTATACGTAGGGGCATGCATATTTCGCGAAAAGATTCCGAGACGAGATGAAAGTTAAAGCACTGTAGCATCGTCTGTGTTTCGTGATTGGGTGAGTTTCTTTCAGGTCAGTATCGATTGTTACGACACCAATCACAGTGAGTCAGTGCGGAAGCAAACAAGTCCTGAGTGGCTCGGTCAAACAAGGCAACGACGTCTCTCGCAGACGGCCGCCAATCAAAGGGAAGAAACCGCTGGTACGGGTGTAGCTTGTTGCAGTCCAATAGGAGGTCAGATTTTTTCGCGAAAAATGCCTGCCCCTACGTATACGGCATTCGGGAGGAGTTATTTCATAAAATGGAAAGGAAGTCGCACGGAAGGGAAATGAGTAATAAAATAAAATGACTTAAAGCATACGACCCGCAGATCTTCGGCGCTGCAATGGTCGCCTACTCGGGACACTGTATATATAGACTATCGCGATGACTCATGGCTAGAGACCGGAAAAATTCGCGAATTCATTTCGTGATAGGCTAAAATACAAATAGTTATACCTCAGTGCTGCCTCTGCTATTGGCTCACAACTTACCTGGATGACTCTGGGCCAATGAGAATCACCCAACCAAAGATCTATCTAATCACAGGCTGCTACGTTGGGACGTCTCACAATACAGAAGCCAAAAGCATTTGACCGAGTGTACGTAGAACTATGAAATTCATCCTGCAGGTCATTGAACCCGCGAATTTTTCCGGTCCCTACTCATGGCTATGGGCATACATAGGGGCATGCATTTTTCACGAAAAAATCTGAACGTTTATTAGACTGCAACAAGGTATATATGCACCAGCGGTTTCTTCCTTACGATTGACGGCCGTCTTCGAGAGAAGTAGTTGCCTTGTTTGACCGAGCCACTCAGGACGAGTTTTCTTTCGCGGTGAATCACTGTGATTGGTGTTCTAACAGAAGACATGCACCTGAAATAAACTCACCCCATCACGAAACAGAGACGATGCTACAGTGCTGCTTGGCGGACTGTCTGTATTTCACGGCGTCGCTGCTTGGCGGACGGGCTGTAATCATGGCGTCACTGCTTGAAAACGGGCTGTACTTCACGGCGTCGCTGCTTGGTGGACGGGCTGTACTTCACGGCGTCGCTGCTTGGCGGACGGACTGTACTTCACGGTGTCGCTGCTTGGCGGACGGGCCGTACGCACATTCCCCCTAGGCGAGACGGGAGAACAGTAACCGAGACACACAATGCCACGACAGGGGTTTTGTTCGCGGCATCAGGGTATAGAGGTCGAAGTATGTAGGGGGAGGGGGTTCAGGAATCCGGGCAAGTGCCCCCGGGACTGACAGGGAGAGGGGTCGCCTTACACGCGGTGGAGTGGAAGGGGAACAAGTGTAGCGGGCAGGAGGGGACAAGCCCGCGATACCGTTATGGAAATATGTCGTCAACGCCCAATGCGCATACGCCGATGTCGACGAGCGCCAAACGCAGACAACCCCCCCTCCACCCCCGGGACATTTACCATTCCCTACCATCAAGGCTGAATAAATAAATAAATAAATAATTCATAATTTGTAATATAATAGCTAGAAACGTGTAAATTTTGCATGTTTTTTTTTCTGGTGCCATACCAAACAACACTTGTAAACGAAATATTTTACCTTCCATCTGGATTGCGTATGGGTTGGATCATATGAATTCAGCACTGTCAAAATATTTGTCTCCAACTATTGTACATATAGTGCCACCCACGAAAGTGTGCGTTTAATCCCTACAAGTGAGAAGCAACTGCGTCAGTAAACTATTTCTCCGATTAAGATATAGTGATACCAGCTAAAAACACAGAAAAAATGACTTGATGTAAGTTTTTGGACATACGCCATTGCTAAGAACTTTTTCTGTTGAAGAAAAACTAATAAATAAAATAAATAAATAAAAATAAAAATAAAAATACTCAAAAAAGATACAAAAAACACACAAAATTAAGCAAAACAATTGCTGTTGTCAACAAGGATATGAACACCACAAAATATTCCGAAACAGGAATATGGTCAGCAAACAAAGAAAAAACAAAGAAAAATGTACTAAGAGAACGAAAAAATCCCCACAAATGATGACAACACAAAAATATTGAAACCCAAAATAATTCAGCACAACAGTTGAAGCGAGACAAAAAACATGACAAAACGAAAAAACAAACAAATACAATAGTTTTACCTAAACAGAAACAAGCGACGTTTGCGTCGTTTGAGTCGCACCTGTGTTTCCGTACCATGTGCGTCTCTGCCTGAGGACGGGAGCAGATAGCAGTTCCCGAAACGTCGCTTGTTTCTGTTTAGGTAAAACTATTGTATTTGTTTGTTTTTTCGTTTTGTCATGTTTTTTGTCTCGCTTCAACTGTTGTGCTGAATTATTTTGGGTTTCAATATTTTTGTGTTGTCATCATTTGTGGGGATTTTTTCGTTCTCTTAGTACATTTTTCTTTGTTTTTTCTTTGTTTGCTGACCATATTCCTGTTTCGGAATATTTTGTGGTGTTCATATCCTTGTTGACAACAGCAATTGTTTTGCTTAATTTTGTGTGTTTTTTGTATCTTTTTTGAGTATTTTTATTTTTATTTTTATTTATTTATTTTATTTATTAGTTTTTCTTCAACAGAAAAAGTTCTTAGCAATGGCGTATGTCCAAAAACTTACATCAAGTCATGCACTCCCATTGCACAAATCTTTTAAAGATAACACAGAAAAAATGTTAATCTCGCCAGTGATTGAAAGTTGTAGTCACGTAATCGGAAATTGGGCGCCATTGGAAACCCTTGAAATTTTTTAATATAAAAAAATTACTTTACTCAGAAGGAAATAAAGTTAATATAATTCGTTCAGTAAACAACAGCTTTATGATTTTATATCTCAATCTGCACAGAACTTGACATTATTGTACGCAAAAGAAAATCTCGTCATAAATTACTTATTAAAAATATGGGATTATGTACTAGTTAAATATAGCTAACATTCAAATGCTATACTACTGTAGTAGTGTAATTGATGAGATAGTTACCAATACAAGTATGTAGAAATATTTACGTAGGCCTAAATATCAGAGAACACAAAATTCTCTACTTCAAACACTTGAATATCTAAATTTCCAAAATTACTCGACTTAGCAAATTCGATAAAGTTGTTATTTAATAATAACGTTACAAGAATAGTTATCTCTGGTATCCTCTGAATATATGGGAAAAAAATGCAAGGTTGAATCAAAACACTTAAATAGGACACCACTATAAGGGTAGAAGAAAACGATGCCTCCAAAAAATTGTTGAATTGTTAATGAACAAAAAAACTTTATTTGTTTGCTCAATTCTTACAGATACGCCCCTATTGTCCATAATTATTTCTGCAACATATATAACCCAAGCATAGTGTCTATCTATAAACTTTAGCCCTAAACATTTAATTTGATTTCAAACTACATTTACTTTACAAGTTCATAGTAAGACAGTAAAACACACCTTTTTAGTTTAAAGGAGAGATACTAAATAGAAAAAAAATTTATTTTAAAACATGTTTCATAAATAAAATCTAATCATGTGGCCCGAAATTCGCCCATTTTAGGCACTGCGCATACGCAAATCGTAGTTTGCTGCCAAGTCGGAAACAAAAGAACAGTAAAGGACCTGCGTTTATCAATTACTTGAACACGATCACTGTAGAGACCTGTAAAATTCGCGATTTCAAATCCCTAAAGGATAGACTTCATGATCCCCTACGCACTCGTGCAAATTACATCTGCTGATTGGTTACCGACTCGTAACACCTGTTGACTGGAATGATCGTGATTCGCTAATTCTTCTGTTAAAGATTTTTCATTAGCCCAGAGTCCTTCAGTAAACTGTGGCCCAATCACTGAAGCAAAATAATGCCAAAAGTATTTGGACTCTATCCTATCGCGAAATGAATCCGCGAATTTTACAGGTCTCTAACGATCAGTCTTCATTAAGGATTCTTAGTGAAATTTAAGTTCTTCTAACGGCCCTTATTCAATTTTAAAACAATGTAAGGCCTTTTTAATGATATTAAGGAGGCGTACGAATCATGGTGTACTCGAGAAAATGTCACCTTGCGAGACGTCTCAACTGGGTAGCCTGTTATTCGACGCTTCTTTGGATGAGCGGATTTCATTAGCCCGTAGATCCCCCGAAAAAATTGAGAGTCATGCGAGTATAAGCAAGACAAAGATGGCAACATTTGGATTTCAGCCTACTGTTAAGCGAAACCCTGAAATTTTCCGGGCTGTGATTACAATTGGATGTGATCTCTAAAATGTTTCGGGTAAAGGTAGTTAGTATACAAAACACTGTAATCTCTTTAACTATTTTAATTAGAAAAAAGTATTTTCTTCGTGGTGCAGTATTTCTCGGTAACCAATGAACGTTATATGGTACAAAAAACAGCATTCCAATTGGCCCATGCAAGTTTTTTCTACCGGGCAGCTATAGTAATATAAGGTTAACAAACTTGCAGATTTTAACAAGCCGTGATGAAGCCTAGAAACAAAAAAAAATTACCCATGATAAAACATTAATTTTACTTTGATGGTTACAACTGCTGCTCAAGGCTGAGATTTAGGTAGGCCCTGTGCGGCAGCCTAGTTCACAGCTGTCTCTACATGCGTGACTCTTGACTCCATTCTGCTGCATGTTCATTAAGAAAGTAAACGTTGCAAACATGTCTACGACTCTTAGCCCAAGACGGGTATACGCGTTTCAAGACAGAGTAAACCACTTTTTTTTTTTTTCCCATTGAAAATAATAGATTTAAGATGGAACATTTGAGCATATACACCGGCGTTTATAAGACGTAACATATATATAAACATGCAGTCTAATATATTTTCACACACTCTCGCGATGCAGTTTCGCTCCGCAGCGGCGTAAGAACAGCAGACACACGCCTCACTCTCGCCATGTATAAAGAACGGGGAGTGAATAAGTAAATAGATAAATAAATTCAGGAGAGCATCCCAGGGAGGTAATAAAGCCTGATAAACTCGCGCGGGCGAAGGATGGTGTAAGAGGTAGAAGAAGGGGTGGTGGGAGGAGAGGAATAGGGCACCAGGTGCGATGACGTCACGCTCCCAGGAGGAAGAGGGGGGTAAGGGAGGGTGTTTGAAAGAATAAGAGCGTGTATGGAGAGGAAAGGTAAAGGAAGAAGGTGAAAGAGGGGGGAAAGGGGTCCGCTTCGGGACTTGATTCACTGGCTCGTGCGAGCTGAGTGATGGCGGCCCACGGGGTTGGGTTTACGAGTTGTCGCTGCAAGGCTCCGAGCCCAGGGGAATATAACCCCCCCCCCCCTCCCACTTTACCAATCCTCGCTCTCCTCTGCCGGGTTCTCCAAGGCCACACTTTGGCCCAGCGACCAGACGTACAAATTTACCAACATATGTATTTCTACATAAATATTTATGTTCCATTTGCAAAAAAAAAGGGGGGGGGGGTTTGTCTGTAAAGTCGGTTTACGGACGATAACTTTACGTGATAACGTCATAAGAAAAGATTGCAGAAAATTACATACTTGTTAATTTTCTAATATTATTTACAATTTTTGCAAATTTAATTTAAATAGTTTGTTTAAATAAATCACGAACAATTAGTTCTAGAAATAAACTGAAATCAAATCAATGTAAAAAAAATTGTTTATTTGAAATGACGAAATTGGACAAATAAATCAATTTTTTTTTAAACTGCTGCTTTTAAAAAGCCCGCCTTAACCTGTTTGATATTATAGAAGATTTTCTCGCACGGTGGTTGGCCTGTTCTTGCACGCTCGGCTCAGGCAGAACGTGGCAATGAGTCATGGTTTTTCGTGCGTGCAGCCGGCGTTCATGGATTTATAAGACGTTATCACGTCAAGAAAAAATCACAGTGCAGAGCTTCAGCAAAAGCCGAGCGACTGTGTGGTATTCGAAAAAAAGCCCAGTGACGCCATAAAAACGCGGCTTAATGGAGGCCATTGTGAGTTGTCGACGTGACGTAAAAAAAAGTGCGTGGTTGCCGCGCACCTTAGAAGAGAAAATCCACATTTCAGAACCCCACTTCCGGACGCTACGAACTGTGCACTACCAATTGTGGCGACCGCAGGAAATATTTTCGGAAGGGAAAAAAAAAACACAGCGACAAAATTGAAAATTTGCGTATTCAGAAAACTTACGTCAACAACAAGGCAATTAACACTATAATTCTCTTCTGTGTTTTGGTGAGTTGCGTGTGTTTCAACAGCACACCTATGTCATCAACTAAAATAAAACATACCACCTCCACCGGGATCTTGTTTATATTTTCATAACTTCGAGGGGTGGTGGGGATATGTATATTCCCTATCCTATAGGGGCATGCATATTTCGCGAAAAGATCCCGGTAGAAACCTGCAAAATTCGCGGATTAATTCGGTGATAGGTTAGAATTCAAACACATATACCTCTTAGATAGTTTTGCTATTGGCTTACTGTTCATCTGGACGAATCTCAACCCGTTATAAACCCTCAACCAAAGAAGGATCGAATCACAGACAAACCAGCTGAGACGACTTACAAGTCGGCAGCCAATGAACTTGCGTTATTTGCCTGAGTGTACAAAGGTATGTGTAGTCTATCCTTAAGGCCATCGAATCCGCGAATTTTGCAGGTCTCTAGATCCCGGGACTAGCTGAAACTTAAAACACTGTAGCATCATCTGTGTTCCGTGATGGGGTGAGTATATTTCAGGTGCATGTCTACTGTTAGAACACCAATCACAGTAATTCAGCGCGAAAGAAAACTCGTCCTGAGTGGCTCGGTCAAACAAGGTAACTACTTCTCTCGCAGACGGCCGTCAATCGCAAGGAAGAAACCGCTGGTGCATATATATCTTGTTGCAGGTCTAATACACGTTCAGATTTTTTCGCGAGAAATGCATGCTCCTACGCTATCCACCACTTAGTGTCTGTCACTGACTAGGAATACAAACACATTCGCCGACAAACTTCATTTGTGAGGAAATATCTTGTCATAAATTATAACTAGGGACATCTGTAGTTCGCGATTTCATTTCATGTCAAGGTATTTCACCAAACACTGTAGCTTTTTCTAAGAGTCATGGCAAATTGTGAGGGTGCAGCAGTACGGTGACCACATTCTCATTGGCCCCGTCAAGAGCGGGACGACACCTCTCACCTACCTCAGCCAATAACCACAGCAGAAAAGCTACAGTATTTTGTGAAATGTCTTGACACGAAACGTATTCGCGAAATACAGGTGTCCCTAATTATAACTTGTTAATTACAGTAAAGGATGTTTCACCCAAGGTTCAATAGTTCACAAAGTTAAAATCTGAAGAATGCGTTGCCCCCACTTACAACAAAATAAACACGCGCCCGTCAATGTTATGATACATGCACGTGTTCGGGCGGTAAATGGGACATCGTGTTTCCGGCGGCTGTCTCTTGAGGCATGGTGACTTCCAGAATTGGAATGCACTCATGTCACTTAAAATGCTAAATTTTGTGCACCATGGTACCTACAGTAAATTATATTTTGATTAACAAGTTATGTTTTATGACAAGATATGTCCTCACAAATAAATGTGCCACAATTTTTTTTTTCTCTTGTGGTGTTTGATGACACGTTTGGTTAGTTCAGAATTAACGTTTATGTGCTTAGATTACTTCTGCAGTTTTAGTTTAATTATTAGTTATTTTTCTTCTAAATACCTTATTTGTGGTAAAAATCCATTAACAATCAGCACCTCTGATTTTAAGCAGCTGTTTCCAACTGATTGTTGTGAGTGTTGCATACCTGCCAGGCGCCAAAGTATTTCGTTATAAATTTTATTTAGTTTCTCGCATAAACGGTGGGATATAGGCTAGTACAAAAAGGCAACATTTTTGTTACTGTTGACATGTTGATTTAAAATTACATTATTACTACGCGTCACCAAAATATATGGGAAATAAGGCTGTTACCCAAAATTTTTCCATTAATTAATTTTACTACAGCGACAAGATTTGCATTTTTTTTGTAGAACATTGTTCAATTAGATATTACGAAGACGCTTGGCGTTTCTTCATAAATAGTTTCTTTATCATTAAAAAAAACTACAGGTTTAGTTACAACTTCCAAAGCGTATACCAGTCTTAGGAAACAATTTTGACAATATTTTGTATCATGTCCGCAGTTCTCTATTAGGAGGGGGGGGGGGGGGGAAGCAAGTGGACCCGTGCTAACGCTTGCAAAATCGTGACTCTGAGACGGGGTTGAAAAACGTAAAAGTCAAACCTATGTTTTATGGAAAATATCGGGCGTGGCTGTGTCATGGACATGGCCGTGTGTTGTACGTGAATACGTGTACGTAACAGGTGATATTTTCTATACAAAATATAAAATACGTTATTTCATGTATGTTATAATCATGTCTGAACACTAAGTCGCGTATAGGTCGACATTATATATTTCTTATAATATATATATTTTTTTATTTTAACACCATATATATATTCACTGTAACTATTTTACACTAACGTCGTAGCTTCTCCGAGTCAAAAACCTCAACATGGCGGCGCTTCCCCCTCCAACGCGCGCGATGCGTCACAGTCCTCACTTAGCGTAACGAATTCTTTGATCCTTTAGCTATCCAGTGGTGTAATTAAATTTTGGATGGAGATGATAGATGTGTGGCTGCAACACCAAACTGTATACCCCGATTTTGTTATCATTCGTTTTTTGAATTGCCTCCCACTATGGAAGCAATTTTAAAGACGTATCCACGTCTAAAATAAATATCTAGCAAAAATTTTCAGCTTATTGTATGCATGTAGACCAAAATATAGGCAGCGCACAAGATACGAGCACCGTATTCAGACACAACTTTTGTCGTTGAAAACCCAACCCCACGTAAGAAATCTACAGGTTTGCGACCCTTTGTTGTATTATGTTTTCAACTTATTTTTAATTGATGAATATGCAGTCGAAGTTTGTTGGTCGAAACCAGACTAAACCCTGTGTGTGTGCGCGCGCGCGTGCGTGCGCTTGTGTGAGAAATGCTAAACGCGAACGGAAATAAATACCTACATAAAAAAACTAAAAAAAAAAAATAATTCAGAGGTTCACGTACAACAGCCTGCCAAAATAGTTTACTGTTTTTAATTTTAAAGGTGGATTCTTAAGGGATGATAGAAAAGATAATAACCTCCATTTTTTTTGCTAACTATAAAAACTATGATTAGTTACAATAGTTATGATAATATAACGTGTTTACAATTCCATACTATCTTTACTATAGTCTAAAAAAATCCACACTCGAGCTACACAGTTAAAAAAAAAAAAAAACTGAAACATCCCGCAGAACCCTACAACACGTCAGTTATATGCTTCTCGTAACAAGGTACGTACTTGCAAAACCAACACGAGAGTACTTAAACTTGATTTAACAAAAAGTAAACCTTTATTAAATAATTACACGTCTTAACGAGGGACATGAACCTATTTCACGTCGAGACGAAGCGCGGAGCACGATCGTGGATAGCAGCACCCCGCCAACACCACGGCGCAGCGGATGCCGAGATCCGCAGATAGTCCCGCCACCGCGCGAGATGTTTTATGTAATTCACTTACCCCCCCCCCCCTCGCACAAGCAAGCACACGCATCCGGCAGGCGTTCCCATTACGGACGTCGTGGAAGGAGGAATTAAAAAAACAAAACACGCCCGTCCTCGGCAGATCGCGGCAGTCGGTCTGGAGGGCTGCCAAACGAGAAATGCAGGTCGTGCAGAAGACAGGTTTTATTTTTTTTTCTCTCCCCTTTCCTTCCTTCCATCCACCGCCACTTCGATACGGTCGTCTGGAGAGGAAGCAAGATGAGGGGAAAGAGGTGGCGAGACATTCCCCTCCCCCCCCCCCCCAACACCTTTCCAGATGTAAATATCGACAGCGGTTATGGGTCGAGCCATCAAACCCACGACCCGCCAAATGGACTCCCGCATCACCGCCGACAGTTACGACACCAACAAACCAAAGCTAGACACGCACGAACCAAGCCCGGATGCATGTTTGTTTTTTTGACATGACAACGTCTAATAAAGCGATGAACGCCGGATGCACGCACGAAAAAGTGTCCCGTTACGCACATTGTTCCGTTACGCTGTGTACCGTTACGCTCATTGTACCCTTGCGCCGCATCTATCTCTCTTCCACTCGACTTTTTATAAAGTGAAGTGAAAAGTTAATGTGGTTTTCATTGCTTACAACAACAATTTCGGTAATAAAGGTTAATTATTTATTCTTGCATTTTAAAAATCTGATTACTAGTATAATTTCAAGTATTTATTCTTTTATTATTAAAATTAAAATGATTCAATTTTATTCATAAAGTATGCTATCATTTCATCAATGTTTAGTTATGACGTTGTCACGTTAAACTATCGTCCGTAAACCGACTTTACAGACAACCAATTTTTTTTTGAATTCTCGAATGCACCCGTCAATACCCGAGAAAGAAGCGTGGAGCGGGCCCGCAAAATTAAATCTGACTGTACTTCAGAAGGAACCACGCGATTTGAAACGCTCAAGATATTCCGAGTGGCGTCTGCTTACGAAAAGCATTTACGAAAATAACTGAGGGGCGAATGAGTAGTAGTTTTCTTATTCCGTTTTTAAAACAGTATTTTCTTTATTTTAATTTTTTAGAAAAGAGAAAATGGCTAAAACCATGTAATTTTAGAATATTCTTTTTATAGGCAAGAAAAAACTCGGAACAGATTCTTGAAAGCACTATCACTGTTGCTCCGTGCGCGACGAGAAGACTGCGCAATACGCCCCTTACTATGCACGAAGCATGCAGGTATTTGTGAACTATCTTTTGCTTTGACGTAGAATAAATGTGTGAGCAAAAAATATGTGTATAAATGAGGCACAATATGAAATTAAATATTATTTTTAGTGTTTTTTTTTTTTCAAATAATTATACTGCATCACTTTTACCAGGTACTCAATTTCATTTCCCACTAATTACCAGTAATAAAACATCGAAAAGGACCAAACATCAATTAGAATTATAAACATAAACAATTTATCGGAAAAAAAATTGGCGTCGGTAGATGTCATTGAGTGTACTGAATATAAAAATTCGTGTGACTATTCCTCGGTTAAAAATCTCAAAACTGAAATCATCTTCGTTCTTAAATTCCTGAATTTATAATATTACATTCTGTGTATTTCTGCAATTAGACAGAGACATTACGTTCACTACAAAAGAGTTGAATTATTTCATTTTCGGGTCATGACTTTAAAACCATCAATGCACGGCTTTAAATGACCACAACTGACACAATGAAAACGAAATATGAGTCGGGATTTTACCTTAAAAACCGAAATGTTTTACAAAATAACGATGCTCACTCAAAGAACTAATGCAATGTAAATCTCAGTTTATTTCCTGTATTTTATCTATATTTCATGCAGATAAAACATTTTTTGTTTTGTTTTACTGGACACCGAATGGCAATTGAGCTAAATATTTCCCGCAAAGCACTGCTATTTAAAGGTTTTTTTTTCTTTCTTTTCAATATTCAATAAAACCAACTCAAATCCTGTTTAAGCTTCTTTTAACGACCGACAACCCCATCAGCCGCTGACTGGATGATTTAACCGCAGCGAGTTTCAAAACCACTTACCCGGCAACACTGTACTGAATAAAGTATGCGAACATTCTAGCGCCGTATGTCGCACTCTCGCGAACCGAATACGTCCTCTGAATGGCTGGACGGGAAACGGACGGGATTCGGAAGGAGAAAAAAAATGTGTGCGTGGGAGTCAAGTGCAAGTATGTAAGTGTGCAAGTACGCAAGTGTGCAAGTATGTAAGTGTGCAAGTTAGCAAGTGTGCAAGTTAGCAAATGTGCAAGTATGTAAGTGTGCAAGTTAGCAAGTGTGCAAGTATGTAAGTGTGCAAGTTAGCAAGTGTGCAAGTTAGCAAATGTGCAAGTATGTAAGTGTGCAAGTTAGCAAGTGTGCAAGTATGTAAGTGTGCAAGTTAGCAAGTGTGCAAGTTAGCAAATGTGCAAGTATGTAAGTGTGCAAGTTAGCAAGTGTGCAAGTATGTAAGTGTGCAAGTTAGCAAGTGTGCAAGTTAGCAAATGTGCAAGTATGTAAGTGTGCAAGTTAGCAAGTGTGCAAGTATGTAAGTGTGCAAGTATGTAAGTGTGCAAGTTAGCAAGTGTGCAAGTTAGCAAATGTGCAAGTATGTAAGTGTGCAAGTTAGCAAGTGTGCAAGTTAGCAAGTGTGCAAGTTAGCAAGTGTGCAAGTTAGCAAGTGTGCAAGTATGTAAGTGTGCAAGTTAGCAAATGTGCAAGTATGTAAGTGTGCAAGTTAGCAAGTGTGCAAGTATGCAAGTATGTAAGTGTGCAGTTAGCAAGTGTGCAAGTATGTAAGGTGCAAGTGTGCAAAATACGCAAGTGTGCAATTATGCACGTATGCAGGTATGCAATTAGGTATGTAAGTGGACAGCGCCCCGCCTATACGGACTAACAGGTCAGCTGGTTGGCTAGCCAGGACGCAGCCCCCTTACATGATTTTCACACGAACCATAAAAACCCCTACACTACGATAATGAACCATTCCACAAATACACGTAGGGCGATATCTTACGTACACAACTATAATTTTTAATCGTGAAACCTCTATAAAAGGGGGGAGCTGAATCGTTGCCCCTTGGAAGGGCAGCACTTCAGGATTTTTCTGGCAATGGTTTCTTCGTACAGCGACTGGAAGGGCAGCCCATCCAATTTCTGAAAACACGTTTCTTCAAGTGTTTAAATAATCCTGAAAACTTGCCCCTCGGAAGGGCAGCCCATCAGGATTTTTCTGACAGTAGTGTTTCTGAAAGGTTGTCTGAATTGTTGCCTCTTGGATAGGCAGCCCTTCAGGATTTTTCTGACAGTGGTTAGTTTAGGTTACACTGAAAGAAATTTTTGTATATTTTACAAGGAAAATCCTTGGAAACCCTGTTGCCAAGGATATTACTTGTAAAACTACATGGCAGAGCTTTGTACCATGGGCGATTTTGCAAGGCTCTGCCTTGTAATTTTGCAAGAAATATCCTTGGCAACAGGGTTTCCAAGAATTTCCCTTGTCAAAGTACAAATTTTTTTTCAGAGTGTACGTTAGGTCACTTTACAAACTAACCACTGTCAGAAGAATCCTGAAGGGCTGCCCTCGCAGTCGCCCCTATGAAAGTTCAGGGGGACACGAGGTATCGACGGAGGATGGTGATGGAGAGTGCGGGGCAGTTGGGATGGCACGACGCCACCAGCGGCTGTTCCCAGAAGCAGTCCCCTCGCTCGCACGCACGAGGTGCTCCCGAGGCATACAGAGCAGCCAGTCGTGTGCTGCGTGCTCCTCCGTGCTCCTCCAGGACTCGCAGGGGAGGGGTGGAGGGTCAGGAGGGAGTACTCCCTTCCCCTTCCTCCCTCCTGACGATATGCGAGGTTCAGGTGGAGGTATGTTGAGATGTTACGACACCTGGCTTAGAACCGCGGAGGGGGAGGGGGGGCGGGCTAGAATTAAAAAGGCCCTCACTGTTTCCAAAGGAATCGTTTGCATTAGTTCAGAAAAAGATTGTGTTGCTAATACCCACCTCCCCCCCTGCCCGGGCCGGGGCTGGAACCAATGACAAAGCAGCAGGTCTCCGGACCTCGGGGGAGCTCTGAACTGCGGACTCGTGAAGGACAGAACGACTGCCTGCCCCGCCGCGGGACTATCGACCTCATATCGACCTCACATCGACAGATCGCGCGATGTAATTTCACGGCAGGGTGCGCGTTCAATCACCGAGCGTATAAGTACGTACACACTCTCTGATCAGATGCCGACTTTACGACCGGTAATTCCTCTGCAACGAAATTATAAGCAAAGAAGGGGGGAAAAAAGAAGACAGTATCATTAAAAGAAAAAAAATAATATCCACGCGATGAAGATGTGATATTTGTTGTTACATACAAAACCAGTTAAGCGAGGCTGCAAATACGAAGAGCATAAAAACAAAAGTTGTAGCGTAAAAAAAAAAGAGCGCATGTAACTCATTACTAGAGACCTGTAAAATTCGCGGATTCATTTCGCGATAGGATAGAGTCCATATACTTTTGACATTATTTTGCTTCAGTGATTGGGCCACAGTTTGTCTGAAGGACTCTGGGCCAATGAAAAATCTTTAACAGAAGAATTAGCGAATCATGATCATTCCAGTCAACAGGTGTTACGAGTCGGTAACCTATCAGCAGATGTAATTTGCACGAGTGCATAGAGGATCATGGAGTCTATCCTTTAGGGATTTGAAATCGCGAATTTTACTAGTCTCTGCCCATGTGTTCTTCACCATTTTAAAGATTCGTTAAGACGTAAAGTGGACACGAGGCTAGCCGGGTGACTGGTGGCGGCGACTCCTCCGCGCTTGTGCGACATTAGCATTGCCGTCGTCACCGCGAGGGGCGAGTGCGAGGTGTAGGTACAGGGGGACAGAGGAGGGGGGGAACTCGCAAGCAGCGATGCGCGAGGCGTGCCTGCTGCCAACCGCCGCCTGGGAGAACATGGCTCGCAGCGCCGAGCAGCACAGGATAGCATCTCCTGGCCGCGACAGCCTCGACACAACAGGCCTTCTCTTCTCACTCCGCGCCGCCCCTTGTGACCCCGAGCTGTCCCGCCCAGGTCGCACACGGGAATCCTTCTTTTCACAGACGAGAGAGCCGAACGCCCGATCGTGCATCTTCGGTTTTTTTTTTTTGTTCATTGTAAATAGAGACCTGCAAAAATTCGCGGATTCATTTCGTGATACGCTACAATTCAAATAATTATACCTTAGTGCTGCTTCCACCACTGGTTCACTGTTAATCTGGAGGACTGAGGGCCAATTAGAGACCCTCACTCATAGAAGTGTCGAATCACACGACACCCAGTCGAGACGACTCACAAGTCAACAGCCAATGTACAGTTGGCATTTATCCCGAGTGTGTAGAGTGTAGTAGAGTCTATCATGGAGGTCATTGAACCCGCGAATTTTGCAGGTCTCTAATTTTAAATAAATAAGGCGGTGTTGATAAAAGGATACTTAATGGTCAATGAGGTTAGGTTAGCTACATTATAAATATTTTAAAACATTGTGGACGGTTGATTTTGTTAGGATAGCTACTAAAAAGATACGGAAAAAAAAAGCATTAACTTCGGGTTTTGGCTCTCTCGTCTGTGAAAAGAAGGCTTCCCGGTCACACACACAGCTCCAGGTGTCGGGCGCGCGGTTCGCACACCGTCCTGCATTTACTATTCTGTGTCTGGAACCATGAATTACTACCGTGATTTAGAGCGTCAATTAATTTTTTTTAACAAACTAGCTTATAACCCGCGGCTTCGACCGTTGGCACTTTCAGGACATTGCTGATATTGCACCACTGTCAACACAATTTTTGTGAATAATTCCAATACTCTTAACTTTGGAAAAAAAACACTGAATATCAGATATATTAATTTTATTTTATTTTAAGGGGTGAACCCCCTTCAGGCATACTACTAATTCACCGAGTCATATCTCGAAGTGAATCTCCAAGTTGTGCCCTCTGCCCTTGGAAGACTGTCACGTTTAGTCAACAGGCACGATTGTTTCGCGGATTGATTTCATACCAGAAGGGACTCAGAATGATTTGCGCGCAATCACGCTTTTGTTTTGGTTTTTTGGCGGGTTGCACGAGTCAAGGCAATCAATCACTTTTCATTGTTCATAACTGGCTCAAGAGTCGACACGCACACTGCAGTGCGATATCGACGTGAAGTGTGAAGTGTGCGTGCTGCAAGTGTACTCTGCCAACCAATTAAATAATTGTGGCTCTAGCAATGAGTTACAGACATGAAATTAAAGCAGTTCGTTAGTAATGGGTAGAGACCGAAAAATTTCGCGAATTCATTTCGTTATAGGCTAAAATACAAATAGTTATACCTCAGTGCTGCCTCTGCTATTGGCTCACAATTCACCTGGATGTCTCTGGGCCAATGAGAAACGCCCGACCAAAGCTTTATCGAATCACAGGATGCTACGTTGGGACGTCTCACAAAACAGCAGCCAATGAGTGGGTGGCATTTGACCAAGTGTACGCAGAACTGTGGAGTTAATCCTAGAGGTCATTGAACCCGTGAATTTTTCCTGTCCCTAGTAATGTCATTGAGGAAGCATAATAAGGCTGGTGCTTCTGGCGCGGCATCTCCTTTGTTGACTGGCGCGCTGTCTTCTCGTCGTGCATACTTCAAGTATAAACTAGCGGTAAACCATAAAATAACGATGAATATTAGGATAAAGGCGTAATGCAAGCCCTTGGGTGCTTCCAATAATCTTCACCGAGTGTTTCAATGTCTAAAATTAATTCTGAAAAATGTTTCCAGCCCTTCTCAATTTTTCCTAACAATTGCAGTTTAAAAACTAAATACGGAAACAGAAAACATGTTGATTTGTTGAGCAATTATCAAATCGCGATGTTTCTACTGAAGCTCTGCACACCGTGTGTGTGCCAAAGTAGACGGGTTGCTGAAATGTCTTGTCGACTTGGAGGTCGTGGAACAATGAGACGGAGCAAGTGATGGAATGCTGTGATGAGGGGAATTGGGATAACACCGAGAAAACCCACCGGCTGGCGAAGAAAGCCAATCCGGATCAGCCGTCGAGGGAGGAGAGAGTGATGAGCCGCTCCACCCCGCGGCAAACCCCCAACGGAAATCGGAGATGAAATTTAAACCGTCCGACTCGGGAGAACGACGGACGCTAAGTGGATAATGGCGAGACGAGCACGGCTCCTCTTGCGAGAGAGCGAGAGAGAGAGAGAGAGAGATATCGGCGGTTCGCCGCCTTGCCGCTCCGCAACGAACCGCGTAATTGGCCCACGGGCTGACGTGTCCGCGCCATCATTCAATCGCGGGTTCGGCCGCGCGCCTGTGAGGCACCTCGCCTCCCGGAGCCAGCCTTAGCGAGACCTTTGAATATATATACTGTATAGAAGTCGCCAGCCCAGGTTAAAATTTCTAATACGGTTAGAGGTAGTTGGTTAATTCACCGGCCGCAATCGCCACCATCTCTAGGACATCGGCTTGTGGTGGTCCCTAGCGGACAAGTGTCGAACTCTTCAAACACCCCTTCCCCCTCCCGTTGAACGACCTTGAGCTGCAGTGAATGATGGATGAGGGGTGCGGGGAATGACAGCGGGCGACAGTGCTGCGCTCTAACGTGTAAATAACAACTAAGACGATGCAGGGCGTCACGGCAGCGCACTGCAGCGGTGAAGTTCCCAAGCTGCTCATCATACGCTCCAGAAAAACGTAGAGTAAATCCTATCCACTCGCGACTTCTATACAGTATATATAGACTATTCAAAGGCGAGACCCTGCTGGCCTGCAAAATTGTTTTCAGTGGAATAATTAAGGGCAGTAACATAATTGCAAATACATGGAAGATAAAGTTGTAACCCCCAATTATTTCAATTAATATTTAACAATAAAGCGACGAAATTCACGGTGGCCGTAAAACGTCATTCAGTTGAAATTAATCCAGACTTCCAGAGTTCCATTTGGACCGTTAAGACGTGTACAGGTGTTTTCAACGTTACTTTGTCGCGATGAACCTCCAGCACGAAAATTGTCGTCGGGTCGAAATCAGACCCACCCTGTACCGCAGCTTCGACAGAAAGAAGGTCCCACGCGCAGCGGCAGAAAAATGTCCTAATTCGCTCCGAGCTAATTGCGCCGGCCAGGGGCCAGACGGGGAGAGGAGCGAAGGAAAGGAAGAGGAGGGGAAGGAGTTCGAAGGTCAAGAGCAGCTCGTTTGGAAGACGCTAGCAATCTGCGACGTTGCCTTCACTTCCTCTCCCGCGCGCCGCATGTGCGGGTCGGACGGGCGAAAAATGTCTCGGCGCCCGGTTCATTAAACCCGTGTCCCCCCCCCCCCTTCTTCACTACTTCCCGGCCACACGTTCCGCTCTGTCCTTGAAACAGCGTTAATTCCGCTGGTTTATTCCTCTCGCTACAGAGCACAACAGCTGCGCTGCGTCACGTAACAGTTGACCGCTGTCACTAAGTGCCGCTACTCGTGTTCCATGCTCTCGAGAAACAGTTTCCTCGGAAGCTAATGGCGTAACTGGCAGCTGGGTTTCGGGATACTAAACGTTTAAGCCGAAATTACAATACACTGTTAGAAAAAACCCAGTAAATTTACAGACTTTTTAAATGAAGAAATTACCTGAAATAAACGAAGAGTTCGCTGAATATTTGTAAAAAAAAAAAAAAAAAAAAAAAAAAACCTACGGCGTATTCCAAATAAGGAGTTACGTGTTACGTGCTCCGTTGTAAACAGGGTAAACAGGCAATTGTAAGGAAGAAGGTCGTTGTTTATGAATGTTATGTTGGTATACCGAGAACATTCTTCTTAATGCGCGTGAAAAACCCGTCAATTGATCAAGATAACAGTAATTTAACGACGATCCCTCGATAATTTGGAAATGGCGTTCTTCGTAAAATAAAGGTTAGAATTTTTTTAACAGTGTATAACGTCGTCTCCGTCCGACATCTGTCCATGCATCAGACTCCTTCGTCCGCCAACGTCACCCACGCATATAGCCAAGCGATTTACATGACATTCACCCGTCAGTCAGAATATTTTCCCAAATCAATCCTGCCAACAAACCGCCGTATTTCTCTGCGGGATTTCTCGTTTACTATTCATGTCGTGTTCATGTACGTATTGTATTAGCATGTCTTTGGAACAATTCAGAGTCGTGATTAGAATATTGTTTGTGCGTGTTTTAAACCGCAATGTCATCGTGCAAAAATATCTGAACGAACAATAACACAAAACTCCACAGGCCTGTTTTCTGGTGACAATTCACTGGCGCAGCCAAAACCATATATTATATAATCCATCCGTCCGTTCGTTCGTCAGAAGTAGGAGCTTGCCAAAATTTTGACGGACGGATGAATTAAATATTACGGGCCTTCTGATTGGCTGCAAGTCACGTGATCGGCTGACATATCACTAGAGACCTGCAAAATTCGCGGATTCATTCGGTGATGGGCTAGAATTCAAACACATATACCTCTTAGATAATTTTGCTATTGGCTTACTGTTCATCTGGACGAATCTCAACCAGTTATAAACCCTCAACCAAAGAAGGATCGAATCACAGACAAACCAGCTGAGACGACTTACAAGTCGGCAGCCAATGAACTTGCGTTATTTGCCCGAGTGTACATGGGTTCTATCCTGAAGGCCATCGAAACCACGAATTTTTCAGGTCTCTACGTATGACTCATTAGAGACCGGAAAAATTCGCGGGTCCAATGACCTCCAGGATAGACTCCAATCTCCTCTCGACACTCGGACAAATGCCAACTGTTCATTGGCTGCTGACTTGTGAGTCGTCTCGACTGGGTGGCCTGTGATTCGACACTTCTATGAGTGAGGGTCTCTAATTGGCCCTCAGTCTTCCAGATTAACAGTGGGCCAATGGCAGAAGCAGCACTAAGGTATAATTATTTGAATTTTAGCATAACACGAAATTAACCCGCGAATTTTTCAGGTCTCTACGTATGAAGGACGAAGGTGACGGGCTGTTTTAATTCCGGCCTAAGAGACCAGCAGAATTCTAGCGGAACATGTTTCATTCGCCGATGAACGCCAGTCACAGAAATATTCCGTACTGTCCCGACTGTAAGTCGCCTCGCATATAGATAGATAGAACTATTGATTTTCAGTTGAAAATCTGGGTTGGGGGGGGGGGGGAATAGTAGGTTTAATAAAACATAAAATACTTTTTTTTCTCCAAATAATCTGATGTATTATGGGGAACCTGCTGATCATATTATTACATATCTTCAGATATAGTTTAAACACCTATTATTTTACAAGTAAGGGTTACACACCAACATTACGAAAATATTTCATTATATTAAATTTTTGAACTTGAAACTAGGAGGTGACAAACTAACAACCGCAGTGACTATAGTCGCTATCACTGCAGCTCCACTGTTCGCCGTTTGTTGCGCTTTCTTCCCTGCTAGCAACATATTCCTGGATAACAAACAACTTACAACTCATCCATTTGTACGTTAAAATGTGTTTTTTATTATAAAAAAATTGCACCCTTGTAAAATTCTCAGAAATTTTCTTATTTAAGTATAAAATATACATGTTTTTTAAAGTACCCTATACCAAATATATATTTTTTGTATTCTTGCAATTTTTTGAAATTCTCGCATGTAAGTCGAGTGGGCATTATTCTTAATAAACTCGTGGAAAAATTTCCTACTTATATTCAAGACAATACGGTAATTGCTGCAGACACGATCAAAGTATGTTGAAGTAAAAAAAAAAAACTGTCCCGTTTCCTGTCTGTAAATCCCCGCCTCTACACACGCGTGTCTTCAGACATCAGCAGGCCTGCCTCAACACACCCGCGTCTACAGACTTCAAAAGGCCTACCTCTACACACCCGCGTATTCAGACATCAGGAGGCCCACCTCTACTCATCCGCGTCTTCAGAAATATGCAGGCACGCCTATACAAACCCGCGTCCATAGACATTAGCAGGCCTGCCTCTACACACCCGTGTCTTCAGACATCAACAGGCCCGACTCTACACAGCCACGTCTTCAGACATCAGGCCACTCGGTGCATACATGTTAAAACAGAACGTGCTGAAAACAGCCGAGCTTTCGATCTACTTGCGTGAGTGCAGCATCGCTGATCGCAACCCGCCACAGGAGACCACACGTAACACGCCAATTACATACCTGTAACAGAAAGAAAACAACGTTACATTCAGCTCAGCCAAAAACCCAAATGGCTTCTAGAATATGGGCTGTGTTTTAATAAGATTCCTTGCCGAAATTCAATACTTAAGACGGGTTTTTGTATTTTTTCAAGTCTTTCGCTTTTACCGGGGCCGTTTTATTGTTCAGTTTAAAAGTTCAGTTCACTAATCAAATGATTCAATAGTCGCCGTAGCTGCTCCGGCAGCGAATTCTAGCGGCGGGTGCGGAAACTACACTTGATTCGTGTCCAGAAATGTAATTGAAAACACAATTGGCTTATATTTATCACGATCTGCATTATTTTAAAGAATTATACGTTACATTTTGTGTCCGGTTTTTTCATTATGAGTGTGTTTGCAACATGAGAGCACATGAATTTGCTCTTTACCGAGGTTGGCGAGAAGTGAAAGACTCCCTCAATTTTTTTTTTGTTAAAATGACTATAACTCTAATAATAATTCTATCAACAAACACTATTTAATGGTCTTAGAAAATAAACACAAAATCAGTTAAAAAATTAATACTTATAATTAACAATGGTACTAAAAACAAGACCTTTAATGTTAACAAGATGAGTAGTATCAGTCTTGCAACGGTAATTGCTGTTTACTCTGTGCTGTAATCTAAGCGTGATACAGATTAAAGTCGTGTTAAGTGTGCTGCAATAATAGAACTCACGACCCTCTCCACATGAGGGAGACGTCACAGACTAGCGACCGCTGAAGAAGACCCCAAGTATTCAGACAATACATAACTGTACATACGTCAAATCAAGGTCTTAGGTGTCTTGTAAACGGAAACATGGAAATTTCACCCTGGGTGTTAAAATGCCATAAGAGAATCGATAAACATTTACAGATGACGGACTGCAAAACATTCGACAAGAGCGGGAGGAGTCTTCAAGAGACAGTGAATAAACAGTGAAAGCTTTGCGTGTCTGTGAACGAGTTGTATGTGAGGTATATTGATGAACGACACACAGACTCGATATCTAGACGACTTCTGAAAGATAACATACGCTTATAGACGTGAGTATATCCCAAATAATTTTAGAGCAGAACTATTGTGTTCACTTCCTGTCTTTACAACTTTACAGACTTCGTTTTATCATCATTTTCAGAGGCCAAACAAAGACATAATGATCTACATTTATCCGATTACATAGAAACAGGAAGACGTTGTTATAGGGACACTGGTGTGTATGAATTAAAGTTGTATACATTTCCACCCTACAAGGAATGGAATAGATTAGCCATACATAAAGAAGTGAAAACACAGCAATCATTAAAAATTTCAGAGCATGGTCTAGAAAATAACTTATGATTCAACAAAAATAACAAACGAACAGTTAAGTACAGAACGACAGATATCGCCACGAGTATTCCGTGTATGCTACTGGGTAGCAAAGTGAACTAAGTACATACCCATTAATCACACTAGTGTTCTCGACACACCCTTGTCGACATTGAGCCAGCTACAAACAAAGGTGCGGAAGTGGTTTACCCAATCACTGGAGATCCACAAAATTCGTATACATTCATTTCGCGATGAACTAGACTACAAATTCGTTCGCGTCAATATTGCTTCAGTGATTGGACCACAGTTTACCTGAAGGACTCTCGGGGACAATGGAAAAACCCTCAGCAAAAGAAGTGTCCAATCGCAAGCATCCTAGTTAACAGGTGTCACGAGTCGATAGCCGCTGAACACCTTTAATTTGCCCGGGTGCACAGAGGATCGTGGATTCTATCCTGGAGGTCACACTGAAACCGCGAATTTTTCCAGTCTCTACCAATGACGTGTAACCCGCTGGGGATGTGAACGTTTGATCGACCGATGGGAACACTCTAAAAAAAAAGGCTAAACTACGTAAAATGAAGTGAAATGAATCCGGGGAACAACCGTGGCTCCACATACGGGACCAAACATTCGCTGGCCTCCACGTTCACCCGACATAACACCATGCGAATTTATTTTCTCCTTTGCAGCTTCATAATAGATCGTGTCTACGTTCCGCCGCTACCATATATGATTTACCAGAGTTGAGACACACGGAACTTGCTTCCATTACTCCGGACGTGTAAACTAAAATTGCGGGAAGAATTTGGACTTCAGGTTGGATGTGCACCGTATAGCTGAAGGTGCACACTTTGAACATTTTTTTAAGGAAACAAAAAAACTACCTACGTTATATTATCCTTCATTTTGATGTATGATTGGTTGTTAAAAAGTCTAAAGTTGAAACTGAGACAATATTTTAGGGACACCCTGGGTTTTTTTTTCTGTTTCCCCCCCCCCTCCGCAACCGGTAAGAAAATCTTAACTTTCCACGATCGTTCGCAAGTAGTTCTTCCAGAGTCGCAGTGCAGACGCAGTTCTCCAGGGTTCCTGGGAGCGAGCGAAGTTTGCGGAGTGGAGAGAGAGCGAGAGAGAGAGAGAGAGAGAGAGAGGCCTGAAGGATGACCCTGGGAAGGGGGAGGGCGCCAGATAAATGACCACGGGAAGTCCCGGTCCTGATACAGTGGACCCCCCCCCCCCCTGAAGGGGCGCGCGGGACAGCCCTGGGGGAGAATGCGGCCGGGCTGCGGGGATGCCGTTAATTAATGATTCAGCGGAAACAAGCCGTGGCATAATTAATCCCCTGCCAGGTCGGGGGCCGGACGCGGTGCGAGTGACGACGCAGTGCGGGGGGACCCCCGGCTGGTTCCACCCCCCGCCGCCAGGGGCGCGTCGCGAGCGACACGCCACGCACCCGACATTCACAGACTATCATTAGGGACGTGCATGTTTCGCGGAAAGATCCCGCGACTAGCTGGAAGTCAAAACACTGTAGCATCGTCTTTGTTTCGTGGTTGCGTGTGTTTATTTCAGTTCCACGTCGATTGTTACGACACCAATAACAGTAGTTGAGTGCGGAAGCAAATTCTTTCTGAGTGGCCCGGTCAAACAAGGCAACGACTTCTCTCGCAGACGGCCGCCAATCAAAAGGAAGAAACCGCTGGTGCGGGTATACCTCGTTGCAGTCTAATAGGCGTTCAGATTTATTCGCGAAAAATGCCTGCCCCTAACTATCAATGTCCTCGCTGTAAACCTGCACAATTTTTTTATTTGAAATAAAAAAAAGAGGGATTGTCTGTAATGTCTGTTTAATGTACGATAATTTTTACGTGATAACGTCATATCAAATTTTTTTTTTAAATTGCTGCTTTTAAAAAGCCCGCCTTTACCTGTTTGATATTATAGAAGAATTTCTCGCACGGTGGTTGGCCGGTTCTTGCACGCTCGGCTGAGGCGGAACGTGACAATGAGTCATGCTTTTTTTCGTGCGTGCAGCCGGCGTTCATCGATTTACAAGACGTTATCACGTCAAAAAAACTTTTTTTTTATATCGATCTTGTTCCTGAAGTAGCTTGGCTTCTGGGTTGTAGTAGGTAACTGCTTCCCTGATGATGGCGACTGCAATGTCGACCGAAACGTCAGTGAATTATTCGCCAAGGACGCGGCTACAACCCAGAAGCCAAGCTACTTCAGAGAATGGCCGTGAAAGCCTGATAACATTATCAATCTTGTTCCTGTTCCGTTAGAGGGGGGGGGGGAGTAAGCCACTAAAAGTGTAGTTTTTTAAATGGGTATTCAAAAATTTGTCAAAAATGCATTTTTTTTAAAAATTATTTTCACGTCTTCTGAGGGGGGAAAAAATTAAATACGGAATCTGAAACAATGATTTGTCTGCCTAAACACTATATCCAACCTTTTTTTTTAGAGTTTGTTCGTTGGTCGAATAAAAGTGTCACGTCGTGTGGCGTGCTACACGTCACCGGTGGAGACTGGAAGATAGACGTGTACCTACACCGGCCTCGACAACCACTGTATACCGGCTTTGAATATATATACTGTATACAAGTCGCGAGTAGATAGGATTTACTCTACGTTTTTCAGGAGCGTATGAGGAGCAGCTTGGGAACTTCACCGCTGCAGTGCGCTGCTGTAACGCCCTGTATCGTCAAAGGTTGTTATTTGCACGTTAGAGCGCAGCACTGTCGCCCGCTGTCATTCCCCCGCACCATCAATCCATCATTCACTGCAGCTGAAGGTCGTTCAACGGGAGGGGGAAGGGGTGTTTGAAGAGTTCGACACTTGTCCGCTAGGGACCACCACAAGTCGATGCCCTAGAGATGGTGGCGATTGCGGCGGTGAATTAACCAACTACCTCAAACCGTATTAGAAATTTTAACCTGGGCTGGCGACTTCTATACAGTATATATATTCAAAGATACCAGCGAGTGGCACAGATCACACTCGCGCCGCAGTGAGGCGTGTGTCCAGGACACGTGCACCAGGAGCAGCCGCGCCGGCGCACAACGGGGCGCCGCTCCGGTGGCTTCCTGCCAGCTCGCAATCCAAACCCGCAGACCCGCCGCGGAATACAACCCCCCTCCCCTCTCCGCAACATGGCAGAGGGAGAGAGGAGGAGGGGGAAGGACGCTGTTCCAGCAGACCGAGCCTTCATCCAGCTCCCCGTAGGGATGGTTACATTTCCCCTATATGTACATATATATATATAGTTACGATTTATAACGTGGAGAGAAGTGCACTCGTAAGGGCTGGCCCAATCAAGTTTTTATTACAGTTTTATCGATTACTAACATTTACATTAATAATAAACATTTAATTGTAAATAAAAATTGTTTTCCCAAAACAGATCACTGGCGCTTTAAAAATGTTTGTACTCAAGTCACTCCAATGTCTGTCAAGTTCCGCAGTTCGCACTCCTCGCTGGAGCTGGGCTCGACAGTGGTTCGCCCCTTACCTCGCGCCTGTTCGCACACACACGGTCTCGCGCCACTCAGTCGCCGCACTCTCACGATCCAGTCGAACTCTCGCCGATGTCACACTTCCCTTCGCTCGGAACTTGGCACTCCGCGGAACTCAAAGTCGCGGAACTCAAAGTCGCGGGACTCTGTCGCTAAACTGTCGCGGAGGCAGGCGTCGCTGCTTGAGTACCTGTGGCGCCCTTCTCGAACCGACGAGAGCAGCTGTGGCGAGTCGCGTCATCCCGGGCCGACCCGACGCCCGAACACTCCAGAAGGGCGGCGTTAGTTCGCACCACTCCGCGCGGCGGCCCGCGGAATTCCCAAGGCCGCTCAGCGATAGACGACGGCGCCGAGGCAGGACGTTGCGCGGGGGTGTGGAGGGGGGGGGGGAGGGATGGGGTTAGCGACGACCCTTGTAATCCGGCCAGGCGCGCGTGGCACGCCTTACGTCAGCGGACCGCACGTGACTGTGCAGGGCCGCCAGCCAGCTCCGAACCTCGTCTCTCGCGTTCGCAACAATATATATCGATATATCGTCGCCGATGAAATATCAGTTTGAAAATCTATATTTTGTAAGTAGGCCTATCGGGTTATCATCATTCCGAAACTTCAACCCTTGTTTTACCTTTTATAAAATTGTAAGTTAGGTATGTTTATATGTAATATCGAGTTCTTGATATATCTAAGGAATTTTAATTAAAATACCTACAAGTTTAGCTCTTACTAGCAGAAAAAAAATTCAACTGCGTATTATTTTTTTTTATAATTCTGTATTGGTATTTACTAAAATATATATTATTTTATTAAATTTCAACATTATCAGAACAGAGTATCGATATGAAAGAAATATCAGCTTTAAGCTATCGATACTGTGGGGTTGAAATACGGATATTTGTGGTGTATCGATACATCGTTGCCATCGCTAGCTCCCAGCTCCCTCCCGGGCCGGAGCTCTGACTGGGAGGATGCTGCTTGTTTCAGGGACAGAGAAGAGGGATGGCTGGAGGGGGAGGAAGGCGTGTTGTTTATTCCGCGGGCACGCACTTGCCTACGCCGAGGTTTCCGTGGCTGAGGGGGTGTGGGGCGGGAGGGGCGGCGCTTTGCAGCCTCCATTAGCGCTGACAGAGGAAGGGCGGCTATCAGGATATACAGAGCTGGGGTCGAGGCCCGCCGCAATACATCATGCCTTCCTCTCCCGCCTTCTGGGCTCCTGGTTGGCTGCAGGCACAACACTCAGCGCTCTCGGGTTTCCGGCCAGCCAATCAGCCTTTTAGGCTGAATGAGTCTTATTTACAGCAAACAAATAACTAGGGGCATGTCATTTTCGCGAGAAAAAAAAATTACATAAATAGATAAAAATTTGAGCCAGTCTTTTTCAATACTCGCCAGAGTTGTGTCACATCTAACCTCGGTAACCAGCAAATTAATGTTTTTTCATGTTGCAAATACGCTTATAATATGAAACTGGGTTTAATGTTGATAATACTAGTGACTAGAGACAGGAAAAATTCGCGATTTTAATTACCTCTAGGATGGATTCTGTGATCCTCTATGCACTCGGGAGAATTGCATCTGCTCATTGGGATAAGTTGGTAAATTTTTGACAGTTCTGGTTTGGTGATAACACAGATACACATACGTAACCATTTGATACATCCAACTGTCAGTTTAGTTAGTTTAAATTAATTCATCAAATGTCTAAGAAAGCGGGGCTTGGAAATATTTTAATCTTTACAAAATAACATACTGTGACAGAAAATAGTGATTTTAGTTCCATATGTGTTGTGTTTATTATTAACGCCATGAATGATTCATTATTGTAATTCACGAAGCGTGCTTCCAAACTATTCTGAATGAAGTCAAGGTTGTTTGAGAGCGAAATGTAAAACACGTATTTTGTCAAACGAACAAAAATTCAATTTAGTGATCATACCCATTTCTGATATGGTTTTGTTAATAGAACTGCGGCCTACCTTTCAAGGTTTAGTTGCCAAATCAGTTATTTTTCCAATTAACTGATAATCATGTGCAAAGTAGTTGTGTTTATTACTTTAAAGAAAAATTTATATCACTATAATAAAAAACTAAAATAAATTCAAGAATAGACTAGTTTTTAACTACACGAGGGAAAAAAATTGTTGTCTGTAAAGTCGGTTTACGGACGATAGTTTAACGTGACAACGTAATAACAAAACATTGATGAAATGATTGCATACTTTTATGAATAAAATTGAATCATTTTTATTGAATTATCACTATTTTGTATGGATACAAAGGAGTGAAATAAAATCTACAATTTAATCGATAAATTTACTTTTATTTGCACTCATTAATTCAAATATGTTTTATTACTTTAACGAAGAGATTATTTTAACTATAACTTTTATACATGTTTGCTATTTAACTTCTTCCAATCTGTGATATTCTGTTAAGGATAGGACGATGATAGGAAAAGTAGGAAACGAATGGGAGTGTTTCAAGTTTAATGTGCCTCGAAAAAGTCAAATCGATGGTTGTTCCAATCGAGTGGAAGAGAGATAAATGCGGCGCAAGCGTACAATGAGCGTAACGTGACAAAGCGTAACGGGACAATGAGTCATCCTTTTTCGTGCGTGCAGCCGGCGTTCATCGATTTATTAGACGTTGTCACGTCAAAAACGTAGTGTGTTCCTCAATCGAGATGTGCCTGCAGAACTCTCGAAAGCGCGCCGCGCCGTGCAGCACAGCCGGAGCCCGCATGTTTTCGGGACGGTGAGTAGCGCTGCAATGACGTCACCGCTAGGAGAAAGGGGGAGGGGGGTTCGCAGGTGGCGCGTGCCGGGAACAGCAAGGGTGTGACGAGTGTCTGAGGGGAGAGACGGCAGACAGACGCCACGGAAGAATGGCTGGGAAGGATTGGCGTGAAGACGGAGAAGGGGGAAGAACATACTTCGCCCTGCGCGCAAAAGCGGCACACGAGTACGTCCCGAGCATAGGGCAGCGCCGATTTGAAATCATTCGCATGGTGTTAATTTTTTTATTATTTATTGTTGTTAATAGCACAGAGACTAACATAATCACATAAAAATAAAACATAGGTTTCATACATCCAATACTGACAACATTATAACATCGTATACATACAAAATCACCTTGGTATACATATATACACCATCCGACTTACAAGTTGATATTCAAGTCATTGCTGTCTTTTGTAAGACAAATAGTTTCGCAAGTGTTTCCTGAACATTTTTAAATGTGGACATTCTCCAATGTAAACTGGCAAATTGTTGTATTCCTGGAGACCTTCAGCATAGATTGACTGTTGAGCTGAAGCAGCCCTCCTATATTGCAAATGGAACTTATGGTGTCAAATAAAAAAAATGCGTGCGTGATGATCACGTGCGCATGGTGTCAAATAAAATAATTAAAATAATATATGCGTGCGTGGTCACCACTTGCGTTAGAAGTTAAACCAAAATCTATTTAAGAAAACTGATTACACTGGCTGACTGACAGACAACCGGTGGGTCTAGATGTCTAGAAGCATGCAACTATGCATGGGAGTTCCTTATACTTATACCGTAGGCGAGTACTAAGAAAGGATTTTCGAAAAGAAATGCCCTAAGGGGGTTAAACAGGGGATAAAATTTTGGGCACACGTTAGTATTGAATAATTGCTTAGCAATGGCGTATGTCCAAAAGCTTACATCAAGTCATGCACTCCCATTGCACAAATCTTTTAAAGATAATATTCAATAATTCACTTGAGTGATAAAACTTAAACACTAAAATACACAATAGCGTGCTAAAACACCATAACGTGTATGAAGTGTGCAGTTGGGGGTGTTTGCCGCCCTGCGTCCACGAGCAGCGGCGGTCAGACAGGCGGCGTAACGAAAAATGCAGCGCAGATGGCGTCGCTTACTAACGCTTGCCCCGACAGCGAGGGAGTAGGACGCTCGATATTCCCCGCTCTCTGCAATCCATCGAGCGCCCCACTCCTGGGCTGCATCGTACTTTTATTAGTTTTCTTTGGGTCGTTACCACAACGCCGACAGCTATAAACCTGCTGTGTACCACAACGCCGAAATAACAACTGAATGAATTTGTGTGTGTTTCTTAAATGTACCTTAAGGGGCCTCCCTAGTAGCTTCAGAAGTTAGCGGAACACTATGTTTTTTAAATAATGATGGGACTTTATTGATCGACACTACGAATCTGAAAATTTTTCACCCACGAGAAGATACTACACGAATTGTCTGTATACTTTTACATTTATGTTTTTTTCTATCAAAATATGAAATAAAAAATCACCAATTTGTCCAACTTTGGGGCCATTTTATACTGCTTAGGAGAATGACAGAAAAAAAGTACAAGTCTAGAAAAAAATATAATTTTTTTCTGAAGAAATTCATGTATTTAAAACATATAGTCATCGCTTTGAATTCCGAGATATCTTTTCCGCAATTTCTGCAAATCCTGAAAGTTTTCCACCGTCTCGTGCTGCCGCTCGGCGAAGCCCGCTCGCAGGCCACACAGCTCAGGTAGCCGGGTGGAGGAACACGTGGCCGGAGGGGAGGCAGGCTACCTGTGTGTGCGTGCGTGCGTGAGAGGGAGACAACCCACAACCGCAAAGGTAAGATAATCCCCGTGACCGAAAGAAATTCTCAGAATTGCTTTTAGTGTGCCTCGCCACAGTACCATGTGCTCGACTTACTCTGTGTGTATATTCGTGTATCTCTAAAACATCGCTTTTTTTTTTAACTACTAATATCCTAAAGTTTACAATAGTAGATCATGTATTACGAAATAAAGTATTGAAACTGATCAATCAACACGTTGAAATTTGTCGTACAAACTATTTATTGGTGACTTTACAGTCTCGCTAGCTAATTCGACAAAATTTTTATTTAACTTTTAACATGAACATACACTTCAGTGTTTTCCTTCTATTTTTAATAAATATTCAAAAAACAATTATTATACTACCCAATATTTTTTTAAATTATTTTAGTTTTCCAAAATGATTTTACACATCTTACAACGCTGAAGAAAAATTTATACTGGTATTAACCAAATGGTTAACTATTTACAAAAGTTTTCATACTTAAAAATGTAGGTTTATATAAAATGTATCTTAAACTAAAAGAAAAATCATATTTTGAAAACTAAATGTTATTTTTCTATGCTTTTTGGTTAGATAGATATCTGATGGTCTTCTCTGTTTTAAAAATGTTCATGGAATGATAAATAAAAAATAAAAACAAGGGAAGATCTATATTAAATAAGCTAGTCAGAAGTATATATATGTTCCTCCTGGCGCAGGAGTCACGAGGAGTATTGAAGATGAGGTCAGTGACCGATCGCTCACATATGTAATTATGGATGGTACGTTATTAATTACAAAATTCAAAAACCATTTGGAAGTTAAAAAGTATAAATAGTGGCAATGTTTAATGAAGATGGCGTAAATTTTCAGATAAACTTATTTCTACAGCTCGATTAATTAATAAGGACAGGAAATAAATTTTTTACAGCAATTATACAAAATTATTAAAATTTTACAAACCACAATTAATTTATCCAAAAACCAAAATTAAGTAAATATTGCCCATACATTACAACATCCACGAAAGAACCTTGCAAATTATTTTTTTTTAGATGCATTATTTTGCATTCAAGTTCTTTTTGTTTAATACTTCACCTACTTATAATTGTTACATATTTGGCACATGGTCCGTCACGCCCAATTAAAGGGCCTGAATAAATAGAACGCGTTTCTAATCAAATTTCACGCCTGTTACCTTACCTGCAACCCGGAGCAGTGTGACATAAATTATTGTACACTCGTGACGTGGGCAATAAACTTAAATATTTATGAGTTAAAACAAAACATACCTAACTATAACGGATAATAAAAAAAAATGTAAAATTTTGAAAGCTTGTTATGTTTTTATATAGTACACAAAGCAGTTAAACCATTAATCATTTGTTGTTGAAAAATAAATCTGTAATCTTTCATGCTTTTTTCCTTGATTTTTATTTCCAGATATTTTCGTTCTAGAAAAAAAATTAAGGTAGCCTTATTCCAAATTTGTTATGATAGACGTTAGTTAACTAAGAATATAAATTCGCTTTACAACCACAGCTTGTACACAAGCCGTAAAAAAACATGGGTTCTACTTACAGGCCGTATTGAACTTAGTAGGTTTATGACAAACTCAACAGCAATAAACATATGGCTGAGTCTGCTTCCATGTACACTTTTTTTTAAGTTATCACTTTTAAAGCGGGTAAAGTGTACCTATCAAGTAGCTTAGCATTACCCAAAGTGAATGTCGTGCTCCAGAAAATGTTCGAACTATGTAATATTTGCATCACTGTTGCGTTACAGACCTGCAACTTTTTTTCAGTGCGCGATGTCACTCTTATGTAAAAATATGTCGTGTTTAGCGCAAACGTGTTCGAATGAATCCACATCGAGCTGCCAAAGAATACCTATCGATGTCGGCAACATACATAAGTATACAAACCATCGTTTACAAGTGTATTCATACGTAAGTATATAACTGGCGGCGGGCCATGATGCAGTTGGTTCTTCGCGTACAGTCCACTGACGGGATAAGAAGCGTCAAAGATCTTATATGGCTATTCTGTAAACTTGTATGTAATTTCACTGCCTGCTTTAGACAAACAACATCCATTACTTTCAGCTTTGGCTTGAAAAGAATTACTCCGGCCGGCTTTCTTATAAGACTTATTTCAGCTCCTCGTGCGACCAGTGTGTATAATTTGTCCGCGGCCTTATGTTTGGGTGAAAGTTATTTGGAAGGGAAGTTGTGTTGGTAATGTTATTGTTCATCATGTATTACATAACAATTCGACTTAGATACGCACATGTGTTTTTAAAATATAGGTATGTTTAATAACTTGCAATACAAAGTACCTATGTGTTGAATTTCATGTATTGAATTTTTTTATTACATGATGTACGAACATAATAATTACAATATTTCATGAGAAATTTTTAACACTTTTTACAAAGCAATCTCTAATTGCTTCCACACCTCATGGTTAACCTTACTATTTTATTTCATGTTTCAGTTGATTTAAACTGTTTGGAATCATAATATGACGGACAATGAAGAATATTAGTTTCAGTAAATTTTATGTGAGGATTTACTTATTACATTAAATATACCTCAATTTTTACCTCAAAGGAAAAAGTTGCATATCATTAAATGATAAATATTTGTTTCCCTTTAATATAGTTTATGAACATAACTTATTGTGATAATACCTATTAGTTAAATTGTGTTTTTGCAATGCTCTCCTATTGCAGTAAAATTCTTGGGCAAATTGAATAGCATATAGTCGATCTTTAACATAAGCTTTTAGAATACATAAACGTAATAAATTATGTTCTCGTGATTTTAACAATTAAATATTTCTTCGCATGAAAAAATTAATTAACTAAAAAAATATTTCAGTAAATTTATACTCAAGGACTAAAAATGTTTATTTTAGTTTTAAAAAATATTGTATGTAGGCCTATGTTTACTTTTCTGAAAAAAGTATATTCAAGAAAACAAATTTTCTTCTTTTTTATTTTGATCTTGAACTTACTTGACAAGCAATATTGAACTTCAACTTTATACTTTCGGTATAGCACTTTTCGATTTATTCTTCTTCAAACGGGAATTAAAAGTAATGAATAAATAGTATTTTCCTCTATAATTATTGCAGCCGTATACTGAAAATTTTAACTTTCCTTTATTTGCATGACGCGGAACTCCTAACTAGACAAAACGTTTGTTATTTATTTTGAACGTTTTATTTATGTTTCCTTTCGAACTTAAATGAAACTCTTAACATTTAATTTCATCAAAAGTTATACAATATAAGTATCAAGTTAAAATATTTTTAAGTGAAGTTGTGGCTATTTTGTTGTTGAAAATGACACTCTGAAGTTTGAATAAAAGTGAGAAATGATAAAAATATATTTGTAGTTAAAAACAGTTAATTCATTTCAAATTCAATCTTTTGTACATGCATATTGCCAAATAAATTCCACAATATATTAAATTCTATGCATTTGAATCTATTCGTATATTCTGCAGCATTAATTCCTTTAAGCAAATACTTATTACGTACAATGTACTTTTAGTCCTGTCGTATAGTTATACAAAAATTTTTATCAAAATTATTGTTTCGTCTATGCGGTTATGGTTGAAAAAGAAAAAAAAGTAATTTATATTATTTTTAAATTCGGTTGTTAGTAAGAACACGTATTTAGTGTAATATGACATACATTATTCTGTTTATTAAAACATTACTATCGATAACTCTATTTTAGATTTATCTGTCTATGTTATAAGGATTTCAACTTGATTCTTTTTCTTCGGCTTATGACAGCAGAAAATTTTGTTTTATCGCATATGTAATGTTTTTATGTTTTGCATATTATAATTAATGAGTTAGTATTTGTTAGCGGGTGAGGCTTTTTCACAAATGGACGCGTTCTTGGCGGCTAGCAGGTAGGACGCGTGTATTACGCAGGCTGGATAGGGAAGTACGACTGCGGGCGAGCTCCAACGGGAAGCAACGGGAGAAGTAGCACTCGGCTATTTGTATAGGTTGGGATAGCTGTGCGAATGGTAGAACAGACCACGGGTCTATGGTGAGGAAAAAGGTCCCAAGCTCGACATCCCGACGATGAGACCGTTTACGAACTGTCGATGGATCATCAGGAAAGTCAACAACTTGTTCAGAAACTTGAGTCCCTCTTTCAAAATTCAGTTTTACCTGGAGATGACTATATTCAATGTTCTACCAAGCGAAGCAAACTCTTAATTCATTACTAGTTGATGTTTAATATTGTGACGCAAAATAAAATTGTGAATTAGCTTACTTTGCTCATGCCAGGTTTTACAAGTTTGGTCAAAGTTAATTAAATAAATAAAAATTGTGTCCCTTTGCTGCTGGCTACCCGCAAGAAATTATCATGGTTAATAATAGATAATAATTTAAATCGACATGGAATATTATATGATTTTTATGGGATTGTGTTTTGGTAATGGTGTGTGTATTTTTAAGAAACTGTCTTGTGTATTTTATTACATTCAGTTCACGTAACGAATTGTCTGAACGTAATGTTATTGTTTGTTTGTTTTAATATTTCGTTTATTTGAACAATAATACATAGTTTGCCGCTTCGAGCGACTACAGAAATGACAATACAATTAGTTTACAGTGTTCCAAACATTTTAGTTTCCTCTACTGTACATGGGGCGAATATGTCTTATGTTATGTTTACTGAAACCATATCATTATACATGCTAAGTGAGATGTTGCGATTGAGTAGAAGCGAAAATATGTCTTAAAACCCTGGTAATGCTATGAATTCCATTCATTAGTTTACTCGGTGATCCGCAGGGTCTGTTGTTATGACTGAATACATGTGCACTTCCTCTATGTAGCGTGGCTTCATTGAGATGAAAGCATAGCTCACGTTGATGAAATACTTATTAATTAAAAAATAAAAAATGTTATTTTATGCTTCAATTTCTGTTAGTGTCGTACACAGATTTAAAATGTAATGCAGAGTTCCTTAGTTTTATGTATATTGAAATTTGCTCATGTGTAGAGTAGTTATTAAAAGCACAAAAAACATATATGTCGAATTGTTGTGTATTATTTCCATTAGGCGTAACCATGAAAATAGATAAGATTTTATCATTATGTGAAACCTACATTTGAAATGTTGGCGTTTAAATATTTATAAAAGCGTGTGAACACTTAAAGCGCTATTTATCTATTTATGAAGTAGGTAGTTTCTTTGATTTTAGAAGGGTTTTTTTAACAAACAACTAAATTAATTCAAAAATTTGAACTACTGCAAGCAAAAAATACTTTATTCAATTTTTATCTTAAAATTAGCCTTATATTCTACCTTGATTACACTTTATTATCGAAAAGGATTTTTTTTTGACAGAGATGAATACCGTAAATAATACACAAAACAAACATGTTTTTGTATGATACAATAACAGCTAGTGACAGTGACGAAACCAAAATTATTTTGATAGTTTGTATAGAAAATCCCCAACAGTAGTGGTGATATATTTAGGGATTTCGTTGTAGATGGGTACTATTTCACAATAAAAAGGAGTTATCGTCAATTATCAAAGCAGCCATATTTCGTATATTCTTTGACAGCCTACATACAGCACCAAATTACGTACTTGGCTAAAAATTAATTCCAGCTGCATGTGTACATTCCGGGAGGAGGGGAAAATCTCAGGGTGGCCCGAACCTCCCTGAAATAAAAAAAGCCCATCGGAGGGGGCCCGCTTGGATTTGCAAAATCTTCACGTTATCGCGCGGGCCTCATGGGAATCCTACAGATTTTCGCCCGTGATTCCAGCTATACATTTCACTGACACCTTGAGCACAACAGTCAGTGCACACTGAGTTCTTACATACCACCCGCACTTGTCTTCGATAAAATCTGAACTCAGGTGGATTCAGCATGACTGATTAAGCCTGCAGTCTGAATCCACCTGTAGGCCGCTGTTGCAACAGCTAAGAAATTTACACTGCTCGTAAACAGTCTGTATGTAACTCGGAACGGGATTCCAGTTCATTCGTGTATATTTATTCATCATATTATGCAACGTTAAAGTCATTAAAAAATATTTAAAAAAATAAAATGCTAAACATGTAATAAGTGCCAGAAAATAATAATATGCTGTAATATTTAGTGTACCTAAATACGACGTGAACCCTAGAATACAAAGTTGACGATGTGTCGTTGGTGGGATCACTTGTTTGTTCCTGACATTTTTTTCTCTACAGAATTTTAAAGTGAGTTTGACATGCACTTTTTCTTCAGGAAGTAAGTTAAAAATTTGTTTGTCGTTATTGCGATTTCAAAAGTTGATTTGTGTCTAAGAGTAAAAATATTTAATATTATTTTCATCATTTTATTCCCAGTTTTATTACTCAATCTATTAGTAGGACGTGATTTCTCGTCGCGGTGCGGAAGACTTTTATGAATGAAAGCATAATGTTCGTGCAAAACCATTCATCACACAAATGTCAGTTCTAAAGTATAATGTTGTAAATTTATTTTTAATTATAATAATTTTTACAATTTTTTTTCTGAAAACACAAGCTAACGCATCAATTTTTGGTGACAATTTTTTGTAATGTATGTAAATCTATTAATTATGTAGAACATAATTAAAAAATAAAAATAAATGTTTTAAACAGAATTGACGATTGTTTGTATTTAATGGATATGGACTGGATCGCAACACTAATTTAATGTTTCAAGTTAATAAACACTGTCAGGAAGCAAGCAAGGCAATATGAGAACATTATCTTTTGGTTGAATGTAGCGAAAGGGAAAAACAGTCACCTTTCTTGCCACGATCTTGTTCGCAGATAACGCAGGTATAAGTAGTAAATGGACTCCACACAATGACAACCCTCCCATTATTCCGCCCCCCCTCGCTGAAACGCCCTCTCCCCCCTCCATCTCGGCGCAGGCGACAGGCTCAGGTATATCGCCCCGCCCAACCACTGGCAGTAGCACGTGGCCAGTGGCCCACCGCGCTAAACATTTTTACTAGGGAGGCCCCTTAAGAGTGGTATATAGAGAAGCGGCTACTCAGAATCCGGCGCGAGCAGCACAAAATACTTCTAGCCTGGGCGGAGTTTAGCCTTGGAGGAGTGGCCTACTAGGAGCGCGTCCTGGCGAAATGATGTCGGTGGAGGGGATAGACTCGGTTTACCCTCCCTCACTCCATGGTCATTCCCTCCTCATGACGGCGCGGTACGGGTCGGGATGTCTCGACAGCATTGCTACCTGCCTGCCTGCCTTCCCCGTACGAGCGGAGCGCCGCGCGAGCTAGTGGCTACACACAACGTTTCATTCAACTCAAATGTCAAATAACGCGAAAAGTATGTTTGTCGTAATGGTAGCATTTTTTTACGCGTGTTTAGTAGTTCATAAGTAAAAAAAAAAAGATAAAATGGATTACTATGTTTTTGCTAAAAACACAAACTTTTACATGAAGTGGGAAAAGTGATATTACATCGTAATTTTCGAAGTCACGTGGATATTAAACGTTACATATCCTCCAAGGAACATGAAATTACCTTATTCTGCAAACAAATCTTGCCAAAGTTAAATATATTTTCCGAATCGATGTTATGTATTTTTTATAACTCGCATCTGTCAATGATAGTTGTAAAAGCTTTTCGAAATACATACATATTATGTACTATTTTTTTAAAAAAAGTGTTCGTGTTTTTATAACATGGAATAATCTCATTTGTAATTGTTTCACTTGTGTCATGGCAATGAGTTATCATGCAGGTAGCATATATTTTATTTGGACGTGGTATAAAAAGGCACTATACAAAAAATCGTTACATAATTCCACATTATAAAACATGTATTTATTTCACACGTAATTCATACATTTTGTTTCACACCAATATACAATGTTCATTATGTTATAAAAGACAAATAAATTTAAAAAGAGCACTATAAATTAAACCAACGTGGGCACGAGTTACTTCCAAGAAAGACAAATTAAAAAAAAAAAACTGTACGGTATAATAGACATTTTAAACACAAATATTTTTACATCACAAAAACCTTTTTCAAAACAGTTTGCAGAAAAGTCCAACAATCTTAAAAGTATGTAGATGGCCTTTAGAGAGGTATTTAAGAGAAACAAATGCTTAAATAGAAATAATTTTACAAATCCGATACAGTAAACGACAACAGATTATTTAAACAAGTTTAGTAGAATTACACACAAATTGGTTTTTACCTGTGACGCACAAAAAATGTACATAAGCTTTATATTTTTAACTAGACAGGCATTTATACTATTCGATTTAATGCACACACACTTTTAAAACAACAAAACACAGAATTTAATTCAGCTTACCACTGAAGCAAAATATTTTTATGGTCGCTATTATACATTTATTTCGTTTCTCCTTTTTGTTACGACTTACCAGACAAGAAGTTTATGCATACCGAACACTCTTTTTATGAAATTCTCTTGTTTCTCATTTAAAAATTTTACAAAATTTCTCAATTGGCTGCCAAATGAATTAATTTCCTTCAAAAGTAACAGTTACGAACACCTCAGTATTTATTCACCTAAACAAGCAATGTCTTCTATAATTTTAAACACCATTGCTCACTTGAGCATTTAACCATTCTGGAAAGCTTAACTCAGCTTTAAAATTTACATTATAGGTAAGACATTTTATTTTTTTACATATCCAAAATAATTACGGTAATGATTCTCTAGGTAGCCACTGAACGTGACCACACGGGCTATACTTTCTTATGCACACGTAGGTGCTGGCATACTAAAAATGAAGGTTCATGAAAATGCTTGGCATGGTTAAACGTTCTAGAAACAATGAGCAAGAATAATTTCCAGTATGAAAGGTGATAGTTTATGAAGCAAAGTGAGCAGGCGACTTAGATTGATAAATCAAACAGGTCACTATAAAAATTAGTTTGAATGATTATCCAAGACCAACATTTTCTTGAAAGTTCTGCAAAAGCTTGAAAAATGTTCACGTTTAATGTAATCAGGGTGTAATATTCGGTTTTGTTTTGGACGATCTTCGTTTTCCCATGCATTTTATCTTATGACTTCTGATAGCCTCTGTTATGTGCGGCGGATCCCGAATTTCCATATTTCTTGTGTGTCTAGGATCAACTAATTCCGGAAGAACGCATTGTGTGTAAAATAAAACGAGTTTTGGTTCCATTTTTTTTTTCCAGAATGTGTCGTCTCTGAAAATTTCCAATAGGTACTTTTAATTTATTTTGGCTCGAAGTCCAGATGCCAAACAAGCAAATATCCCTTCTGGTTATGTGAAGTTGACCCTGGACTTGGTAGAAATATTCAGGATCTTTTTTAAATGAAATGACAGTAGGACTTTCTTCAGAATATTTCAAATACTTTATTTTGCCTTCTCGCATGGCTTCATTTATGTCCATTCCATATGCCGAAGCAGGACACTATTTCTACGAGACGACCTTCGCCAACAAGGCCATCGGGTGTTGCGGCAAGAAATGGGTGTTCTTGGTCAATAAAAAGACCAGCTTTACTTATATTAATTTTTTCCTGGTATTCTAGCTGTTTGATGACTATTTCTTCGGACTGCCTGCCATGTTGTACTGCTGGAACATTAAGTATGTCATGAGAGTATATTATGGCTCTTACTAGGTTCTAGCAGGTTGTTGTTGGCTTCAAATAGGTTCGAACGTTTTATTACAAAAATTCTAAATCAGCAATAAATGTTTGTTCTAAATACCTTTCTTTCCTGTTGAACACTGCTCATTTCATACGCCATTTTATTAAGTTTTCAACGATGTTGATGTTTTCTATGATGATGGTGTCAGACACTTCCGTGGACCAATGAAAAACACCGGCTTCCGTTTCCAGCAGTTGGATTGGTGGCTGAAGTTTGGCGTACGATTTGGTGACTGTCCTGCAAAGATTAAAACAAAATATATTTGTGACATGTTGAGTATCAAAATTCCAAAAGTAACGAAATTTCCTATTTTGGCTCTCATATTTGAGTACAATTTTATAGTTGTGTGTTCCGCTCAAAATGTTGATGAATTACTCTTTAAAGGTAGTGAAATATTCAGTTAATTCTATAATCCTGCCTATAAACTCTACCACTGTTCGCAAACTAATCAGTAAATGTGGGATATGATGTAAGAGAGTTTTATTGTACACTAATATGACAAGTCTAATTCCAGAATGTAGGTACAGCACGAGATACGGGCATACACATGCATGCACGTACAAACTTGCATACAAAGAAGTAACATTCAAAAAAAAGGAAAGGCTACGTGGAACAATAATAATTTATGTCATCATATATTTACTGAATGTTTTTTGTTTGCAGGAGAGCCATATTGTATATCGTCCTTTACTAGAAAGCCTACGAGGCGAAAATTTTTCGCACTCAATATTTTTTATAAGGAAACATGGACAATCACCCAATGACGCACTTGAATATTGCAACATACAGCAGTAAGGATTCCTGGCGTTTTTACAGCTAGCGGCTACCACAAGTAACACAATAATTTGTTGATAGTCGAACGCATTTGTAAACTGAGACACGCTCAAACAAGGGAAATGAGGTGGGGGATGAAGAAACTGTCTTTTGGAACCGAACACAGTGAGTTATCAATAGCTTGCCTTCCATTCTCGCAATTATTCCCCCACCCTCATAACTTCACCCATACTGATTAATTTAATTATCTTTCGGCTTGTTTTATAATAGCACTAGTATTTTTCACGTCACATGGACTTTTCTTGGACTGAATAAATGCCCTATTAGTTCACTTTTTAAAATTACTAATTGAAATTGATAATCGATGACGTATGTATGGTCGTCAAGCCATAATAACTTCCTATGACTTGCATACAACAGTAATACCGAGTATCTAACTTTTCTTTAATCTGTCCGTAACACTAGGCCTATATATATATTTTTCCAAGAACAAATCCATAGAAGTTCAATTACTGAACTGAAAATTATTTATATGAAAAATTTAAGCCTTTCATTAGACTCTGAACGTAATAAAATGCTAATCATAAATGTTATCGTTAAATACAGTTCGCAGTTTGTGTAGTATAAAACACTGGCTACTTACTCCTCATCAGGATTCAGAACCATATTTTCATTCCCTGCGTTGCTTGATCCTGGTAAAGAAAAATGAGCCGTCAAGTTAGCTGTTTGGGGATCAGTTATTGTGCTGTTGACTTCCTCTTGAACTGCACCATATTCTTCAACTCTTCGGATTTTTCTAAAAAATTAAATGCATTGTACAAACTAAGTTGTAAAATATGTTTCTTAAAATAGTTTTTAGCCGGTTTTGGAATTCTCCGGTGTTCTTTTACATTGATAAAAGAAAAATTAATATCGGTATCGCTATATCTTACCTTTGTTTCTGGTACTCAATCAGATCCGTTGGTCTTCTTTTCTTCCGTTTCGCACTTAAATAAAGTCGCCCTAACTTACCGATTAATTTGTCTTGCTTTTTTTCCATGCGTACCGACTAACAGATAATTGTGTCTTTTTTATATTATGCGAAAGCTCACAAACAGCATTAACGAACCATTGAACGAATCAGCAGACTTAAAAATCTTTTACAATGTAGTTTGCTACCGAGTGAAGATTCTTTTCAAGCTACTCGCCAAGGAAATCGTCTGTCCCATGATAGTCCAGGAAAGATATGAAAAAAACATGGACAAATTGCAAGAAAAGGTTTTTTTACATCAAAATTCGCAGAAAAATTTGCAGAATAACATATCCAAAATCCACCGAAATCCACTTTCTTTTGGTAACTTTTTTCCGGGGTTTGTCCCGGAAAAAACACGAAATAAAATAATAACTCAAAAACGGTGCATGTGACGACAAAACCTGTAGAGGCAAAAATTAAAGAAGATTAACTTTTCCATAACATATCCAAAGTTCAAGAAAATCAGCTTATAAATTCTGCTTCGTTTTCCGGGATTAGTCCCGGAAAAAATATTAAAAATGAAATAAATCGCAAATTGTGCACTTTGCAGCATAATGGTTTAGGAAAAAGATAAAGTAAACAATGTTTATCATAATATATGAGAATTTAACACAGATCAACATTTAATTTTTTTTTTGTTTTTCAGGAAATGTCCCGGTAAAAAGTTATCGAAAGCAAGAAAAAACGGAAATCGTGCACTGTACTTCAAAATAAATCGTGAATTAAATTATGGGCAAAAAAATTGCATTATATAATTGACCTTTATCAAATTGTGCTTAAAATTTGTGTACTATTGTCCTGGCTGGTATATGTAGTTACTATTTATACGATTGAATTCCCATTCCCTTGTACTGAGTGATTTTATGTATCCATGTGTTATAACTCTGCAAACGATAAAATATATAAAATTAAATTAAATATGTCATTGACGGAGGATATTTACTTCATCAGTTACCTTGGCCCCATACTGCAACATACAACGAGATCGCTCAGCTGTACGTGAGTTTCATCTTGAAAAATTATGGATTAGCAACTACTGTATTTGATGGATATGGGAAAACTCACAGTACTAAAGACACAGCACATATGAGAAGAACAAGAGGTAATGCATCACCCGTAGTTGAATTCACAGGAGAAATGCATCTATCACTCCGTAAAGATATGTTTCTTTTGAACGAGCGAAATAAAGGACAATTTGTAAGGTTATTAGCAATACATTTACGCGAAGCAGAATGTCCTGTTGTTGAAGCACCAGGTGATGCAGATATTTACATTGTCCAAGAAGCTTTAAAATGTGCAAAATAACAGTTGACAATAGTTATAGGAACAGACACAGATTTACTTGTCCTTTTACTCTACTACTTTGGCTCACAAACACATGTTTGTGTTTAAAAAGTGAACAAAGGCAGAAGAAAACATATCACATTAAGGAGCTAAAGCTGAAGCTCGGTGATGAAATTTGTAGTAATATTCTTTTCTGTCATGCATTCATGGGATGTGACACATCACACATCTATGGTATAGGAAAGGGGAAAACATTGGATCTGCTCCAGAATGACAGTGCCTTCAGGCAACTTGCGAAAGTATTTCAGATAGTATTCCCAGTGTGTCAAAAGAAGACACTGTAAAATCGGCAGAACAGCTGTAGTACGCCTGTACAATGGGTCAAGAAGTGACACACTCGACACTTTGCGTTGTAAAGTGTTTAGTGAGAATGCAGCTACTAGTTCCAAATGTGTACAACCAGAACAATTACCTCCAACTAGTGCTTCAGCTCGTTTCCATTTCTTAAGGGTTTTCTATCAGATACAAGAATGGAAGGGAATTAAGATGAATCCAGAAGAATGGGGATGGAGAAAATGTGGCTACCTTCTCTTGCCAATTTCGACAGACAAGCCAACAGTTCCGGAATGCCTTTTTAAGGTAATCAGGTGCACTTGCAAGGAAGATGGTTGCGGTGCATCCAACTGCAGTTCTAGGAAACACGGCATCTCATGTTCTTCGGCTTGTGGAAACTGTCATGGATCAACCTGTAAAAACCGTGAATTACCTCCCGAGGACTGCAATTACTGTGACGGCTTTTTAAGGTAGGGTGTTCCTACATATCCATGCAAATTAGCCAGTTTTCTTAACCAAATACACAGATATTTAATGCTGTGACCTTTTAATATACCATTTTGTTCAGAAAAATATAATCTTTTCCAATATAGTTACACATTTTCATTTTTCTCATCGAATAACTAGAAATTCGTCAATGAATTGCTTGTTTTTACCATTTTTTTAAATACATTTTGCGTCACGATTTCCAAAATATAAAACTATATTGGAAAAACTGCATTACTTTTCTCGTCAGATTAATACTCTGGAAGCTGTAGCTATCATAATTCTCGAGAAAATAGGCTAGTAGTGGACGCATGTATAAGTGGTTTTAAAAAGGGGTATATACCACTCTTAAACAGGATGATTCTGTTAAATAACATTTCGAGCTTATATGTAGGTAATTTTCCGAATTGTTGGATCAGTTTGTTAACATTAATAGAAATATAAAATCACGTTAATGTTTGTTTAGGTAACCTATATTTTAAATTAAAGTACTTATGTATGTTACCTAATGCATGTTTATTCAGTATTGTGTGTTAGAGTGCATCCCAATGTGTGTATATTTTTCTATTTCTTCTCGATACAGGTCACTGGAAATCTTGTGTAAATTTAATTGTATGGTATGTTTTGTGAGAATGGACGTGTCGAATTTTTCTTTCAAACGATAAGCAGTTGAAATGAGTCTGATTTTGTTTTCTGGAATATAATTTTGGTAGATTTCAAAAACGTTTTAACACATCACTAACTGAAAAAAGGAATATAATTTAAGTGACTTTAAATATATATTATGGAAAATGAATATAGTTCGGATCTGACAATTTGACATGGGATACAATGCTTTCTGTTATTTTGCCTACATATTCAATACTTTTTCCGTGGCCGATCACAAAATAAAATCTATTTACCAGATTTCAGTGAATTTAGGATCTGGTAAAGGAAATCTTGTGTGCTTCTGTTTGTCCCACCGAAACTTTTTCAATACGATGTTCCGTTTTCGTTTTATTGAATTTTTAAAGATTTTCCAGGACGAGTCACAAAAAAAACTATTCATATAAAAATATATACATTTATATATATGAGCAGATTTTGGTGAAATTAAATTATATTTAATACAAAAAAAGTCTTTAATTTTAGTCACGACTTTCTTTGACGTACGATACGTTTTCGATTTGTCCTTTTTTTTCCAGGAAATTTTCTGGAAAACCAAAAACCTATTTTGTGTTGATTTTTGTTAATTTGTAATATATTATGAAAATCGTTGTGTACTTTAACTTTGTCCTGAAACATTTTGCTGTAAAATGCGCTATTTTCAATTTATTTCAATATTTTAGGTTTTTCCGTGACGAATTCCAGAAAACAAAATAGTAGTTATTAGTGTATTTTTGTAAATTTTTTGTATGTTATGGTAAATTTGGCTCTCTTTAATTTTAGTGTCTCTACCTTTCTTCGTAGAACGCACCGTTTTCCAGTTATTAATTTATTCCGCATTTTTCCGGGACAAATCCCGGAAAAAACGTTACCAAAATAAAGTGGATTTCGGTGGATTTTGATATGTTATTCTACAAATTTTTCTGCAAATTTTGATATAATAAAACCTTTTCTTGCAATTTGTCCGTAAATCGACCCCTTTTTCTCATAAAATGCCTGGACTATGAATCCTTCAGAGAAACGGTGTTGCTGTGTAGCGGGAGGAGGTTGAAGGGAGGAGGGAGGTTTATCACCGTTACAGATCAGCACTTCCCCTACAGCGGGCGACGTTGAGGCGTGTCAGTGTCATCCCCACCCTGCTCGTCTTCCCGGAGCTTGGCATCAACTTTCACGTCGAGCAGCACAAGGCAGACACTAAAAATGCCAAATTAGCCAGTTTTCCTAACCAAATAAACTGATATTTAATGCGGTGACCTTATACTTTTAATATACCATTTTGTTCAGAAAAATATAATCTTTTCCAATATAGATTCAAATTTTAATTTTTCTCATCGAATAACTAGAAATTCGTCAACGAATTGCTTGTTTTTACCATTTTTTTAAATATATTTTGCGTCACGATTTACAAAATATAAAACTATATTGGAAAAACTGCATTACTTTTCTCGTCAGATTAATAATCTGGAAGCTGTAGCTATCATAATTCTCGAGAAAATAGGCTAGTAGTGGACGCATGTATAACTGGTTTTAAAAAGGGGTATATACCACTCTTAACGCCGAAATACCACAATCAAACCTAACCATACCTAACCTAGCGTAATATAACCTAACCTAACTTAACCTAGCCTAGCCTAACCTAGTCTAACCTAACCTAACATTTGTGGCAGTCCTGCAATGACATTTTTCGGCGTTAGTGTATTTCGGCGTTGTGGTAATTCGGCGTTGTGGTATACAGCAGTTTTCTAGCTGTCGGCGTTGTGGTCAGTTTGGCATTTCGGCGGTGTGTTGCGTCCCCGTTTTCTTTACGCTATGATGAGTCATCGCCGTTACTTACCTTACCCTACAGGCTGTCAAGAAGGTAGGTACACTTAAGGCCCCCCCCCCCCCCCAGACCTCCAGGCCCATGCTGCTGACCTTGACAGCGGACGCCAGCTGGGGTGACACGCGGTGACACGCGGTGACACGTCATGTGACAAGCTCCTCCTTATCACGCCACGCCGCACGGAACACGGACAGACGTGACACCAAACACACTGGAGACCGACATCTGACAGCTCTGTACTAACAACACAGGCGATAGTGTGTGAAAAATAACCTAGCGGCAAGAGGAGTGACCACAGAAATAGTATATACGCAAATCGTTAAATTTCTGGTGTAAAACGATTCACTTCTTTTTTTCTTATTTTTTTTTTTTTTAAGAAATTTGAATTATTGGAGGTTTATTTCTCCCCTACAGATCTGCATAATTTTTAAATAAGTTTTTTTTTCTAACAGATAAGGAAGTTTATTTTCGTTGTCATAATGTTGATACCACAGCACATGTATTAAAACAGCTACATTGTTCATACCGGGCATACTGTCTACCATCTGTCGGACTGACGTGAAAGCAACGCCAGGTTTTCTTGGATGTAACCGGTCCAAGTCTCTGGTGCATCTGGTGACACCGACCCGTCAATCGCGGGTAGCCTAAGATGTACATCAAGTTCTGTCCCTGCCAGAACACGCCAAAATATTCACCTTCGGCCAACCTCGGGTTCATTTATATAAACTTACATTTCTCTGTTTATTTTAACGTAGCTATACTGACCCAACTAACCGTCCATAGTGTTCTAAAGTGTTTTAATGTACCTAACCTAACCGACCACTTTTAATATTTGAATTCATTTTTCCTGCGCAAAAATAAAACAAATCCCGAGGTTGGCCGAAGGTGAATTTTCGGGCGTTTTCGGGCAGGGACAGAGCTTGATGTACATCTTAGGCTTCTCGTCAATCGCGGGCTCTAAGATGGCGCAACTGACAGATATCAGCAGGCGGCATGCCGCGACGTAGTTGGCCACTCTTTTAAATGTGGGAGAGGAATGGGGATCAGCACTGAAAGAAAAAAAAATTAAGTTTCGTTGTTGCAATCAATTTTTTTGACATTGTAGACACTATCAACAATTTTGCACTGACGACACAAATAAATTTGTCGTTAATTAGAGACAGCAAGAATTTGCTGTCACTAATAAAAGTTTTGTTGCAATTACAAATTTTGTTTTTGCGGTACCCGTAATTAAAAAAAATATTTGTTTGGATTCTAATGTGGACAAGAAAAAATATTTGGTCTAATATTGATCAAAAATTGTGGCGGAGTCGTATCTAACACTTGACAGAAATATATGTTGCGGGATATAACAATGACAAGATGTTTGGTAAGGTCTGAACAGGCCAAATTCTTCTTCTTCTTCTCCATCTTTCAGTTGGATATTTTCGTGTGGTGGCGACCCTGCCGGGATCGCAGAAGGCCCCGGTCAGTGGCGTGAGCGCGCGTTGCCTGGGGGAGGGGGGGGGGGGGGGGACGTGTCACTCGACGCGGGTATTTCCGTCCGCCCAGGGTGGGGGGGGGGGAGGGGGTCGCCCTGCGGTCGTCTGCAGCCAGGCGGACTGTCTCCACGTCCCCCCGCCCACAGCGCCACACACAGCCGCTCGCCCTCACTCAACTCAACAATAACCTTGCACGTGGAAAATTAATGTTCGTCTTCTGTGCGTTCGCGCTTCATTACATTACTAGTGGCGTGCATATTTCGCGAAAAAGATCCCGAGACCAGCTGAAAGTTAAAAACATTGTAGCATCGTCTTTTGTTTCGTGATCTGATGGGTAGAGGCCTGAAAAATTCGCGGATTCATTTCGTGAAACGCTGCAATTCAAATAATTATCCCTTAGTGCTGCTTCCGACAGTGGTCCACTGTTAATCTGGAGTAATGAGGGCCAATTAGAGACCCTCACTCATAGAAGTGTCGAATCACAGGCCACCCAGTCGAGACGACTCACAAGTCAGCAGCCAATGAACAGGTGGCATTTGCCCGAGTGTGTAGAGTGTAGCGGAGTCTATCCTGGAGGTCACTGAACCCGCGAATTATTCCGGTCTCTAACAATAACCTTGCAGGTGGAAAATTAATGTTCGTCTTCTGTGCGTTCGCGCTTCATTAGCTAGCGGCGTGCATATTTCGCGAAAAAGATCCCGAGACCAGCTGAAAGTTAAAAACATTGTAGCATCGTCTTTTTGTTTCGTGATGGGGTGAGTTTATTTCAGGTGCATGTCTACTGTTAGAACACCAATAACGGTAATTAAAAGTCGTTATAACAGCCGTATGAAACCCGAAACTGTCATTTATTAAATTTAAATAAGAATAAGGACAAACAGCTCATGTCTTCGAAGTACAGTGTTTAGTCGCGTAATGTGAAATGCTATGATGCACGGGGGGAACTGCCCAGAACTGCAGCGTGGCGGTACCCCGACAGTTCCTGACCCCATTACGTAGTTGAAACACGATAAAAAACAAAAGAGCAACTGTAAGCGGAGTCCCAGACGGCGGACGTTATTCCTGGCGACAGACGGTCCTCAGCTTGCCTCAGCGCGGCTTTGTCCGCGCGACGCACCTACAAACGGCGGCACGGCCCTTTGAAGAGGCTCGGAGGTGAGGAACTAGACCACGAGAAACACCCTGCTTTCAGTTTATTATTAGAGCACGTGACGAATTTACTAATTATAACACCAACAACCATCCTGCACGAGTGTGAACCCACTATTACTGTCATTTTCCTTTATTTTTGGTTGTGATATTATTTCTTTTTCACTTATTTTATTAAGTAATTTTATTTGTAATTTAATAATTTTGGCTAGTGGATCTATTTATCAATATAGGTATTATTTTAATTAATTGTTTTTTCTTTGTTATATTATTTATTACTTTTTCAGTTAGTTATTTTATTATTTTTTTTAAAGCTAGTCTTATTCCTACAATATTTTTGATTTTTGGTTGGTGATATCAACCTGTACGTCTTCAGGCTGGTATATATATATATATTTATTTTAATTTTATACTTTATTTTCTTCTCTTCTGATGCTTGTTTCTATTTTGTATGTTTATAATTATTTTGATAGATTATCATTTAGTTTATTTTTTGAGGTAAATTATTTTTATTTTATTTATTTTTTATTTTTTAAATAAATATTTCTAAATTTGTACATTTACATGAAAAAAAACTGAATCACTACAAAATAGTAGTAATACAAGGTTGTGTTCTCCCAGTGCCTCCAATAGTTTTAAGTTATTTGTAAACCGTTCTATGAATACTTTCTCGGTATCAACTGCGCAAATATATCAGCATAATAAAAAAAAAGAACGTCCGATGATTGAATATATAATCTTTTCAATGGTTTAAAAAAAAATTTGCTAAATGAAAAGAAATAAAAATATAAAATCATGAGACAATTTTCGTAAGAAATATTCAGTATTATTACGAAAAAAGGAATTTAATATATGAAACAATAATCATAGCCATTTGTTGTCTAAAGTTACAATATCTATCTTGCAGTATTACGAACTATTTCTTGGCAGCTAGTTTCCAAACGAATCTTTTGTAAAATTATAGAACAGTTTTCTCTGTGTAGGAGACAGGCGCGCTCGCCCCGGATGTACCCCCGAAGGAAGACAGCAACATCAAAAATAAAAAGCAAAAGAAAAAAATGTTACGGGGAAAAGCGAGGGAGAATGCTTGATAAGCGGCTTTGCTAAGCTGAAGCATCAATTTAAAATAAAAGTAATTTGTAACGGAAATAAAGAGCCTCACTAAAGCATTTAACTAAAATAACGAGCATTACAAACGATTGAAATAGGTTGAAACGTGGCTATAAAACTAGAAAGAAAGAAAAAGTAGAATTTTTCCAAACCAGTTATATATGTGAGCTGAAATTTAGTAATCATTCGCCAAAATTTTAAGCCTGACTACTAGGAGCAGGCATTTTTCGCGAATAAATCTGAATGCATTTTAGACTTCAACAAGGTATACCCGCACCAGAGGTTTCTTCCTTGTCATTGGCGGCCGTCTGCGAGAGAAGTCGTTGCCTTTTTTGACCGAATCACTCAGGAGGCGTTTGCTTCCCCGCTGAATTACTGCGATTGGTTTGCTGACAGTAGACACGGTACCTGAGAGAAACTCACCCAATCACGAAACACAGTCGATGCTACAGTGTTTTAACTTATAACTAATCTCGGAATCTTTTCGCGAAATATGCACGACCCTGCGGGATTTATAGACACACGGAAATTTCGCGCATTCATTTAGTCGCAAGCTAGAATGCAAACCTTCACACTCTCGCACTGTGTTCATGATTGGCCCGCAGTTGTTTGGACACGCCCCTCCGAGACCGTGAGCCAACGACGCCCAGCTAGGAGAGAAGCAGGCGAATCAAGTAGTGCCGATTAACAAGGATAAACATGCCCTCGCTAATAAATCAACCAATGGGAAAGGGAACATGGGTTGAGCACACCTATTACCTTACATTATACTCTGAAGCCAGACGAATCTGCGAAATTTCCCGGTCTCTAGTGATTTACAATAACATCCACAGAGTACGCGAGAGTTCCGGACGTGTGTGCTCGCGTCGCGTCGATGCGAGATGATCGTCACGAGATCACAGCCACGACTGTCGGGTCGTCTCCTGGTTGGACAGTGACCTTCGCTCGCCAGGGAACGGGGTCGAAGCACGCCCGGACCAGCTCGTGGAACGAGACCACTCCTCAACCCCAGCGGCGCCATGACTCGGCGAGACGCGAGCACACATCTCGATCCTCCATCCTCAGCGCAGATCTGCGACAGTCGGGTCGTTACCACAACGCCGAAATACCATAACGCAGAATGCCAAATTGACCGTAACGCCGACAGCTAGAAAACTGCTGTGTACCACAACGCCGAAATATGTTGCTGCGGGGAGGGGGCGCCACTGGAGCAAAATGAAAAACAACTGAACGAATTTGTGTGTTTTTCTTAAATGTATCTTAACGCCGAAATACCACAAAATAACCTAACCTAGGCTAGCCTAACCTAGCCTAACCTAACCTAACCTTTGTGGCAGTCCTGCAATGACATTTTTCGGCGTTAATGTATTTCGGCGTTGTGCTACACAGCAGTTTTCTAGCTGTCGGCGTTGTAGTCAATTTGGCATTCGGCGTTATGGTTTTCGGCGTTATTCTACGTTTGGCGTTGTGGTATTTCAGCGTTTTGGTGCGTCCCCGCGATAGTCCATCCAAAAACACCAGGCGGGCCAACAACGCAGGTGTACGCAACCAGACTCTGCGATCTTCTTTCCTTCTGCAGTCCTGCAGCCACTGGAAGGTTACAACCACAGTCCAAAACCGCACAAGGCCGTTTTCGGGAGTTTCTTCTCTCGGGCGATGGTTAAAACCAGGGACTAATTAGCGGATAAGCAGGTCTTTGCTCGGTCCGTGGACATCAGGTGATAATATCTCTTCGTGTGCGGTTTTTTCCGCGGGAACAGGAGAGCGGGCAAGAGGAACGGCTCCGCTTGGCTTCTGGCTTACTTAAATTAAACCACGAAGGAAGCAACTGGGGGGAAAGGGGTTTACGAAGACCACTTCGCGGCGAGCTAATAATTAATACGAGAGCGACCCCTGGGGGGCGAACTAGAACTTTGAGCGGGGCGTCTCCCCAAAGCTCTGCTTCCCCTTTCCTTATCCCCCCCTTTAGGGGTTCATGGGCCATAAACCCCAGCCTCCCCGAAGGGCAATCCAGCCCGGCCGACAACTGTCTGGTTGAAAATGGAGCGAGAGAGTGAGAAGGTCCAGCTTTCCCCGGCATGCCATGAGAACTATCACCCCTGTGGGTCTTACGGACCAACGAACAGAACGTGCAATACATTTGATTTTACGTCAAATGGCCTTAAAAGCTGTGGAACAAACAAATTTTCTTGCTAAACTTATACATCGTCACATATTTGGTGAGATATTTCCCCCCCCCCCCCCTGGGATTTATACACTGACTCAACGAATAAATGTTCAATCATGAAAAATAAAAAAAAAGTAGTCGACACTGCTACTGCGGCAGCTAATTCTAGCGGCGGGTGCGCAAACTACGTGTGATTCGCGCCCAGAAATGTAGTTAAAAACACAATTTATAACGGTCGGGATTAATTTTAAAGACGTCTACGTTAAATCTTTCGTGTCCCGAGTTTCGCATTATAATTAATTGCACATATTTCCAACACGAGAACACGAGAGAATTTTCTCCTTACCGAGGTTTGATGTGACACACATCTCCTGACGAGTACTGAAGGGGACTCGCGCTCACGTGTTATTTTTTTTTTGTTTTGTTTTGTTTTCTCCCCGTCCCAACCCGCTCAAAAACCCTGGTCGCATTAAAACTTCATCCCGCTTCGCTACCGCGACGCCGCGAGCGACGGCCGGGACAATCAATTCCCTTTTTTTTATTATTGGCCGGGAGCTCTGCACAACCCCCCAACCCTCCGCGGGAACAACTAAAAGCCAATGGGAACGTGGAGACCGGGGGTCCCCCCCCCCCGGCCCATGCTAATTGCGGCGATGAAATATGGAACGGTCCTCCGCGGCCCGTCGGCCCGTAGTCCCTTCCTCCTCGTCCGGAGAGGCGTGCCTCCCCCCCCCCCCCCCCCCACAACCGCACCGCGAGCACACACTCGCGTGCGCCACGCATGGCCTCGCCTGGCCCCAGCCCCACTCCTGCCGGCGAACTACATCTTGCACTGCTATCACACCGGACATCCAAATTAGCACCAACGTCATCATCCCACCGTACTCCCTGAATGACGTCATTAATAATCGTAATAAGTACACATCATCAATGTCATAATGCGATAGGCTCATAGAGACTGGATGATACAGAGTGGATTGGAGAGTTTCTTGAAAAGTACAAAACACAAATCTGCAATGGCTTTTACGCTGAAGTACTTGCACCTTCCTTCAATGTATGGGGCGTGGCTGCGTCTCTGGATAGAGTGCTTGTATGCTGTACACTGCCCATATGTTGAGAAGTTGACTGTGTTTGTGCAGTAAGATATCAGCCAATGGGAAAAGCAATCGTGGGTGAAGTATAAATAACACTGTGAATTTTAGCCTGACACCATATGAATACGCGATATTTCCGGGTATATAGTGACAAATACAAAATTACCATAAAAATATTTTCCAGTTATACATTTTAATAGTATCAACTTTAACAGTTTTTGAGTTTTGGATCAAGGTCACAATTAAAGAGTAACTCAAACTGTTTTAGATAAGGGCTTTGCTTTGTTGTCTTCTGGTTTACAGCGCCACCTACGCAGAAAATGGCGACTCCTGAGCGTAAAGGGTTTTGTGTTCTATAATTTGCTAAGAGTGAACATGTAACTTCAGTTCAATGTGCGTTTCGTTTAAAGTTTAATTGTCGAAGTCCCTGACTGCTGGATTGGTCGTAATGTTCGAGACGACATAGCTCATTACCTCTCCACATTCACCTGACATAGCATGCGATTTTTTTTCTTCGGGGCTTTATAAAAGATCGCACCTACGTGCCGCAACTACCTAATGTTTTGCCAGAGTTGAGACACAGAATTCAAGAGGCTATTGCTTCCATTACTCCGGACGTGTTGGGTGTGTGTGCCGTTCAACTAAAGGTGCACTATTGAACTTTTGTAAGAAAAACTACGTTAGTTTACCTTCATTTTGAAGTACGATTTTTGACGTGACAACGTCTAATAAATCGATGAACGCCGGCTGCACGCACGAAAAAGTGTGTCCCGTTACGCACAATGTTCCGTTACGCTAGGTCCCGTTACGCTCATTGTTCCGTTACGTTGTGTTCCGTTACGCTGTCGGCGAGTGCAGTAATAATAGGTTATATAACAATTCACTAAAAAATTATGGTGATTCATATAATTGATGATAGATATTTGATTACAGTTTATTTATATGAAAACTTGTTCATAATTATATTTAAACTTTATAGCTAAACGCCAGTTTTTAAAATTAATTACAAGTCATCATCACGTGAACTGTTTCGTCGACTGTTTATAAAGTGAAGTGAAAAGTTAATGTGGTTTTCATTGCTTATTACAACAACAATTTCGGCAATAAAGGTTAATTATTCTTGCATTTTAAAAATCTGATTACTAGTATAATTTCAAGTATTTATTCTTTTATTATTAAAATAAAAATGATTCAATTTTATTCATAAAAGTATGCAATCATTTCATCAATGTTTTGTTATGACGTCACGTTAAACTATCGTCCGTAAACCGACTGTACAGACAACCAATTTTTTTTAAAATAGTCTAATTTTAACTGTTATAATATACCATTGAAACCGGGTCACTCTTTTATGGACGGACATCCTGTAAAGTTGGGGAGTCCAAAATGTGACCGTGTGACGCGGCTGCTGTCGCCAGCCGGAAGCTGGGCCTGCCGTTGCAGAACAGCAACACGCGCAGAAGCGAAACAAGCCTTTTTTTTCTCTCAGCGAATAAAATCTGAACGATCAATGGACCGCAATGTGGCATGCCATGCGCCGGCGTTTTTCCTTTCTCTGTGATTGGCGGCCGTCTGCAAGATGAGCCTGGCCATTCAGGACCCGTTTGCTTCCGCACTGATTGGCTGTGATTCGTGTGACAATAGAAACTCGGCCAACAACGAAACACAGACACCACTCTACAGTGTTTAAACATACACATAGTCTCGGGGGATATTTTCGCGAAAAAAACATACTTATGATAAGTGAGTTTGATTATCACACAAAATATTTCGAACCATTATAATTTTCAAAACAATGTAATTTCTTACCACGTTGAGTTTGGAAGAAAAACATTTAACGTTGAGCGGTTATGCAGGATGTCTATGAATCCCTGGTAAACCAATTTCAGGAACCTTTAATGAAATTTCTTGATTTTTTTTTTTATAAAATTGGATAATTTTTTAATGTAAAATAAGCAAAACTCAACATAATATGAAATATATGTAAATGCTATTCTCATGAAAGTGCCGATTTTTAAATTAGGAATCTTAAAACCTTTTCGGAGATAATTTCCACGTGATTTAGGACAGTTTTTTTTTAACTATTTATATATATATATATATCGAGCGATTATAAACTGAAGTGAAGCGCAAAAAAAAAAACACAATGTAAGTTACGAAAAAAAACTACTGGAAACTGAAGTTTCGTGTCTTTCAACAGCGTTACTGTTTATTTCAGGATTTTTTTCGTAACATTTGTGATCAGTCTTTCAGTTCCTTGGCTTTTTCGTGGCGAATCATGGATGTTCTATGACTGGAGACCGAAATAATTCGCGTGTTAATTGATCTCCAGGATAGGCTACACAGACCTTTGTATATTCGAGAAAATGTCACCTGTTCATTGGCTGCTGACTTAAAAAAAAAAAAATCCTTGCTAAATTTTCTTACGTTCCTACAGATGAAATGTGGGCCGATCATAGAAGTAGCACGCCGAAGGTATACATGGCTTTGAATTTTTCAGTATCATAAAATTTATTCGCTAATTATTTCCAGTCTCAATGCGTTAAGTGGATAAGTTATTATTTTCTACCTCGAAATATTGACAATTGACTTTTCAGCAACATTGCACGGCGGGCTAAAAATAAAATGATTAATTATTTTTTGTCAAAGACAGGCGTGCGATCTGCTTCGAGTCGAAGTCTTGGGAGAACAAAACTAAGGAACTGATAAATAACATCATGCAAAACATGTTAACTAATTTGCAGAAGCACTTACTAGATAACGCCACTCACAAGGTTATGTAAAAAATTACCGGTATCGTATCAGCTCTTAATCAGCTAATGGGAGAACAAAGCTTTTACAAATGCATGAGCAGAATATACATTTTCTTTTCTTTAACTCTCTTATATACAGATAGCACAGTTTGTTGTCCAGGTGTAGCAAAGAAACAATAACAGTGAGTGCATTACAGGCTTTACTTACCATTAGTGACTAGAATGATTCGTGAGCTTACAGACTTCCAGGATAGAATCCAAATTCTTGTGTAAACTCCGACAAATGCCGCCTGTTCATTGGCTGCTGACTTGTGAGACGTGTCGACTGGCCAGATTGTGATTGGATGATTCTTTGGCCCAAAAGTTTCCGGATAAACAGAGCCTATCCATAGTCTTTAAGAGCGAGCCTATAGAAACAAATCTAGAACATCTAAAAGCCTCTAAGAGCCAATCTAGAACGTTTACTCTAGAGTCTATAATAGCACAATTAAGTAGCTTAATTTTAGCCCGTAGCAAAATTAATCACCCATTTTTTTTCCAACTACGAACTTGTCATTAGAGACGGGAAAATTCACGGATACATTTCGCGATACACTAAATTTAAAATGCTTAATATCTGTGAACTGCTTATGCTGCCGGCTCACAGTTAATCTTGAGATATTTTGGCCAATGAGAAGCCTTCAACTAATCAAGTATGGAATCAAAGGTTACCCAGTTGAGAAGTCTTTTATAAGTCAGCAGCCAATGAATTACGTGTATCCAGAGGATTGCTGAATCTATTCTGCACGTCATTAAACCCTCGAATTTTTTCGGTCTTTAATTATCATTAGGGGCATGCACTTTTCGCGAAAAGATTCCGAGACTGGGTGAAAGTTAAAACACTGTAGATTGTCTGCGTTATTTGGCGAGTTTCTTTCAGGTATATGTCTAATGTCAGTACAACCAATCACAGTAACTCAGTGCGGGAAGCAAACGCGTCCTGAGTGGCTCGGTCAAACAAGGCAACGACTTCTCTCGCAGACGGCCACCAATCATAAGGAAGAAACCGCTGGTGCGGGTATACCTTATTGCTGTCCAATAGGCGTCCAGATTTTTTTCCCCGCGAATAATACCTGCCCCTACTTATAACTAGAGACCTGCAAAATTCGCGGATTCATTCGGTGATAGGCTAGAATTCAAACACATATACCTCTTAGATAATTTTGCTATTGGCTTACTGTTCATCTGGACGAATCTCAACCAGTTATAAACCCTCAACCAAAGAAGGTTCGAATCACAATCATATCAGCTGAGACGACTTACAAGTCGGCAGCCAATGAACTCGCGTTATTTGCCCGAGTGTACAGGGGTATGAGCAGTTTATCCTGGTCATCGAAACCGCAAATTTTGCAGGTCTCTACTTATAAGTAGGGGCAGGTATTATTCGCGAATTCATTTCGCGATAGGCTAAAATACAAATAGTTATACCTCAGTGCTGCCTCTGCTATTGGCTTACAACTCACCTGAATGACTCTGGGCCAATGAGAAACACCCGACCAAAGCTTTATCAAATCACAGGCTGCTACGTTGGGATGTCTCACAAGACAGCAGCCAATGAGTGGGTGGCATTTGACCGAGTGTATGTAGAACTATGGAGTTCATCCTGCAGGTCATTGAACCCGCGAATTTTTCCGGTCCCTACTTATAAGTCAGCAGCCAATGAATACGTGTATCCAGAGGATTGCTGATTCTATTTTGTACGTCATTAAACCCACGAATTTTTTTCGGTATTTACTTATCATCCCTATACTTAAATCTAAAATGTCCCAGAGGACACGCGGAAAGGAAGTATGGTGGCGAATGCAAAGAAAAATGTATAATACCTAATGTCAAAATCACCGTCTAGAGACCGGCAAAATTCGCGCTTTCGATAACCTCTAGGATAGACTCCACAACCCCCTACACACTCAGGCAAATGCCACCTGCTCATTAGCTATTGACTCGTGACACCTGTCAACTGGTACGCTTGCGATTCGATACTCTTTTGGTTGAAGGTTTTCCATTGGCTCAAAGTCCTCCAGATAAACTGTAAGCCAATCGCAGAAGCAATATATAAAGGTACAGTTGTTTGGATTCTAGCATATCGTGAAATGAATACGCGAATACGTATCACCGGGTCAAGCCTTACTGTACACCGCACACAGAGCTGTGTTGCCGCACGGTTGGCAACCCCTGGCCCCGGGGAGACGACCAGGTTGGCAGTCCTGCAGAGGGACGCGGTCAGTACCGCGAGGCGCAAGCGGCTGGAAATAAACCCCGCGCGGCGCCGCAGGGCGAGGCATTTCGCTGGATCGGCGCGCTATTCCCGTCCAGCGGCAGGAGGGGGAGGGAGAACAAAGAGAGGGGAGAGAGGAGGGGCAGTTCACTGACACTGACCACGCCGCCGCTGCTCCTGCAGCCGCTGCCAACCTCGCGGAGACGAATGCCCGTGGCAGGTACCAACTTACCCGCGTTTACGAAGGCCACGTTTGAAAAAGAAGTGTTCCGAAAACTTTCAATAACGCACACGTTACAACAAACATCATGTTTTACATTACGTTAATTTCTCACACTGTGAAAAAAAAAAAAAAAAACGTAACACGTTTAAAATGTCTGCAAATATATTTAACAATAGAGTTTGAGGGGTAGTTGTATTATAAGAATGGCTTCGAATTTCCTTAAATCAAATAAATTTGAACTGATAACCTCTAATATGTTCTTTTTTAAATCATGCTACACTATCAAATTTTATTTTTGATCTGAACTATTTCAAACTTTTTCTGTTTGATCTCATTTTGAAATTAAATAACGTACCACAATTTTTGAACTTGTTATGCTATTTGTGCCTTTATAAAATATATTAAACGTACATGCATTAATTTAACTCACAATATCGTTCGTTAACACAATAAAAGTTACAGTTATAGAAACACGATATACCGTTTTTGCATTAAAAAATTATTTAGCATACGACATTCATAACCTCTTTAATCGCATATGTGTAGAGACCGGGAAAATTCGTGGATTCAATTACCTCTAGGATAGCCTCCATTATCCTCTGCATTTCTCAAGCAAACACGTGTTTTCATTCCGTGCTAACTTGTGAGGCGTCTCCAGTAGGTAGCTTGTGATTCGTTGATTCTTTGGCCGATAATATCTCATTGGCCCAAAGAGCTCAAGTTAAACTGCGAGCCAATAGCAAAACCAACAGAATTGTACACGTGTTTGGATTTCAGACTATCACGAAATTAATCCACGTATTTTTCCGGTCTCTACCTATGTGTGTTCTTACAGTCATTTTAAAGATTCGTTGCGACAGAAACGGGCGTCAATTCCTTTTTCGAGAGGCAATATTTTGAAAGGCGGATTACATCCAAAATATTTTAGAATCTGTCCTTTATGCAAAATAATTGATGGAAACTCACGTCTTTTAACTTGTCGGACAAACAGTGCTGCGCCAGTGACGTAATTTGGGAGGTGTTACTGACGTGAGAGCGACGGTTGAGCTGGCCAGTGCTCGGCGCCACCTCGTGGTTGGTCTGCTCGTGCGACGCGCGCAGGCTGGTCAAGGAGTGGGGGGAGGCTGACGTCACGGCCTCGAGGCCAGACGTGGGTCGTAAAACTGCCTCGCCGAGACGCGGGTACCTGGCCGCGCACTGGGACGCATTCTCACAGTTCAGCGAGCTACAAGAACACATTCTGACGTGATAACGTCTTATAAATAGAGACCTGCAAAATTCGCGGATTCATTGACCTCTAGGATAGACTCCACAGTCCTTTAAATACTCGCGGAAATGACACCTGTTCATTGGCTACTGACGCGTGAGACGTCTCAACTAGGCTGTCCGTAATTCGGCACTTTCTTGGTTTAGTGTTTCCCATTGGCTCACAGTTCCCCGGATAAAATGTGGGCCAGTCGCAGAAGCGGTATGAAGGTATAGTTGTTTTGATGCTAGCCTATCGCGAAATGAATCCGCGAATTTTGCATGTCTCTACTTATAAATCGATGAACGCCGGCTGCACGCACGAAAAAATAGTCACGTTCCGCCTGAGCCGAGCGTGCAAGAACCAGGACAACCACCGTGCGAGAAAATCTTCTGTAATATCAAACAGGTTAAGGAGGGCTTTTTAAATAATTGTTCGTGATTATAGTTTAACTAATTATTTAAATTAAATTTGCAAAGAAAACTGTAAATAATATTTGAAAATTAAAAAGTGAGCAATTTTTCATCAATGTTTTCTTATGACGTTATTACGTAAAATTATCGTCCGTAAACCGACTTTACAGACAACCCCCCCCCCCTTTTTTTTTGATAGACCTGTTTCTGCGGGGTATGGAATACCCATCACAGTAGAGAACACATTCTTGAGAACACATTGAATACCCATCACAGTAGAGAACACATTCTTGAGAACACATTTTTAAGACATCTGGTGACCGTTCGGCGCTTCTTCGGAAGTCTGAAATATTTTGATTAATTTTTTCTTCTTCTTCAAATGAAAGGCAGATCCTGACACTATGTACCACTGCTCAAAGATTGTATGTCCTAGTACGTGTTTAGACACGGCTACTCCCAGTTTGCATATTCAGTGGTCAAAAATCGAGCCGTATTTGGGTCATTTTAGGCTCTCATTACTGTTGAAAATGAAATCTGGCCTTAGAGGGGCGTTTTAGAAGGTCACCTTCCTAACTGCGCCCCTATTGAAGGCTGTGAGATTGCATTCGAAGCAGCAGTATTTGAGTATTACAGAACATAAATTTCTGAGTGCCTAGAATGCTGCAGGACTTATATAACATTTAAGGTCTTTAGTATGCATGACACCCAGATAGGGGCATGCAAATTTCGCGAAAAGATTTCGAGACTAGATGAAAATTAAAACACTATAGCATCGTCTGTGTTTCGTGATTGGGTGAGTTTCTTTCAGGTACATATCGAGTGTTACAACACCAATCACAGTAATTCAGTGCGGAAGCAAAAGCGTCCTGAGTGACTCGGTCAAACAAGGCAACGACTTCTCTCGCAGACGGCCGCCAATCACAAAGAAGAAACCACAGGTGCGGGTATACCTTGTTTCAGTCTAATAAGTGTTCAGATCTTTTCGCGAAAATTGCCTGCCCCTACACCAGTGGCGGATTCATAGGGGGGGGGGGCGCAGGGGGCGCCTCCCCCCCTTGACCAGGGCAGCCCAGCACCAAGCATAGTTCATGACAAGGGGAGGGCGCGCACCCGGCCGCCGATGTTATACAATACACATTCATACACATGTCTTGGAAACAGTTTGAATAAAGTTTTATTAAGCTTTGCATGTGACTTGATTTGTTTTACACCAATAGCTCAAGATGTCTATTAGCGGCGGGAAAGAGAAATATTATATTCCAGAATCTTTAGTTTTTCTGTAGTGTGTGCACAATTGGCCATTTTAACTACATATAGCACAAAATTATGCACCAACAACAGCAAATATTCGGGCGAGACGTAAATGAAACGGATAGAGCTTAGAAAAAGATCTCTGGCTGCATCCAAGCAACCAAGGTGACGTAACAAGGGAGTGTGTGGAAGAGGTAGACCTGCGCCCCCCCCCCCTTGAGATTTTTCTGTATCCGCCACTGCCCTACACCCAGACTAATTGAAAAGCGTGTAATCGCTCTAATTCTGCGTTCATCATGCTATAGTTTAAAAATGCCCACTTGTTAATCATAATGCAGAACTTCCCAATAGCAGCCGTGCATTCATCACGCCAGGGCGACCACACTGCGGTCACACAGCTTCAGCTGCACGTTCACTTCACATAACGCCATGCGTAGAGACCGGAAAAATTCGCGAATTCATTTCGCGATAGGCTAAAATACAAATAGTTATACCTCAGTGGTGCCTCTGCTATTGGCTCACAACTTACCTGGATGACGCTGGGCCATTGAGAAACACCCGACCAAAGCTTTATCGAATCACAGGCTGCTACGTTGGGACGTCTCACAAGACAGCAGCTAATGAGTGGGTGATATTTGACCGAGTGTACGTAGAACTATGGAGTTCATCCTGGAGGTCATTGAACCGGCGAATTTTTCGTGTTTCTAGTAACATTGCACTTTTTTAATAAAAAAAAAACTATGTTAGTTTACATTCGACGTCATGTATGATTTGTTATAAATAGTCTACATTAAAATGTTGTAACATACCACTCATCGAAACTGGGACATTCTTCTATGGACAGCCCTGTACTTGCAGGCTGCCAAGGTAAACGAGCGGGTCTTTACGACCGTAGAGCGGCCTTGCGAATGTTTGGCACGCCACGCCACGTGCACAGACGAGGGCCGACGGCGACAGACGCGCAAGCACGGTGCAGGCACAGTGGCCAGCGGCGAGTGCGGCGTATTGATTGCTCCGGCAACACAGAGCTCGCACCCAAGTGACGCGCCTGGCCGTCAGCTGTCGTCAGCGGCAGGTCCATCCCCCCTCTCCCCCTCCCCCGGCCGTGAGTGGTTGACCCTTCACGACTCTTCCGATTGCAACTAGCGCGCCGAGTTTAATTATTTCAGTTCCTCGCCATCACTTTTTAAATTAAGAGTCCAGCCTTACCCGGGCACACACACGCATTGTACAGACAACCATCAACATGAGATTCGAAAACTGCAACAGATATCAGAGTAGGTGTCTGTTTAAGAAAAAGCAGTTAAAAATAAACTAGAGACCTGCAAAATTCGCGGATTCATTCGGTGATAGGCTAGAATTCAAACACACATACCTCTTAGATAATTTTGCTATTGGCTTACTGTTTTCATCTTAAAGAATCTCAACCAATTATAAACCCTCAACCAAAGAAGGACCGAATCACAAGACAAACCAGCTGAGACGGCTTACAAGTCAACAACCAATGAACTTGCGTTCTTTGTCGAGTGTACAGGAGAATGTGCAGTCTATCCTGAAGGCCATCGAAACCGCGAATTTTGCAGGTCTCTAACAATAACACACGGGCGGATGGGTATTTCTGTCTCCGTATTCCGTTTTTGTACTCTTATTTTCAGAAGAGTGGGAACGGCCAAAGCTGGAGTCACGACACGACGGACACGACACACCCAGCAGCCAATGAGATGCAAGGTCGCTGTGACGTCAACACGACAATATACGCGCCCCGACGCCCCGCAAGGAATATTTATCTATTTCTAATATCGTCGTGTCGTGCCACACGACGGAAACCAAACGGAAACCTTACAAAACTGTAAACTTCAAAAATATTTATCTACTTGGTAAATCTTTAAGATTAAAAAAAAATTAGTTTCGTGCGTAAGTACACTTTCACGTTTATAATAGGCCTTCGTGTGTTTACTTAAATGATTGTATTTATGTTCAATACTATTACTGTACATTGACGAAGATCTGATTTAAGAATGGAATTGTTCAGCGAATGCTGAGATAGCATGTTCATTTTCTCTTCTACGCGGTTTTTAGAGCATTCTATACTGCACATTTATAAACGCATTTGGCTTGAAAAGATTTCCGACAGCCAAAATAGTGTTTTTGTCGTGTTATTGTTGTCGTTGTATTGTGACACGCGTCTTTTCAGAATAATTTCCAGGCATGAAACATCCGTTACACATTCTTGAAAGCACTTCGAGGGTCATGCATTACTCTTATCTTAATTTCTTCGCCGTATAGTGTTGCGGCCACCACTCAAATCTCATTCGCTCTATGCGCGACGAGAAGCCGGTCCACAGCCTTGCGTTTAGAGGTCACACCGCGCTAGAAGCAGCAGCGAGCGTCGCCCTTATAGCCCCGCCACACCGACACAAAAATCCACCCGCGACTAGATCAAACCCCTGCAAAATTTATTCCAATAACTCTCTTGCGTTGGTTGTTGGGTCGATTAGTAAATGCGTAAAAAAGGTTCGCGCAAAGTGAACATAATCATGAACACCCCCGACTTTTTTTTTACCGTTAATAGATAACATTTAGTAAATATCTGTTGTGAAAATTTGAAACAAAGCAAGATAGCTATCGTAATAACGGAATAATTAACAAACTTGATAAATCGATCGATCGAGGTTATTACTTTATGAAATACAAACAAACCCCCCCCCCCCCCCACCCGAATCATCCATTGACCTGACACCGACTGCTGATCCAGGGGGGGGGGGGGGAGGATTGCGATTACATTTCGCGACAAGCTGTGTCAAAAAAAAAAAAAAAACTACGTTTGAGGTCTCGGGCCAATGAGCAGTCCTCAACAAGATAACTCACGCGAAGAGCCAATGAGCAGGGGATATTCGCACGATGATGTACACGGTACATGACTGCGGAGTCTGTAATAGAGACCATTGAACCAAGTTTTTTAATTTAAATTACAGTCCCTATAGTTATTGCTGAAAACATCTGCATTTCGTGAAAATGAAAAGGATCACGATATTCGTTTGAACACAGAGAAGCTCCTTTTTTACATCCCTGATTGGTGGAATTATTTTTTTGAGAGTATGAAAATATTTCCAAGCGAATGCCGGACATCCAAAGGTACAGAAACTTCATTTACTTTGAGCGCATGGACCTAGATCCCCGCTAAGAGGGGGGAAGGGGCGGTACGTAATCCCACGGGGGGGGGGGGGACCCATTAGCAATCATACAGATAGTCCGCTCCTGCTTCAATTTATGCAGAAAAACCCTCAAACATAATTCCCTGACATCTGGTCTCGACAGTTTTTCTCTGACCAAAACATGTAACATTTCCATTGAAAACAACCAATATAAATATGTTCGCTGCTACTTAAAACTGACACAGTCACGACGTACTTTTAAGGATTCTCCAATTTCGTGACAAATCTGTTTACACACAAAAAAAAACGCACAAAGTGACTAACACAAAGTGATGCGCTTCTTACACTTCAAAGATCCACCACATGCCAACACGCCAGGGTATAAACATACTCGGCCCCCCGGCCCCGCAGCAAAGACTGATCCCAGAATGCATCGCGACACAGCTGATGAGTTCGCGATACGCCGTGGGCCTTGTGCCCCTTTCGGACGAGGCGGTCTGGTTGGTTGATTCAACCAAGCTGGTTGACTGCCGCGTGAACGACTCTTTCTGGGCTGGTTCCACAGCAGGCGACTTTTGGAAATCAACTTAACGATGTTAGAACCCGAGGAAGCAAGAGGACTTTCTTGTGCTTGCTCTCCTGCAGGAAGAGAAGATAAAAAAAAAAAAGGAGGAAACCCAGTCGAAGAAAAGTGAGTGTGGGTTCATCAGTTCCGGAAAAGGAAGCTTTCTCACTACTATATCCACAACCACTTGGCCACGAGAATATGAATATAAGTACATTATCAATCACAACTACGTAGATAAACTGCTACAACATGTCATGGTAAGATACATAGAATGAATGTGTACATAAACATTTCTACATTTGAAAGTTAAGCAAGAAACTGAAACTAAAACATTCAATATTCTTCTTAGTTCACGAGAAAGTTATAAATATTAAAATTAAAAGAACAGATGAAAAATTTTTTTTAACTGCAATGTCTAAAGCCGAGATATTGTTAGTATTAATATGAATCAAAAATCTATTTACAATTTTAAAAGCCCATAATAACTATACGTTTCCTTGTGATACCTCTTTGTAGACATTTAGCCATGCCTGTATAGCATCAGCTATAGACTGCTTTTATTTACTTTGAAAAAAACTACAAAAATAAACAAATTAATTTTTAACTTGGTATATAAAATATAAGGTTTTTAAATATATCGGAAAATAATTGTATATTTCAAGAACAAAATAGGTAATTGAGGTAAATTTCGCTTTATTTTGTGTTTTGCCTTGCCATTTCGGTGTTAATGTGGTGTAGTGACATCCATTTCGGTGTTGGAGGTGTATGACTTCCTTTCCGGTGTTTAACATCAAACGCTTCTATAGCTATTCGCCATATACTCTTGCCTCTTACCTATTGGCCACCCGCCAGTGACTGCGTGAGAGGGGGGGGGGGGGAATCATCTGCATCGCTACACTCCTCGATACCCGTCCTTTCGACTAGTGGAATCAACTAGTCGCCTCGCACGGAAATGGTCTTAATCTGATCATTTCGTATGAATTCCCCGTCCTCGCATTCTGCCCTGCGTCAGACTACGTCCTATTACCGCGGAGCTGCGTAGGCGCTAGGCCAATGGGGTGGCGGTATGTCTGTCAGCATTATGTAATTTATCCTTACATAATTTTTTAGTCACAACAGATGTCAGTGGTATGTAAAATTACGTAAAAGTTCATTACCTAGCCATGACTTAGCCGTGATGTCAGACCTAGGTCATGTGTTCACTAGGCAATGCACAGTATACACAAATTAAATATTTCACATGGTCAATTTTAACTTCACTAACTGCTACTACGGCATGTCGGTGACGCGAACTCACAAGATTTTACCCATCCAAAAAGAGTCCAACACGCACATGATACAGTCGAGTATATATAACGTATTAGTGTATATATGCGTATACATGTACACAGGCCGCTGCGCGTCGCCAGTCTGGCGCAACACGTCACTAGCATGTCACGGTGACGCGAACCCATATTTTGACCCTACCAAAAATCGCTCAACGCGGCTTAGAAAGTTTTCACTTAAAAAATACTTGATTTAAACCATGGTTTAAATCAGCCAACCCTGCCTGCCACCTAATAAATTTATGCATCCAGCAGTTTCCGAGCATTCAGCAGTTTCCGAACATCCTGTATAATCAATTTTTCCCCCTTCTGATATTTAATCACATGTCCTAAAGTTACCTTACGTAATGAATTAGCATATCACATAACACCACTGGGTCTCGACACGTTTATGTTTCAAATATTAAACTTTGAAATGTTATCGCGAAATAGCAAAAAAAACCTAATTTAAAACGCAATAATTTTCAAATATGTTGGAGGTTATAATTTTATGCATTCGCAGCTACGCAAAATTTAATCTCGGAGAGAAAAGAAAAAAAAAGTGGGGGAGGGGGAGATAGAACCTCTTTTCCCACTGTTTTCTTCAAATTCTCTTTTTATTGGTAGGAATAATTTTCTTTTTTGGGCCTGGGAAGGGGGGGGGGTCACATTCCAACAAATCCTCCTCCTGTCCATCGCGTACTTCCAGGAAGTTAAAGCTTGGCATGCTTTTGACGGACGGACGGGGAATTATTCGGTCGTTCCGATGGTCTGTAGCCCTGCACGTCACCTGATTGACGGACGATCGGAAAACGGATAAATCCCGCTTCATTTATTGCCATTGGTTCCAATCACTGAAGCAGAAGAAACACAGAAACGTTGAAGTGCGGCTTGGGGATGAAACATACCGTGAAATACTAGGGTGTAGGTATATTAATCTGGATCCAAATGGCTTAAAACGGCAATGGTGCTGCCTTCGTCTAAATTACACAGCTAAAAATTGTTGAGGTCTGACTCACGCATACACGGCATGTTTTAACCAGAGATTATGTCGCAATGCTAGCGACTGTTGGCTAACGACGAGCTGGAATCTGGGCCACGGCGCATAAGGTCGAGAGACGTTGGCGATGTTTACTCGCCGTGATTTATGCACTCGTCGTCTGTTCTCTGTTCACTGAACAGTAAACATTCACACCATAAACGTGTAAAAAAAAGGTTGTAATTTTTCATTGCGTAAATATGTGGGTCCCTTATCAGAGACGCGTTACAAGATTTCTTTTTTGAAATCCAACCAAATATCTCAAGTCATAATGTGTACACAGGGTTGTAGAATTTGATGGGAGAGGGGGGGGGGGGAGAAGGAAGAAGAGGTTCAGTATACAACACGCTACTAACAGCTGACAGTCATGACCGCAAGAAGTGCATGTTAGTCATTATATGTGTCGAGTGGGGATTTACGCAACTACATCAACATATTATGTGAATTCGAACACTGCCGACGATCACCTTCTACTTACATTTTATCAAACGAAATTTTACTTGTTCATTTTTACTTTCCACGTGTCGTAACGTCTACTACTTTAGAAGTTATAATAAGTAGTTACGCACCTTTTAAGCCATTACAGAGACTAATCTGGAGGGATATTTCTTCTAAAATATTTTAAATTACACACTTTTCAAGGTTTTCGAAATACATTTTACGTATATAATGAACTAAACTTATACGAAAAGAATAAGTTACAAAAAATATTACGATATATACATATATCTACATTAAGTGAATAATATATAATTTCACAAGTCCTTTAAGTGTCGAAAATGTTTTAAAAATTCGCGGTTTCAATGACCTCCAGGATAGACTTCACGAACCCCTACAAACTCAGGAAAATGCCACACGATCATTGGCTATTGACTCGTGGGACCTGTCAAATGGGATGCTTCCGATTCGAACGTCTTTCATTAGCTAAAAAAAAAAAAATTAAGACAAACTGTGAGCCAATCACAGATGCAACACGAAGGGACATGTGTTTGGATTCTAGCATAGTGCGAAATGGATCCGCGAATTATTCCGGTCTCGATAAATAAATAGTGGCCAACATTAAAGTTCCAACCCTCGTATAAACACAGTCATTGTATTCAAGTGTAAATTACCGTGGGTTCATAGTATCATGGTACCCTATTATTTATATATTTAAAATTTTCAAATTTTATATATGTTTTACTATTCTATGTAAAAATAAAATATTTACTTAATTTTTAGAAGGCCTATTTCAAACAATGTGCACATCCAGTTACAGAGAGCCGCTTATTACAAAATAAAACGCACGTCATAGCACCGCAAAGGAAGTTGATATACACCATAATAGCACCGTAATGCAAGTTATATAACGGAAGTAGTATCAATTAATTTAAATCTTTTAATGTTTGTAATTCAAGGAACGTGTTTCCGGACAAAGAAATTGTACCAAAGTGTATGGATCAGAAAAATTAATTTAATTTGTTTTATTGTGCATCTCTTAATGAATCTCTTTTAAATCAAAAATTCTTGCTAGTTTATGTTTTAAATGTATGTTTAGAATTAATTTATTATACTTTATTTTATTGAAAAATGTAGCATATACATTTTACCACTATTTTAGTGGAGTAATAAGTATTACAAAAAGCTTCAATAAAAATAAAAAAAACAATAACGAAATCTTCTGTTGTAAAAACGAAGTTAATCTAAAAATAAAACATAAAAATCTTGTCTACTAATTACGTATAATATTATGGTCGTCGCATGGTAGTAGATCAGAGGAATAAACACATTCCTCTTTATCTGCACAGCACAGAATCAAACACAACTGTTCATGTCACAACTAACATTCACTGTCTCAGCTTGCGGATTCACTTGTAAACTGAAGCTCTTTATCGGGTCGGGACTATTATCAGGTGTGCCAGATAACGTACGCAAGAACGACACAACTTGTATCCAGACCAAACAAGGAAACTGTATAGCGCGAGGCACGGGCAGAGCCATTCGGGGAACACGCCAGGTTCCATTCCCGTACGAGTTGAAGAGGCAGAGGACACAGGAGACACTCAGGCTAGGCAAGTGAGTAATCTATGGCAGAGCTAATGGCTATTCGCTGACGAATCCTCTCGCTGGTTTTAAACTAGGCGTAGTTCAGCCAGGGGCGGATCCATAGGGAAGGAATGAGAGCACGTGCCTCACCCCCCCCCCCAAAAAAGTAATAAACAGGAATTATACTGGGTCCGTAACACCCGGTGTCCCCCCCCCCCTGGCATAGTCATGGATCCGCCAATGAGCACAGTGCCAATTAACGCTGTCTGATCACGCTCGCCACTACCGCGAATTCTAACATTGTCTACTTTTCTCGCTAGACACACTTGTAATAGGAGAGTTGAGTTCATGGCGTGAAACTGGTCCATTTATGGCTCGAAGAACAGTTGAAAGATGAAATTAATAAAAAAATCAATATTTGTTACAGCCACTATTCAAGAGTGAAAACAAAATCCCACGTGATTGATATTCAGAAGCGACAGAAAAGTTCTGGAGGAGGGGGGGGGGGTGGCGGAGGGGAGGAAAATAGAACCAAATTCCCGCAGTTTTCTTTTTTTTTTTTTTAATTCTTTCCGTTCGTTAGTGGGAATGATAGGTTTTAAAATTTTTCCCGCGAGCACCTGTGATATTTACTCGCAATCGAACATCGCTGAACCAATGATAACTCGCACACTCACGCAGCGTCCACCGGGCCGTGCTTCGACGCCGACAGCTGTGACCTCCAGCCCTGCAGTACAGGAGCGCGGGTACTCACCGCTGACAGGCTCGTCCGGAATGTCCAGCGAGACGTTCTTGGCCTGGAAGACGGGCTTGACGCCCCTGCAGGACGCGACGGCGACGTCTTCCGCGGCACAACACCACGCCACCAGCAGGAGGCCGCACCACGCCATACCGCCGCCGCTGCCCATCGCGGGGACACGGGACCGTTACACGCGCGCGCGGGGGGGGAGTCCAGCTGTGGTCGGGGTTCGCTCCTCAGCGCGGTCCGCGGATACACTTCCTCTGCGCGCTTGCACGGCACGTGCCCACCATCCGGGTCAGCGGGTGCACGGCGCCCCAGCGACGCGAACAAGCACGAGAGCACGACCGACCGCTTTGACACTTCGCCAAGTAACTGACGGGCGGCGGGCCGGAATAATCCTCGAGGCTGCGACGCGACTTGGCTTGGACCCGCTCGCGGCGCTCGCCAGCGCTGACACCTAGCGGCGACGCCGGAACTACGACACCGCTGTCGACATCTAGCGGCGTCCGTACGAACGAGATTGCGGGTGCCCTACTACGATTTTTGTTTCTGTGAACAGTGGAGGATGCAGCATCAATGATGAAGATGAAATGCGAGAAGCGAGATTGGCTGTGAAAAAAATACTGTTCAACATTAAACTATTGCGTTATATGATGAAGTTCGCCTGCTAGTAACATCTTGTTAAGTTTTATTTTCTAGAGTCTTAAAGCAGTAACCTAACTGTTGTATTATAACGGGCGTTACTTAAAATTAATAGGTATTTTTAACGAAATGTTTTAAGTATCAATTTTAAACAATTAGTGAGTTAACGTTTACAAAATCTAATTATAATAGTTTTTGGTTAAACGTTTAAAAATGTGGTTCTCAAAGGTAGTCGACCAGAATTAGTCTGTATCATAAACATAGCCTATTTAATCTTTGTCTGCTTCTCAACGCCCTAAATCTTATCAGCTCCACCTATGAGCAGGTTAGACTCTACGGTAAAAAAATTACTAGTCTAATGCCAATAAAATTAATTGGAAACCTTACAACTCATGCAGTATGCACAAATTACGTTTACAGTTATTATTATTATTCTTAAGTATAATTGGGGGGGGGGGGGGGGGGGGGGTTTGCCTCCAGGTTCTTAGTTTCTCTCCAGAGCTCTGAAGTTAAGGGATACAAGAGAACCAGAAATAAGACATTTCATATCAAACAGTTTTGGAATCAAACAAATATTAATTATATTACAATTTAAAAATTTTTGTCTTATTTCATTGGCTTCCTTGGTTTTGTTATAATTAGCCTTAAGTAGTAGCCTCCTTGTAACATGAGTTATATACATGTCTACTCTAAAATAAAACTCCCCTTGGTATTTTTAGGTTTACATAAATTAATTTAGTTTTCTAGGCTAAAATAAATTTTCTACTCCATGCATTTTTAGTAACAGCATGTTACACTTAAAATTAGTACAAATTATACCAGCACAAATCTGGATGGTTTGTCTCCCAAACATCCATTGGAACTATTGGTCAAACTAAGCCAAACACAATACACACATCTATAAACTATGACATTTCTTCTTCCATATTGTTGTGACGGGTAAATATTATGAATGGAGAAAAACGGGTTCATAAGGATAGCCTAATTAATTTCATACAGTTTATTTGCTACTAGTATTTACATTATTACATAATTAAATCACCACACGTCTGATCACATACCACTGGAAATGACTGAGTGGCTGTGATGTGTCGTGTCATCCCGGGCCAATCCAATGCCCGAAAAATTCAGAAACGCGTCCGTGTGCAGTGCCCGCAGCGACCTTTGAAACTGCAGAATTCCCAGGCCACTAAGGGTCAAGTACTGTTCATTTTTTTTATAATGTTTCAATTGTAAAAATGCTATAAACTTTATTTTAACCCCATATTGTGTATGTTCAGAGCAAACCATTCAAAGAACGTCAACATAGTGAAATCTGCATTTAGAATCTACAAGGCTCAAATTGTCATCTGTTTTTCATATAATTTGTATTATACTGTCGACTTGTGGAGTTTGTGAATAAATATATTTTTGGAATCACTTGTGTTGTGGCTCTTGCACACCCATGCACATTTATTGTCCATTCCATTACACTAGACAGTATAACAATGTTCCAAGTGGGATAAAGCTGGTCCGGAAAGGATAGCCAATTAATTGCAGTTTTATTTATTATCAAATAATTACACTATTTCTTAAATTACAGTGTAAATGTTTGTCCACAAATGAATCGCACCTTCTTAAGACCATTACATACCTGCCTACTTTTTGAAACTCGCATCAGTAAAAATTTTAGAATTGATCAAATTTGGCGTAAATAATGTGCGGCAATTTCTAAGTACTGGTAACCAATATCAATTTTTCGACTTTCCCTTAAACCTATATTCGACCCAACAAAATCTTATGCAAAACTACTCTAAACATACAATAACTAGTGCTGCTGTGATATATATTTTTTTAAATTAGCACAGCAATGTTAACAACTACACAAAAAAGTTACACTGAGAACAATAAACCAAACATGAAGGTGGTCTTACATTTAAAAAAAATGTTGGACTGATGGATGACTGAATCATGAATTTTATGTGAAAATAAAATTAATCTGTAGTGATCTGCTTAATTTGTAATGATCATGAAGTGGCCTTTGCTGCTTGCAGGAAAACACTGCTGAAGTTGTTGATAACATGATCCAGACCTCTTGCATTTGAGAACAGAGATTGACTGGAGTGATTTTCTCTTGACATAGATGACCTAAATTCTGTTTTTTTTTTTTTTTTTTTTTTTTTTTAAACCAAGCTAAAGATACGTTTGCATTCCACATTACTGTGTGGTATACTTAAAATGAAAAGCATTACCCCTTATATTCTATCACATTTACAAACCCCGTCAACTCCTTGTGTATGTGATAACTCTGCCCATTTCACATCAATCGACACCAATGTCATCAATCTGCACATTTTTAAATTGTTTATGGAGTTCATCTATTGCCAAAACAATAGTTTCCTCTTTTTTTCACAGGCAAGATAATGGGGAACAATTTCACAAAGTAACGCACAGAGGAAAATTGTGCATTTTTAATTCCCCTCAATCGTGCCACTTCTGCATGTTTTAAAACTTCACTCGTAAAAGGAAACTTATTAATCATGTAATCACATGCAGTAATGAAATATTTCCTTACTGAGCTGTAGAACATATGTTTCTCTTTGCTTTCGAGCACATTTATTAAAATTGCTGCGTGACATCCTAGTTATTGTTGTTCTTCTTATATTTCTTGACGTGTCCTGTACCATTTGTGCAAATGTCTGTATGGTCAGATGGACGAAAATAAATAAAGAAATAGATGAAAAACACTGCGAAACTAGTAAAATATATTTAATTACTCATCCATTTTTGTATTGGTGTAAGGTACATAGGAAATATAAAAGAACAGAACAATTAAAACTTTTCGGAATACTACTTCTACGGAATTATTTACTGTTTGCTACGTTCCACCATGTTTGGAAACTAAAGCTGAGTGGCGTTTGTTTTCCAAACGGACAAGTAAATATTTTTGATTCGTCGGAAAGAGCCAATGAGAACGATGATGTCTAGAACAAGATGCTTCTTTGTTTGGCATTCAGGTCCATGCTTGTTGTCTCTCTCATAAAGACCTTATCGTTACAAACTCAAAATTACCAGTTCAGCAAATTTCTAAATTTATTAAAAAGTTTTGATATCCGTAAAAAAAAATCTAGGCTCCGTAAAACCGTAAAACAACGCCTCTATCCATAAATTTATGGACAATCCGTTAAAGTTGGGAGGTATGCCATTATTTCATATCCCCCACTGGAGTTCGGCTCAACAGTGGCTTTCTCTACTATTAATCTTTTACCATGCACCTCTATCCCAACTCTCTGCTTCGAACTAGTCACTTGTTCGCGCTGCAAGTTCCAGATGCACTAACCTTTTTACACAAGGTCTGCCGCTCACCATCCACTATCACTCACCAAGGGGTCAATCATCCTCTTCGTGTCACTTCTCTCATCTCTCCAAGGAATCGCAGGGTATCACCACCTTTCTCGCACAATCACCGATGTCGCCACCACTCATACACACTAGCCGCAGGTCGGTGTCTGTCTGATATACCGCTAGCCACTTCGTAACTATACTCTCTCTGTACACTGGCATTATGTACTGTGCAACATAATGAGAACTACTATAAGCATTTTCCAGAATGCTTGTCTCGTCAATATTGTACAACAAATTTTCCAAGAGTGGTACGGATTAGAGATGGCAACACATAATTAATTAAAATTATTTGACAAACAGAAACCACATTGACTTAATACATCACAGGAAAACAAATGTCATCTGATATACAAAAAACATCAAGGTTAAGTTTAACAACCTCTAGTTATATTTAACATACTTTACATGTACGATTTTTACTTCACCAGTTATGCATATGATTGCAGTGTAGGGTGGTAACATGTTACGTTATAACATGCATCAATTAATAAATCTGCAATTTACTTCTGGGGCTACCTGTGCAAACAAATCGTGAAAAATAAAGATGCAGAAATTTTTTTTTTACAGAAGCAATTGTATGGGGATTATAGATGAAATTTTTGCCAACTACTGACAGGATAAATTTGTAAAACCACAATTTATTAGCTATATATTGAATGGTAATTTAATAATTATGAAAATGAAATAAGTGTTATGCATCACAAACATAAACATTAAAGGTGTCGGGATTGGCGATTATGTTCACGTCCACAGATGCTGACACACTTAAAAACCTCTTATTTTAAAAAATAGATATTTTCATCACAATTGAATAGCTATAAAATATAGGTATTATCCATATTGTAATGCATCACAAGTGGAAAGAATGTTAACGATTTTGTTCAGCCTTAACATATGACTTATAGAATGGATAAAGAACAGCAAGTGTTTCATAGTCGTAAGTAAATTCCTTGGTATTTCCCTTATTTTTCCAGATGCACAATATTCATGGGTAATTCCAGGTTTTATCGACCAATTGCTACCCTGTTATAGAAAAAACATGTACTGAAAATTAAATCTATATGTGTGAAAGAATGAAAATGCTACGTTGAAAAATAAATCCAACAATCCAACCCATTAACAATGGGTATTATTTAGTCACGACAATTGTTCTAAAATCAGCACAAGCAAATGCCTGGATCTGAATATCATGTTAGTTATGTGAACAACCCCTCCACCTCCACTATGTAAAAATTGCAAACTCTGCAACCTGAATGGTAATGAAAATTCCTTAATACCTACCAGCAGAGAATTTCTAGTTTCCAAGTGGATGGCTATCTTTATATCAAAACCTGGTTCCTCACCTCCATTCATGACTAAAATATGGAACTAACTTCCATATTTTTCCCTCATATGCTGACCAATAATGAAAGATTAACAGAATTTACACAAGGAACACACATTTTCATGAAAAATGTACACAACAGAGAAAAATGTCATATAAATAAATAATGTAACTTTACACATGTGAGGATTGCATATTAGTTTAACAGATGGTTTGCCAAATATGGAAATGAAATTGTTTGTGAATGGGAGGAATTCACTGTGTAACAAGCTGGTTTTGTCATTGAAATTGATTAGACTGCATAAATTAAAAAAATCTTTAATCCAGTAAGCTGCATGCCTCTTTATCAATAAAATTAAAAATACATGCATACAGAATTGAGAACAATATATGGAATTAGTATTTATTTACGTTTAAAACATATTTTTTACAAGAATAGATACACTCTAATAAAATTACATCTTAAAAATTAATCCTACATTAAGGCCTGTAATTCCAGTTATGTTTGCACAACACACTTTGGCTGGCGTACAAACTATGAACACAATAGCCTGCTGTTGAGGGAAGTCTTTGACAAAGAATGCAAGGAAAGAAATCAGAAGCACAATGAATTTGTAACACACTAGCTAGCTATATTAAAAACAAACAGATAGACTTGCAGACTTTCCTGCATCAAGAAGAAACAATAATTTCACAAATAATAATATACTGTGTTTTATCACAATTGTCGCATATTTTATGCTAACCCCAAGTTTGAAAATTAGGGGTGTGACATTTAAGTGAGAAAAGCATTTTTTTATGATTTAGGATTTTTTCATAAAAACATAACATGTTGCATGGAAAGTACGTTTAATACAAAGTTGTGCTAAATAATTTAAATTAATGAGCCACGCAACAAAAACAACTCTCTCAACTAAAAACAGAATAACGAAAACCATGAACTGAACGTGAGCTGAAACTATAATTGTAGTACACACTAACCATGAACAAATGCAGACTATTGAATGTAGTTTATTCTGCACGAGACAGAGCACGTGTTTTGCACGCAATCAGGGAGCTATCAATACTGATATTTGATTACGTGTGCACACTCTACATGGGCATCAATGCAACCAAACATTAATGATGCCTACCAGCGCTGGCTACATATTTATAGGTGCTTTCACAGTGGCGACGAACAGATAAAGGTTTGAAAAATCATTAAAAGAAAAGTTACACATAGGACCACTTTGTATTTCTGTTAATAAATAATTGATAATATATTAAAGAATTATGGATTTCAACTTAAAAATACATTATTTATACGGGAAAAGAAGTTATGTGCAACATCTCGCATGGGGGGGAAAAAAAAAGTACATCTTAGGCAGAACATAGCGAAATCAAAACATTGGAACATATTGTACTGGAAATTGTGTTGTGCGGTTACATCTTAAACACGTTTTACTGTTAATGTAATTACTGTATTTTCCCATTATAACTACACACTGCCCAACAGCAACTTGAAAACTGATTGTTGTTGCACGGTGACCTTTATTAAGGACATGTTTCCTACCTAAGCAAAGCGGTTGTAATCTAACAGTGGGACCAAAAAACCATGCGTCTTTCATGCTGGAATTTCCCCCCCTCCAAATTTGACGCATGAAATAGCAGTGCAACGATAATGCGATAAAACATAGTAATTAATCAACCATAGCCATGAGAAGCAACCAACCCTTATCAAAGATGGATGCTCGGTTCTATATTACAACTTGTATACCTATACACGAAGATTCTAAAAAGGGCATAAATGCAATGTGAAAAAGTCCCGGTCACTGCACACCCGGCGGGAGACTACGAGTCTCCCGAGCTAGGGAGAGAGTTCATCTCGGCATCCCCGCCGTCGGAGCAGCGAGACCTGGTGCTCGTCCTGAGCCGAGCGCTCGTCCTGACGGCTCTGGGCCCGGCGCTCTGCCGAGAGCTGGAGCTGGAGCCGCTCCGTCGAGGGCCGGCCGCCGGGCTGGGGTCCCGGGGCGGCGTGCCCTGGCTGCCGGCCGGAGACGAGGGCGGAGACTCCGGGACGAAGGACGACGCCTGCTGGGGGCCGCCCGTGGACGACATGGTGTTCTCCAGGACTCTGGGGACCTTCCTCGGGGGGTGGGACTCCTCCTCCCTGGTCCTCTGAAACACACACACACAGAGATGAATCAGCAAGATGAAACAAAGATAATATGCAGTGATGGCTGGAGCAGAGGCTAATACCCTGAAAAAAAAAACCAACCGCCTGGCTCACATCAACATTCTTCACAATAAACCATCGATGCCGTAGTTAACTGAATTATTAATATAAATTGTTTCGCGTGCTCTTGTATACTCCACCTTTTTTTTTAAATAAACGTAGTACTTTCCACGAACGGGTTTTGTTTTTATGAATAACTATACCGAACAAAATTGCCCCCCCCCCCCCCCCCCCCCGCATATACGCGCCGCACCCCTAGTTTTCAAACTTGATTTTAGAATAAAATGTGCGGCGATTATACGAGAAAACATGGTAAGTAAAATGCTTCAATTTTTTTTTTTTTAATTGATTAAACTTTAATGACAAGTAACTGATATATTTCTGACACTAATTTTGAGGTTGAAATATTTTTTTCAAAATCTAAGAGTGAAGTCCACATCTATTGAATGTCCGCATCTACTGAAATTTTTTGTTGGACCCCTGAAACTGAAACACGATAGATAGAAGTTTGACTGTATTGTGTATACAGTGTACTCTAGTTTTAACACATTAATTTTTTAAAATCATATTCCAAAATAACAATGTTCTGTTCATTGTTCTGAAAATACTTTTATTTGAGAGATACGTCATAAAGAAGTCACAAAGTTCTCTTAGTTATCGTGCACAGTGAATGTCGAGGACACTTGGATCACCTGGGAAGGGGCTGCAGGGGCTGGGTTCTTGGGTGCAACGGCAGTCTCCACGCCGTACAGCTTGGGGTTGATCGTCACAGAGTTGGTGCAGTTGAACACCTTGTATATGCCCACAAGCCGATCCGCCAGCTCAAACATGTTCGAGCGTAAGGAGATCACGATGAACTGAGCATCTTTTGTCCTCGTCTGCAACACACCCCGCTCTCCTTGCGGCACTGCCTTCCCCAACAGCACGGAAAACCAAATAAAACTGGATGCAGACAAATGTATCATGGCTCAATGTCTCGTTGAACAGGGGTCATTTGATTACAGACAATGAGGGGTAACAAGATGAGAATGGAAAATCAATTGATTGAATTCAGTGGAGGGGAGCAGAGCACCATGGGAACTGCACCAGCTTCCAGTTACTTTTGCCATGTTTCCCACTTGTGTAAAATCAAACGTAGATCGCCTTGGTGCGATGTAGTGATTTATATTTCTCATTTATGTATGTATGTATGTACACACACATGCACGTGCACACCTAACGTTGCAACAAACATCGACCACTCACTGTATTAGTAAGAAAAGTCTACTAGCTTTTAAGCGGCGATAAAAAAAAAATCACTACAAGCCAACAGTCAAAATTTCTATAAAAATTGTTACCAAAATATTCCTAAGTATAACTGCCCTCATTACAATTATTCTACAGCAAACTTCCTTTCATTCACGAAAACCTAACATGCAAAGTTTTAGTTGCCAAAACTATGGCAACTATGACTAATGTGCATTAGTCACCTTATATATTTCACAAATTTGTTCTTTACGAATAATCTAAATCGAAGTAGGTATGTAAATAAGGTAAATATTTTCATTTTACTCTTTGTCCAAGGCATCAGAGGGTGACGTGGACCAATCAGCGATGTTGGACACAATTTGAGACGTTACAATTGTAGACGGGACTTTATCTCTCTGTTTTACACTGCCTACTTTTCTATTCCCCAAATATTTTGAGAAAGAAAGGCAGAAAAATCTCCTTTAATTATTAAACACAAACTTACTCCAAAACCTAATACATCCCATAGAACCGTGCTGGGCCATGATGCAGATGTATGACACATCACTACACAATTCTATTCAAGTTTTGTTTCCTTCGCGGGTCTCTCACCGACAGGAGGGACGCCCCCAGCACGCACCTTTATGTAGTTGCCGACGATGGACACGTTCTTGAAGTCGAGGGCCGCGTCTATCTCGTCCATGACGTAGAGCGGGGTGGGCTTGTAGTAGTGCAGCGCAAACACCAGGGCCAGCGAGGACAGCGTCTTCTCCCCGCCCGACAGGTTCGTGATGTTCTTCCACGACTTCTTGGGGGGCCGGACGCTGCGCAACACACCCACCTCTTTCAGCAAGATCAGCTCGGGCAACTTTGGGGCTTACACTGGGGGCCACGAAAATTATTGGCATCTTTGTATAGATCCTTTATTTTTTTTGCTGCTAATTTACATTTTAGATGAGGGACGTGGAAATATATTCGTAAACAACAAATAGCAATACAATTCACATTCAGCGGCTGAATATCAAAAATAAAATAAAAAATTGTGAATATTTATGAGCACATCTCTTTAGTTTCTAGAGCTTTAAAGTAATTAGTCTATACCAAATTTTAATGTTGTCATTTCTAATCTATTTATATATTCATATTAATGTGTACCGCATGCGTGTTTGAAAAGTTTATTCAGAAAAATTAAAATTAACCATCTTACCAGGATCAACATGCCACGGTGGCTTGACGGTAGTAACCAAACACGATACTATTTACAAATGAGTAAATGACAGTAGGAATGCCAACACCTATCACATTTATTACGAATGATTGCTATCATTTGTAAAATGTTAAAATAAATATCCAAAAATTTCACTCTGAGAATAAACTTTTCTGAATTTCTACTAATTGTCAGTTAAAGGTATCACATTTTTTGTGCCTAACACACCAGCCTCTTGATTTACTGAAATCTGTAAACCATGTCGTAAGTAACTCCGCCCCACAGTCAGGCACTCAAGGGCGTATGTACCCGTTCCAGGTAATTATTTTATTTTTACACTTAACATGGCTAAACTTGTAGACTTGTTTAGTGGCCGATTTTCAACAAAATAATAAAAAAAAAACACATAGTGCATACTTTTTGCATTATTAGCTGGCAAAGTGGAATTTCAACATTTTTATGCAGTGTGGATAAGGAGAACCACATTAAATATACAATTATAAATTCTTTGGGTTAAATGAAATGCTGGTGGCTGCTGCAGGAAATTGTTCAAAATACTTCCAAAAAATTTATTCAATTTTATTAAATCATTAAAAGTTCTGATGATTAAAAAGGGCCAGTTAAAAAAAAAATTAATTAATTTTCTGAAATAAATTAAAACAAAAAATTTCAGTCAGTAAAATTAACTTCAAACCAACAAAGTTCCAGTTTCATATTCTATTTTATTCTCCTAATTGTTTTCTGCACAAAAACCATAAAAATGTATCTTTGCCCACTAATTATACAAAAAGAACACAATGTGTGTGTGTGTGTGTGTATACACACACACACACACACACACATATATATAAAAAAAATTTTTGCGAGAGTTCGGCCACTCGAAAACTCGGCAAGTTGAACCGCGTGGAACGTAAAGGACCCGGAACGGGACAAAGGGACCCCCCGGACCTGAAGGTGATCCCCTCGAAGGGGTTGATGCAGTCGACCAGCTCCAGCTCGGCGTCCCCGCCCAGCGTGATCATCTGGTACATCTCCTTCAGCTTCCCCGTGATGACCTGGAAGCCGGCCATGAACTCCCCGTAGCGCGCGCCGCTCCAGCTCACGTGCACGTCGCGCAGGGCGTCGCGCTCGCTCGTCACCTTCTCCAGCTCCTTGCTGCGCTGCAGGAACTGCTGCACCTGCGGCCAGAACAGAACCCTCCGCCTCGCTGCGTCCGCTGCCAACATCCGCTACGCCCCGGCAACTCTGCGTTCGACCCACGCGGACCCCGGTGCCAGGCGACGGCCACGTGATTCTAGCTGAGCGGAGTGGAGTGGAGGGGAGGGGATCAGTTGCCAGTTGTGCACTGCCTGGGTACACCGCTCCCGAGGACAGCGCTCCGCAGATTGGTTTAGCACGATAACGGTGTTGCGTTAAGTGGGAATAACACCTTTCAGCCACATCGCGAAGAGGGTGAAGTGTGTTCGTGTACGTTGTCCTTGAGGGAGGAGTTGCCCTCCCCTACCTTTCGGAGGGGAAGGAGGGGTGGGAGTTAGGGAGGGGGGGAGCCACGCGGAACGGAAATGTCGAAGGTCGATTACTAAGTTGCCGGGCTACAGTCGTGATTGATTTGATATTTATTCCACTTTTCTAATCAAATAATTTTTTTCCCTAAATTTGTTACCAATAGATGAAGTGAGTGGTACTCATTTACAAAAAAAAATTAAATGAATAAGTGTAACATGTACGAAACCAATAAGATTTTTTTTATATACATTTGGATCAGTTCCCTGCAATATAGTAGCCTACTTACAGAGGGACTTGATTTATCTCACAAATAATCTGCGACACAAAATATTGTTAAAAATACTACTACTACTAATAAAAGAACTACTACTACTACTATCACAATGTTCTCTAAGAAAACATGTTACAAATTTTTCTACACAATTATCATCTAGGGAAATTGTAGGGTTAAAAGTATTTAAAAATGAGAAAAAATTATTTAAGCTATTATCAATATTTTCTCATATTTAATTCACTTAACCACACCATTTTCCTTGACTTAAAGAGCCTTCACATCTACAGAGTTTTTTTTTTTTTTAGAATCCAGGGTGAATAGAATACTCAATTTCAAAATAAATTATAAATACGTATGATTGATGGTTATACTATATTACTTATTCACTTGTCACAAATACCTCATTAGTTGAAGACATATATAAATTTTAATATAATGCTGATAGTAAATAAACATAAACACCAGGAACATAAAATTACTCTCTAAAATTCTGCAATTACTCAAGCTTTGCTAGATTTTTAAGAACTTGGATCGCCTCTACTGAAAAACTGTCAAGTGTGGACTCGACTCGACTGTATTATTAGTGAACTTACCTTTCGTGTATAAAACATGTTGAAAATTGTGTTTAGGAAGTGATTAAACTTTTCAGTAGTTGGTGACATTAACCGTTTAAGGATACAGTTACCGGGTGCCATTGTTGACTATTCAGTTTTTTTATTTTCAGAGGTGGTCACGTGTGGTATATGGTGTAAGTAGGCAAGGTTGTTAGTTGCCACGTTACGAATAATAGGTGTGCCGAGCACACAATTCTGGCTGTGGGATGCAGGACTGGTGTGGTGAGGTGTATGCGGACAATCCCTTGGATCGAAATCTTTATCGTGTGGACCTCTGGTGGAAATGAGGTTTCGACGTTGTTGAGAACAAAGGAACTGTGCCGTGCAATGGTAGACATAACTCAACTCGACTCGATCAAAAAAAATGTGCAGAATCGCCCCCGTCTCTACACATGGGGGTCATTATGAAACGTGCGTGGTGATAACGATGAGAGAAAAGTGCACCAACGGAATGCACTTGTTAGAGGGGAACTGATGGAAGTACTCTGAGAAGTCCCACCAGCTCACTGCAACATGCAAAAAGATTCGATTGGACCCCGCCTGTCGTGAAACACGGATCGCTCGGAGGGAGACGAAGGGAAGAGGGGGCAGTACCTTGTTGTTGTACTCTTCGATGACACCCAGGTTGGGTTGCTTGGCGGGCAGCTGGCCCTCCTGAAGGGTCACGTTGTACTGACACCTCTTGAAGTCGAGGTCCTTCAGTTCGTCTTCAGTCAGCGTCCGGAGCTCCCCTCCCGGCTCACCGGGAATCTCTTCCAGAGTCAAGCTATCCAGCTGGGAGCACAGCCAGTAAGGAAAAAACCATAAACACATTCACAATTGAATCGGGACATGCTAAAAGGGGCCCCAGTCCAAGAAACCCTGTTTTGAGGAAAAAACTAATAAATCTGTCTCTAAGCAATGCTTTTAGTGTATACATACATATTAAGAATTTCCCCAGCTAATATTAGCTAACCCACAAGTGTGACTCAATCCCTTATAGCATAGATAGTTGAAGCTATCCTATAACATGCACTTTTCATTCTTAACTCACTTTGAATTTTTTTTGTGACTGAGGTCCTTTTAGCATGTGCCAATTCAAACACAGTATGCAAGAAACATGCATGACGATTGTTCCAAAAATAAACCTCTTTTGCAGGTAACCAGAAACTATTAAAAATAAGTAAAGACCAAACTTTATAATTTTATTTTTAGTCCATTTTCATTTTTAGAACAGAGGTTTTTGGTGTTTTTTTTTTCTATTTCTATAAAATCTGTTCTGTAATACTTACTCCATAAGAACTGACAAAATTAATATGTTCCATTTTTACAATAAAAATAAATTAGTGGGCATTTGTTTTTAAAAGTAATTTAATAAGAGATGCATAATGAAAAAAATTTAAATTATATTTTCATATCCATGCACTATGGTACTATTTTTGTCCGGTAATGACATTCCTTGAATTTCAAAAACTATTTGAAATAAGTTTTAGTTAAATGCTAGTTAACCATGATATACCGTAACTTGCATTTTGGTGCTACAAGGTGTATTTTCAGTTTTATCAAAATTCACTATATAATTTTGTCTCTAAACATACGGCATATACAAAATGAAAGATACACTACAAAGATGAATCTGGCTGGATGAAACAATTAACAATACACCACAAAATGCATGCATTAAAGAGCTTTAATTGTAGCAAATTTCCCCCTTCAACAATACAAGCACAGCACACCAACAAACTACGTATGACCAAATCTTACCTGCTTCTTAAGTTTGTGTGTGTATCCTCTGTACTCCTTAATCGCTTTGTCAAGTTCCTCGACTTTCTGGTCGTAGTCCAACCTGGACGACTTTATTTCGTTCTCCTCCTTTCTCAGGTCTGCTATCTCCACGGATATCTCGTCCACAGCCGACTTCACAGACTGTATCTCATCCTGCAAAGAAAATTATTGAATAATTAGCAACATTACTACTACTAGCCAAGAAAATACATACAGAATTATCTAAGAACCAGCATTTTCTTATAAATTTAATATCTTTCTACAAACCAGGTTCTGTGTAACATTTTTTTTTATTTCAACCCTTAAGAGTTGCAGCATGCTAGATTCTACGACGTTGTTTGATGTATTAACTATAAAAAAAATCATTTGAACTATTCAAGCATGACTCAATTTTTAAATGTTAATCAAGCCTTGATTCAAAAATATTGAAGTATATTCTCTCTTTAACGTAACCTTCATATACGCACAATTTGATGTAACGTATGAAGCCATTCAATTTCATGCACAAATCATATAACACAGAGATTTTGTCATTAATACTAATGCTACATTGGTAGGTAATTCGTACATATTTGCTACATACTAGCAGAATTAAACGAAGTTTTTTAGTACGTGGATGTAACTGTTTTAATATTCTAAATTATTAGAAATTTAACTGCAAATATTAAGCTTGTTTACACAATATAGTTTTTTTCTTTCTTCATTTAAATAACTAGGAGTAACAAAAGCATAGGCCTAAACTCTCTATGCAGTTATGGAAGGAATAGGAACCCAAAGACATGTTAGTTTCAAAAATCTTCAGTCCATTTATTTTCTTTTTTTCTATGAGTTAAAAATTAAAAACAATGTAAAATATTATTCCATTCATTAAAAACTTTTTACACTAGGTATGTTATGTCTTCGAAGAAAGATAATCACAAGAATTATCATTCAGCTGTTTTTATAATGTAGATCCTAGGTGTTCAAGATGTTGCACTTCTATGACAGCAGCCATATTATTTTTAATTATTGTTTACCATAACCAAACAGTTTGACTTTTAAAGTTCCGTAAAATGTAAAAATATAACTGATTAGGCAAAAAATCTGGTAATTTTTTTGCACCTATGTGTTTATGTCATAATAAATTTTGTGATCATGAGCAACAATCATAAAACAGGCTGTCAAAACCGGTAAGAATTAAATGTGGCAAGACGTTTTTACTGCTCCAACGACACAGTCTGCAATCAAATCAAGAAGAGCAAAAATTGAAGACAATGCAGAAAAACTGCACCCAAAGCAGAAAAAATGTTCTCTCATATTATTTTACTTAAACTTTTCTATATTTTCATAATTTTTTTTAAGTACAAGTACCAATTTTATGATTAATACTATTTAAAATTACTTCCCTAACTATATACTAAATGTATTAGTGTTTGAAATCCACAGAAACTGAAAAGTTACGTAATTACGTTAAATTGGCAAAACCTTCCCATCAAGTACCCCTCCATAAGTTCGTGTCCGAATTCTTAGCCCAATCAAATGTGTGCAGACTCGTCCTTCTCTAGGAAAGACGAATATAAAGGAAAACGTCCGATGCTCACCGTCAAAACAGACATGCTCTTCACGAGCTCCTTCGCGGTGTTCTCGAACTCCACTTTCTGGGCCTGCATCTTTGTGAGCTTGTCCGCCAGCTCCTGGATCTCCTGCTCCATGTTGCCCATCTTCTCCTGGGTCTTCTTCAGGTTCCTGCGACACAGTCACAACGCTCGAGCAACGTCTCTGCGAGCACGGGGTCGATACTAGGACCTGTGCGAACGACCAGGTTCTATTTCAGCTCACCTCCAATCCAAACATCGAACATAAATAACAAGAGTGATGGGAAAAAGAAAAAAGGTATTTCTGACATCGCATCTAAACAATAACTAGTTTTTTTTATATGCTATCGTTCAACGGCAATTAGGGTTTACAATAATGGTAACAAATACAAAAAAAAAATACTAATATGCTTTTTTATGTTCAGGTTTTTCTGTGCTGTATTAAAAAAAAATACTCTTTGCTCATTTATTTTGAACTCCTAAATAATTTAAATATTTAAAATTGTCCACCAAATGAACTTAAGCCTTTCTGGGGTTCTCTTTTAGGCATAGTTAGGGGTAGTCAAATTTCGTTAATGACGAAATCGCGAAATTTTAAAAAAATCACTTGCACATGATGTGTAATACAAATAACATTACTTGGTAGTGATAAGACGTTAATATACTGCATTTAGTTTTAACGAAATTTGCTGTGATGCGCGAAATCCGTAGTTTTTCACGAAATATGACGAAATCGCGATATTCGTGCGAAATTAACCTTTTTTATCGCGAAAAATCACGTTGAATCATTCTGGAACTTGCACAAGACGTTTATTATTCCAAGAGGTTATATGTGAGACGCCATCTTTGCTTTTGTTTTTCTCTAGCACCCATAGAGTAGAGCGTGGCAATAAACATTATCACTTTAGCTACTGGTGGACAAATCACAGATGGTGTTGGTAGTTACGAGTGTCGAAATGTTCTATGATTTTGTTTTCACGAGTGCGTGTCTGTCGAGTTTAAGTTCTTTATTTCCGAGTGGATGCAATATGTATCTCTTCCGCATCTATGATCGTTTTCCGTTGAAAGTTTTTGTGTCATTTTGGTCATATTACCGTGGTCACTTGGTCACTGGATAAACGTATAAAATGCCGAAAGTTGTGTTTTCGAAAGAGCTAAATAATATGACGACGAAGGATTTTACGTGTTCAGTAAAGAAAAAGGCATCATGATGTGCAAGTTCTGTAATGTGCAAGTCGACTGGAAAATAAAATACACGTGTGAAAAACACTGTAAATTTCGAGCATCGCACAAGGTGAACAAAGCATCGGGTTCTGGAACTAAGCGTCAAGTTACTCTAGAACCATATATTTCACGAATGAAAATTATTACATCCAGACGTACGCCTACTCAGTCTCCGTCGTCGCACACGTTCCTACGAGACGTAGAAGGCCATAAAACGACAAAAATTAATTTATTTTGCCGACCGCAAATGCGTCTGGTGACGCAATCGTCGATAGGCCTTAACTCAATCTTTGTTCCTTTCTCTGAATCGGCAAAACGCAGTCCAGAAAAATAGCGTCACTTCCATATTAGCCAATCAAATCATAACTTTCAAAATGATAATTGTTGTATTTGGGCGTCCTATCCGAGGCGACTATTTATTTTCGTAGTTGTCACGGCAATGCACGAAAATAAATGCCGGCCAAGAGTGCCAACATATACATGAACAAATACCGCACACGCAGTTGAGGCGGTGAAAAACGTAAACAAAAAAAAAATACTCTGTACTGTTGAATAAGTACAGTGTTTTGGTGGGGACTAGTTTGCAGGAAATATATAATAGCTGATTTTCAGAGATAGGTAGTCAAAATGGACTTGAGCCACTAACGTTTATGATCAGTTTCCGATTTTTTTGTATGTAATCTTGAGAATTTTAATTACAAATGCAGCGTGCTAAATTTTAGATGTGAATGTACTTCAAAACATTGTTTTTGATAAATTTCGACCAAATAAAACAATTATTCCATCAAACATATACATGTGTATAATATTATAATGACGAAATAGTTATTTTTTCTAACTAAACAATTTTTTTTTTCACCGAAATTTGGCACCGAAATAACTCTTTTTATTCACTGAAATGGGCCTTTTTTATTTACCATTTTTCATTGGCCCTAGGCATAGTTATGTCACGCTCATTAATATTATTTGGACTGGGTATGCAACTATCACAGTTGCAAGGAAGGAATAAGCCAGGGCCTATTACAACCAATTCCAACATTTGCCTGGAGTGTTCAGGAAACTATGGGGGGGAAAAAAAAATCAGGATGTCCGGAACAGAATTCGAACCCAGCTTCTCTGGACTGTGAGTCCAGTGTCATCATCACATTATCACTGGCGACGGCAACTACCTCTCAGCAGTGGTGATGCCCACTTTCAGCTTCGTCGACTCTTGCGTGAGCTTGGCAATCCTCTTCTTCAAGTCGTCCACTTTCTTCATGGCGGGCTTCATCCGAGACTCCGTGATGTTCTTGATCTGGTTGTTCAGCTTCTCTATCTCTACCTCCAGGGTCTTCGACACTTCGGCAGCCTTCTCGTAATCTACAGGTGGAGGCAAATCCAATCATGCATCTCTATCCCTGGGAAGAAACCCACACAATTCCACTGAGAAACAAAAAAAAAAAAAAAACACAAAACCCAGTATATAGAACCTATAGTGAGTCTCACTCTTCGTTTCCAGTATAGAGAAAATGGCACGCACTGTTGCCAGATTGTGACTACCTGCTTTGCTAACATTGAAAATTAGTGATGGGTCAAATCCCAACCTTCCTAAATCTGAATCTCGAATATACCCAATGAATCTGAATCTAGGTGTCAGAGTGAAAAATAAAATAATGTACAATAAATGAAAAATATTACCTATGGTGTTGAAACATTCTACCCTCTAAATGAATGTTTCACAAATTAAGTTTCAAGAAAAAAAATAAAAAATTCTATTATATATATATATATATATATATATATATATATATATATATATATATATATATATATATATATAAAAATATAACTAGTGAACTTCAGACGTTATGAGTATTGACTTTTTTAACTTACAATATCTCCTCTAATATTTTCCTTAGTCTTTTTCCTCGAACATTGAATCTTTTGAATACTGAGGATTTGATAGTATTTGAGGATTTTATTGACCCATCCCCATTAAAATTCTTATTTCGTATACCATCATGTTAATAAATTTAATTCTTAATATTATTTGATTTTCTAAGACTATAAAATAGTGTCTATTGATAGTTTTATTACAGTAGCAGACATTCTGCAAGAAAAAATATAATTAAATGATACACACAATTATTTCACAGGAGAGACTATTTATAGTAATAGGTTAATGTTAATAACAGGCATTCGATTAAATTAAGTGCTATGCTCAAAAGAACCAAATTTTCAATATTCATTGCTACTAACAAAAATTTCTTTTGACGAAAATGGTTGAAACCAAGATGATGAATTTCTGTTTCGTCTTCTTATAAGTAAAAATGTAATATTATCACACATGATGCAAGTACCGGAGGACTGAAATGGAAATGATATCTGTAATCCCATAGTTTTCCCCTGGATCTCCTAAAGATTTTCGCCCATGTTATTGGTCGATGCTCTTGATGATATACTATAAGTATGCGAAACTTCAGAAAAAAGTCAGACAAAAATTCCTCAACTTGATTTTTGTGGTAAGGTAGGGGGGGGGGGGGGGAGGGGAGAGAGAGAGAGAGAGCAGAAAGAAACTTTTGAAGATACAGAAGAATTTTTTCTTAGAGCAAATTCGTATAAAGCTGGATTTAATGCAGTTGTTTGAGGCTATAAAAAAATACAGCGGTGTAGGCAAACCGTATTTTTTGCCAGAAAGAGAACCACTTAAGCCATTAAAAATAGATGAGAGCTGTCAGCACTTTTTAATTGGGTAAATAAAATGCCTTGTCAAGTAAACGATGACCGTGTGAAGTAAATTAGTAAATATAACTATCAAACATACTTACGTATTTATATTTTCTTATAAAATTAACTACAGCAAAACCCCGTATTTACACTTTTCAGGGGGAACAAAGAAAAAAAGTGTAAATTGTGGGAAAGTGTAAATTGAGAGAAAACTCTTAATTATATATGAACATTTCCTGCACATACTCCTTCTAAAACAAATATTTTAACTTTGTTTATAATAAAGCAAAAGTTAATGTATACTAAATTACTAATATACCAAGTCCTGTTGAGTCTCAGCCCATCCCCAGTATTAAGTGAAAGTAAGCACCAAACCTTTCTTGTGTTGTTCAACTTTTTCAGTAAGCTTCTTGACTTGGTTTGGGTCCGGAACAACTGTCTTCAACTTCTTCTCCTGACTTTTCACTTGTTCAGTCAGGGCAACCTCTTGCTCCGAGAGGGACTAGAACAAAAAAAAAAAAAAAAGTTGTTTAGGACATCAAAAGTACAGCAATGCATTGAATGTTTCATGTATCTTCCAAATGCAAGACCAGCGTACATTAAACCTCACTTATGTGTCTCAAGGTCTTTGGCAATTTGAGATTACTATCAGGGAAATCTTTTGAAATATAAAAAAAAATACAGTAAAACCTTTTTGTTGCGACCCCATTTATTGCGACCACCTCTCTATTACAACCCGATTTCGAGGAACCGTGAAAAATTGCTGAAAATCCGAAGAAAATCGGACAGAAAATAAGTTTTTGTGGTGAGTAGTGTTTTACTGTGTTTCTCTTGCCGAGTGCTGTACTGCCGTAGGCAGTGCATATCTAAAAATAGATACCACTTCCTGTCGACCGCTGTCAGCACTTAACAACCCCCATTCCACGCCCCTTTGCCGGCAGGGTGCAGATAAAGGTTTTTGTGGCAACGTGTTTACGACCGCAGTCAGCGCTTAACAACCCCCATTCCACCATCCCTTTGCTGGCAGGGTGCAGATAAAGGTTTTTGTGGCAACGTGTTTACGTGTTTACGTTTAGCTTTTTGCGAGTGTCTAGTGTTGTGCAGTTAAGGCAAAGAAAGCTACCTGCTGGATTTCTCTTGATTTTGATTACTATCGGTTGACAATACACAGCGACCGACTGGATGCACACCCGCCTTGACTTGTTTTAACTGCCGCAGCGATGTTTATTTTGATGAAGATGTTTATCTTTTCACGTGGGTTGATAGAAACAGGTCGCTTCACCCAGCATAAAAAAGAAAAGGGCTACGCCACTTATTGCCCACGCAAGAAACACACTGGCTGCCGTCTGTCTCCCTCGCATTTATCTTTCTTCTAACATTCCAAGTCTCACCTCTCGCGCGAGCAATAACGAAGCGACCACGCATTGGGCCGTTTTATGCTTTGTTTGGTGACAGCAGCTTGATTTTATTCGGTATATTCCTTTTCATAGGACCCTTGCTATTAAAATACATTTATATTTAAGTTTGAAAGATTCTAAATTCCTTGCCAGAAATGACTGAACTCGAACTTGGTGTGAAAAGTGACATATTTTGACCCCTCCCTCGCCGCTTTATTACCCCATTCATAATAGCTAGGGATGGTGATTTTTCATTTTCGCAAAATAGATGCGAAAATATGCTAAATTATATTTTTTCCGCTATAAAATGCGAAATCTAGACTATTCCGAGATAAATGCAAAATCAAGGTAAAAAATGTAGATTCGTCTTCTCTCTACACAATTTATTTACCGATTTTATTTCATTTTAGTTCAGTATCAAAAGAAACCATCATTTTATGGCATATTCAGCACAAGTATCTTATTGTCACGTCATTCACAACACTATTGTTCGTAAATATTGAATGAAGAATGGCCATCCGTATTCGCGATTGTAAACAAAGCAAAGAACAACTAGCTGGAAGAGAGTCCGTCATCTTGCAGAGTACAAGTTTTTAGGCCACCATATTGCGACATTTCTGCTTCGCCGCTCTAACAATTGAAGTCCCATTTTCTGGCTGTGTTTCACGTGAAAGCCACGTTCTTGTGTAGTCTGTGGACGGTGGTGTGTTAAAAAAAATATGTGCATACTCGTGAATGTGTTGTATACAGTTATTTCTCGTGGTAAAAATGGGACGAAACGTAATTTCCATTCGCGATCGCATAAATTAATACAAAAGTCAACAGTTCTACGAAAGTGAAACAAATATTTTAATATGCAATTCATGTAATTGCCGTCTGGAGTGGGGGAAAAAAAAAAATATGTACTTGAAAAGCACATTAAATCTGGGGGACATCAGACTGCAAAAAAAATTCACCGAGAAATCAGATGAAGAAAAAAAGTCGGTAAAATGGCAAGCAACGGTTTCTGGCATGATCGAAAACAAAAAGAAGGCAAAAATTGAAAAAACCGAGTTTCAATAACATTATTTGTGCACTCTACTTCAACTATGGCCATGAACACGGCTAAAAAATATTTATTGTAATTTTAAGTATTTAATTTATTGCACTCATAAGTGCTAAATGTTGTTTGGAAACCTGCCAAGATAGGCTATCTTTCTAGTTGTGCTAGATCTTTATTTCTGTGGTTGTTAATAATTAATATGTGTATTATTTAATGCTTTTTAAAAATATACTTTTCTTCAGTAATGTAAAATGAGAGAATTGGCTAAATCTTGTTTTTAAAAATGCTACAAAATGCTGAATTTCAAATTCAAAATGCTAAATGTTAGTATTTTAAATGCTATAAATCACCATCTCTAATAATAGCCCAATTTTACGGGAGAAGGGAGGGTGAAAAGAGCATTTTCTCACTGAAGGTTTTTCAAAGGGGGGCGAAGTTGGGGTGTTACAAGGGAGGACTTTAGATGGTTTGTGTGGCTGGGAGGGATGAGCTAGCCTTGAAGAATGTTACATAGGAGAGGGAGGGGTGAGCTTATGCGTCATGAAGCCGCTGCCGCCAGCCAGCCGGGCGAGCTTCGTGTGCGCCCACTCGCGTTGCAGAACTTACAGCTGCCATATTTTTAAAGGAAATGTCCCATTATTTTTCTGTTATTCTTACATCAACATTATTGGAAGTATTAAAGCCGACACAAAAATACGCTGTGTGTTAAAATTAACAGATTTTGATGATCTTTCATTTTGTTTTTTTCTTTAATTTTTTTTCTTCTGATTTTCACATTTTGGTCAAAATGTCCAATTTTTTGACGGTTCCCGAGAATGTATTCGTAAAATCACTGCTTCGTTAAATCCGGGGTTCGTGACATCAGGGTTCTAATGTATTTAACTACGGAAAGCAAGGTCGTTTCAGAGAGGTTTAACTGTATGTGTTTATAAGCAAAGTGATAAATTTTTTAACTTATTAGACAGGAAATTTTTATAAGTGGAATATTCTTAAGAGTGTTTTATTGTATTATCCTTTGCACTCATCCTTACCACATTACCCTTCAGATATGTATGGTAAAACAAATGTTTCTATTTTTTTTATACATAAAAAAATTATTTACTAAGGTTCATTCCAGACCTAAGATAACTTGTTATTTTCAAAAATAAAAATACCGGTAGTCTTGTATTAAAAGTCTTATTGCATGTATAGGTGGATATGACATATAACATTTAAAAAGAGAGATTAATTCCATAAAATGTGAATTTCAAACCTGATTTTAAGAGAAAAATACTAAGTACTGAGCCTAATACAAATTCTTGAAAGTTGGCAAACTGAGTTTAAATTTTGGAATAGTTACTACAATCATACAACTAAACTAACATTGGTTGGTACTGAAATATTGATTAAAGTTAATCTTACATTTAATTACCAGATTTTTTTGACGTGATAACATCTTATAAATCTATGAACGCCGGCTACACGCACGAAAAAGCATGACTCATTGTCATGTTTTCCACCCGAGCAGTGTGTGCAAGAACCGGCCAACCACCGTGCGAGAAAATCTTCTATAATATCAAACAGGTTAAGGCGGGCTTTTTAAAAGCAGCAATTTAAATTTTTTTATTTATTTGAAACATTTAGTCATTTCAAATTAACAATTTATTGACACTGATTTGATTTCAGTTTATTTCTATAACTAATTGTTTGTGATTATATTTAAACAAATTATTTTAATTGAATTTGCAAAAACTGTAAATAATATTTGAAAATTAAAAAGTGTGCAATTTTTCATCAATGTTTTCTTATGACGTTATCATGTAAAATTATCGTCCGTAAACAGACCACGGAAATTTAGCGAATTCGACAGTGAATACCGGCACAACCCTTAAAGGGGGAGCGGTGACATTGTAATGCTTCGGGATCGTTCCAAGTCGAGCCTTGGGTTGGTGGTGTTCTTTGTTTCACACCGACCGCAAACGCAAACAAAGAAACATTTGCGATTCCTAGCATCGCTTAGTACCAGCTCCTTGACGCCGTTTTCCTTTTCCTCCTTTTTGTTATTTCGTTCCTTCTAGTAACACCTTACGATACCACTCACAAATAACAAAATGCTCAGGTTTTAAATTCCAAAGACCTTTTTTATTTTTATTCACAACAGAACACAAACCCAAGTTTCTTTATCACTCCCCACCACCATTATTATATCTTTTTCCCAACAAAAAAAAAAAAAAAAAAAAACACATCTGGCCCCACCAACCTTCTCAAGCTAAATTATCTTGCACCACATCTTACTCCGTCAAATTTCCCAACACAAATAAAAACACCTTCCAGGTACAAAAAACCACATAAAGAAAACCCTTAGTCCGGGAGTGCAAACACTTTACAACGTATGGCTGTGGCACGTCACCTTGATGTCCAGGTTGAACTTGTCGAGGTTCCTCCTCATGGCCTGGAGCGCGGGCTTGGCCTTGGCCACCCGCTCGCCCAGGGACTCCCGTCGCTGCCGCAGCTCGGCCAGGCGGGCCTCCGCGTCCCCCAGGCCGCGCTCCAGGCGGGCCAGCTCCTTGCCCGAGGCGGGGCTGGCCGCCGCCGCCACGCGCTGGCCCATGCGCCCGCGCAGCACCTGCGTGCCGCCGCCCGTCATCGTGCCTGCGCGCATGCCACCGCAAGGACGGTTACAAACATCACAGTAACAATGTCAAGTAACAACGTGAAGTTTCAACTAAAATTTTACTGGAGCCATTGCTTTGGTTAATCGTAGGTTGTGGAAAAAAATCTTAGAAATTATATACTCTTTAGAAATGATGGTTTGTTTTTTGGTAAATAATTTCTATACATTTGTGTTATTCCTCTGGCTTTCAAAATTATAAGCCATATATGTGCAGCCACCCTTAAATAATAATAATAATAATAATAGATTTGGTATGGTATAAAAATTGGTATTTCCTTGGAGCATATATTTATTTTTAGGCATGATAGTATGTACTAAATAATAAAATTATTTTGAAACTCTATTTGAATTTGATTTAGAAAATATATAAAAATTCTGCTTATTTTTTTTTAATATGTAGTTTAGCTAATAGCAACATCATTACTGTAAAATGACTAAAATATGGTCCCTTGAGGTTTGTATTACTGAGGTTTGTCTGCACCAGGAAAACCACTTGTCCAGTGCGGCATGGTCCTGAACGAGCTAGATTAAACACCTCTCACTGCAGTATTAACTTCCCACGTAGTTTCTTTCAAGTAATAAAACAAACAAACAAGGGCATGGACACTGACGCAGGTCCCCGCACCTGATATCTCTATCAGCTGGCCGTTGAGAGTGACGACACGGTGCCGGGTCGCGCCGTACGCGATGCGCGTGGCCTGGTTCAGGTCCTCCGCCACGAGCGTGTCGCGCAGCGCGAAGTAGAAGGCCGTGCGCACACGGTCGTCCGGGATCTGGATCAGGTCGAAGAGGCGGGGCACGCCCTCCGGCCTGCAACACAGGCGGTCAAACTGCGACGTCATTTCCGAACAGTGTTCCGTTTCCCGTGGTACGTGGTTGGGTCCACAATGATGTTCGCGATGTGCGTTAACACGGTGTAGCATTTCCTGTGTTTATTTCAGGTACACGTCTGCCGTCAGCACACAAATCGTTGCCACCTCTGCCCATTGTTCCAAGCAGAGATGACAACTTGCCCGCTCCCTACATGTCAATGTAACACCGAAATGCAAGTTAATACCTTATAAATAGAGTCAAGATTTTGTGGTGTTATTTTAAGACAAATTTTGGTGTAAAGAAATAAAGATTTCAGTGTTATATGGTTTTATTTTTTTGCTCAAAATACCCACGGCAAAATTTTCATGCTTTTCTGTATGACATGCAAATTTATTAAAACAAATATTAATAAACACTAAAACCTCATGATCTAATTACAATTAAGTTCATTTGCAAATTCATAAATTCAAACTTTTAAATAACTACTAAAAATTCCACGACTTAATTACAATCACATACACTACAAAATTACACAATTAAGCACTTACAAAGTTACTATAAAGACGTTTTATTGAAATGCTATCATAGTTAAATTTTCCGCATTTTCTGGAGTGAGATGTTGTCTTCTGTCACTAACTACCAGTGAGTACCTGGAAAATGAACGTTCTGCATCAACATTTGATTTTGGGAACAAGATTGCCCTTAAACTGACTTGAGCAAATTCACTGTAGTCCCCTTTAAGGGAGCAAAGTACCTTTGCAACATCAATTTGGCTTGTTTCTGGCAATGAAAGTTCATCCTCAATTATTTTTTTGAAAGCAACATAGCCATGTATGAATGTATCAATGGGAAGATGGGAAACAGAAGACAAATTATGCAGAGACTTCTGTAGGTTTGCATCTTCTATGCTAACCCTACTCACATTTCTTGGGTTGAACAGCAAATTAATGGCATTAAAGACTCTTAGACAAGGATGTCGTTTAACAGATGAGTTTTGCCTCAAACGCTTATGTTTCTCACTCGCGACATGTTTCACAAGCATATCGCGTCTCTCGTAGTCTAGCCTGCAGTTACAGAATTTGCACATTAAAATTTTATCACTGATATAAAATCCTTCGCTGGAAAATTCTTTCGATCGGTCACTGGCAGAACCTTAGTTTTAGGCATTATCAAAAAAATTTTAATCACATAGGAAGAATTTAACCTCTCAATACGCAAAAACTTGCCGTGCTGGAAAGATCAAAACAATGGAGAATAGATGCGAATACAAACGCATACCGAATACCAACATACGTACGTGAAAATTAATACCGACATAAACATGTACTATTTATTATTTACAATCGTTACGTTAAGCAGGGTTAATTTTATTTTCGTAGCCTACGTACATTATTTTAAATAAACAGTAAAAGCAATGCGCTTTAGTGTGTAATATTTTAATGATTAAAAACGTAATCTTAGAAAAACATATTTTGGACGTTTGTTATTTTTGTATTTACAGAAAGTGAACGGCGGCCATTGTATCATAGTTATCAACATCTTAAATTATTATGGTACACAAGATTACCGTTTAAAGAAAATATTACGTTAATTCCGAGACTTCATTTTAAAATCTATAATGAATCACCGTCGCATATAATATATATGGCTGCTAGTTACTGTCAGAAATATTTGATTGTGCTGAAGATAGTGAATTGTCCTTACAGAATGGAAAAAAAAAAAACGTAAATAATCAGGATAGACGAAACTTCGTGACATATCTCGTATTTCGCACAATTTCGTTTTATTTCGTGTTTTCAAGCGGTTTTCGGTGTTATTTCGTTTTATCGCGCATTACCATATAATCGTGCCTCTACTTATAAATAGTGATGTGCGAGTCTCGGCATCATCGAGAACGAGTCGAGACAGAAATTTTCTCGATCTCGTCTCGAGATAATTTTTTTGGCTCGGAATTTTCGAGAAATTTGTAAACAAGAAATAGGTTAGGTAATATAATATATTGAGGCAGCATTTTGTGTTGCGTGTTGAAATAATTAACTTATCTTCAACGTAACGTAGATCGAATAAAATAAAATATACTTGTTACGCTAGTATACACGATAAATTATTAAAAAGTTAAAAACGAACAACTTCCGTTCACAAGTCACTACATGAAACGGTAAACGTAAACAATGAATTGTGCTGTGGTTATCACATTAAATTACAGAAGAAAATGATTATTTTCCGTTAATAAAACCAACATTAAAGTTAAAAATAAATCATTTTCGGTATCAATATCAAGTATCAACGTAAAACGGTACGGTAAAAAATAAAAATATAAACATGACTGCAGAATTCTTCCGCTATTGCATTTTGTTTTATGGCCTTAGGTTATACACACGGCCAGCAGTATATAACAAGCAACATGATGTTTAAACTGCGGTCCGTATCGATAGTGACATATCGATAGTGGCGAATGTTCAGACTTTCATGATCAAGTACCGTCCATGGCTCAAGGAAACTGTATAGACTATGGAGTCAATAACGTATGTTTACATACGACAGTAGGCAAATAAACTTGAGTGTAAAGGTAAAGTTGTAATTGCAATTGCAATTGTGGATACTTGATAAAAATTATTGAATAATTATGTATGTTTGTCAGATTATTGAGTTTTACTTTTTTGGATCATATTATCCTGTTAACTAAAGTACAGATTTCTCGATCTCGACTCAATTCTCGAGAATTTTTAAATTTTTTCTCGATCTCGTCTCGAATTCAAAAAAGTCTTTCTCGCACATGCCTACTTATAAAGCACTCAATGCAACAAAATATCATGAATTAATGAGCATATTTAATCAAAATTAATTTCAAATTACAAAAAAAAGAAGTATATTTTAATACATTTAATTCAATTACTGTGAATTATTTAGCATAGTTAGTACCAAAATGTCTGTAGAACATAAATCAGAAATATTTTTGCTTTTTTTTTATATTGCAACAGTTATTAGTAAAAAATTTTTTACAATGTGACACTGGAACATTTTTACAAACGCACATATATGTGCTGATATATTTTTAATGTTTTCCTTAGTTAGACACGTCTATTAATAATAATAATAATAATAATAACTATAACAACAACAACAACAACAATAATACTGTAAAAGGGCATTAAGTATCAGTCAAAAAGAAACTGTTTTGGTGAAGTTATCACTGAACAAGTAAGCGTTATATTTGTTGAAACTGGTGCTATCTTTTTGAATAAACAGAGTTAATATACCTAAATTAAAACATTAATACAGAAATCTCTTGTCGTAAAAATGAAATTGGCCTAAAAATAAAACCATAAAATCTTGACTCTAAACCAATTCAGGTTACAATGTATGTCACAGAGAAAACTTCGATGAGAGACATACCAGATGAATACGAGCGTAAGTCAGCCAACACCAACAGTCAACAGGTGGTGGGAGGCCGTGGCAAACGAATGAAAATATGTAATGAAAATCACTGTTTCCAGTGAATAATATAATATAAAGTTTGGGCTAGCTCAGATAATTAAAACTTTACTCATAAATATCAACGTTTCAGTACAAAAATCAAGTCCTCGGTGTCAGTTCAGATCTTGTTAATCAACTGGACATATGTTGGGCAACTCCGAATTCAATTGTCGGTATAACAGCTTGAATTTCACAAAAATATGACGAGGCGACGGGACTCACGTGCTCATGCGGCCGCCGCAGTGCGCCCGCCAGCGCTCCTGCCTGTCCAGGGCGATGAAGGTGGCTCGCCCCAGGTCGCGCTGCTTCAGGAAGCGGATGCAGGCCTCCGCGGTCGACACGGTGTCCACCACGATGTTGTCCAGGGCCCCGCACGCGGTCGACACCGCCACGTCGTACTTCTTGTCGATTGCCCCCAGGTCCCCCTGGAGCCGAACAAGCGCGCTCGGGTCTCACGGTCACGTCGCCTAGGCATGAGTCAGTGACACGCACCACTGCCGTGCTAGGACTCACCATACGACACTTCTTTCTTTACAGCCACGGACGCAAGTCGAGACGATCACTTGTCAGAGTGCAATTAAAAGAGTAACGCTAAGTGTTCAGAGGATAACAAAAAGTGCAACGCAAGTTTTTTGTCATAGGTAGGGACAAGATTTTATGGATTAAGACGGTTTCGTTTTTAAAACAAAAGTTATCAGTGTTATTGATTTTATTTTTATATGTTGTCTTCAATTCATTAAATTGAAGTTTTATTTTTCCAACAAATATGTAACTCTAATATTTCTTAATACTTATTTCATCAAAATAATTTCATTTTGATTTACACCTGATGCACTTACATACACACACACACACCAATCTATTTAGGTTATACTTTCTGGTAAAAATTCACGCTAAATAAATTACATTAAATTACTATTTTAATGTCTTCTAATCAGAAAATCATACATTTTTTTTAAAAAAAAGAAGTTAACAATGTATGTAAAAATAAGTAGTCTTTTGAAAAAAAAAAAACTTTCAATTAATTCGTATTACTAGTATCAATATTTAAGTATTAGCATGAGTAGGCACTAATCATCTCAATGCTGATTTCCAATTTGCTGAAATCAAACAAATTTTCTCTTTTTCTCTATAGCTATAAATAACACAAATCATTTGTTGCACTGCACAGCTCATACGTTCTTTAACAGACAATTTGTATTGAGACCGCTAAATTCATTTAACCTTTCTGGATAGTTGAGAGAGAAGAAGAGTGGTTTTTATAACCTGTCACTAAGTACTATAATAATAATAGTTAATAGTTGATGTAATTAAGTCAAGGTGATGCCCGTTAGAGCAATCAGAAGCCAGGGTTTTGTAACTAAATCAAAGCATTTTCAACATGAAGTGTTTAGTGATTAGGTTTGTGTGTGCATAAAATATTTTATCCATACCTTGAGCCAAACTGATGTTCGTGAGCGGCAAGTGGCCCACGAGAAAGAGAAACAAAGTAGCAGGACACAATTACGAATGGTTATCTATTCGGCCTAAAGTAATTTATTGTCAAAAAACACATAGTGTTGTGAAATTCAAGCTGTTATACCGACAATTGAATTCGGAGTTGCCCAACATATATCCAGTTGATTAACAAGATCTGAACTGACACCGAGGACTTGATTTTTACTAAAACGTTGATAATTATGTGTAAAGTTTTAATTATCTGATTTAGCCCAAACTTTATATTATATTATTCACTGCAAACAGTGATTTTCAGTACATATTTTCGTTTGTTTTACGTGATTATATGTATCCTTTGTATATGTACAGTATTATTTATTGTACGGTGTCAGATATTTATCCTTATAATTGGTATTATAGTGTGTTCATTTGCCTTGCCTGTATATGCTACGTAACACAACGCTACTGCAGGAACCAGGCGTTGTTATTAATTGTCACAGAACACAGGCTTTATAGCAAGAACCAGTTCTACATAATTCAATGTGCTATCCCCAAAAATTGTGATAAGCAACGGCAGGGTGTACGTAAATGGACGCCTAACGCAATTGAACGAGGGGTTGTACTAGCACACAGCAACAGACCAACAAGGCTCAGGGTACCCACCAGGCGGCCGAATATGCCCGGCAGTCGGCCCTCCCGCTTCTCGGCCATGAGGGAGTCGATGACGACGCCACGGGACTTGTTCTCTTCCAGGCAGTTCCTGGTCTCTGCGACGGACTGCCGGCCCCGCAGCACCTCCGCGGAGACCTTGCGCTCGTCCTCCGCGGCGGACGCCAGCTGCTTCTCCCACTCGCGGAGCTCGTCGCTCGCCGTCGGCACCCGGGCCTGCAGCTCCGACAGCTCCCTGCGGCCAGGTGGACACCCCTGCCCTGACGTCACCTCCCCACGGACTGCCCTCAGGTCAACAATTCACAACTGACGTACTGTTTGGTACTTAGCGTGAACTCTTATTTACAGAACTGTGTTGTGAGTTGACTTTGTGGCACTCGTACCGGGCCAAGTGATAAGACACAGTTTAAATCACCCGCGCCACAACTACTTTCTACAGTTGGCACCATGTTGGAACATTGCATGCGTTGGCGTCCATAAACCGTGAGAGTGGCATCCCTGCAGTGAGAAACAAAAAAGACAGTCTTCGTTTCGATCCGCATGATGGCGGTAGGTCGCGATGGCGCGGGCTGATGCTATTGTGTAATTTATGTTGCATCGTCGGTTAAAAACTTCTCGATACAGTCCACATATATTTATCAACATTAACACGTACTCTCCAAGTTATACAAGAGAAAACAATACTGTTTTGACTTGTAAATATTGTGTGTTAATTTAGTGCTATAGCGTTGGAAAGGTTTGAACTTTTGAACTTCTCGCGCTGCTTGCTAGCAACGCCAAGTTTTCAAGTTGGCTGCCTGCCAAGGCGGGTAGCCCTGCAGCTTCCGGCAACGAAGCAACAGTTGTTGTTGAACCATCATGGCGGTAAGTTGTGCTATCGTGCACGCTTGCTGCCAATCGAGTTGTTCGCGAGTGAATCGTTATTAATTGTTTCGGTTTATACGGATTTTACAGTCTCTTACGTCTCTAGACAAAAATACTGATATGGGTCAGTGCAGAGAATGGGAAAAGAGAGGTTGCTTAGGAAAATGATAGATCTTGCAGTTGACAGGAAAAAGGCCCCAAGGAAGACCAAGGAGAAGGCGAAAAGAGCTGATTGCTAACAGAGTACAGGAGAGAGGAGAAGAGTAGAACACAGTGAAGGAGGCAGTGTGAGGGGCAGAAGAAGATATAGGCATTTTACTTTGTTGACCTGTCCACAAGCTCTAAGTAGTTGATGATGAATACTCAAATTCGGTGTACTTTAATCTGGCATTTACAGTTCCACACATTCTGTAATTTGCAACTAATTGAACTACCCACATATAAATTTTTTCGGGTGGAATTTTTGACAGCAATATAACAGACACTTTTTTTTAGGCGTAACACTAGTGTAATTTTTTCTTATCATAAAGCAGCTTATTTTAACTTGTTTTAAATATCACAATAGTGTATATTAATTTTCCTCAGGTATTCCCATTAAAACTATTGTGCAGCAAAGAGCTCAAAAAGACGTCCAAAAATGTAGGTAAAACCTAAATACTGTATGTTAATAATTTCTGATTTTAAATTTGGTATTGGTTACTGACATGATTGTTTTATTGCGGAATTGCAACCATAGTATAACCTCTCTGACAATAGCAATGTAACAGAAATCATGTTAAGATGTGATTTTTTAAAAAAATGATTGTTCAAAGTAAGCAGCCATATTGGATGAATTGATGTGCTATGGCTAATATGTCAAGCTAATATATTATATGTAGCTAGGATTCCGTGGTTTATAGAGTAGAGATTATAAGTTGTGTGGGATTATAATAAGTATTTTGATAATAGAATCATTGAATAAATATCGTTAAAATAATAGTGAAATTCATGCTGTAGAGGTAAGCCCTCACATTCATTGAACTTAATGACGTTGCATATACGTATTGCAGTCCAAAGTTAATTATTTTGAACACAAACTGAGTCGTAACATCTATATGAGAATTTATATTTTGGTAATGACATTTTGATCTTAACTAGAGACTAAAGCATTCAGTGGTCAATTATTTCGGTTTTGGGGGACCAGTGGTATGAGTTTAATCTCATTCAAAATTAATACCTGAGTGAAAAGCCTATTAAAATTAATAAAAACTTTAATTACTGTGGACACAATAAAATTTTTTATTAAAGCCTTTAATTTAAAGGTACTGACGTTCCTATAAAGAACTCTTGACTAGACATTTGTGCCCTACCTAAAATCCCGGAATTTAACCATAAGCTATGTGTGAGGGATAAAAACATATGGCGTAAATTTAACTTTGCACGAAAAAAGTATTTAATTTTATTTATTCCAATATACATATAATTATTATGGATATGTTTAGTTAAGTAGTTGTTTTAAGGATATCAAAACCCAGTAAAAATGTTACCTGTTTAACGGTGTGGTAATATTATTAGTATAAACCTATAAACACTAGTATACTGAGAGAATAGTATTTAGTGTGCTACTACACTACTGTAAACAACCATACACGTAATAGATACGAACACACAGATGAGTCCAACTCACTATATACATAGGCATTTGCTAATCCGGATCAGCAGTGGTCCAGAATGTACCAAGATTAATTTATTTTATATAGTAATAATTAAATTTCTGTTTCGTTTGAAATTACTTGTAAACCTATACACATTTCTTATTGCATAAACAGCTTTCTTGTTCCAACAAGTGTTGCCAATCATTTAGGTTTGCAGCTTAAGAAAGTTTTTTTTTGGTCAAAAATATTACTGCATGCATTAGCACACCACCGAAAGGTTTTATTTGTATCCCTGTGTCAAAAAAATTCACAATCTTAAATCATCTACAAGGAAAGACAGAAGACTTTTCCCAGGAAAAGGGTTGTAATAGAGAGGAGGTCGTCAGTATCATTTTGGATAGACAGTCATCCTGTACTTAGCATGTGCAAAGCATGGTTTGCTGCCACATAGCCACATAGGAAAAAAATAACATTAAAATACCTAGGTTTATTCCTTAAATGCACGCTATTAGTCTTAATTAAAGAGATATTAAAGATCAAAAGTGAAATTTAAGAACTTTTCGAGGATATTAAGGAGTATGAACCCTGTAAACAGCTCACTGACTAAAGCTATGCTAAATTTCACAATTCTTTATCGTGCTGGCTACACTCGAGATGCTAATACAAGCAGTGGGAACGAGAGTGACACCAACCGAACTGGTACGCATGTTAAGTTGCGCGGTGACGGCGCAGTGCACTTACGTCTTGCGCTGAGCCAACAGCGAGGACACTTTCTCCAGGTTGGTCCTCAGCTGGTCCAGTTTGGCGCTCTCGCTCTTCTCTTTCTTCACGTACAGCTCCAGCTCGGAGTTCGCAATGTCGTACTGCCACAAAACAACACACACCCTGTTCGGCGCAGATTCACACTGGTCCCTGGTGGCCCGACGGGTTTGTTACCACTCACCACCTCCGGCTAGCTCAAAATTAGGTGGATGAGTGAACATACAGGTTGGTAGCAGGTCACGAAGTAATTCATATGCAGTGTTTGATGGATTACCTGTCATTTTTTATTCACGTAAAAACCAAATATCATATCCTTCCGCACCACAGAACAAACAGAAATTAAATATTACGTTGTTAAAATATGTGTGGTATTTTTTTTTTTTTAGAGAAGCGTTTAAAAAAGTACTTGGTAATATTGCTTGACCCGAAGAATGTATTCAACAGCACGAACATGAAGCAAAAATTAATACCCTGAGTGATATACCCTTTAATAATTTGGGAAAGCCACGGCCCGCGGCGGCGGAGGGAGGGGACTCACGAGGGCCTTGGCGTCGTTGGCGGCCGTCTTGAGGGGCAGCAGCCGCGTGTTGGCGGCGTCCCGCTTGTCCTGCAGCTCGCTGGTCTCCTCCTGCAGTCCCGAGCGCACCTTGTCCAGCGCCTGCTCCTCCTTCCTCAGCTCCGTCCGGCCCTTCTCCAGGTGCACCGCCATCTCCTCGATGTCCCGCCGGTTCTTGTCGGGCACGCGCTCCAGCTCCGCCAGCTGCAACCGCAACGCTGCGCTTCACCCCGCGTACAAACGAGAGTATCCACAGATACCTGGTGACTCAGTTTAGAACTTTTAACATGAAAACATTTTTTCAAAAAGGCTTCCATACTAAGGTCCTACCAGAGTTAGCGATGAAACGCTTTTGTTGTGGCCAAAGTTTTTTCACATATATCTCATCACGACTCAAGACTTGTATCGCCAAGTGTTGTATATATTCTGGAGAAAAAAAAAAGAAAGAAAGAAAAAAGACCCCTTTTAGTGTACTTATGCCATCCGCCTAAGACATTGGATGAGAAAGGAAAAAGAGATGGCAGGGGGAAAGGGGGTTTGTCTGCGCGAGCAAAGAATTAGCCGTAACTTCGCAATGGAAAAAAGTTACACGAGTTATTTGTGTGTTGTAGTGCAGATATTGAGGAGCTCTAAAAGGTTACCTAAGCAGAAGGGAAAAAAAAAGATGTCAAATGAAAAGTTGTCAGGTGATAGTTTACAAAATGTTCTAGAAGTGCTTGTTTCAGGCAACGCTGTGCAATTACAGAAGTGTTCAGCGCCAGAGTCGGTGAACAGGGCTGGAGCGCTCAGGCCGGTTTGTACAGGATCAACAGAGCGCCAGAACTTATCAATCAAACGAGTTAGGCGTCTTCGTGAGCGCAGTAGACTTGAAGTGTTCGGCGCTGTTGCAGGGACACCGACTGCGTTGACCACTGCAGAGGCTAGGATGGCTGAAACCAACTTGAACTATGAAGACCCAATACAGATGGACGAAGACAAAGCAAAGGAAACCCCATTTTAAATGTATTAAATGTAAAGTAAAAAATTATTTACAATTGATATATGTAGACTATCATTTTAAGTTTAACCGGAAAAATATAAATAAATACATCCTTAAAAAGGCAAGCTTCATTTTTTACTCTTACATTATACATGACGGTACATGAGAAAGTTTTCACGCAGAAAAATTACGATAGAGTAGCAATACTAAACACCCTGATTTTCAATAAAATTTTCTCAAAAATATTTTCTATCACAGGATTATTATAATTATTATTATAAATAATAAAGAAAATTAATCATACAAAAATATATCTACTATTCGCAGGAATACACCGACCTTTAGATTAGAAGAAAATTTAATATTTTCAGAGATTAAAAATAAAAAAATTATAATAATATCCACATGATTTAAATAGTCAGACACCAATTTTTTTTTAGAATGCAAGCACTGCCCAGCAAATTTTTTGCGTGGTCTGTACTGGTTGACCTGTTGGGCTGCTTAAACATTTAAATATAAAAGGCTGTTCTTTGACATGCACAGCACTCAGTAATGAAGACATTACCTTTCTTGTTTCTTCAGCTAAACTATCTTTTATCTTTTTTCTTGTCTTGCTGGTCTGTATGATTGTCTCCTGTAATCGCAAATCATTGTTTGAATTACGCTTGAATTCTTCTGATTTCTTTTCTTCTTCCTTACTGCACAAGTCCAGTTTACTGAAACAAGAGAATTATAACTTTTGTAATAAAATGAGCCAAAAACAAAATTTGCAATTATTCTGTATAACGTACCAAACATAGCAAACAAGTGCCAACAAACACAATTGGGTATGTTAAATTCCAAGAAAACTCTCGGCAAAAAAATACAGTTAGCTGAGTTTGGCATTATTAATTGAGGTCCAGAAAATTTAAGAAAATCAACATGAAATAGGAATTGAGTGAAAATAAAAGGTTCTTATTGCATACCCCTATGACAATGCTTATGGGCACGTCTGTTTGAATGTAAGTTTTTTAGTTCAAATCGAATACAAATATTGTATTATGTATTCTCAAATTTTAATAATAAGAAATAGAATCTCACTTAGTTATTTTTTTTCACATGTAACAAACACATATTGAAAGAAAAAGTAAAAGTGTAGTGAAGTGGCTTATTGGAAATTAGATAAATAATACTAAAGTGAAAGATTGGTTTATTAGTTACTACAGCTAAAATTTTGAAAGGAAAATATAAATAATTAGGTTTTTTTTCCTGGTAAAAAAAATAGGATCCGCAAAATAAATTAATAAAAAGTGCAAAGTGAATATGTAAGACAATTGTAGTATGTATGAAGACACTTCAATGAGGATGGGTTTAAAAAGAATGTTCAGTGAGCAGTTTTAATCTATAGTTAAAAATGATGTAAGTCTAAAAAAAATAATTAAAAACTTGTTTGAATTTTTCACCATGTGAAAATAAATCAATATTTATAATATACATATTTACATTTATGGATTGTATTTCTTGGCTTGTTTTAACTAACGTGTAGGAACATACCTGCTTAGAATGTTCCTCTATTTTACTGTCCAGAATATATGTTCGTGGTAAAAGAGGAAACTTTTTATCCCCTCTTAGAGTGACCTTTTTCTTTAGTCCATGCGGGAGGAGATAATTGCCTGAACTATCACTGTGTTAGAAGTGTGTGTGAACCTGTATCCGGTTGTCGTTCAATGTGTATTATCCATGAGAAAAATGCTGTTGTAGGTTGTAAGGCTTTAGGAGGTTTTGCTGTGAGTATGCTACCAGATGTTTTTCACCAGATCCATACAAGTTTTTTTCTCTTCACCACCCCATTCTGAACGATACAAATCACAGACCTGGCATGCCGTGTTATACCCTCTGATCTGAAAACTGTCAACTTTAAAATCTGTTTTTATTTTTTACTGACACAATTTCATCCTTATCAGTACACTGTCAATTCTAATTTATTTTTATCCACCTGCCCGACTGTCTTCTACATAAAATACTTTAACTGACAATGTGGGTGTTAGTAATGTTCCCGTATTAGTGTTGAATCCTGCTTTACCATATTACCTAGTCTTCTCAAAATTTATGTGGTCAGATGTACCAAAAAAACTCCACATAAATAACCCTAAATAATTACAAATATTTTGTGAAAGTTTTGTTTCCGCCCAATCCATAACTGATGAGAAAATTTTCCGTGAACCCAATATTTTTTTCGACTTTCGAGATTCCGAACAGCTGATTTTTGATTTTTTGAAGTGTTAGTATTCAAAATTGAATACAAATAATAAACTATTCGTTTTGATATTCGTAAATTCAAATATTTACAGAGGCCTACTTATGGGTATATTTCATACGGAAATTTTGAAGTACAATCTGGCTCGTGATATCGAATCTGAAGGCCGAGATAACCCCCAAGATGAATGACGATGATTTGGAATATGGACAGAGGAAGAGAGAGAAACAAAAAAAAAAAAAAAAAAAAAAGGAATGAGAGCATGCTGGGAGAGATGTTTACCAAAAAGGATGCGATTCAGTGCAAGCACACAGTTTTAAAAGCTCACCTCAACAGTTCATTTTTCTCACTATTCTTCTTACTTATTCCTGCTGCCACATCTTTCAACTTAGAATTTATGTCTGAAACTTCTTCATCCAGAGATTTTTTTTTCTCCACCTTCTTTGCCATCTCAACTTGAGTGTTATACCTTTAACAGAAAAAAAAAACTTCAACACTAAAAAAACATTTTAAATAACACAAAAGTTTACGCATCCCGACGGCCTTATGAAGGATCACGTACATGCTCTTCTGCAGGAAGACATTCTGAGCTTCGGTGACCTGGTTCTTTAACTTCAAATACTGCACGGCTTCGTTCTTGGGTCCTTCCAGCTCCTCCTTCTCCTTGTCTATGATCTTGGCTCTGTTCAGCTTCTCCCCCCGCAACTGCGTCAACTCATCTATCTTCTCTTGCAGCTTCCGCAGCGGCTCCTGCAATCAACAAACTTGCTTGATGGTAGGGATGTGCGAGTACCCGATATTTTCGGGTACGGTTCGAATCCACAATTACCCGAACCTGGAATCGTTGTACGCACATGGATTCGAACAGCATTACAAATATTCACAAAAGTTATAAATCAATTTAATACGGCTCAAAAATACTAGCAGCGAAAAATAAAATTAGGCTACCATTACGTAAGTATTTATAATATGATGTATCAAAGAAAGATATGTAAAATTGAATAATTAACAGTGACATTAAAATAATTTTGAGAGCTTAAAATATAATTACGAATTTCATCGTATAGTAAACTATAAACTAAAAACAATTACATACCTACAAGAAAAAAACGTATTGCCTATTTATTGGAGAAAAAATGGTTTCGTTTGCTGAAACGTTTATAAAACTGAGATTTCCCTGTGGCATGCAATTTACATATTACGATTGAGTTGGAGAATCAAATATGCTTTGGTTTTTATTTTTTAAAGTGTTTATTATTAATTAAGTTTACATAATTATTAACATTTCAATCTCAGTGTAATAAATAATTGCCAGTAGTTACAGTTAGAAAAAAGAGGACACACATTATTTTTAAATTAATCAGTTATTTTTAATTATTCTATGCTTAATATTCGGAATTGGATTCACATCTCAAATATTGCCAGGGATTCGAATAGGATTCGAACCGAACTGAAAATCAAGGATTCGCACATCCCTACTTGACGGTCATGAACAGCTTACGGTAGAGGGTAGAGGAAGAGCTCCACCCCAATTCTCTCATAGCTAGGGACAAGATCGTATGGCGAGTTGCGATAAAACCACAATAACATCGAACAGCACATTAATACCTCATAATACTGAAATGATAATTAATACACTATAAAGCACCACAATGTATCAAAAATAATGAGTTTTTTTACCATTGTTAATCAAAACTCAACTCACATTACAAAACTGTAATCTTTTAATATATTAAATTCAATTAATGTAAATTATTCAACACAGAGTTAGTATCAAAATGTATGTACTAAAGAAATAAGTTTTTTTTTTAAATTGCAAATGTTATTAGCTACCAACATTTACATAATGACATTGGTACATTTTTTCAAATGTACCTATACTGGTGATTTATTTGTTTATAAAGATCACAGGTTTTCACGGCTATTGTCTGAAGTTGCTGGGTTTCTGGGTTGCAACTGGGACCAAGGCGAATACATCACCGACGTTTCGGTCGACGTTGCAGCCTTGGATGTGGCTACAACCCAGAAGCCAAGCAACTTAGATTTATTTGTTTGTTCCCAGAAGTTTTACATTTTACATGCTTATTATAAATTATTATTCTGTAGAAGTGCATCATGCATCAGTGAAAATGAAACTGTTTTGGTGAAGTGTCATTGCACAAGTAAGTGTTGCATTTGTTAAAAAAATGGTGCTATCTTTATTTAGAAACAGAGTACATAAAAAAAAAAAAAAAACAATAACACCAATATCTTCTGTTTCAAAAACGAAATTGGCCTGAAAATAAAACAGTAAAATCTTGTCTCTACGTAAAGCATAATCAAGCTCAATATCAAAGTTTAACTAAAGATATAGATATAGAACATAAACAGAATAGTTGCGAATAGCATTGTTTTGGAAAGCCAAATATAAAAAATTAAAATTGTGAATATTTACAAACACTTTTGTTTGGTTTGTACTTTGTAGTGGTTCATTTTTCAAAAGAATTTTAATGTTGTCCTTTCCAATCAATATAGTATTCACATTAATGTGTATTGCAATGTACGTTTAAAAGGTTTTTTGTTTCTTCCAACTAACTAAATTTCACTTTATTAATTTAATCAACACGCCATGGTAGCTCGACGGTAGTAAATAAACACACGCCATTTCCAAATTTAACAGAACTGTAGCAGGAATGCTTCCAATTTTCCATAAAAAAAAAAAAAAAAAACACACACACACACCCACGCACACACACCCACACACACTGTCTCTCTCCCTCCCCCCTCTCCCTTCAACACCTCTTTTCCAATTTACCTATCCTGATAAACAGAGTGAACTGTATCTCTGTAAACTTATTCTCGTACAGTTTTGCAAAGGTTAGGTTGTAACGGGGCAGTGCAGGTGGTTCCAGCGGCCCACCTTGAACCTGGTGGTGCCGATGATGTCCTCCAGGAACTCCAGCATCCCCGTCTCGTGCTCGTTCTGTGCCTTGGGCTTCATCAGCGCAATCTGCTCCACCTCCCCCTGAAACATCCGCGACACAGCGTCCCCTGCCGGTGTGCACTGTTGCATTTAGTACAGAAAATTATTTATTTTATTTGCATGGAGACTATGAACATTTTTGTACAGTATGACCCTGTGTAAATTCTCTATGAACTTTATTTCTTGTTTGTTTTGCGAAGAGTGGTATGTATATGTTTTGATGTATGCTTTGGATTTGTAAAAGGAGGGTTGGAGATTAAAATGAAGGGAATATGGGCCTCCATGTTGAATGTGAAAAATAAAAGGTTTGATCAGATTGAGAATGACAAGTTGTTGTGTGGTATTGATGAATTGAAGTCCATATTTGCAGCTGGAGCTGCATGAATGTTTGAAAGTGCAACTTGTTTCATAATGTGAATATTATTTCGGTATGTATATGGTCTCGAGGTTAACACTTATTAGTTATTAGAGTGTGACTATTTATCAAAATATGGTGAGTTTGAAAATATTTATGTTATACCTTGAAAAGCCAGAAATGACCATAGCTGTGCAGCTGGTTTCTGCTATGAAGAAAATTGAATACAAGAATTTTGCTGAATAGAAAAGAAAGCCGAAGGTTATTAATATTTATTGATATAAGAAATATCCTGTAGTGTACAAACCAGTGGTGATTTTGAGTTAAGAACCTTGTGTTCGAGCTAGTTGAAATATTTGTTTAGCTTGGAAAATAACTATTGACGATTTGATGCACACACATAATAAATTAGTCCGGGTATTTAATTATAATTTCTTTGCTTTTACATTTTCATTGGAATGTATTGAATGCATTGATAGATTATACTGATAAATTTTGAACATTCAGATATGCACTAAAATCATATACATACAATATTTGGTTTATACATGAGTACATACATGTGTATACACCATACAGGCGTGACAAGCAAATACCTGGTGAACCAATTTCACGACATTTAGCAGGACCTTCTAATAATTTTTTTTACAGCTTCTTTGATACCACATGATGGTTTCATACATGAATTAGATAGAATTAATCATGAGCAAATGTTGAACAAAATAAAACTAGGTACTATTTGCATGATCACGAAAAGTCTTAAGTTAGAAAAAAAAATACCTTTTCAGAAAAAATTTCCTCATGTTTTAAGGGGGACAGTCTCAAACTACTTATATTTAGAGTCAAAATTATATTATGAGCTGTGATAAAGCTGAAATAAAACAGCAAAGTATGCAAATTCAGTTGTTTTATTCCTTCACTACTGTCTTCGTTAAACAGAAATGGAAAAATTGTGGTAACGATGCATATGATGGCATATTTGTGAATTTTCTAACTTTAAAACAAAATATTTGTATTTGTTTTATCATACGTACCAGTAGTTGGAAAAAAAGACAAACTGTAACAACCATGGACTACGACACCACAAAATAAGAATACTCCTGTGATGGCCATTAAAAGAAACAAACACCATAGTTTCAACGGTGTAGAATTTGATAGTCACAATCCATCTAACACCATGCGAGACAGTACCAGCAGCTTACTGTGTATCTATGACAAAGCATACGTTGTGAATAAAAAAATGATTTTGGATATCAGATGAAATTAGCAAAAGTTATTATTAGTAATATTGCTGAAATAAAATGCAGTTAACCTGGCTGCCGTTAACAACAATAACGAGTGAATAACTACAGTTTAAATAAGTAAATATGAGTTCATAAATAATTAATTTTTGGAACACAGCATTATTAAAATAATTCACATTTTTCATGAAATTGATTGGATTTTGCTGTATTTTGCGGATCACAAATTTTTTTTTGGTTGAATATGTCGAGAAGCAGGTTCTGGAAATGCGGATGAAATGTAAAGCTAGTTGGTTAGGTTGAACAATAGGTTAGCTGCATAGTTAAAAAATAAATAAATAAATTTAAAAAACAGTTTTCCTTTAAAATTGAAATATATTATCTAAATTTAACATTTAATTATTGTTTCTGGCTTAAAATAACCAAACTTTCACTTTGGCATTATTTGTCTAATTTTCCAGAAGCCACTACACTATATATTTACTTTTTCTTTCCCTGTGTATTTATTACATTTTGTGAAATAAATTTTTTAGTGGGATCCTAAATCTCATTCTTACTATTTGAATTCGTATTTGTATTCAAGAATAATTTGGTACGTATTCGTATTCTTACTCTATTTGGACTAAAAAAAACTGATAGTAAGCACATGCCTACTTCTTATACAGAGCACCAAAGTTAAATGATATTAACATGGGAAAAAATTGTTTTTAAAAAAGTTTTGTTACAGGACCTAAAAAAAATTTTCAAAGTAGTCATGAGGACTGCTGGCAGAAGTGAAAACTTAAAACAATAAACTAACAGTTGTCATTTTCAATTTTCTTTTTCTGTCATCTGAAGACATCTTTAATGTTTTCCACACAAAAATGAGGGTCTAAAAAAATATTAAAAATAGATATTTAGAGAGAATAACAATATAATGTACAAAACATTTTTTCCTAAACTTCAAATGATAGAATTATAATAATAGAAGTAACTATTATAAATATTAATAATAGAATTACGAAAATTAAATATAATTTGAAATAAGAAATACTAACTTTGTAAAATATAATTGCGTAAAATAAGAAAATATTATTTTATAAAATCTGAGACTTTTTCGCAATTGTTGCGAAAAAATATTATCACACAAATTTGTTTTATCATGTTAGTAAAATAACTCATAAATTACTGTAAAATACGCATTGCATAGTAGTTGTAGGTATTAAAAAAATAAATAATAATGTTCTTAAATTTTAGGTTACATTGATACAAAGACTCCGTTTTCTTCGTTATTCAAACTATGTATCTATATGAGAATATTAATATATTTGATACTTTTTACTGCACAGTAATCATACACTTAAGATTTAAAATAAAAATTGAACAAAAACACAATTTGAACACTAATAGGAACAGATATAGTGTTATCGTTAACACGTCACGTGACCATGTCGATGATGACTTACATGAATTTACTCCCTATTCAAACCTCCCCGTAGAAGTTTTCAGTTGAAAAAGTTACAGTTGTACAACACAGAACACAGAATACAAAACAAATTGTAAAAAGTCCACATAAAGTATTTATCATCCTAACCGTCATTCAATTTTTTTCTTCAGTAATTGATGTGCACCCTGACATAAACAAAAAAATAATTTTGGTAAGATACCATTGGAATACCATATTGAAATTTGTTGTATAGGTAGTCAATAAAAGTATGAAAAAAATAATTTTTTTTCAAAAAAATTGAAAATTCAGATTTTGAGTTTTATAAAAATTTTTTTTAAACTTTTGAAGTAAAAAAAGGTTTAATGTAACCATGTTGTGTTATATATTTTATGAAATGCCATACAAAACTAAACAAAATGCCACAAATTTCAATACTCTAAGTTTAACGGTTCTCTAACTAGAACAGTTTAAAGATTTCCTCGTGCTGCCAAATTTACAAGTTTTTTTTGGAATTTCATAAATTCATAACTCAAAAACCAACATTACTAAAAAAAATTACAATGTCGCAATTTTCATCTACCTAGCTAATACTAACACTGTGCCAGAAATAAAGGAAATGCTAAGACGTCCAGTTTTTTCCATTGGATGATTCGACACGGATTGTCCCAGAGCCGTGTCCGGCGCCCCTCTACCTGCAGAATGAGGAAGCGGTTGTGAATGAGGTCTATCCCGTGGGTGCGCAGCAACCTCGCCACGGCCTTGAACTGCACGCGCTTGTTGTTGACGGTGTAGAACGACGAGTTGTCCCTGAACGCCGTCCTCGAGATGACGAACTGCGAGCCGGGCACCACGTCGAACCCCCCCTCCACGTCGTCCTGCCGGGACACACGACACCCTCAGGTTCAACACACCGCCCCTGACAGCCGTGTGTACGCTGAAGAAGGGTTCTGCAGTACAAACAGGTTATGATTCCTCATGTTGGTCGTTATTGAGATACTGGATGCGTTAGTAGAAACTTATGTGAATGTGAGTGTAATGTTATGTGTGTGTTTTAGTGAAACTTGTTTGCCGAGGGGCCACAATTTCCCAACATTAAAACTTGCTAACAACACATAAATTTATCTCAGTGGAAAAACGTCTCGAAATTAAAATATCGAAACTTTAGTGTGTAAATTACGAATTTCTTGCGATTGACTGCGACGAATAAAGTTAGAGCTAAACGAGCGGGATGTTCATCTCACACTGTTAAATCCGAGAAAATGCTTCTGTAATTACGGTAAATTGTATTAAACTTTTAGAAAAGTAGCTATTACATATTAAATTAATGATTTACATTACATGCTACTTGTTATTTTAGGTATTAAATAAATTTGTTTCTTCGTTCACAGCAAAATTATTGTGGGTTCTACTCCATAACTGCTTGAGGCAACCTTGCTGTAGACTGCATTCCTTATAACTTAGAAGTTGTTTTGCTTATTAAGACCAAGAAACAATAACAAATATGGCAATTTCCTGGCGTAAGCTTTCTTACAAATCATAAAAACATAATTTTTGTGACTACTTGTCTCGAAAAATCCTATGAAGTTTTACAAATGTCGCTAACCTAACCTAAACTACTGTTAAAGTTCTTTGAATGATTCTTGCAATGGTGTAAGATTTTTGTATTGCTATTTTGGAAATAAACTTGCCTTAGTGTATGTCCTACAAAATATTGGTTTAAATCTCAACAATTGTTCATACATATTTACGGTAGTACTTTAAATGAAGCTAAGCTTACCTTACGAAACCATTTACACAAATTAAAAATATTTAAAACATCTGTTAAAAAAAACTACAATAAACTACTTAAAACATTGCAATATGTTTAAACAGAATTATTAAATATGAGAGGAACTAAATAATTAATACTGTCAAAATTTTTTTTTTATATTTTCAGACCTCCAAATTTAGAAAATAACTCTTCACTCATAATTGATACCATACAATTAACCACTCCTGATTTTAAAGAGTACACTTTAGCCACATGAAAATTATTAATCCTGAAGGTCTTTGGCACAGAACCAATTGCTCTATGCACGAAAACATAACTATTACAGCTCTTATATAAAGTGCAGGTGTTTACTCAAGGCATCTTGCACCGGGTGTTGTACTCCTTTCTCATTCAATGTTTATTCATTCCTTGCTTCATTCATTTCAAACATGTGAGAACACAACCACTTTTCTGAGCAAAGAGCTGGCTTGGGTAAAAGTTCCGTAACAGGTATCCAAGTTTATCCCTTGATCCTGATGGCATGATCCTGTGGTACATGATGCTTGCTCTTCTAATTTAGAACGTCAAAAGATCCTGCACATAAAAAAAACCAGTGATAAAACAATAAATTATTATCTTAAGTTGCATAAAAAGGAAAATATATTTTGTATTCAACTTACGATCATTATTCATTGTTTTATGACAAGTTTTTATGTGCAGGATCTTATGACATACAAAATTAAAAAAGCAAGCATCATGTACCACAGGATCAATATTTACAGGATCAAGGGATAAACTTGGATATGTGATACAGAACAATTACCACTGGTTTGGAATTGTTAACCTAATCTTACTCTAGTCCCAATCCCAGTTTTCCAAAGCAGCACATGAGACACTCAACACAATGCCAGCCAATGACATGCGGCATACCTTACTGTGGACAAAAGTAAAACATAAAACATAAGCACTGCTCTAAAATCCCGGGCAATGGGTCGCCATGAGGCCTAACTTTTCCTTGCTGGTGACTAACTACCACCAAGATACCAAAATATAACTATACAGTGGTTTTGAAAACATCATCCAATTTTGCAGTTACAAAATCTTACACAGAAATTACTGGGTCAAAGAAACCGGGGCGGTATTTAAAATAGTGTACATGTATTTTTCACTGTGATGTGCAGCAAAACATGACATCACATACCAATAAAGTAGGCCTACTTTGTACAGACTGCTGGCGGTATCCACCATGTCGGACACATGCACCATGAATGCAGCAACCGTTACCCCAAAATGCTTGGCAACATCACATATTTAACACTAGCCAAACCTGAAAAAAGAAGTACACTATATAGTTTTTTTTATCACTGGTGGCAAGATTTCGTGTTTGGCTCCTAAACTTTCAATGATTTCATAGAGGCCTTAATACAGGATTTTATTTTGTTTTCCATACACCCAAGGCAAAGCTCAAGTCCTGATTATGGTTTGTAATTAGGGTTTCACTGGGTTGTTACCACAACGCCAAAATTCCATAACGCCGAATGTCAAAATTGACTACAACGCCGACAGCTAGAAAACTGCTGTGCACCACGCCAAAATAACAACTGAATGAATTTGTGTGTGTTTCTTAAATGTACCTTAATGCCGAAATACCACAATCAAACCTAACCTTACCTAACCTAGTGTAATATAACCTAGCGTAATAAAACCTAACCTAACTTAACCTAGCCTATACTAGCCTAACCTAACCTAGTCTAACCTAACCTAACGTTTGTGGCAGTCCTACAATGACATTTTTCGGCGTTAGTGTATTAAGGCGTTGTGGTACACAGCAGTTTTCTAGCTGTCGGCGTTGTGGTCAATCTGGCAATTCGGCGTTGTGGTGCGTCCCCGGTTTCACTCCGTAAAATTATATTGGGGATAACGGTGATGGGACCTCCGAGATTACTGTGGGTTCTGAGCTACTTCTGTTATCACTCAACTCTCATGAATCTGAGTCATGCCAAAGTGTTGGGATGTCCCGACACGGTGAGCTTCAAACTACCACGGAATCGACTTTCAATTGATTGCGGCACCCGTGAATTCTCACCTTGTCCGAAATCTGTTGGAAGTGGACAGACACAGTACAGCTGTTGACGTTGCTGTGCTTGTCCGAGTTGTGGATCAGAACGCTTATCTTCTTGGAGCGAATCTTGGTCGCCCTGTACCCGAACACAAACAGCATCGAGTCGATGACATTGCTCTTGCCGCTACCGTTTGGGCCAATGATGGAGGAGAAATTCTGGAAGGGAAACATTAAAGCCTTACCTACTGATACTTCATTTTTCTAAACAAAAACGCATCACTCAGCTTTCACAAAGCACAAGCAGAGGGAACACACATCTACCTTGATGCCCCTGTCATTTGTAAACTGATGAAAACGACTACATAAGATGTGCTCAATTACTATTCATTATTATTAAGCCCGCAAACTCCATTATAAAGCCAACTTTAATCTATCTCTACACACTAGCAATGGGTTGAAAGTTATGCTTCAAAGAAACTGCCTATCCCCTTCTTATTTGCAGAACCTACTTGTCATCATAATCCAGTATTCCAGGTCACGCTTTAACTCCAATCCCATACATGAACAAGTATTCAAATATTTAGACATATTCTAACCGTAACTTATAAAAAAAACCGATTCACATAATTTCCAGACAATTTAATTCAGATAGAGCTTAGGGTGTTAATGTACCTTATGGAATGGTCCCAAAACAGTTTTTTCAGCATAGCTCTTAAAGAATTCATTTTCAATGTGAGTAATCATAAGTCTAGGACCACTCTTCTGGCCAGGGATACAAGCAGAGTTTGGTGGTAAAGGTGGAACACATATATCTCCACACTTTAAAGCACCTTCTTCATCGGAAAAATCGTCTTCACCGTCTACACCATTAGCTTCCATCGTTAAAAGCAAGAATTATTTGTAAAAAATAGTACACATTCAAAGCACGTAAAATAATGGCGGCAAAAATTGTTTTCCTACTATGCAACCATAGACACAGTCCCACATTCTGAAAGGCATCGAAGCTGAAAGGTATTAAATGAAACAGAAGTAATACACGATGTGTCAATATGTGTAATTACAAATACACCACGAGAAGGAAAGGTTTTATACTATTGGTATTCTTTGCGTATTATTTGGAAAACCAAATATTTAATTTTAATTATTTAAAAATGTTAATTTTTTTTTCGTTTCATATCATAGTGACACTGAAGGCCGATGTTCCATCAGGTTGCACAGAAAGTTATGCCTCATCGGCGTCTCATCTAGGCATGTGCGACAAAGGAGTTTTTTTTTTTGTTTTTTTTGTTATGTTGGTTAACGGCTTTCGCCCACAACCAGAACTATACTCGCACGTGGTCAACACAGCTTATAGTCCCTCACAACCAGATGACTTCAAGATTTCGCCGCAAAAAAACTGCCTCTTCTAGAGATCAATACCGGCGTTATCCAACTGAAATATATACCGGGCGGAGCGCACGTAGGTGGAGGGGCAGGATAGGATTACCTAGCAGGAACTATTCATGCTAACTATCTTCTCGGTCGAGGCCCATCGACCAATGGAAAGAAGGCCATGGAATAAGGTCAAATGTTAATATAATACACCGGTCACCAAGGACAGGGGACCCAAGGGCTTTACCATTAACTCATATGTGGATGCCATTCTCTAATAGGAAATGGGACAGCACTATACAGACCTCACAAGTAGACGTAAACAACAAGGAGGGGTACGCCAGTGGCAAAGGCAAGTTACGACTCTTAAGTTGAGCATAGAGGTTATCCCGCGAACGGACACAACGACATTCAAATAGTAAATGATTAACATCCGCCAGGACAGCACCACATGTGCAGTCAGAATTGTCTTGAATACCAAGTTTTGCAAGTGGGCAGGGGCAGCGGTATGATTGGATCGGAGTCGAAATGATAAGACAGCGAGGTGACGCGGCTGATTATCAAAGACAATATCCGTGCCGACCGGTCTATTGTGATATAAGGACACATAAACTGTTGCGGTAACCCTGGCATAGCGTCTCCATACGACATCCCATTCCTTCATAATGAGCCGGTCGAGGTAAGGGAGAAGAACATTATATAATATCGCCGGGACCGTACTACCACAGCATCGAGCCAAATTGGCCAGGCGATCTGCCATTTCATTCCCGTGAATCCCGATATGACCAGGTATCCAGAAAAATTGTACACTGATGTGAAGTCTACACAAGGTAAGTGAAAGTTCCTTAATAAGCCAAACCACAGGTTCTCTAGTAAGGGGGGTGGAATTGAGAGACTGAATTAAACTATATGAATCTGACACAATAATAGAGTGGTGAATTTTTTCTCGGAGCACATATTGCAACGCCTTATATACCGCATACGCCTCAGCATAGTAAATGGTAGTTATAGGGGGCAGTTTATATAATCCAGTAGTTTTAGTGTGACTATCGTAATATGCAGCTCCTACCCCTGTGTCTGTTTTGGAAGCATCTGTATATATAGTTCGTTGCAAATGCACGTGATTCACGCTTTCGTAGAACTCCTGAGCGGTTAGATATGACGGTTGTGCCTTACTACCTATGACCTGTGTTCGCAGCGGTTGAAACGTAATATCATATGTTAAGGTATATTTGTTTAAACAGGGCGTAGAAACGATATGGGACTTTGCACGTTTAAGAGCGTCCGGAATATCCAAATCCAGTTTGTCCACCGCCCGCATATAACTGGCAACGTGAGATGCCCTTGAACGTAAAGTTTCCTCAGGAAGCACTTTCTATGGAGGGTTAGTGGCAGAAGTCCCAGTTCGAATTGCATACATGGGATAGGTGCCGAAGGGAAGGAACCTAAAATTATCCGCATAATAACATTCTGTATCTTCTCCAGTTCAGCACTCCTGGTGGGAGAGAGGTTGTAAAGAACACAACAGCCATAATCTAGCACCGACCGAATAGTGGTAATATAAAATAATTTTAATAATTTAACCTCTGCACCCCACGTGCGGTGTGTTAGAGCTTTTAACAGATCAATGCGCTTCCGACATTTATGCATGAGATATTTAATGTGGGCTTTACCCGTCAAACGATGATCAAATACCACACCTAGGTATTTAATTTCTGTCACAATCGGTAAGGGTTGACCCAGCAGTTGGAAGGGCGGAAAATTGCGTGGTTTATATTTCCTCGTAAAAAACACGATCTTACTTTTCGTCGGGGATATTTCTAATCCATTGCTATCAGTCCATGCATGAAGCCTGTAGAGAGTGTCACGCAGCGTGTCCTGAGCTCCCTGATATGTTGTATTATAGGCCCATATCACGATATCATCTGCATAAGTAATGTTATAGGATGTACGGCCAATGTGATAAACTAAGTCTTGGGTATACAAAAGGAACAGGAGTGGGCTCAATGTACTGCCTTGTGAAAGGCCATTATATACCATGCGTGCAGACGATGGTGTCTGTGACGTGATTGGGTAATATAGTCGGACAGCAAAAAGAGCGTTTACACATTTAATAATTTGAGTGGGAATTCCAATATGGCACAGCTTCTCATACAAAACTGTCAAGTTAACATTATCGAAAGCGGATACCAGGTCTACAAAGAGTGCGGTACATAGTTTCTTGAGCTTGAAGGCAGCATGAATTTTTGACAATAAGGATATTATGGCCTCGTGTGAACCGACACCTGGCCGAAATCCAAACTGCTCAGGTCGGATGAGCTTATTCTTTTCCAACCACCACTGTAACCTATTTTTCAACAGTTTTTCAAAAACCTTTGCAAGACACGAGAGGAGTGCAATGGGCCGGTAAGAAGTAGGGGCTAACAGCGGTTTATTCTGCTTTTTAATAGGAATTATGATGAATTCCCGCCAGGCTAACGGAATTACACCATGAACGAAAATGTGATTATATAGTTGTAATAAGTATGAAGTACATTGCTCAGGGAGGTTCCGGATCATCACATATGGGATTTTGTCAAGTCCCGGCGCAGTGTTAGGAGTATGACGTATACAAGTTAGTAGTTCATGCTGCGTAAAAGGCATAACTAAGGCAGTATGTTCTATATGCTTATTCATGGGCGTCGTAGGCAGAGTGAAATGTATATCTACATTGGGAACATAATCCTGGGCAATATGCCGCATAAAGGCTGGTACTATGACATCAGGGATAGGAGTCACATAAGAGAAATCTTTGCTAGACCGAAATTGTTTAAACTGTCGCCATAATTGTGGCAGGGGAGTAGACCGCGAAAATGATGTGCAGAAGGCGTGCCATTTTTCCTTTTTCACCCCCTTATGTCCGTTTCGCCACTGCTTGCGCCTTCTATAATGCTATGTAGTTACTGAGAGTGGAACAGTGTTTATAAGTTTTAAGGGCCGTAAGTCATGCAGTATTTGTAGCCTGACATTTATCATCCCACCAAGTGGGTTTACGTTTACGACAAGCGGTCTGGCATGTCATAGGGATGGCTTGATGTGCGGCATGCAAGATTTGCGTGTAGAAATAGTCGTAACATGCATTTACCGTTCCTGGGCCTATGTCCGCAAAAGGGGCGATATCGGCCAGAAGGCCGCGGAATTTACTCCAGTCAGCTTTATGGGTACGAAACTTGGCTGTTGCTGGAGACTGTTGAGGAGGCAAAGGTTGGCCGACCTGCATAGTCAACAATATGGGAAAATGATCACTTCCCTAATTGTCCTCTAAGACAGTCCAGGTAAGTTGCCCCGCGAGGTCTGTAGAAATGAGAGTTAGGTCTTGACACCGTTCCGGCTGCCTCCCCGTCAAAGCTATCAAGTTTTGCGGGATGGGTCTCGGGGTTTGGGTTCGGCCAAGTGGCGGGAGGCAGGGACGTGTCCGTAGAGGTGATTCTTGGGCTGTTTAGGCCACCCAAGACGCCTTACACTACAAATGATGCACTCCGCTACGTGAAGTGTGGTTTTTATTACACATCAACCTCTACATGGTGCTATCCATCCCCTGGCCGTGACTGTTCGGGGTTAGAGAGCTCTGCGCGAGTACGGCTGTTCGGCGATGACCCCGCTTACAATGGAGAGGGGGGAGTTTTGAGCAAACAGTACGTGGCGGACGTTGCTGCTAAGACCTGCGCGGTGATGCGCGGTGATGCACGGCCAGTGGTGTTGTAACTCACGATCTAGATGCGGTTGCGGAATTGGCGCGAAGGTGGCCTCTCAACGTTGCGCGAAGACGACCAGCCTCTTCGAGCTCCCGGTGGGTACTGACTCACTCGTGTAGCACAGCGCTACAGCAGGCCTGCCAATTGCGCGCCAGAAGCGCAGCGCGCGGGAAACAGACGCGGCCAAGTTTAGGACCTATTCGCACATTGAACAATTGGATTAACAAATAAAAACATTTGATGAAATATACATTACATAGCTTATGTCTGTGAAAGAAAACATGTGCCCTTGATGCTATAGTCCAGCGGAAGCACATTGCCACACCCGGCGGAGTGCTTCCGCCGAGGTGGCCGGTAGTGGTGCTAGCTGCGGGTCGTTCGGTGCACTCACACTCGTTGCACCATGTTGCACGCGCGGGCGTGTTCGTGGAACATGGTTTTGAGAGGCGTCGGAGAGGCATCGCGGCCTGTGCGACTAAGAGGCGCACTATCGGCTGGCGTCAGTCTATAGCAGTAGATTGTTGTTGGTAGCAACCTAACCGAGTGTGGCGTTTGTCATTCATGATCATATAGCTCGAGGTATGAAGAAATTCAAGCAAAGTCCGGCCTGCTGCATCACAATAAGCATTACCCCAAGAGGAATGGTGGCTATTAAAATCCCCACCTATCACTACAGGGGTGGGAAATTGGCGGAAGAAAAGGTCCCATGTATCAGCATCAATGGTGGAGTTGGGGTGGACATAGAGGGACACTATGGCCCATGCGAAGTGTCGGTAATGGACCTGAATGGCGACAGCATCAATGTTGTCAGCACGGGGTGGATATTGAATCGATATTTCCGCTACACTAAAGTATTTATTCACGAAAATAGCAGTACCCCGGTCAGGTTTGTGAGATCTGTATAGTTGATATCCCGGTATCCTAACTGGGTATTTGTCCGTAAGTCTGGTTTCACATAGCAATATAATATCAACGTTGTGTAGGTGTAGATAGTGTTCCATGGGATATCGATTAGCGAACAATGATCTAGCATTCCATTGTAGTATCTTAAGGTTGAAAGGAAGTGAGATGGTACAAGAAGATTAAATTATAAGTTCAAAATGCGGAGGAGAACCTCCATCAAGGTATCCTTGTTGATGGCGAACGTATGGTCGGTCTTCGCAGTGCTGACCAAGCCCTCAATCATATCGACGATATTCTGTACTTTATCATTAGGAACAGTGTGCTCGAAGCCTGTAGGGGTAGGTGGCGGGTGTTCAAGGTTGTGCTCACCTGCGTGTGGATTGTGTACTGGTCCGATAGTGATGTCTGGTACTTCAGGACAGAACTGCGCGTAATATTGGCGAATGTCGCCATGTGTGTGGGAGTCCAGCGGAATGACGGGTGGGATCGCCTTGTAACAGGTGGTATAGCCATCGGGCCGTGTTGTCACAGTCTTACGTGGCATGGTACGTTGGGTCACGTGAGCAAACGTCGGCTGTGGTGCGGGGACCTCTACAGGTGTTCTGTTGTGGGTGGAAACTGTATGTTGGAGATGGGGTTGCATGACAGGGAACCCTATTATAGGATAATGGACCTGTTGTTCCAGTACACATGGTCCGGGTGGTAACTTTTTTGTCGCATCCGCATACGAAAGATTATGATAAGCCATTAGCCGTTTGATTTCACGTTCATGTTCCCACATGGGGCAGAGTTTTTTATTGAGAGCCGAGTGTGCTCCCCGGCAGTTGACACATTGTGGTGTGTCAGCTGTCGGGCAGGCCTGTCCATGTACATGAAGGCAGGTAGCACAGCGAGGGGTCGTGGAGCGACAGTTTTTGGCAGTGTGGCCAAAACGGTGGCACTGGTAACACATGGTTACACTCTGTACTTTAGGTGTCACTTTGTAAATTTCTTTATAAATACTGACATATGGGGGCAGTGTTTTTCCTTCAAAGGTGAGACTGAGGAGCTTGATAGGCACCCGTAGGTCCTGCCCATTGCGTTGGATATGCTTGGTGAGACATTCCGCATGCAGGAGTTTGTGGGTAGCGCTTTCATATCCGTCGAGGACTTCATCCATACTAACATCCAAAGGAACACCATATATGATCCCCTGTTTCCTCGTTAGACCCATGGGGATGCTCGCTCGCAGGTTCATCTTGCCTGGTGTATCAGAGTCCAAAAATTGATTGGCAGCTGTCGCCGTACTAAAGTACATTTTCAGCCGTTTTGGACCTGCTTGTTGTATTTGCAATATGTAACGATTAGGGTGCATTCTTTTACCTAAAGCAATCGGGTGCAAGTTTCCGATATTACTATCAAGGGATTCTACTACTACAATGAATGGACCGCTACAAGAATCAGGGTAACGTGCGCTCTCACCTGGTACATACCCACTTCCACGTTGTTGATCGTCCACTTGGTCTCGTCCGTCGCCGGACATTTCTTCTCCCGAAGAATTACTTAAGCGGACGTCACGCCTGCATGATTTGTTTGTTCGTGCATTCAGATCACAGGTTTCACTTATGCTTTTTCGCTTTACATCATTGAGCGACACTACCTCCATACGATCATAATTAACGTCATCCACTAATACTGCATTTAACGAGTTGTCCCACTTAACCGCGAGTAAGCGCAGGAACGTCCGTCATCACTCGCAGTCAAAACCGAACTGAGCGACAAAGGAGCACACAACACATTGAAGTGCAACGATTCAAATGCCCCTTACCATCGATTAATCGATAGCCAATCATGCTGCTACCGACACAGCTAGTGTGTGTTTTCTTCCTCCAAATGTGTGTATGTATCCTTCCGCTGATCAACAGTCTGTAAAATTAATTCAAAAACTAATTTCAAAAAATGAATTGTAAGCTAACAGTCTTATTTGTAAAAATAATTTATAACTATGCTGAGAGCAATACGATTCTGAATACTAGTGTGATCTGTCTTCCTCTCTCTGGGCAATTAGTGTACAAAATGCAACCCCTAGTGGCGTAGACTCCCGAGGCCGAGTATTCATCGTGGCGAGGCCGAACACACTCGAGCATCACAGAGCATTTATCACATTGCCATTTCTGAACTAGCTGAAATAATGAAGCTTTCCTAACGAATTTTAATCCCCTCTAGCTGGCCTCTTTCGACTTGAAACCAAACTTCCAGTCGCTTAACTTCATTAGTTTTTTCTGCCAGAACACATTTTCAGTTATACTTAATTTTCTTACTTTTCATACAGGTCACGAGGCTTGTACCCTCTTTAATTAGTGTGCAGTTGCCATTGGGCTCTCTAGTTTCGCCACCATGTCAAAATCCATCGTGCCTTCCCCAGTAGCTAAGGTCGTTGTTGCCCATCGACGTAACTTTTTTTTCAGTGTACACCGGGAGTTAGCGAGTGCGAGTGTCAGTGCAGTGTACCAGTAAGTGTGTGTGCAGACAAGTGACAATCGTTTATTTACAAGATGCAGCAACTAGGTTCCGTCGACTGCCGCACAGCGACAACGGAGCACATCTGTCGCGGTTCCACACCTCCGACAATGGAGGAGGGGAGGGCCCGACACTGTGCGCCCGCCGGCTCTGGAGTCAGTGTGCAAGTACGAGAGCAAGTGGTGAAAACGCTGACCGACAACTGAAGCAACCCTGACGACTGCTACACCCACACCGAGTGATATGTCGCCTCGCAGTCCAGGGTGCTGAGGCCAGAAGAGCAGTTGCGAGAGGCGGAGCTGCAGGCAGCTGACCGCCTCGAGGACGAGTGGAGGCATCATCGAGAGCTGCTGGCTCGCATCCAGTGGCGTAGCCAGGATTTGTGTATGGGGAGTGTTAAGAAACATGGCCCCCCATATTAAAGTTCTCCCCCGGGAAAATTAGGATTTTAAGGTGTAAAATAGTGCTATTTTAGCAGTTTTCGGTACTTCAATTCAAATATTGTAATGGTATCAATTTTATTAATTTTTAATATGAAATTGGTTTGAGTGATGAATAATAAATATATAAAAAGAATTGGTCTTGGGGGGGGGGGGGGTAGAACCCCTAATCCCCCCCCCCCTGGCACCGCCCCTGCTCGCATCGACTGGGAGAAGCAGTTACAGGGTGAGAACAGCAGCACAGGCCATGTTTTTTGAGTGTTATCTAATGTGATTTCTTCCTTGAGTGCAAACCATTGTAGTATTCTCGTCAACGTCCACGCAGTTTGTTGCGTAATACATGTCGACTTGTGACACAATATATGCCCTTAAGGGGCGCCTGCTCCAGGACCAGGACAAGACAAGCATATGAGCAGCACATGTATGAGTTCCCTGATATAAGAAATGGGAGTTCACCCGTACCATTTATTTTATTCTGCTTCTTTTATTGTAGTGTCATGGGGGCCTTAAACTCCTGTGCATCTGCCTACCACTTTAAAGCCACGAGGAGACGTTATGCCCGAGGATCGAGTGTCTTGGGTTTTGTGTAATAGCATAAACCTCTCCGAAATCGTTAGTTGGTGTCTATGCTCTAGAGCTGTAGCGAACCGTATGTATTCGTTACTGAGTAACGGGTGCGCTGTCTATATACGAGTAACGAAACGTTACACACGGCTGCATTTCGTTACTCGCATCTCGCATCTTTCGTATGTTTCACGCATGCGCGCGCATATTCGATGAATTTACGTTACAAAGAACGATGTTTGTTTATTAAGTAAAGTATAATTTGGAAATTCGTCGTCCAAGTTATTTTACTGTTTATTAAAGGTATTGTGTGTGTAGACAAAGTTTGAGATTGGAACAGAAACAACGTAAGAAAGTATTTTTTACAAATTAGAAATATGTATGTTTTTGTTTTTTTATTATCGCGAATTTTCACGTTTTTTTTATTATCTTAAAAGAGATAATATAATAAGGCCGCTCTAATGAGATTTAATTGTTTCTTGGTTAACAAAAACTGTTAATTATCAAATATTGTTAATATTATATATTCTAATTATTATTATTTACGCGACGTCATACTGTACGCGTACGCAATACGACTCGATTCGTTGCATGTTATGCGGTATCAGAAGTAACGAGTAACGATACGAAAGTAACGAGTACTGAATGTTATAGTAACGAATACATACGGGTACGTTTATTTTCGTTACTTTTACACCTCTACTATGCTCACCACCACCAATCAACACTCCGATAAGGCATAAAATAAATGGTCTTTGTCTTTCGCTAACAAAAGTCCCAAATTCATTCATCTTTTGACCATAATTTTTAATTTCAGTATATTTCAATGTCTAAATTTTACACCACAGAGTTACCGGGGACTCAAACCCAGAACCCTTTACACCGAAAGTCGGTGTGCATGGAGGTCGGCATGAGCTAATGAAGACCAAGTTCAATTGTACTCCAGACATGGCTTCTGGTGTTCAGAGCAGAAGTTTCATAACACTACATAGATGTGAGAGTTTCCATTCTGTATTTAAAGCTGTAAAGAAGTAAATAATTTTATCTTGTACTCATATCTTACCGTCCGAAAGAATTTATGGGTATATGTATTCGAGTGTTTGACTCCCGCTGTGGTGCACGACCCAGAGTGTTCTTCGACAGTAGTCAATGGTACAGGCAGGGTTTGGACCAAGGCTTAAATTAAGGGCCAAGTAGGTACGACTTCATATTGTACTTTTTTACTAAAGAAAAGTTACTTTTTGGTTTTTAATAATGACCGTTACTTGCATATGAAATATATTCATACAACTTCAAAACAGTACATTGGTGCTGAATGTAAGAAGTGGAACGTGGCCTATGAGGAATGTTTACGAGTAATGTAATTAAAGATAAATACCGTAATAAAAAGATTAAGGTTAGGTATGTAATAACTTCGAGTACAAAAATAGGCCATTGTTTTCTGGAAGGAAAAAAAAATAGGTGGAATGTCATTGTCCGAGAAAGTTGTTTTGATAACAGGTATGGAATGTGATAAATCAATTAGCTGATTGCTTCGTAATTAAGAAGTGCTCCACTATTTGTGAGCACCTTATGTAATCTCATACACGTTGTAGTTTTTTTGTTTATGATAACAGTGTTTTTCGATTATTGAACAGGGACGGACTTCGATTTAATTGTTGTGTTGGGCATTTTTTTTTTTTTTTTAGGTGGAGGGGGGAGCGAATGATTTGAGGATTTTACTTCAGTGGTTTTAGATCAGTAGGAGCCGATTCCCGTAGCGTAGTCGGATGCACACCGGCTTACGGTGCGAGGGGTCCTGGGTTCGATTCCCGGGTAAGGCTTGGGTGTGATATTTACATGTTGATATGTGATTACCTCGGACTGAAATCGATGATTGCACTGACCCAAATTGACCCATTGGCTGTTGGGCTTATCGCTATAGGCCACTATATATGAAAAATAAAAAAGTCAGTATAGGATGTGTAACCTTTATTATCAGTAATGAGAAAATTTGTGTATTTTTATTTTACAAATACACTTATAATATATGAAACTTGGACACAACATCTTATATAGAATCATACGAAAATTGTGTTTTTAACTACATTTTTGAATGCCAATCACATAGTTTCCACACACACCAGTTAGGTCGATTATTGAATCATTTTAATAGCAGACAGAAATTTTAAACTATAGGTAATTGTTCTGTATCATGTATCCAAGTTTATCCCTTGATCCTGATAGCATGATCCTGTAAATATTGATCCTGTGGCACATGATGCTTGCTGATTTAGTTTAGTACGTCAAAAGATACTGCACATAAAATCTTGTCATATGACCGTAATTTAATACAAAATTAATTTTCCTTTTTTATTTAACCTATGATCACAATTTATAGTTATATCACAATTTTTTTTTTTATGTTCAGGATCTTTTGATTTCTAAATTATAACATCAAGCATTATGTTCCATAATATAAGGACTCTGATAAAAGTGAAAAAGACTTGAAAAATTACTAAACCCCGCTTTGAAGTTGATTTTCGACAAATAGTTTTACTAAAATACTGCCCATTTTGTTAAAATTCACTAAACAATTAAAACCATAAAGTTTCCCTTTCTCTCTGTTTACTTTGGTTTGTGCTATCCTCCACAGATGGCAGCAGTGTGGTTGCTACACATTTCCGTTCCTGGACGTCCGCCGCATTCACGAAATTCCTCCCACAAAATAATTTATACTAAGATCTAAGATGTTACTCATAAAAATAAGATAAAATTCCTAAAATGCTACTTTTGGGTACTGCTAATTAGTCTGGTGATTCTGTGGAGCTAGGTAAGGGTAAAGCAGGGATTGTGGACATCAGTCAGGCTGCTGTAGGAGATGTAAGGTGGAGGGGGCTGGGGGCAGCTGGGAACTAGCATACACAGAGGTGGGTGTAAAAGACTGAGAAATCACGGGTGGAAGCTCCAGAGGGAATGGAGGGGAACAGAAAGAGGGAGGCATGCCTTCCTTGTGAGGACAGGGAGGGAGTGGAATGGGCTTGAGGGAAAGGAATTTCTCTCTGAAACTTGACCATGAAGAGGAGCAGTCTGCAAAACTGTTTACAGAATTCCTCTAGGGTCAAAAAGAATACCAATGGAAATTACGAAAACGTGTGTTAACGGATACGTTTTTGTATTTTTATTTTTGTAGAGTTGCTATGCACTTGACTTACCCTTTGCTTATCATAATTTTTTTGTCTATATCATCTTGTTTGAACATTATCTAAAGATTATCTCTGATATGGTCATTTGTGTTTCAATTAGTATAGGATGGCATTATCCCTCCTGTCTTGTAAACCTTAGTGCTTATCCTTTTGTAAATTATTTACCAAATAATCAAGCTTCGTGGCAAGGAGAAGATTGTTAGGTTATCTGATACTGGTTGAAATCTGAGGATCTGTGGTGGCGTAAAGGGAGAAGTGTGAGAAAGGGTAGGACTCCTTGTCACCGGGTGAAAGCCCAATTGTGAGTGTTAATCAATCAGTCAGTCAGTTAGTCGCGGTCTTCAGTCCTGGCCAAGGTGTTGGGGAATAAAAAACCTTTTGGGCCAGTGGCAATGCCAGACCACAGCGAGCCCATGGGCCAACGGTCTGCTTACCGCAGTGGGCCGAGCCCGAACATGTTCACCGATCATGCGTTTGAAATCCACTCGCCATGTACCATGCGAGTTTCTAAGAGCGCGATGTATTCGCTAGTGAAAGCCTTGGAAGTTTGGCCTCGCCTACTCGCCTAGGAGAAAAAATTAGAGATGGAAGGAAAGACTTTGCAATTCCGTTGATACGGAAGGAAAAATGTATATTATTATGGTAATAATTCACGGGATGTCACGCGTGTCGCTGCTTGCAGGGGCGAGCTCCGGGATCGGGGCGGCTACGGCCGTGGACTTCGCCCGGCGAGGCAGCTGGCTGGCGCTGTGCGGGCGCAACAAGGACAACCTGGCCGCGACCATCAGCTCGTGTCTGGAGGCCGGCACCCCGGCCGACAAGGTTCGTTACTGTCGTCGAGGGCTGATGGCAGAAGTGTGGACTGTATCGAGATGGTTTTAACCGATGATGCAACATAAATTACACGATAGCATCAGCCCGCACCATTGCGACCTACCGCCATCAAGCCGATGAAAACGAAGACTGTTTTTTGTTTCTCACTACAGGGATGCCACTCTCACGGTTTATGTTCGCCAACCCTTCCAGTGTTCCAACATGGTGCTAACTGTAAAAAGCTGGGGCGCATTTAAACTGTGTCTATCACTTGGCCCGGTACAAGTGCCACAAAGTCAACTCACAATACAGTTCTATATACGTACAAAAGTTCATGCTAAGTACCAAACAGCATGATCGAGTCTACATTGATCCTGTGGTACACGATGTGTGCTGTTTTAGTTTAGTACGTCCAGAGGTTAAGTATCCCAATACGTACAAACTAATTTTGTCAGGTCTGGCGGAAAATTTTTCATTCGTATTCAACTTTGGATCATAATTCATTGTTTTATAAAAAATATTTTTGGTGAATCCACGATCTTTGAAGTACTTAATTAAAACAGCAAGCATCATGTAGGAACCAAAATATCAATGTGTGCAGAATAATGCCATCAGGTTCAAGGGATTAAAATTGGATACATGATACGGAACTTTGGCCCTGTTCCGTTTGGGGGGCCGGTGAGCAGTTTTTGTGCGGCCCACACATTAGACCAAGAAAAACAAAAATAAACGTTAGGCTTTACATATTTTATGTCAATATCACCATTTTCATGGTATGGCAGATTAATGCATTTTTAATGATCGCAGATCTCAGTACATAATTTACTGGAATGTAGTTTTTACCTCCCTCAGAACATTACAATCATCCACTTCACAGCAACACTAATGTGGCCCTTGGTATGATATTGTGTTTTGGACAGCCCTGTTATAGATGATCTCATCCAACACTGGTTTTCTTTGTGGTGGTCTAGCTAGTTTTTATACAAGCTTTGTTTTTTTTTCTAGATAACTGCTGTGTTTACTATTTATGCTATGTATGTCTTTGTAGGGCCTTGTTTGGAGAAGCATCTTAGTCTTAAACATGTTGGAAAAGGGGGGGGGGGGGGGGGGATCTGGGTGGTATGGAATAGCCGCCAGAGAATAAGGAGTTTCCGGGAGCCCTCCGCTGAGTATTTGAAAACCACAATCTTTAAAACAAATTTTTTTTACCAACCAGGAACCTAAATTTAGATTTGTGTTTTGATAATTACCTTAAGAAATTTTGATATTAATAAGTGAATAAATTAGGTACATTTACTTTATAAAGGTACTGGAAAGGGTCTTCAATTAAACAAGTTACACTACAAATGCTTCATTAATAAAAATACCGTACAGGGCCCTGGTGTTTTATTAATAGTGTTTATGACGTGAGCTGAGACCAACTAAATAAGCGGACAACATAAACCTGCTCCGATAGTTGAATACATCTAGATGTAACTTTGTTCGCGGCTGGTGATAACACCAATAAGATTTTGATTTAGTCATTGACATTTACAATTTTTTTTACTGTCTGTAAATTTTCTGGCCCTTTTCAAATAACACGTGTTCACATAATTAAACCCTTATGTACAGTTTATCATAGTTTTGCCTGTTTAGTTATATGAATTGTAGAAAAATTCTGTAATTTTAGGCCCTTGAAGTCATTAAAAATTAATTCTCCCGTGGGCGTGAAAAATTCTGTAACCCATTTTCTCTCAGAATTAAATTTTTTAGTTGTCAGTGATAGTATATGGTAAGTTAATCTTCTTTCTGAATACTTTTGTATTGTCTCCTGACTATTTCAATCATTTACATATGTAATGTCTGATGACATCTTTTTCTTTTGTCAGGTAATCACTCTGATTGGGGATTTGACCGGGAAGGAAGTTTGTCAGAAGACCATCAGCGATGTGATTGGTTATTTTGGGCGACTTGATGTTTTGGTGAGTTGTTTTGATTTGTATTTTGACAGTAGAATGAGCACAAGGAATACATACAAAATTCTATCTGCATGATCAGATGTGTATGATGATTAGGGACAAACAAGATTGTATTGTGAATTGTGATAGGACTGAAATAACACAGCAAAGAATGGCAGTACAACCTGTAACACTGGAATTCAAGTTGATAAACAATACAAGGTACTAAATATGAAATCAAACAATACAAGGTACTAAATATGAAATCAATCAGCAATTTGACAAAAGTTAACTCAATTTACAAAAAAAAAATGGTTATATTTTGTCATTAAAATAAAAATTTATTGAATGTATCCACTTTATCATGATATTTGTACAAATATGAGTAAACAGACTGAGAAAAAAATTCAGTGTATTTTTCAAGTGCACAAAAATTTGCCAATTTATTTTTATTTTCCTAATTAGTTGTGTTATAGACATGATTTTACTAATGATTTTGTTGTATAGTGGCCATTTGCACCATTGTATTTCGATTGGTGAGCAGAGATCATTATAAAAAAATGAAGTCAGGGCTTTTCATGACTAGTATTTCGAAGTGACACAGCAAGAGTAGACGTGTCCGAAATTTTTATTGTATTAAACATACATAAATATTTACACATTAAGTATTTACAGTTTTCAGATCATTCATAATTCATGTATAAAAACTGCTTTAAATTGTAATGTTACTACTACCACTTCTCATGTGAAATTCTTATATATTAACAGTGTTTGAAATTCTTGCTTTTTTTTTATTAATGCTTTAATAAGTTGTTTTATTTAGTCCTAATTACTTTCCATTTTAAATAAAGGCACTTTTCTTCGTAAAAACTTATAAATATTTCAAACTACTTTGATTTGATTTGATTTGTATTGTTATCAAATACCAACATGTGTTAATTTTTACTAAAACAGACAAGGTGACATGTGCTGCTATCTTGTGGCAACAGCAATAATCATTTTATAACTGTGTCACAATTGATTGTAGCATCTCATATCATTCCAGCCCATCAATATAAATGCACCTAACATTTCTTCGACACTGCTGCCACCTTTTGCCGACTATTTATAATGTATGAACTTCTTATCATGTTTTTAGTTCCGGTAAGTATATTGTCACAAATTTTAGAGGAACGATCCAAAGATCTGTCTTGGGCTACGATCATCAGATTGCTTATTGAAGCGCATTCTGTGTTATTCAAAATGAGACTATTTTGGTGAAATAAGTACAGTATTAAGAATATTTACTTGTTTCATATTAGTTGAATAATAGATAGTAAACAACTAAGCCACAGCACCAACATTGATGTGAGAACACTTATAAGTTGTACACCAAAGTTGAAATTCCTTCGGCACACAAGTTATTGGGTTAACGATAAAGGATGAACCTCAATCCAACCATTTCATTTAAATTCTCTTTCTTTGTGTGTCAGGACAATGTATGAAAATAAAAAAAAAAGTTACGCCGAAATCTCCTGTTTAAAAAAAATTTCCCCTACAAATAAAACCATACAATGTTGTCCCTAGTGATGGTGTGCAGGTGAACTCGGCCGGCATACAAGTGGTCGGCTCCATCGCGGACCTGGCCGTCGAGGACTACGACAGGCAGATGGACATCAACGTGCGGTCCGTGTTCCTCCTGACCCAGCTCGCCGTGCCGCACCTCGTCAAGACCAAGGGGAACGTCGTGAACGTGTCGAGCGTCGCCGGCTTACGATCGGTGCGTGCGTGTGTGTGTGTACTTACACGAGTTTTCAGTCACCGCTGCAAAACACTATTGAAAAAAATTTACAGAGCATCCTTAAAACAGTGTGTTTATGTAGCTTCCCAGTAGAACCGCACGATTCCCAAAATGTTGCCGGTATGCCAATCGTCAGCGATTCCTGATCCACTGATTCCGAACTGATGCAGGGGGAAAACACATTTTGGTTAAGGTTTTTTTTTTTATATAAATTTACTAAATTAACAAAAAAGTATCATTCTTAGAAAAGCATGCACTGCAAATGCACATGTATTTTAGTTTGAGTAAACGAATCTTAATTTTAAAAAAAACTGGGGGGGGGGGAACAAAACCCAACTAATTTAAAAAATTTTTTTTTTGGTGAGTTGTTAGTCGTACAGCAAATTATTACTGGCATAGTATTTATATTGTACTGCATGTGTTTTAGCAGAACGTAGCCGATTATTGCGCGTTTGAATTGAAAAAATCGCAAGAAGCTGCGTGTGGTGGTAAAGGAATGCCCCGTGCACCCAGTTCCCAGGGATCATCGCCTACAACATGAGCAAGGCCGCGCTGGACCAGATGACGCGGTGCGCGGCGCTGGAGCTGGCCGCGCAGGGCGTGCGCGTGAACGCCGTCAACCCCGGCGTCATCGTCACCGAGATCCACAAGCGGGCGGGCATGAGCGAGGGGGACTACGCCTCGGTGAGCGTGCGCATGCTAGGACGAACACTAGCTCGTCTGAAAACCAACATGCTTTCTCCTTATAGGTATTCTTACTACGCGTACCAGGAAAGATAATTACATAGTAATTGCTTTACACCATCCCCTCTTATGACCTCGTTGCATCCCAGAATAGTAACAATTTGAATAACACTTGAAAACTTCAATACTTTGTTGGGGTTCGAATTAAAATCTTCCCCAGTCTATTCCCATTTCATTACCGGTATTCGTAATTTATTCGAGATTCCAACACTAAAAATAGAACTTGACCATGTAAATATCAGTGGCCCATTTAATGAGGAATAGTAGACCCAATTTTTTTTTTTTTTAACCCGGTATTATGAGCGTTCTATTTTAAAAGTGCAGATAGAGCAGTGGCTTTGATAACTGCACAATTATGTGAACTACAATATCACATAAAAGTTGCTTGGGCGTAATCATCGCACTGAAATTTTAGGACATCAGAAAAAAATTCTCGCATTAAAGTTGCACGGTGTGTTTGGTCCCACTGTTAGATAACGAGCGCATTGCATAGTTAGTAAATATGACAGGATAAAGCACCGTGCAAATAGCAATCAGGTGTTTGTAATTGGTACTCCTTATCACATGCACTAGTCAAAATGATTTTAAGTGTTTCACTGGTGTCAAACCCTTTACTTACTTATCATATTATTACTACGGTTTTATTTTGTACGGTGTGGAAACAACGTGTCGGCAGTTCCTGGAGAGGTGCAAGACCACGCACGCGCTGGGCCGGCCGGGCACGCCAGACGAGGTCGCGAAGAGCATCGTCTTCCTGGCGTCGGACGACGCATCGTTCATCACGGGGGTCACCTTGTCCGTGGACGGGGGTCGAGCAGTGATGTGCCCCCGCTGATAGACACAGCCGTGCGCTGTGTTGCTCTGTATCGCACTGTAGGTGGCGGTTTGTCATGTAGTCTTTCAGCTCACACTTATATACATGCAAGTTGCCCAAGCTCAAAGCAGATGCAATTCACTCAAGGGAAACTCGAGCAAGGTTACAGTATAATTACAGTATTTTACTTTAATAAGCAAGACAAATAGTTTGCAGAATATAACAAGCAGATATAATCTACTCAAGGGCAACTTAAGCAACATAACAGTATAATTACAGTATTTCACTTTAATAAGCAAGACAAATAGTTTGTAGGATATTTGTGTCTCAAGAGAGCAACGTCAAGTTTTCGTGGACTGTGATATATATGTATATTTTTTTTTAAATTTTTTTTTTAAGGGATACAGAAATAAATGAGGCAAAATTCAGGTGGTGTTGTCAGATACAAAAGATAGAGTTTTAACAATTAGCTGACACAAAACTGTTTGACTTGTCAGTGTATTTTTCAGTATTCCAATAGAACGTGGACAGAAGACACAAAAAAAAAAAAAAAGTATTAACTAGTACGGAAAATATTTTAATGTTGACAAATTTCTGTGCTACTGCACTATGAAGTTTTGGTGAATTTGTCTGAAGTATTATGTATGTATTAAAACAGTATTTTGTTTTCCCTACACAGTAGTAGGCATCTGTGAAGCTTCAAAACTAACAAGTAGAATATTTTATTTATTCGATTCTAAAACTGAATCGAAGCTTCAGAGATAATAATTGGAAACTAATAATATGTTTTCATTTTGAGTTTACGATAACTATATTACAAGCCCCCAAATAAGTAGTAACATCAAAATTTGAAAGAAAGAGGGGGGGGGGGGGGGGGGGGGGGGAAAGAAGGAAAAGACATCTGTGGTAATAAGTTTGGTGCAAAATACAGCAATTTCCATGATTTAATTGATGCCCCTTCTAAAATGTAATGTGGTATGTCATTGATTGTAACACAGGAAACAGATTTCAATAAAAAAAAGTAATTCTAAATCTTGATCATATGTTTTTTATATCTTGCATCACCAGTCAATATTATTTATGAACGCCTCAAACAAAATACTTTTCTCTTAGTGCTGTGTGTACAACACAAGTTATACATGTTGTACCATTGGTTATTTAGTTTAAAAGAAAAGCTACTGTGCTAGTTACTGGTTTTATATATATATTTTTTAAATTGTAATTTAATAGTTTAGGTCAAGAAATAATTTTCATTTATACGAGAGAACATGTAGAATTTTTTTTTTTACATACATTTAGCCCCATCCCTTTGTTTACATTTAATTTAGTTACTACAAAATCTAGAAATGTGCACATAGTGTAGGTTCTGCCCTGTTTCTGGAAAGTGTCTTCTTGAATTAACAGAAAGTTATTTTAGTTTTTTGTAGTGGTGCACCGATGCGGATACCGATGAATCGTAATCGGCGACTATGGGTACTTACCGATTAATCGTAATCGCCGATTATCTTAACGATTACTTTGCCGATTATTTACGTCCCGGCGTAATTAAGTAGGTTTTTACCGTGTAATATTTTGTTACACATTTTAGGATGAAATACGGTAATATTTGTATATATTAAAAAATTCATCTAACTCCGTCATATCATAAATAAAGATATTTCGTTAAGTTTATAAATCTCATTGCCTCGAACAATAAAAAAGACATTTTCCTACACGTTTATTTACGTTTCGTCTTTTGTTTAGTGGCCTTGTACATTACCTATAGCCAGAGACGTAAAATAGATGGCACGCAATCAAAATACCACAAACAGTTGCAGTGGATTCTATGACAATCGATCTTTTCGAGTCGTAGTAGCGGTTTAAAATCGTGGTCCCGATACCTTCTAGTTTTTATCACTGCGTTTTACAAACTCGTTATGGGCGTCTTTGGTAACATTATCCGTTTGTTATTTGACGTGAAAAGTGAAAAAGTATTTATAATTTTATATATTCAGTCAACATAAATAAAATCACATGTGCTAGAATTGGTTTTTAGTCATTTTTATATATTTATAGTGAGATGGCGAGTAGGGAGAAAAAAAGTGAAGTGTGGAAACATTTTTCTATAAACTCAAGTGAACAAAATAAAGCAGCATGTTTACATGTTAAACGGTAATTTCTTGATGCAACCTTATGTGATAGTAATAATGCTAGTTTTCCGCAACAAAAACTTACCCATTGTAAATTACAATTATTAGACTGTAGTTCCAGTTGTTTACAATAACAAATATAAATAGAAGTTAATTTAATTTACACTTTGCAATGACTTAATAGTGTATTTTATATATTTTTATACTGTAATTATAACTGTATTCTCGATTTTACCTAATCTTGTTATTAAATTCACATGGGAATAAAAATTTTTGTGTGCATTATTACATTTAAAAAATTTCTTCATTATAATCGGTAACTGAATCGGTATCTGCCGATTATTGCTCTCATAATCGGTAATCGAATCGGTAATCGGTAAAGTCATATCGGTGCATCACTAGTTTTTTGGTTGAATTGTATGTAAGAAACATCTTTCTTAATGGTGCACTTCAATACACTCACTAGTCTAAAATTGAAAATTGCCCAAAATAAAAATATTTTTTTAAGACTAAGACAGGTTAAAGCACTGTGCAATATCAATCAAATCAGTTTTAAAATTGCTGTCAGGTAGTTTGGTATTTATAATGGGAAAATACAATAATTAGAAATCTTTAAATGTTTTATTTGCTTTGTGTGCAATTTAAAACCACACAATTGTGCTGGAAAAATCTCATTTGTTTTAATTTACTGCACTAATTATTTTGTTGCAGTATTCAATTTTCTAATGTGAAATTTGATTGGCTAAGGCTTTGAGATTTGCTTTGTACCAAAAATCACTGATTCACAGATGCATATCCATTTAATTTTTTAAAAAAACATTTTGACATTAATTTAACTCAAATAGGTACCTACTGTAAGTTAAAATCTACGAATGATAAATAAGGAATCCACAAATTTTTAAAAACAATGTACTATATGTATAATTTTATGATATTTGCTGAAATTATATTTAAAAAAAGTGTCCGTTGAGTTAATGTGCAAGAGAAGTGACGCTTATTGCATATCAAGTATAGATAGAGATAAATTACTTACATTTTCAATCACACTATTCACATAAAAATGAGATAATTATAAAGTTAAAGGGACAAATCAATAACTCTTTTCCACACAAATAAAAAAATTGTAGATACTTAATGTAAAATAAATATGGTGGTGCCTTTATGAAAACTGAGGAGTAGACAAACACTAGCAGCGTTACGAGAATTCTGTAGCATCACTGTGGCGTCATTTATACCTCTCCCCTGCTGTCTCCCATTTTGGCCGTTACAACTAGCATATAGCATAATACGCGACGTGCCTATCCCCCCCTCCTTGACGTCATTCCATTCTGCCAATAATAAATGCGTTGGTTCCCGCTGACGCATTCTCCTCCACTACTAGTTCCCCCCCACTACACACCTAACTTATCCCCTCATGTGACTGGAATGTTCGTAATGCTTGAAAATTGTAGCTCCCTCAGCAAAAAAGTTTCACTTAAAAAAAATTAAAATTATTATTATTGAAACAAATTATTCTGAATTCACATTACTTACACATAAAATAAGTTACAAAACAGGATACAACACGACTGCAACTACATTACCATTAGTATAAACATATGTACTGCATACAAATTCTTCATGCAGCATCACTAAAAATTTTCAGGCCTTTCAGAACTGCTTCTGCATAAGATTTCACCTGTAATAAGAAATAAAGGAAGCAATACAACAATAGAAACAAGGACTAGAAAACTATTTATATCTACTGGAGTTCAATTAGTAAACACACAGACATGAAATGGTTTAAATTGGCTGTTTTTGATACTTCTTTTGGCAAATAAAAGGAAAAAATCTGCAAGCTACACAGATGTAGCATGTTGTGTATCACTAGTGATATGACTTTCCACATAATAGGGAATCCAGGGTATCTCTTTGTACAGAGCAATGAGACTAGCAATAAACAGTAGCATAAAATCCAGACCTATGTTTATAGAACATTTTTGCATACCCTACGTAGCATGCATACCTACCCAATGTTTCGCACAGTTGGTGCAATATCTTTAATATGTAGAAAGCTTGCAGTATTTATTTTATGACCACAAAATTAAAATAATCAGCCTAATTTGAAAAAAAAAAAAAAAAAAAAGTGACTAAATTAGGTCATTATTTTAGATTGTAAAAATAGGTTTGGGGATTTTGCATAACAATTGCAGGATGTTTTTGGTCCCGGTGTTAGATTCAGAGTGCTTTGTGTAGGTTGAAGGCACTCTTAAAAATCAATTCAAGATTTGGATTTGAGTTAAGGGTCTGCAAGTATTCGAAAAATAGTTGATATTCAGTTAGAAATTTCCAGATTAATATTTAAAAAATAATCAGTGATTAAAATTTAAAATTATTAATAGTAGTATATTTTATTTATGTAATCAGTTAGAAAAAAACTTCACAAGCTTTTATAAATTTAAAAAATGCAATTTTCCCCCCTCCCCCAACCTTACCACGAATTTTACACCTTTTATTATGCTACCTTGTACTATATATTCCTCCCTTTTCCATTTTTTGTTTTACACTATGTTGGAAAAATTTTTCCAAGACATTTATGAAGATTGAAAGAAAAAAGTTTCTCTGTACGTTAAAATTTGATTACAAAAATATTTGATATTTTATAAACACTGTAATATTTGATTAAAAATAGTATTCACAGAAGCCTAATTGAAGTAAAAGTGAATTTGTGAATCCTTGTATGATTATTCATACTAACCATAAGTTGGTATTTTTCATAAGCATCTTTTAATGCCTTATCCTCTGCCTTAATTGCTTCTACTTCGCCCTCCTTCTTGGATTCCACTGCTATAGTTTCATCACTGACTTTTGCCAATTCAGTATCATTTTGCTCCAGCGATTTCTGCAAGTCTGAAAATTCCCTGCATAAAAAGAAAACATAACTATCAAATTCCATTCTAAAAAAAATCAGTTTTTTTTATTTACATGAACCATCATTACATGAAAGCAGCATAACTCAGGAGTGTCATTGAATACTTGCAGTTTTTATTTTAATTTAACAAAAAATAAGTTGTTTAATTTACTGTGATTTAATTTTCAAGCATTTATAAATCTATGAAAAATAGGTTTGTGGCAGCAGTGACAGTTATACAAGCAATAAAGCAATGTCTTTTAAGTGATAAAAAATTTAAAAGTTTGTAGTAACATTTTCAAGTACTTACTACGAAACCACAATGTATGTGTGTGTTGTGAGAACTATAAAAAACACTTTCCAGTGGAGTACTAAATTAATTATTAGTTGATTTTTTTTTTCCAGGAATGTTTGAGACACAGGGCATTAATAGTCTACATGAGCAAGCAACATTTTTTTTTTTTGCAAATTTTATTTTGGAAAAGTACGGTAAACCTGCACAGTACAAGTATTTGTTTTTGACGAATGGTGTTTTGCAATAAAACATTTTATCTAAAAGGTGAAAATTTGTTGCTTGTGCTTCTTTAGCAATTTCCCAATTTATTTTGTTATACTCTTTGTAACACAGCTTTGAATTCAGTCATTTGTGGCCAGGATATTAATGGTGCTTAACAGCAGGAAAGAAAAACAGCTGTAGCCATTTTACCTTTATGAAGCTTTTTTTCCTCCTATCATGGTAAACATGTTATCTATAATTCACTATGATTTATAAATAAAATATTATCTGCCCAATGTCCGTAGGGAGGCGTTTTTGTGAAAATATTGATACATTCAATAGTACTCTTCTGCTAAGAATAAAGAGTACTTAAATAACAATAACCAGCTGACATAACCGGTTCTGAGTAGACATTTAATGCAAACTTGAAATACGATTACAGTTTCTACTTTAAATATTTGGTATGAGACTTATCCTAAATAAATATTTTTTGGTCATGGTCAAAATATTAAGGGTGCGAAGATTAATCGAAGGTGCGGCATATTTGGTTAGCACGGTATCTTACTGTCAAACCAGTTGGACCATTAAGACTGTAACGCACAGGAGATGGGCATGCAACATCTCACACGCTGCACCGATGAACAACGAACAACACCACCAGTCGCGCACACGAAGCCAGACAACTCACTGCTTGAGCTTGGCCAGGTCCTCCTCGAAAGCGCGTGTCTTCTCCTCCACGTTGACCTTGGCCTTGTCGTGCTGCCTCTGCAGCTTGGTCCGCTCCTTGCTCGCCTCGCGCAGCTGCTTGCGCGACAGCTTGCAGGCGGCCTCCACCGACCCTGCTTCCTCGCGTACGCGCTGGAGGTCTGCGGCCGCCTTCCTGCGAGAAGCATCGCAAGCAAGTCTCATCGCCTGTCACTGACTGGGGGAGCTGAATTGTTGCCCCTTGGATGGGCAGCCCATCAGGATTTTTCTGGCAATGGTTTGTACAGCAACTGGAAGGGCAGCCCATCCAAGGGGCAACAATTCAGACAACCACACCAAAAACACCACTGTTAAAGATATCCTGATGGGCTGCCTTTCCAAGGGGCAAGTTTTCAGGTTTATTTAAACACTTAAAGAAACATGTTTTCAGAAATTAGATGGGCTGCCCTTCCAGTTGCTGTACAAACAAACCATTGCCAGAAAAATCCTGAAGTGCTGCCCTTCCAAGGTGTAGCATTTCAGTCGCCCCCACTGACTTACTGTTCACAAACAGCTGGTTGATCGATTCATTACTGGCAATCAAAGAAACACTAGTTTTTGTGAAAATTATCGAATGTTAAGTAGTACGACATTTATCACAGTAATTAAAGACAAAAAGGGCAATAAGAATGGAGCTTCTAGGGAAGCAGACAGTAGGCATCATTCATGGTTCGAGTGCATTGATTCCGGTGTAGAGTGGCGTGCACGTGATCGAACATCACCATCAATAGCTCTTTGATTGCACGCAACGTGCGCACTCTGTTCAGTGCAGAGCAAACTACATTTGATAGCACGCCCTCTTTTGTTAGTGATTACTACGATAGTTATGTTTTAGTTCTTACTCACGTTCGGGTCTCGGTTTTCATTTCTCTGTTTAACGTTAAACTAAACATGTTTTTGCTGCACGACGTATTAATTCAAAATGTGTGGCGTGGTTTTGTATAATCTGCTTTTTAATGAAATGTACTTACCATGCAGTAGATTTTGTTTTTTAAAAGTTTGGTATGAGGCTTATCCTAAATAAATATTTTTCGGTTATGGTCGTAATATTAAGGGTGCGAGGATTAATCGAAGGCGCGGCTTATTTTGGTTGGCACGGTATCTTACTGTCAAACCAGAAATGATGCAGGTACACCCAATAGCTTTATTACAACCGTCGCCTCTCTCACACATAAACGTCACGAGTTTTCTTTTTGAAACTTCGTCTTAGGGGTTGTCCATTAATCACGTGATTTTTTTTTTTTAGCAAATTTTTAACTCCCCCCACCAATAAATCACGTGTATTTTTTGGTGCAAAATATTTTAAAAAATTTTGGAATATTATTTTTAAATATAGGTATAATCTAATTTAATTCTGGAAAATTAAGCACAGTGATAAAAATGTCCAGACACACATTTAGGTTGCAGGTTTATTCTCACTGGCATAAAAAATAAAGGAAAGGCTTATATGTGATTTACGCATGTATTCGGCGCCAAAATCACAGTCTTACTGGCGACTGGCAAGCCGAGCCGGGTGGTTCATGTTGCGGCGGGCGGGGATATTGTCGCCTGGCTACGGCGAGTCAAGGTCACGCATCGCTTTTCAGTTTAGTAGAAATCGGGCGGAAAAAAAAATACACGTGATATCTCTCTACACCCTCCCCTCCCCCATTTGGATATTTTGTGATTTTTCCCGACCCCCCCCCCCCCCCCCCCTTTGAGCCTCACGTGATTAATGGACGATCCCTTAGTACAAAGTGTTTGACAATGGAGCACGGCACCTCTCCTCGCACAGCAGGGCCCAGGCGCGCTCCAGGGAGAGGCCGGCCTCCTGCAGCCGCGCCAGCTCCGCCGCGAGCGCGCGGGTGCGCTGCTCCTTCTGCTGCAGCCCCTCGCCCTGCGCGCGCAGCTCTCCCTCCTGCGCGGCCCGCGCCGCCTCCAGGGCCGCCTCCTGCCCCCGCAGCTCCCCGGGGCTCTCGGGCACCACCCTGGCCTCCAGCCGGGCCAGCTCCGCCCCCACCTGCCGGCACCCGCCCCCCGCCGTCTCTCGTAGGGTCCCCACCCACCCGCGGCAGCCGTGGACGACGACCGGGCTTTCACGGCCATTGTCTGATGTAGCCGTGTCCTTGGCGAATAATTCACCGACGTTTCGGTCGACATTGCAGTCACCTACTGAGGTTCTAACTAGTGTTGTGCGAGATCTCGAACCTCGAGAAAAATTTCAAGAAATATTGCATTCTCGAACAGCGAGCGAGATAAATAATTTCTCGGGAAAAGAAAAGAAAAGAAAGAAAGGGGAAAAAAAAAAAACGAGATTTTTTTTTTGGTAACAGTAACAACTCAATTTGGTATGGAAACTAAATTTGATATTGATAGTTGTATTTTTATATGTTGAACATTACACACACACACTGCCATTATTTTAGTTTAAATGTTTTAAAAATACCAAACGCGTCTGCCTCTTTGGACGAAAAATTATTTGGCGGAACACTAAGCAAACATGATGCAATCATTAAGAGATATTAGACTAGCTGATAGTCAACCATCCAAAACCTTTATCAATAACCGAAACTGTGAATAAAAACTGTCATATGAAATTCCAATTTATCCTGAAAGAAAAACTGCCGTATTTAATTTTTAAATTACGTAAGCGTAATACATAATAAAATACGTTCGAACCTAACCTACAAAATTGGTTTTGTTTAAATACACGTTATTACGGTAAAGTTATTAAAAGCATTACCTTTAATTTAGTTTAATAGCATACTGAAATGTTGATTATTACGGCAAAATACAAAATTTACTTAACGAACAAAAGGGAATGGTGGTCATGCTGCCAGACAGAGTCTGCATCGCTGTTCCGTTTCTTATTTCATTCCAATAAAAGACTGCGCAAGTCATGTAATTATTAAATGGACTGGAATGTAAAGGAATGGATTGAACACACAGAACAATTCACGCCCTTGTATTACGTAAAATTACGTGAATGTGTGTGTTCAAACCCATTTCCTTTTCCACCTTTGTTTCACTCAGTCGTAAGACGTCACGAGTAATGAATTCCGCCAAAGCCTCCCTAGTATCAATTTCTTTGTTTTCATTACAGTACCAGAGTTTCCTGTTTACGCGAGCTACTCTGCGGGTATGAATAAATGATGTGACGCCTGTAAAATGTTATTAAGAATATGAGAATAATTTCCTAATACTGCTTTATCTCTAACTGCGGCGTAACCAAGTCGAAAAAAAAGTGTTGCGGGAATATAACAGTTTAACAGAAGTAAACTTTGTTGTCAAATTAAACTTTGATTTTACGGTAAAATGGAAGATGTGGATATATCAGTGTGGCAGTATTACACAAAAAGTGGCGATAAGTCAACGGGAACCACAATTAACATGTTAGCTACTAGACTTTTACCTAAGTGAGTGAATGTTTATTTATAATTTAGTGTAGGCTTACATAACGTGTGGTGCATGTCAGTTGTGCACAGGCAACTAAATTGACATTCTATTTGATAAACAACAGTTTTATGTACAGAACAATATATTTTGAAAGTGATATCTACAGTAAATCTTGATTTTTTTAAAAATTTCTCATTCTCGTCTTGTTTCTCGCGAGAAAAATATTTTCTTTCTCGAAAATTTCTCGAGGCCTAAATCTCATTCTCGCACAACCCTAGTTCTAACCAGTTATCCTGCCATTAATATGCTCTCGCCCGAGGGGAAGGTGCTTCCTGATTGGCTGCTGCTGTGGGCCAAGGTCACGGCTACAACCCAGCAGACAAGCTACTTCAAAAATAATCCAAGTTTTTCAGTTGGCCAAAAGGTACAATTTTTCGTGGTAACAGAAAAAAAAAAAAAAAAAAAGCATGCGTGGAGTCTACGAATAACAGAAATGACACTTCTTGCTTATTATATTATAAGGTACAGGAAACATCATTATCTCTTTGGCCGAGGTCACAAGTATGCAAGTTATAGCATTGCAAGCCCTTAGTAAATGTCAATTATGTGTTTCAGAGATGGTCATATGTTAGCAATGTGCTCGTATTTCTTATTATGCGGTTCATGTTTTTAAGTATGTCTGTTAAATTACTTAATTTAAATTTTAAAAACCGCTGAATTGTGTTATTAACTATTTGGCTTGTTGGTTAAGTTTACAAGTGTAGTAGTATATTTTTTCTTTTATTGTTTTGTTATTATCTTTTGACCTACGAGAGAATTAGGCGCATGTGCGTTACCTGAGCCACATTAGCCGTGAGCTCGTCCACTCTCTCGCGAGCGGGCGCCAGCTTCTCCTCGATGATCTTGGCCGAGTCCCGCAGCTGCTGCAGCTTCCCGACGGTCGCGGCCTTGGTCGCCTGCAGCTCCTCCATGTGAGCCTGCAACTGTGTCCCCCGAGCAGCGGAGTGAATGTTCCGACACTGTGGACTGGCACGTGGCCCGTACCCTCTTACAAATTGTGTTTATAAACTTTTTAACAGTATTCATATAAGTTGTTTTAGCATTATAATTTATATTAATAAATTTGAATACTTAGTGATAATATTTATTAATTCAAATTTATCTAAATTAATAACTTACTTTATTCCAATGTTTTTTTTTAATTTGACTGAATTTATACTTTACCAAACATATGTATTTATTTCACTCCAGTCCTTTTTATGATTTTACTTCCATTAAACATTTGATACAAAATTAAAGTTTAGTTTTCTACCACTCCAAGTAAGTGTAAATTCTAAACTAGCTACTCTCTCTTTTTTTTTTTTTTTAAAGTTATATAGTTTTAATGTTTTCAGGATATAATTTTGAAATGATTTAAATGGCCAGCCTTCAAAATATTCATAATTAACGAGCAACTATAAAAAAAGGAAATAAAAAAATAAAGATGCAAATTAGAAAACATTTGATGGAAATGAAAGTTCTGTGACCATCAGCGCATTTTGAGACATCTTCGTGCCTTCCAGCAATCGGTGCTCGGAGGAACGGGTACCTGGCGACCCTGCTCGGCGCGGACTTCGCGCCGCACCGCGCGCTGGTTCTCGCGCTCCAGCAGCTCGTCCTTGGCGCGGGCCAGCTGCCTGAACGCGGCCAGGCGCGCAGAGCGTCTCTCCTGCATGCCGCGCACCTCGCGCGCCTGCTCGTCCGCGAAGTTGTGGAAGTTGTCCAGCACCACGCACCACTTCAGCGTGCGCTTGGCGTCTGCGACCACACACCCCGCGACACACTTCACCCACAGAGTCCACGCAATTGTGGGATCAACTACAATTTTTTTTTTGACGTGATAACGTCTTATAAATTGATGAACGCCGGCTGCACGCACGAAAAATTGTCACGTTCCGCCTGAGCCGAGCGTGCAATAACCGGCCAACCACCGTACGAGAAAATCCTCTACATATAATATCGAAGAGGTTAAGGTGGGCTTTTTTAAACTGATTGTTCATGATTATATTTAAACAAATTATTTAAATTAAATTTTGCAAAAAAACTGTAAATAATGTTTGAAAATTAAAAATTATGGAATTTTTCATCATTGTATTCTTATGACGTTATCACGTAAAATTATATAGTCCGTAAACAGACTTTACAGACAAATCCCCCCTCCCTTTTTTTTTTAAATTTTTTAACAGACAAAAATAGAAGAAAATTCAGCCTACCCATACCTGGCTTGAGATTGATACATACCTAATTAGAATTAAAATTTAAACACAACTTTGCAAATGCGTGTAATGCCACCAAAAAAAAAAAAAAAAAAAAAAAGCCAGTGTTGTCGCCGTTGCCATGTTGTGCTTTATTGGCGTAGCAGAGCCTGTTTTCAACGAGAGCTTCGCGTTGCTATCACCGCCATCTCTGTTTACTTCATACTAGCTGCTAGTTGATTGCGTGGTTCTCCAGAGATCCTTAAAAATACAGCATGGCTGAGGCTGTTTTCTAAAAGACAGGGATGTTTACTGTCAGTACATTACAGCCGCGGCCAAGACTGTTTTCCACCCTAATTAGACACAATTAACAAAAACATGGCATGAGCCTTAAATTACCAACTCTGCAGAGTTTTCCACAGCGACTAAACCAACATTTGAATCAACAACATAATTTCAGTTAGCTCAGAAAACACATGTATACACATGTACTATATGTATAGCCTACTAATATGACAAAAACATTTAATGGATTATTTAGTAGTACAGTATTAGATAATGTAATCAACCAAACTGTCTTGCAAATCCTCAAAATTCTAATTGTAAAAAAAAAAAAAAATTACAGAATCATAAAAAAAATCTGAAGACAACTTCTTATGGTATGAATCAGTCAATAGCTAAATAAATGTTACGTACCTATAGGTTAAACAAATGAAAAATAAATAATCCAAATTTAATGTACGTATTTGGCTATTATTTTAGCCAATTCAACCATCCTGTCCATACAAAATGTCTTGGCAGCCGGAAATATATGTATAAATTATCTGAAGTGACCTGCAGTCAATATTTTTATAACAGCCACTATGTACAAGTCGGTTTGAGAATCAAATAAAAGTGAGCAACTATAGACCACACACCATGATGTTTGGCTCTAGGAAATATGTAGCCATGAAGTTGTTTCTCAAACACCAGCCAATCAGTGAAAGTAAATACAAACATTTTTGAAACACGTGCACTAGAGAACGCACCTGGGTTCATGATGTCATCGATGTTGAAGGACTTGATTCCCAGGTTCGAAAGTACGTATGACACAACGCTGTACAGTTGGATGACGTGGTTCATGTCGTGGATGTTAGCCGACGCTCCAAAGTCCACCCCAAACTCCTCCATCAACGTGGTGTAGTACGAGACCACAGTGTCTCTGTTGGGCGTTCTCAGGTCCTGGCCACTGATTCTGAAGCCGGGCAGCTTCAGCTTTATGCTTTTGGCCAGCGTGTCGGCATTGATTTGGGCCAAGCCAGCAGCCATTTCTGAAACAGCAGGATCATACCCACTGCAGAGATGCCAACTTTCAAGGAAGGTAATTAGTAATACATGAGGGTGGACTGTAAAAATACAATCAAAACCCCATTTGAACACTATCAAAACTTACTTTTCCTTACTACACAAAATTTGAACATTTCACAATTGGGGAAAGAAATTGGGAAAAAAATTTTTTTTTCCTTCGTAATATAATCAGTCAAACTACTGGTTACCACAAAAAAAAAAAAGTAATCAGCAAACACAATGCCCTACTCCAAAGTGTGATGCGCTAGCACTGACGAGAATCAAAACCAAGACAAATGAGGGTGAACCGATCAAGACACATACAAAATTAAAATATTTTCCACAACTAAACTTGAATTGCATGATCTGAAGAACCTTCCGTAATCGCATAACTGCGAAGGAAAATTTGCATCTATTACGACTGATTCGTAACTGTTGGCATGTCTGCCACTGTCTCTCTACTATGCTAAAATAATATGTTTTTCTACTCGCTAACATTGCACAGGTTTTTCCAATGCACACACTTGAAAAAGGGACATTTTGATTTTAATGTCCCAGTGATTGCACAAGGCATCAAGGCTACGCATCAGCGAAACCCAGACGCCAATCTTCAGCTTCATGTTGTGGTACGGCAGGTAACCACTAGGTAAGACGTGACGGACGCAACAAACGATAGCGCGTTACAAATTCAAGGCTACGCCATCTATCAATGAAGTATGAACTAAACTTTTATTAGCGACATTAGTTCACTAGTAGCCGCGAGCTAAACGTAGTCGATGGGTCTTGCCAAGGAGAAGGATAGGAAGTTGCCAGACCTTACTTACTATATGACCGTGTGATGGACACAGAGAAATGACAAAAATCATTGTTTCTGTGTCTATGACCTACCTCCAATGATTTTCTATTATAAAACTGAATTAACTATTTTTTTCACTCCCTCAGGGATAGAATTTCATAATTATATGTAGTCTCTGTCACTCTCACAAAAACTATCTATATGCAAAAAATCATGTCAATCTGTTGCTTCGTTGCTCCAACATAAGGTCGAACAGACAAACACACTTTCACATTTATAATATTAGTGTGGAAGTAGGGATAAGTAAGCACTAATCTTTGTTGGTTTTTTATTACTGTGAAAGGTCTTTAATTCAGTATCTATGGTTCTTCTCGTTCCTGTATTTTTAGTTCACCCAGTTTATCGTTACTGTCTGTTTTCATTTCAGTAGTGTTTCCTGTTTTCAAGCGAGTTACATTTCACACAACACTGGTACCTTTTGGTAATGAGTTTTCTTTGAAGAATAATAATCACACAAAATCGGTAATCCTGCATGGTCCTGTTGTTGCCGCACGAAAGATCTTTCAAGAGTGCGACAGCACATAACCTGACGTATAAAAGGTATTATTGCATGAATAAAACATATTAATTCCTTTTATACATCAGGCTACATACTATCACACATAACAATCGGCACTTCGCGCCTCCATACTGGGATTGGAGGGGGGGGGGGGGCAAGGTTTGACGCTTGCAATTGCATGCGAACGGAACGGGGTAACAACACTTTTCTTGGCAGAACAGGAAGGCAGTGGAATGGGTTGGATGAAGAGATAGTAGGGGTGAAAGCTGCAAAGGATCTGAGAAGAATGCTAAAGGGAGGGTGAGGGAAGTGAGTGAAAAGGGAGGACTCCTTACCCAACTTTTGAAAGCCAAACTGCAAGTGTAACACAATTCAATTCAAATGATAGGTGAATGAATTTTATTTAGAATAATGTAATACAAATTTTAGGATAAATAAAACAAATGTACATACAAATAAACTACCTTTACATTTGAACTTTGAAAAACTGTACCAAGTATGTTCAGCTAATAAAAACTTTACAAGTTTCGTATTGTGTATCCAAGCCTAATCCTTGATCCTAATGGTATGATCCTGAATACATTGATCCTGGTGGTTGCTATTTTAATTTAGTACATTGAAAGACCCTGGATACAACAAAAATTGTGATGTAACAATGAACTATGATTGTATTATTAGATCAAATAAAAATCTGACATGAATTATTTTATTTACTTCCTAACATTGATGTATTGTAATATTTTTGTTAGTCCTGGGTCTTTCAACCTACTAAATTAAAACAGCAAACATAATGTACAACAGGTTCAATCATACAAGACATGCCATCCGTATTAAGGGATAAACTTGGATACATGATACAGAACAAATGCCATAAAAACTAATATTTTATTTGCATAGATTCTAAGAATATTTTACTTGGAACCAAGACACATTGCATAAATTTGTGCTCTTGGGGCCAAAAAGTAAAGATTTAATTCAGCCAATGGCCTTGACATGCATGACTTAGTCCCAGAAAACAATTAAACACAATAAGAACAATCAAATAAATGAATTACAAATAAAAAAGACAGTACTACTTACTTAACAATTTTTTTTTTATTTTTTTTTTTTTTACAAATTACCTAAAAGTAAACTTATTATTTCATCAGATGCAATAATCCCAAGCAATGTAATATACCAGACATGAACTTGCAAATTACTTCAATTCGAACGACTACAATACTTTTAAAAAAGTATTGGAGCTTCGTAGGCTTCCTTACTTCTATCAAATATCGTAGTACAAAATTGTTTGTAAATTCTTTAATCCTATAAACGTCTCTCCTTGGTTCCCGCGTATTTTTATAATACACAAGAACCAACTAGATAAAATATAAACATCAAAATTTCTCTGTCCTATATAAAAAAAAAATTATCTTCTGACGCGAAACGTAAAACGGCAATGAGCGTAAAATATAATTACAAATGATCACTGTTTCCTACAATACGTAAGCTACTATAAATATAAATTAATTTATTATAGCAAAATTTGTACCTTATTCGCTCAATAAACTAGAAATAGAATTATGTGCTATACAAATATTGCATCCAAGATGGCATCTCTTTACTGCTCAATTTCTCTATGGTCAAATATAAACAAGTGACTATCGTTATGCCAAATTTTTACAAGCGTATTTATTTAAATTAGTGATGTTTTTAAGATGAATGTTATTATTTAATAATGTTTTACTTTTATTTTAAATAGTTGCTTTTACTTGGAACCGTCTGTTGTAAAGTGAGTGTAATTAATTATTTGAAGGAAAAAAATGAATACACTTGTCTTAAATTGCCTTAAAGTTAAAAATTTTAAGAAAGGGGCTCATGAAGTGTGGTAAAAGGCATCCTGATTGTCGTTATGGGAGGGGTAGTCCAGTCAACGAAAGGTTGTAGAGGGAAATGGAACACAATTTTTGACTTGGGACTTTGTTTGGACTTGTTAGGAGGTAAACATACTAAAAATCCCCACTTGTGGAGGAGAGTGGGTGACAGGGGGCACGTAGAAGGTCCCCGCTCCCCCCCCCCTTTTTTTTTGTTTTTCGCTTTTATCTCGAAAACTATGCATCCTAGCGAAACGACCACACTATATAAAACTAAAGCTGACAAAATGTTCAACAGCATTTGTTCTATTCACTTTATCGTTTTCTCACATAAGGATAGGAAGTTGCCAGACATTATGTGACACTGGCGGACATATAGAAAGGTCACAACTTCACTGTTTGTGTGTCTTGTGACCTACCTCCTATAATTTGAATTATAAAACTGAATTTACCCCCTTTTTCACTTCCTTAGAGATGAAATTTCATAATTATATATAGTCTACTTCACTCTCCGACCCATAAACTATGTATATGCAAAAAAAAAAGTCAATCCATTGCTCCGTGAAAGGACAAACAGACAAATACAATTTTCAACATTTATATTATTAGTATGGATACACTCACACTAACACATTTCACATTTAAAAAGTTGGGTACATAAAACCGGCATCAACTTGAGTGTAGGTCACAAAAGGAAAAAGTTAGTATCCAAAAACCGAACTTTTAGCCTTCCAATCCCCTGCAGTTTTGCTGTAGTTGATCTCGGCTGCTTGTGACCGGGCAGTGGCGGGCGACGGCCAGGAAGGCGTGCAGGAGCTGAAGGCGAGGCTGCAGCAGCGGTGGAGGCATCTGGGGCAGCTGCGCAGGCAGACGCACGCGGCGCAGCGCCGGCCGCACGGCGATTCCCTGGAGCCCGCGGCGGGGCGCCTGTCGCCCTCGGACAACACAGCCCTGCGCGCCCGGCTGCGCTTCCACCAGTTCAGAGGCAGGTGTCGTGTGGCCCTCGCTCCAACACTTTGTGATCCTCGCAATTGTGCATCTCGCATCACGTTCGTGACCACGGCCGTGCCGGACTTTGGACGTAACGTCAGTCAAGTTTAAATGGGAATACCAAAGAAAAATTAGTATACAATGCAATTGTATTTAAAACAAATTGTAATAAGCTGCTGTATTGAAATAAGCATTACTGTTTTAAAAAAATCTCTGTTTTTATGTTTTATTCCTGTTCTTCAAAAAATCATTATGGAAATGTTCCTGTGAAATGTGAAAATGTAACCCACTAGAAAAGTGGAAACAATGTACTGAAATGATAATCTGACAGCCAAGGCCCAAGGCCGGAATCCATCCGAGAAAATCATAATCGGTGTGTCTCATTAGTGCCGAATTGCAAAATGAGCTCAACCATAGAGTACCGGAAAGATGACCTTGTCACTGTATCAGGATTGTGATTAGCATATTGTAAGAATTGAGGTTGTTGGAGACAAAAGGTGGTGGTGATATTCTAATGGAGCTTTGATGGAATGAGTGTTGGGGAAAACTGGAGTCAGCTTCTTTTTATGAAAAATCCCTGCTCGACCCCGCTGAGAATCAGATCCGGTTTGTCTTGGTGGGATGCGAGCGATTTCACCACTCAACAGATGCAATTGGAATTCTACATTAATATGAACTATTATATAACAAATTAGAACACCATAATATAATAAGAAATATATTTTTAAACTAATGAAAATAAAATTGTCATCATTATTTGGTACTGTTAAAATTTCTTTCACTTGGCGTATTGTTACGTACATTTGCAAAATCTGTTACCATGTGTTTATGTGATAACTATCAAATATAGTGCCCGTACAAAGTTAAACTGATACGGTAGTAATTTGCTGATTTGTTTTTCAGAGTAACATTTACCACAGATTTTTTTCATTAAATGAAATTTAAATGCGAATTAAGTGGCGGAGAGGGAACTCTAAATATAGTGGTTGGTTGCACATTGTACCAGCCCAGATCAATATTAGTATTCACTTGGGGGCCAGTGTTAGATGACTTCTTCCCACCAGGGTATTTCGAGTTTGATTCCTGGCATGGTCGAACCCTGATGTTGCAAGTGGGGATCCGGTGGGCGAAGCGAGGTCCCAACCACCGCGTCACGTTCGGTCGCGTCTGCGCAGGGGTGTACGTGCGGCGCATGGCGAGCTCCCAGATGCTGCTGCAGTTCAGCACGTCCCACCAGGGTCGCTACCTCGAGCCCTTCATGATGCTGCTGCAAGCTGAGGAGGGTGAGTTGGCACCCCTGCTCCTCCGTCTGTTTGGGGACCACGTTTCCAAGATACCTATTTCATTGTGTTTTTTTTATTGCGAGAAGGAATTTTGGTGGTTTTATTTTTTGTTATTTAACTACTTATTTGTTCATTCCGTTAAGCCTTTGACTATGGTAGGTAGTACCATAAGATTGTGGAAAAAGTCATTATTATGAGAATTAGTGTACCTAATATTTACATATTACTTATACAAAAGCACGCTAAAATCAAAATGGAACATTGAGAAATTAAAATCTTCATTTGCAACAAAATATAATATGTTTATAAATTAAGGAGATGACAAGTTTTTAGAATGTTTTACATTTAGTTGGTACAGATTAAAAAAAATACATATATACTTTTATGATGCACACATCTGTTACAACTTTATTCATTTTGACATGACAACGTCTAATAAATCGATGAACGCCGGCTGCATGCACGAAAAAGTGTCCCACTACGGATGTCCCACTACGGATGTGTCCTATTTGCTCATTGTACGCATGCGTGGCATCTCTCTTCCACTCGATTGGAACGACCATCGATTTGACTTTTCAATCATATTTTCGTCGTTTGAATTATTAATATTATTTAATTTAACGATTGTCCACCGATTTTCAGCACAATCGGTACAGTTATTTAAAAGTAATGTTGAATATTCAAATACGTTTTGAACCAACAATGGTGTTTTACAGTTACACATAACAATTCAAATTACAACCGGGATCTTTTGCACAATGTTTTAAAAAATATTGTAACACATTATAAATAAGTTTGGTGTATTTGGGATGCGTATTTGTTATAAAATCGAGTTATAAAAACGTAATTATTCCCCTACCTTGAACAAAATTTTTATAAATGTATATATAACATCTGAAAGTATTAATTATCGAATCTGGCCTCGTGGGTGAGCGATCAGCGGCGCTATCTTCTAATTGTAAGATTGTCGGTTCGAATCCCGGCAGGTGCGAAATTTTTTTTTGTACTTGTAAAAATAAATACGGCGCACATAACATTTCAAAAGTAATAAATATATTTGAATAATGAATGCAAATAAAAGTAAATTTATTAATTCAATTGTACATTTCATTTCACTCCTTTGTATCCGTACAAAAGAGTGATAATTCAATAAAAATGATTCAATTTTATTCATAAAAGTATGCAGAGGTAGATTTTATCATACAAAAGATAGAAAAATTTAAAAAAAAATTATTCCTCAAAGAATATAATATTTTTAATGCCTTAATGGTTTGGTTGCAAAAACCTATTACGGCTCAGTCTCAGGCCGAATATGTTTCCTTTTCTTCTGGATCAATCATTTCATCAATGTTTTGTTATGATGTTGTCACGTTAAACTATCGTCCGTAAACCGACTTTACAGACAACTAATTTTTTTTAACTTTGCATGTTTGGTTATTGAGTCTTGTGGTCAGAGAGAGCGACACAGTTGAAGGATTTTGGGGAAGGATTTGGAACCATCCAAGAGTTTTGTATCGAGTGTTTTTGGGAATCTACGGGTAAATTTTAGTCAGGATGGTCTGTACCTTGATTCGAGCCCAGGTCGCATGACTGAGAACCTGCTATCCTACCACTGCACTTCCTAGCTCTGTTTGCACGTTTTAAGACTTGGTACTTGCACGCTATGTTTCGTTTTTGGTCATTTCTTTTATTTAAAAGCCATTTCTAAAATTTTAATTCGATACCTGCATTTGTTCCGTCACAAATATTTTCAACATACATTCACTTAGTGTAATATCATGGGTGTAAAATGTTGCACAATTCTTCGTAATTATCATCACTTGCAAAAAATTTTACTACAACTATATTACACTAAGTAAACCAGTTGAAAATATTTGTGAGAGAAAAAGAAAATGTGAGAAAGGTATCAAGTTAAAATTTTATAAATAGGCCTAAAAAGAGAGTAATAAAGAAAAAAAAGAAAAAAAAATTAACAAACACGGCCTGTGAGACCTATACTTAAAGAGTTACGATGTTGTGAATTCGAGAAATGCTGAATGGTGTTGTTTGATCTTGTCTGTACCTTCCTAGCGTCTTAACTAGAGTGCAGAGCCTCAATAGGAAACTTTTTAAAACTAAAAATCACTCTTGCTTGTTGAATGGTATCTGACTATAAACAGTTGCCAAATTTTGTTGGTGTTTGTGTGCTTTTAAATATGTGTTTAAACACTTTAAAGTGTCATTTGAGATTGAGAATGCCCATGAAATGACATTCAGATAGTAAGTACATGCAGCATGTGTTGAAGCAGTGTGTAATAGGTTGAGGTTGAAATGTGTGATATACAAGTATGCACTACCGAATACATGCCTCCATGGATCAAACACTTTAAGAATTGTAGTAAGCCTTTTGAGTACATACATAGTTAGAATTTTAAGAATGATAAGCGGACACAGTGCCTTTTTTAGTGCCCCAAGTGTGCGAAACTCTGCTTTGATGGTACCGTGTGCGTTCACGTGTTGCAGGTAAATTCACGATAACAAAAGCTTCCTTGCCGATGTCTGTGAGACTGGCGAAGCTTGAAGAAAAATTGTCGGAAAAAAACAACCTGCTGGAATTCATTGAATACGTCCAGGCCTGCGTGGATGCTTACACGTTCAGGAAGTTCGATTTAGACATGTTCAAGGTAGGTTTCTCATTTTCGTTATAGGAAGTGCTGATCCACTTGCAATCAGACTTCAGTTTGAAATTTTGAGTTCAGTTCGATGAAGTCAGTTTCTTAATATATACTGCAACATTATTAAAATGTTAGTAAAAATAATTCCAGGAGTGTGGATCGTAACAAAATGATTTTATCTTCATATTAGCAGATGCAAATCCAGGAGGATCAGAAGAATAAAAAGCAAATAAAGACATATTAAACTTACTATCTGTGATTCATTATGTAAATTTTTTTTATATGTTAACTTATTGCCATTACACACATCTATAATTCACCCAATAAACTGTGTTCATGCCAGATCTCTGTGATTCACTCAAGTAATATTTGTTTGTACTGGTTTCTCATTATTTACTACAGACCACAGAGCTCCTGGATTTACATCCCTTTGTAATGTAGGGTTATTTTAATATTGTAACCTGTGATTCTCTTAGGAATCTTAAGATAACCTGGATATGTATCATCCTTGAAGCCAAACTATTTTAAACCACTGTGCTCGTCTGAGTGGTTTATTTCTTCAAGAGCCAGCGATGGGTTTTAGATACAGCATGTAGTCGTCTTTAGTATGGGATAGTTTCCCAAAAGTTTCTTCTTGACACGATGTAGTTTTATTTGCTGATATTTTTTATTTTTCTTTCATTATCCACTTGTGTAGAGTGCCACGCTGCTCGAGTGCTCCAACTTCTCTTAGTGAAGTCTGATGACGTGACTTCTACACTCACCCTCTTTGCGGAATGTTACGGCCTTGTGCCGGATTTTGTGCTGATTTTTAATGTTAATTACGCTGCATTATCTTGTTATGCAGTGGGTTGAACTTTATACGCATGGATTCAACGGCTCTCCAGTTTCCTTGCTTTTGATGGTTTCCTGCATCGTTTTGACTTTTGAGCTGAGGATTTTTCCTCGGTGCACTGCTTCCAGGACATTGCAGAGAGCTCCTGTCTTAAAGGAAGCACCAACTTTTATTTTATCATCAGCACACTGAAAATTCTGGACCCAATTATAAATCTAAATCAATGTTTTCTAACACTAATTTTCTTACATTAACAACATAAAAACATAATGTACAAAGGTCCTGTTTTCTTCACCTCCTTGATAATTTTTTAATGACTCATTTTTAAAATACAAAAATAAACTCTCAAGATAAAGAGACTAGTTAAGTGTAGAGTATCAAATATAAAATCTGTTTGTTTTATTTGTTTAACAGTAAACTCTGGTCATTATAAATAGATAGTAATTGTAATGTGTGTTTAAACCTCTGTAATGGTGGTAAGAAATCAGCATGCCTTCCAACAGACTATGTCATCAATAACAAAGGAATATTTGCAATGATCACTTCCTTTTAATTTAATTGTGTGAAAAAACTCTCAAAGCCTTTGTATTTTGTAATATATTTATATTATATTGATTAGAGAGGTTATTACACAATAATGTTCCTCTGTAGCTGTCTTGTGGGTTGTACAGTCCAGGGAGCAAGGATAGTTTTGTCAACCATTTTAAGTGTAAGATCTGAAAATAATATGATACATCTACATAGATAGTTGTGTTGGAGTATGAATGCACTGATCTAAAGTGCGTTTGTAGAAGATTTTTACTATGCTAAGAATACCAATTTCAAATTTTCTCAACTAATCATAGGATGATAATACAGCCAGATTGTCTTAAGATTTCTGAGAGAATCACAGGTTATGAAGATGATCGTACATTACACAAACAAATAACAGGGGAGTTATTTTGAACCAAATCACTTTTTCAGTCGGATGTATTTTCAAATTTCACCAAATACATATTCCATATTCATATTAATTGAGTTGCCAAAAATGGCAGAATGAAAAGTTTTCTGCATTCCAAACCAAACTGTCATCCTTAGTAACATACAATATTACACAAAGAGAATATACCGGTCGATTATCACTGAAACACTTATCAGAAACTGCTTTCTCGCGAAGACAAGCAAAGTAAATTTAAGTTATTTCTGTATATATTGCATCCCCACTAAGTGTACTGTGTTGTACTGCTACATAGGTCTTTAACTTTTGTTAGTTTTTTTTGTCTGTTTTGTTATCATCACTGCTAGTGTGTGGTACTCTTGCTCTCGTTTGCTGGCCATCTGTAGACGTTTTCCTCCTACGGTACCGACGGAGGTGGGAGTCCATACACTGGCAGTGATAACTGTGTTCCTGTATTACATGTAGTGCCCACCGCTGAAGTCTACGACTGTTGGTGGGCATGTGACAAATTCCAAATAAATAAAAATAATTAAAGGTGGGTTTTGTCTGAAAGGAACTGGCCAGCAAGAGGTTTGTGACGAACCTGCGCCCCACGCTCAACCTGCACTTCGTGTACCTGACGATGTCGCTGCGGGACGGGTCTGGCCGCAGGGTCCCGCTGAGCGTCGTTCTCAAGTACGACCAGCACTCGTGCATCCCCTCCGAGATGAAGGTCGTTGCAGGTCAGTGGTCGCTGCATCTGGATCCTCTTTGGTACTCTAAATAAATTACTTTTTTTAAATGTTTTGTCTGTGTTCGAGACCAATACTGTACTTACCCAAATAATTCTCACAAGATTTTTTTTTGTAAAATGTGTGTTGAAAAAGCATGATACACTGCTTATTCCAAACTTGACAGCATTGCATAGCACAAGTATGGGACTAAATTCTGTTTTTAAAAGTTTGGTGTTAGGCTTTTTATGGTCTAAATATAAAGGGTGCAAGGCTAATTGGGTTAAATGTATATTTAGGCTTATTTCTATTTCTATACGAAAAAATAATTGCATAAGAACTTCTGCGAATTTTACTTGTGAGAAGTTAGGATTCGGAGAGGCTCGGAACCTCTTGGTTACAATCATAAATTTAGTCACATTGTGGCTTGGAACCACTGCTTAGTGAGCTTATACAAATTTTAATGTAATTTCACCCTTATAAATATACCCTTTGAACCTTCAGATCCAGTTCATGCTACACGTTCATCGTGTTTCAGTTGCGGAGGGCGACGAGGAGTTTGCCAGAGGGTCGGAAACCACCCTGAGCTACTTCCTGAAGGTGCCGCTGTGCGACGCGTTTGCGCTGGGCGTGAAGGACGAGGCGGGAGGGACGCAGGCGGACCGGAGCAGAAGCGCGGACGGCAGTCGGGCCAAGACGGCGTGCCGTGTGCTCAGGTTCTCCCCCTCCGAGTCGCGCAGCACGGACAGCTCGTCCGAGGAGGAGGAGGAGGAGGAGGAGGTTAGCCCGAGAGCGAGGCGATCCTCACGCTTCAGGCCCCCTCCGAGGCCCCGGGCGTCCCGAGCCCGCCCCCGCGCACCGAGACGGTGAACTGCACCCGTGCAGAGACTACCTTTGGTTCCCAGTGCGTACCTTCATGTGATCTCTTGCGTTGGACTGAACCCTACTGCAAGAGGAAAACTTTATTACACGTTACAACTTCCTGTCCAGGGCTTAATTGTGGACCAGATGTGTGGGATGATGCACCATGGTGTCAGGCATGTCAGTCAGCCTTTCAGTAACGAAGACTGGAAGATAAATTTGCTCCTTCACATGAGACAGGAGGCCACTGGGTGTTAGAATGATTCAAGATGGTAAAATAATTAAATAATTAACAAACTAATAAAATAATACATATAAATTAAATAATAAAAATAATTAAAACAAAGGGGGTAAAAAAAGCTTTTTCTATTGTCCTTCGTGCAGCGTGAACATCGCCAGATGAAGGTGCAAGAGTGCTTTGAGGTCTTGTACGAAATTGTCTTATAGGCCAGAAAATACTGTAAAAAAGGAACACAAGCAAGCATGGAATAAAACATGGCAGAAGGCAAGTATCAGATTAACTTTTATCTGCCAGTTGGTTCTTGATTGGCTCGTGAGTGGGGCAGGATGCCTTGTTCTGCGAGTGTTTCAAGCACCCCGCTGCAGTAGCGCTGGCCTGTAGACACTATCGGGTCTGAAATGTGTACAAAATGCTTCCGTTTCGGTTGCCACAGTCATCAGTGATTGGCACTTAGATTGAAATGTTCTTTTAAACACTTGTACTAGCATATTTATTTTCAATCTCTGTGCTGTATGGTAATTCCCATTTGTGTTAATTGCTCTTGTTCAGCGTTCTTTTGTTAGATATGCTTACTCTTCGTCTAAATCAAAAAAGGAATTCCATACTCAATAAACTTTTATGAATTTTACATGAAATATCATTCTATCCTTCCCATGATGAAATGCTCCTAACTTTTGAATAGTTTTTAACATGAATAATAGTACTTTTAATTGCCAAATGTATTCTTCAGTTGTACATTATACAATTATGTTTAGGGTACAATTTTTTAGTGGACCGATCATTTAGAGAAAGTTTCCTATGTGGTCTGAAGTCTAACAGCTACCTAATTTGTAGCAAAATGGGCCTTTTAATGAAATGAGTGTTTTTTTTTTTGGTTTGATGGAGTTTACAATGGCAAATACTGAAGCATTAAATTTGGCTAATTATTTCACATTTAATGAGATTTGTTAGACTGTTACCCAACATTCCTTAAAACCTTTCCCACAACCATTATCTTCTAGAACAATACAAACTGAATTTTAGGATTCTTCACTCCAGTCCTGGAATCTTGTTTGTAACACACTGCTTCCAGTTGTATGCGAGATTAACTACAGTGGTTAATTGGCACATGATACTAGGTATTCTTGGCAAAGTTGCTGTGCTGAAACAAAAATTTTTTTGTCAAGAATTGTGTAAGATTACACCACTTGTCTTGGAGTCAAAATACCACATGAGGCTCGTGTGCCAAAGACATTTTGTTTTCATGTTGTAGCTTATCTATTTAACAGCGATGTGGGCGTCTCTCACATGTTGCCCCATTGTCATTTGTTGCTTATTTTCTACCACACATTTACTGTACTTTATGTTGCAAAAAAAATTAAGGTTTGGAGGCAAAATGGCCTATAAGAAACTCTTCTGTGCTAATTTGTGTTACCTTTTGCAGGTTAGAACAGATATGTAAAAGAATACTGCAGATCTGTTACATATAACGTATTTTAAAAATGAGAATCAACTTCAAAATGAAATTACGTGGAAACACAAAAATGATAAATAATTAGTTCACGCATTCCATTTATAACGCAGTGGCTCACAGCATTATTTTATGTATCTGATTTAACTACCGTATTTACTCGTGTATAGCGCGCCCTCGTGTATAGCGCGCACCACGATTTTTGCAACTAATTCCAAAGAAAAAAAAAATTGAAATTTTTTTTCCCCCATAAATAAATTTTACTAACATTTTGTGGTACCTGATTATTTAAATTGATGTGTGGTGATGCGTCAGGAAAATACATAAACTCTGCTGTCTAAACGGAAGATAATGAAGCGCTATATCGTCACAACTGGTACGTGGAAGGAAGGAAGGAAGGGAGGAAGGGAGGCGTGCCGCGCTACGTTGCTAAGCTGGCGCGGAGAACTTGATGACTCACCGGTGAGGAATGGAGGAAGCGAAGAAGTTGCCGGCGGGGGGGGGGGGGGAGACTGGTGACAACATTCTCTCTTTCTCTCTCTCTCTTTTTACTAGCTTCTGAGCTGGCTTTCTGTAAAGGGGGGAGGTCTAAAAATAAACAAGAGACCATGATGTGCGAGCTTGCGCGTGTGTGCGTGCGTGTGTGTGTGTGTGTTTGTGTGTGTGTGTGTGTGTGTGTGTGTGTGTGAAACAGAGGCCTTGTTGCTTGTGCGTATGTGTGGGGGCTGGCCAGAAACGTCACCCGTCACCCGGCAGTTAACGACTTCCACTCCTCCCCGCCTCCCCCCCCCCCAAAAATTTTTTTCCCGTGTATAGCGCGCATCCTTATTTTTTTCCTTTACTTGAGGGGAAAAAAGGGCGCGCTATACACGAGTATATACGGTATTAGGCCCTAGTAGGGAGAGTGTGATGGTTTAGACGTGCCAAGTTTAAACTTACAGTGCTTGAAGCCAAATTTAAAAAAATCATACAGATGGCTGCTAGGGACCGCTGACTTTTTTTATAGAACTTGGTGCCAACTTTGAAAAAAAAATTATAGTCTGCTGCTGTAGGCAAATATATTTTCTGTTATAGTACTGGTAGTATATATATATAAAATATATATATATATATATATATATATATATATACACACACTAAATACTATATATAAAATCGTCTGATTGGGGGTCGCCATCTTTATTACTGATATTAAATTTAAAATGTATACAGTAGTCTGCTAGGAACTGCCATCTTGTGTACTTACGTCAAATTTAAATGTATAGACTGCCATCTTATTTATAGTACTGGCATGAAATTCAAATGGTATAATATTGAAAACCACCTGTATCCACTTACCGCTGCTAGGGACCAATGTCCGTGTTAATGGCATCAAATTCCAACACCTTAATGATAAGAGAATATAATTTCAAAATAACGTGAAAGACACTTCAATTTAATGTTTTAAATACTAAAAGAAGTTACATTAAATTTAATTAAAAATTGTAACCTTTACATAGCTTCACATTTTAATTTAAAAAAACTTAATTGGCAAATAGCTATACAATTAAACTAAATTTTATTAGTTAAAGGTGGCTCATTTTAATTAAAAAAAAAATTATTTAAATTTAAAAACGTACAAATGACTTTCTCGTTTGCTAAGGTTAAAGCAGTGCATAGGGCCCATACTTTAACATCTTGGACTGTCATAGAATACCAAGGATATGCATCAAAAATCACCTTATAGTATTAGTATGTATGCTTATATTCTTTTAGTGATAAAAAAATATAGCAACACCTTGTTTTGTAAAAAATAAATATTACTAATATATGGAAGGACAGTAGGTTATAGGCATAAAATATTAAAAATATTGTCCATTAAATCGCTCAAATAGCATTACATAAAATAGGGCTTCTGAGTCGCAGAAAAGAGTAAGCACAACTTACCAGCAGATGGCTGGGCCTTCAAAATTTTCCAAATTGAATAACTCTGTTTTCACTCAAGGCCTTGTCCCTCCAACTCAGGCTCATAATAGTGAATCAATATCTCATTGCACATTACAATTCTTTTAAATAAATAAAAAATTAAAATAAACCTTTCTCAGTGGAACATTGAGTTTTAAACTGTTAACTGATTAGAAGCCGCATTTCTTTGTGGATAAGTTATCTCAGCACCCATCTCATGCAGGTTTTCTTGCATTGCAGTTTATTTTGAACAATGTTATGGACAGTTCCAAAACAGTGATTCGTCTGTTGTCTTGGATTATCGCGTCAGTGTGAGATTTAAGGGAGGAAGTGGCGACTTCAACTGGTCGGCCACTTTGCTGCTCATTATTGATAACTTGTGTGGCCAATTTTAAGTTGTTCTACCGACTTGTAAAAAATGTTCGGAAAGTTTAAACTTTTTTTCCCGTACATTTTTAACATTCTTATATGGATATCGCTACCTTTAACACCTATCGCGACTTAACATCTAATCACGACAAGTTCTTCCATGGTGCAACTCGCAATCGGACTTGACGCCTTGAATCGACTGATTTACAGGTTATGTTTACGCAATCTTATTGAAAAGCTGATCACAAAACATTAAAAGGCTGCCAATTTAAACTTTTGAAAATTTTGCATTCATTAAATAAACAGTTTTTGAACTTTTGTTTCATTATGTACTGAATGACCCTCTTACCTCAAGCGTGACTTTCAACTGGTGTGCGACTTAAAAACTCAAACTTAGGACTCCCTGGTTCAGACTAGTGGATGATGTTTAGGACTAATTGATCTATCAAGACTGAAGTTTTACCATGTACGTAGATATCTTGTATGGTTCCTTGGTTAGGACATGGAAAACAGAAAATACATACTTCCAAGTTTTACATGAAGTGATTATTATTGATTTATTATAATAATAAACTTACATGTTGCCAAGATGGCAACCAGCCTTAAAACAGTCAGTCTTTAATTGCAGTACCACGCTAAAGAGAGACGAAGCAAGTGAATCTTCAGCCCAACACTGAGGCTTGCTCCTTCAATATGCTTTCGCTGAAAGTCTGCTGAAACATCACAATCAATTATTGTGTAACCTAAGGTTTAATGACCAATATAGGGAGAAAAACAAAACAAAATCGAAAAATTAACCTTTCTTATAAATGTAAAATTTTTGTAATATTCTTATCCAACAAACATAACTTCTGTGCCAAAAGAGTTTGTAAGAAGCAGCTCATTAATGTAAGTACGGTGCCTCTAATGTTTACACCAGGTAATGTTGGTGTACTGCAGTTGAGCAATTATGTTGTGAATGGTGTATTAAGATACTTGGTTCGCCTCTCTCAAAGTGTTCCTAAAAAAGTTTTTTTTTTTTTTTTAAATGTGCACATGCTGCACCATTATCATTCGAAACACACAACCGTATACATAACTACAAAGGTATCCATTTCCACAAGCATTTAAATGTTCTAAATCTAAACATCGTACATTCATATAAATTGTATCAAACATAATATGCTTCTGGACTACAGGAGACACTTGGCACTGTATCATTTCAACTATGCAGCAAAATCCATCATAGCAAATTTGAACACACTAAATGTCAAACTATTTGCTTTCACAGCATATATGACAGTCAATATCAATAATTCAACATAATATATATTTAAGTTTGCTAATAGTAAATATACCAACAAAAAATAAACCTGCTCCAGCTATCTGTTTTCCACAAAACCAAAATTATTTACAAATGGTTCATAACCTGCATTATTCCTACTTGAAAGAAATCTGGTGTGAGTAGAGTTTACCAATGGGACATCAAATAGAAGAAAAGAGCTAAATAGACGCTTGAAAAAATCTAACTTCATCATAGGAGAGAATTGGAACTACTACATCAACCATTAACAAAAAAGGTTATTAGTGAACATTTTGAGGTATTCAACCTCGTTGGGTGAGCGTGTCACATAACACACTGTGTTATGTGTTTTATATATATATATATTACAAATGATGTCCTTTGTCCTTCCTTTTGTTATTTTTATTACTGTATGACACTATGAACCCTCGTCCCCCACGAGGAATTAAAAAAAAAAAAGGTTCAATTACAAAAGATGCTCCCCCCTCCTCCCTTTACATTTGGAGCTGGATATGTCCCCCTTGGCAGTCACTTGACCTGGAGACCGAGCGCCACCAGAAAAGGCCAACGCGAGTCACTCAATTGATGCCAGATATCAAAGAATGTGCCGTGTCATAGAACACCAGATTAAAGGCTTTCTCTGTACATAGTATCTTGGCACACTACACGTGGTTGGTTTTTTATTAATGAAAATTGGAAAAATAAATGTGCTCCTTGGTATGTGCCTACGGCCTATTGTGAATGGTCGTTACTACAAATAGGGATTATCTGCCATCCGAAAGGGAAGGAATCAGATTTAGATAACTTACTTTTGAATTCTTTAGCATCATAAAACATACTATGTCTTAAAGTAAAGTGTTAATGCTGGCAGAGACTGGCAAGTGTGAATACAAGAGAGTAAAACAGGCTCAAAAAAAAAAAAAAAAAAACTCTCTCTCTCTAATCTCTCTTGTAAAACAACAGCTTAACAACTGAGTGGGCAGAAACCATGCCAAAGTGAGTACATCAACTTGCATAAAATAAGTAACAGCTTTTATGCTCTGTAAGCTGGCATAGTTCTCTAATAATACACCAGAAAAGAGGGTAGGTAAAAATGTAAAGCGAATCAGGGGACCCTCTGAAACAATTCCCTCCCTGAAAGCAAGGAAAAATAAATCTAACCTCACAAATAATCACCAAAACTTGTTAAGTTTCAGTTCTAACAAATCCAGTTTTAAATTAGTATATACTATACAATTTACTGATAACCATGAATCTCAAAATAATATTTTAATAAAATCAAGAGCTAACCAAACACATCTTACACTCGTAGCTAACAAAAGCAATATGTGTGCTAAAGTATATCTAACAATAAAATAAAACATCTTAAAAATATTAACACAATATTTATGTACATACTATGTACTTGGTACTTGTTGATTGTAGTTTTTTACCTTTTGATGAGTGTAATTTAGGTAATCTGTGCTGTACATACCACAGTACCAAATTTGACACATTTCACTACAAAAAAAAATCTATAAATAATTGAATTACAGTCTGAAATCAATACAATGCCATTTAAAAAGTCTAAAGTATATATAAATATTTTTTTTCTATAAGTATGTATTAATATTGAAAAATAAACCTAACTATTGGGAGTATTTTTTTTTGTGCCTGCATGGTAATTGTTTCACCAGGTAAAAAAAAACAACCTTAAACCACAGATCTTTTAACACTTGTTCTTTGCTCAAGAATCCAAACAACTGGACACTTGAAACTCTTTTTGTCAACTCATACAATCGCAAATAAATAATCTACAATAATGTACAAAAGAGTTAGGCCTTAATAAATGTTGACATTCCTAAAGTACCAATTAACCAAAACAAAAAGTTGTATTAACATTTTAAAAACTCCTATAATGTTAACTACAACAACTTGAATTCAGGATTTCTGTCATTTATATTGCGCCTAGTGCTGATTTTATCAGAACTCCGGTAATGAGCAAGAGGGTTTGGAACTATTCCTTCCATTCATCTTCAACAGAAAAAAGTAACCTTAATACAGAAGGCATGCTTAATCATTTCTGCAAGTTAACCTTTTTTTTAAAGAAACATTACTACGTGAACTACAACTGCATCTTAGAAGCAATAGATTTTCTAGACGTGTCACTATGGTCAGAGCCATAGCCAGGATAATCACTATATAAGTTTTTATGAGACACCTTTCTTTACAATTATAGTAGTAGTACACTTTTAGAACCGTGACATTTACACCTAAAAATTTAAGTAATGTTTTTGCATGAGAATGGAAAATTTATGTTTTTATTTAATGTTGTTCATAAGTCAATTGTTTGATTAATTTGTTGCCATTAGTCGTAAGTACATATTTAATAATGTTATTAAATACGTAAAAAAACATATACAGATCACGTTTGTATGAAAGACATGCTTACAGTAACACATATACAAACTGACATTAAATATAGACTACTTGGAAACACAATATTTCCTACTGCTTCTATGTATGAGGCATGTCCAGCTGTAAGAGGGAGGAAATACATTACTGTAGCCCAGTAAACGTATGTAGCCAAGTTGTTTTTTAATTTTCTGTCTTCGCTTGATTTTTATTGTTTTAAATCCTGGAAGGCAGGTGTCCGGACCTCACAAACCTCCCACTGGCTACCGCCCTGCTAAGGCGGATGTGTTTTTATTATTGATTTTCATAAATACCATTAAAAAAAACATGATGAGCATGGTATAATTGCTGCCATGAATCTGGTATATGCACCACTGCTCATGCTACCAACCACAGAAATAAAACTACACTGACAAAAAATTAAACCTGACAATCTTAGTACTATCTCGCCTAGAGAGGGACGTTAATATATTTACCAATTAGGTCATTGCACTCGCAGCCAACCTAGGCGCACTAAACTGTTCAGTAAAATATATTTCCATTTTTTTGGAAACTATCTCAATTAGGCATTACAAATAAGGAAAAATGTAAAATAATATTAAATAACATATTTACACTAATTTTGTATTTTTTGTTTAGTATAAGTTTTTTTTAAACTAAACAAAAAAAAATCTGCATGTATTGCTATTTCATGTGTGTTTATTCCATTTTGCATTCGTCACTTGGCAGAGATATTCCATAGTCACGTAAAATAAGTCGACCCTTAAAGTAATACGATCCCCCAATTACATAAGTAATAGTTCCAAGAAGAATTATTAACTCATTGAGATCCTTTCCTTGCTCAGTAGGAAGTCATTGCACAGAATCACAGACAAAACAATCTAAATAATTTTTTTTTTGCTTGCCTAAATCTATTGGAAAATTAAAAATGCTCATCTAAAATTTAATATCACTAGTAATAATTCTGTTGAGTGTATAAAAAAAATATTCGAAATTTAAACTATTATTTCAAATTTTTATCATTTTTTTTAATGTTTGCTCTTGGTTATAAGATGAACCCCGATTTTTTTTTTGGGTGGTCTTTAAATAAAAAAACTCATCTTTTTTTCAGGCGAATACGGCACATGCCAAATTTTACATGTTTATAAACGATTATGTAAACACCTGTTTAAGGGCCCCACCTACGCAGGCACACAGAACTTCAGAAAAAAAACATACAATTTAAAACCTGCTCAAGATATTCAAGTGGTGTCTGTTTACGAAAAACACAGATGATGAAGTACTGATGATGAGAAGTACTGTTTCTATATTTTGTTATAAAAATTTTTTTTAGAAGAGGGAAAATGGCTAAAATTGTGTTTTCAGAGTAATTTTTTAGGCATGAAACGACCGCTAAAGATTCTTGAAAGCATTCAAGGAACTTGCAGTACACTTTTATCTTCATTTCTCCGCCATATAATGTTATGGTTACCACTCTAATATAGTTGTCTTATGTATGACAGAGGACTGTGTACCATTTTTACATTCCTTGCTCCTGTTTCTGAGAAAAACATTCTGGGTCGGCTGTATTTTGGACTAGAGCCGCCAGGGGTTTGTTTCATGAATTTCCATCACACTTGACTAAAATGTTGTGTATGAAATAAATAAAACAATTTAACAAAATTGATGTTGCTTTATTTTTTGACGTCAATTCAAATGAACGTCTTACTTGACGGTCGGGCGGCCATGCCAGAAAATTGTGACAAAAAAAAATGTTCGGTTATAAAAATAATTAAATTACAATATTTGAGCAAATTACATTGAAGAAAATTAGTATCACATTCATGAGAAAATTGGAGCTTTATTGACAATGCTGCAGACAGTATGTTTCTTCCCTGCTAAGTAATTTATGGTCGGTAACAATAATGTTTCAGAGTATCTGCAAAACTATGGAAAGTGACCTTGAAGACTTTTTTATTTTTTATTTTGTTATTTGTTGTGGACTAAATCTATCAGCCTTTCTTCTGTTGCCTCACAGGTATTTCTCTTGAGATTAAAGACATTCATATTCATGTCAAAAATAAAAATGAAAACTTTCTCTCAAGGTTAGGTAAGATTGCTGAAGCAACCATGCAAGCACAAATACAGCATCACACTCCCTCAACAGCAACTGGTTTACAACATAATCTATGTATGTTCCTTTAATGACTACACAGTCGGCTAATACATTCTATTCATTGTAATTTAAACCCTGTGAATGAATTCCACATGTAATTATACACAAAAATAATATTTTTTTTTTTTTTACAGAGAATGTACTACACTTACAATGGTATACAGTAAAATATTTCAAGGATATGTTACTACAACACAGTCTCTACTGACTTAACAATTCAAATTCCACTCCCCCACTCTTACACACCCGGTTATCAACATTTTTAATGGTTGTAATACCAACATGGTATCTACAATCTACAAAATCTGGTATGGACAAAATGAGCAAACATAATTTTTAGCGACAAAATTAAAAATCACCTTCACGAAGAATATGGAAAGAAAATTTACGAAGGTTCCTAAAATATATACATCTGAAAGTTATTCATTGACATTTTAATGTGTTGGTGATAAAATTTAGCTCCTTCATCTTGGCCGAAAAATAAACCATGAAAGTATAAAATAATTACAAAACCTACCAGAAAGGCTAACAATACATAATTAAAATAATAATATACCTTTACTTTCCAATTTTAAGACTTATCTAAACTGAACTCAGTTATATACAGGTATTTTTATTCATAAAAAATATATTTTTTGTGGTTGAACTAGTTTCACCATTTGCTATTGCTACCATGACAGTTTCAGTAATACAGTAAGTATAAGTTTTTTTCTCGAGCAGCCTTGCTATCTACAAGGTAGAAAGCCACTTGCCACAGAGTCGGAACATTTGTAACCAAACATCTACGACGTCAGAACTGACAAACAAGAGTATTCACTTGATTCAGGTTTCACATGGACCTTCCTAAGCATGGAAAGAGCCGGCCACCGCACTGGTACGACACTAGACTAGGACCCTAGTGACCAGAGTTCAGATCCCTGGTCTAGCTTTCCTGATTTTTGGTTTCTGTTACTTTACGAAGTGACTCCAGGCAAATCCTGGGAGAGTTTCTTAACATAGACCTCTGCAGATTCATTTCCCAGTATCCTCAAGTTTTTTCAGTAGTATGTTACCTTCCTAATGACCTTGTCGACAAAATCAGGGTAGCTAGGAACAGAAAAAACAGCAAAAACCTGGAAAATTCAGGGAATTTTCAGCAACAGAGAAAAATCAGGGAATTTATGTAATCAAGGAATATCTTTAATAACAATTTTTCTTCCGTGTACACAGCCTTTATTCCCCTTCCTAACCTGTATCTAAGTGTCACAAGTATTTCCTCCCATTCATTTTGCTCGTAAGTACCTATATCAACATTTCGACCACGTACATTGACTTAAGTGCTACCAACAGTGGCGCGATAAAATAATTTATAATTACCATGCAATAGTGAAGTGTGGTATGCCTTCGAGTTATGATTATGAATTTGCTGATACAGTAGAACCCCGATTTAACGAAGTGCTATGGTTACAGAAAATGTTTACTCTAAATCGATGTTTCGTTAAATCCGATTTACCGATTTTCAATGACCCCCCCACTCATAATCGCGTCCCTACGTTTCCATATCGTAGACAGGGTCGACGCCGATATCTTGTACTGCCGTGCTATCTCAGACTTTGTCAACTTTCCACCTTAAACGTTTTTGATCTCGCTTGTGCCCCCGGTTCGTACGTACACCTCAGTCGTACGTAAGTATTTTCAGAAACCGTGAAAAATGAGGCAAAAAAAATATTAGAAGTGTAAGAAATACGTTAAAGTTTATTAAAATACAGTCGCAACCTTCAGCGTTTATAACAAATACGAGCTACATACACATTGCGTCACAGTAAAAAATTTTAAAAAAAAATGGCCGCAAATTGATGGAAATTTACCGTCCATAGCGCACCGTATGCGGAGAAAGGTAATTTATTGTACTCGGTCAGCTGTTGTAACGGCGCGGCGTAGCCGCCGGCTGGCTCTCTCTGTTCGCTGAGCTGCGCATGCGCAGTATAACTCACTCAACGCTCCGCCCAGACTCGTGACCTTCCATCAGCAGCCAGCCAATAGACGCGAGCTTAGCAGAAAAGAATGAAAGCTCCACCGCCCGTGTCCCAGTTTTGTCCATTTCTAATAACAGTAACATAAACGAATCGTCAAAAAAAACGTAACAAAGCTGATATCTAAAAACAGTAAATAAAGTCATGTACCAATAGAAAAGCTAAGCAGGTCGTCAACAGGCAGTTTAGTCAATTCCAATCGCAATCTGGAGTCAAAATCCAAGAAGAAAAGCAAAAAATCGAAGTCAGAACAGCACTTATAAAAAATGTATTCCAAAAACTAAACAACGCGAACAAAGCTCTTACTGAGAATAATGATAATGGCGTATTGGTGTTACGTGATCACAAGTTGAAAAAACCTGGAGGATGGGAAAGGGAATATTTGGAAACGTGTGATTATTGGCTAGCACTGTTACCATGCGGGCGTGATTGGAAGATATCGTGGTGAGTCAAGCCAGGCATAGAAGAGGGGGAGGAGGATGCGGACAAAGAAACCCTTCATGACGTCATGTATCGCGGATAGTCTATCTATCCAGGCGCGCACAATGGCACGCACCTACGCAATTCAGTTACAGCACCCGGAGTTTTTAAGCAATTTGAACTATTTTTTTTTATTTTTTCGTGTTTGGACAGATGATGCAAAGGCACATATTAATATATATTACCTCCATTCTATTACTGACACCACAGAGTGTATTTTTTAATAAGTTTCCGTTACAATTTACTTTCATTTTTTGTAAATCTATATTATTATTTTAATAAATTGGTGTTTTTTGATGGTTCTTGAAAACCTTTACGTTAAATCGCTGTTTTCGTTAAATCCGTGTTCGCAAAATCGGGGTTATACTGTATTTGATAGTTATTGATGACTAAATATTAGTTATTTGTGACTTAACTATCATTGGCCAGAATTTTTTTTTCTTCCCAAAACAAGAAATGTCAGAGACTTTCTCATTACATGTTTTATAGCCACCCTGATGATGCAAAAGCTCAACTAAAATAAGAATAATAAAAACACTTTTTTTCGACAATCCTTCTTCAACACCTCTCATCTTAAGACATGGTGGAAAGGAGAAAAAAATGTTCATTTCAACTTTTCCGGAGCAGTTCAGTCACGCACAACCACAAGTTAAAGTAGACTAGACTAGACTAACATACGTTCAAAATACCAGGATGCAAGCGATAAGGAAATCAATATGACCTTGGAACACTTTGTGAAATAAAGAAAATAATGACATACCACCCTAAACCAATGGATGAATGAGGTTAACCAGGAGATTATTCTGATATTACCCGAAAAATAATGAATTTATATGAAATTTGTGTACAGAAACAAAAAGATTTTTATAGAGCTGGGCGGGATAGCAAATTTTGTTTCAGGAAATTATCGGGCAGGGGAAAAAAATTTCCCGCGGTAAATGGGACAGGATTCAAATTATTTGAGGATACAAATTTAAATTATATAGGCAAATAGTACCACAAAATAATACTAACCATATTTAATCTTATGATAGCCTCAGAATTAAAACCAAAAGCTTATTTGGCAAAATACTTACATTTTTACATATTTACATTTTTAACTCAAATTATTCACTCTAAGTTATTTATAAGAACCACGTACCCATTCGGCAATATATCTGACAAATTACAATGTATTTTCACTCAATTCTAGCACTTTTATTAATATTTATGTTAATTTATGTTGCTTTTAAAGTGCAAGTTGCAACATCTGTGTCATAGATAAATAGAGCAAGTAGCTACTACTGTATGAACATGGTGGTAGATAGATTGTAACTAACAAATTAAATATAGTTTAAACTACCATGTTCATATTTTGTCCATAGTACAACAGTAAAATGTCAAAGCTAATTTTGTTAATTTTTTTTTTATACTAATACGTGATATCAAACAAGCAAACAATTTGTGTCTAAAATTTGCATTTTTCAATCATTGATGAGATATGTTCAGCTACAGTTTCGCAACTGCAATGAAATAACTTCGAAAATTTAGTGTACGTTACAAATCCTGAATAAAGTGCTTGTTTAATGATCAAGCCCGTGCATATTTTTTTTACGCTATAATTTGAGTTTGAACTGATGAAAATTTGTGCATTTATGATCGCACGTACGTACCGAATCAGGTTAAAAGTGCAATGCTTACTTCGAAAACGGTTTAATATTTTAAAACATGTACACGTATAACTACCAGAATGAATTTGAGAAATGGAAAAAAAAAAAAAGTAATTTCCCGCTCGACGTTTCGGGGGAAAAAAACATGTCGCCTGTTTTACTTGGAAAAACTGGGATCCCGCGCAGCTCTATTTATGTAATTATTTTTTTTTTTTTTAATATACAATCTTAAAAGTGTTTTTGATCTGCTTCCCTAACATCCATGTTCTCAGGGGCGTAGCCAGTGGGGGGGGGGGTTTAGGGGTTCAAACCCCCCCGTTAGCACCAAATCTTTAATTAATTTCTTATTCATCACTCAAACAAATCTCATATTAAAAATTAATACAATTTTTAACATTACAATATTTAAATTTAAGTACCTAAAACTGCTAAAATAGCACTATTTTACACCTTAAAATCCAAATTTTCCCGGGGGAGGACACCCGGATCCCCCCGCTTTAACACGGGGGGGGGGGGGGGGGGGCATGCTTCTTAACACCCCCCAATACACAAATCCTGGCTACGCCACTGCATGTTCTTGATATCGTGTTTGCGGAATCCCGGGTGGTGCTACGAGGTCTGGTGGAGCATGTTTCCCCTCAGTGTGATCTGCCGAGGAAGGGGGAGGTAGGGGCAGAGAGAGCCCGCTAGCGGGCGAGGGCGGCGTCGGGCAGGCAGAGGCAGGTTGCGCTCGCCGGCCACCGGCAGGGGTAGGCAGAGCTAGCGGGCTAGGGCGGCGTCGGGCAGGCACAGCCGCCGGGGCGGCAGCACGGCGCCCCGGTACCCCAGCTGCAGGTCCAGGTTGCGCTCGCGCACCTCGCGCTGGAGCTGGGCCACCTCCGCCTCGCCCACGAGCGCCCACGCCTGCAGCTCCCCCACGAGGCGCAGGCCCGGGCAGGCCTCCAGCAGCAGGCGCACCGTCGCCGCCGACAGGTCGCACTCGCTCAGCATCAGGAAGGTGTGCAGGCTGCTGGGCGCGGCTCCCCCCCCCGCGCCCAGCGCGCTCTCCATCATGGTGTCGTCGAACACGTCCACCCCCTCCCCGAAGCGCTCCTCCTCCACCATCACCTGCGCGACCACACACGCGCACACGTGCTCGTCTCCCGTTCCCGACCCTCGTCACCTGCATGGCCAGGCGTGATAGGCTTCGGCCTGAGACGCACCTAGGTCCCTCCCCTAACCCGGACCCCTCCCAAACACACGTAGTTTTAGTTAGGTTAGGAAAAAAAAAATAATAATAATCACGTCTCCCGTTCCCGAGATGTGCGAGACAACGCTCTCCGACCATTTGTCAGCTTCCAGAACGCTTCAGTTCAAATAACAGTTTAATACTTTTTTTAATGTGTAAACATCTTAGGCTCAGTATACTGCATTTGTTATGAGTAATTACCTGAAAAATTTGCGGGTTCATTTTTCCTGTCATGCTGAAATTCAAACAATTACACCTCAGTGCTGCTTCCGTCATTGGTTCACTGTTTAATCTGGAGGACTGAGGGCCAATTAGAGACCCTCACACAAAGAAGTGTGTCCAATCACAGGCCACCCAGTCGAGACGACTCACAAGTCGGCAGCCAATGAGCAGTTGGCATTTGCCCGAGTATGTAGTGGATATTGGAGTCTATCCTGGAGGTCATTGAACCCGCAAATTTTTCCGGTCTCTAGGTATGAGTAATTACCTGAAAATGGAATGGAAATCTATGAACGGAAATGTGTCACAAAGATGGCGTAAGTAGCAAACATAAATCCCTAAATAGTCTCTTTACCAAACATTAGGGGACATACCAAGCTATTGGTGTGCCAAATGAAACTTTATGACAGTGAAACTACCCTGGAATATAGGTATCTGGTAAAATAAAATAGTCACAGTTGAAAATAAGTCCAAGTTTTAAGATACCTAATAAAGCTGGCATTACAATAATAATGCATAATATATATTCTTTAAGTCTGCGACAGCTGTAACTCCGAAAGTAGTAGACCGATTTGCGTGATTTAAACTTTAAGTGCTTGTGAGTGAGCACTGAGTGATGCTTAGTGAGTCGAATAACTATAAAGTTACTAACTTTGGTTTTGGAGCAAAATGCTCAGGCGAAAACAGGTTATGATAAAGAAAACAAGAAAAATCGCCCAAGCAGAAGCAGTTAAAAATGTAGAAAGTGTCTAGATATGGAATGAGGAAAAACGTAGCCGATAGATATGATCCAGTGGGGCAAAACGTGCCCCGAACAAGACGTGAAATTGGCATTTGAGCGAACCTCAGCCGTCTACCTCGCGAGAAGCAACGGGGAATGCAGACAATTGTTTGGAAATGGACGTGGATATGCTCTCTGATGATTCTGATGTTGATGTACAGAATCAGTTGAGCCAGTGATTGTGAACGATGGGTCGAGTCTGTCGCGGTTTGATGTCGCAATTTTTTTGTCAGCTGCCAAACCTCTCAAGAAAGAGACCGGTAAGGCAATGAAAGAACGACTGATAGATTTAGTTCACAACAAATAACTAAAAGATAATTCTTACAGTTCCAGACCACTTGGAAATCCATGAAACAAACCCCTGGCAGCTATAATCCAAAATACAGCCTACCCTGAATTTTTTGTTTAAGTTTGCCATCTTTAAAACATTCTTGTTACAAATATCTGGCAAGTGTAACCCTCCAATTCCTTGAATCATGCAACATACATAGTTATATGCAATGTGATTTTAAAAAAATGGACCAGACTTGACAAAGAACTAGAACAAGAAATTAAATATGTTGAAACTCTACCGACATAGGAGTTTAAAGGGTTAATCATAATAATGTAAAAAAATATATAAAAAATACCTACTTTTACTAGTTGAATTCGACACTAATAACTGAAATATTGTCATACAAATTCACAGAAAATTAATCTACCAATGACCATGATCTTAATCACGTGAACTTGCGAGGACCTGCGTACTTGAAAAGCGACGGCCCATATCTTACCTCCAAGTGCTGCAAGTTGACCGCGTGCATGAGCAGCGCCCTCAGCGTCTCCGAGGACCCCACGCGGACCTGACACACCTTCAGGTGGCCCAGCATCGGGGCGGACTCCCCCCACCACCCCCCTTCCACCTTCGCCCCGAGCTCCTCCAGGGACGGGCACAGTTCCGCCAGCATGGAGATGTCGACCGAGTGCATCTGGGGAACAATCACCCCTTCAGCCGGCCGCATCTGCGCGACACTCTCTCCACTGAAAAGTGGAAAGCTACATTGCAAAAACAAAATAAATGCCTTAACTGTCTTTTGATCACGTGATTATGCATATAATTACATTTCTAATAATGTAATAATATATTTCTCGTAAAAAGGTCCCCACAAAAATCTGAACAACGATTTCCCTGACTTTCCAAAACCACATGCAAGGATTTCTCCCTCTTTTCTTTGCTAACCCGGCGCTCTTAGGAATAATGGCCTGCCGCACTGGGGCTTCTTTGGGCAAGGAAACGAATACGCTGTTAGAGCAATTGGGAAAGCCGTTAAAAGCCTCAGTTCTCACTCAGCTCACCTGACAGTTGACAATGTTCTTAGCCCTCAGACCTTCTCAGTACTGCTGGCGCCTACTCCGATCCATTACCTCATTCTGGGATGCCTCACTCAGCCAGAGAACCAGTGGTCCGGTGGAGGAACATCCAACCTCTCCCAGCTGTCCAGGCTAGTGGCCGGAGCTGTATCACCACTCACTTCATCAAGGCTACGGAAACCTCCGAGCTTAGTCTAAGCAGAGCACCACTGCCAAGTGCGAATACTACACCGATCTGATCCCGGGACGACAGAGAAAATCTCATCAGGGATCCATTTACTTCAAGGATAAGTCCGCACTATTACCATTTTTTTGTGGTACTTGCAGGTTTCAGACTGTTCGCTTTGGCTAGAACCAACCGTCAGTGTCGTTATCACTCTAGAGTATCTCTGCATGCCTGGGATTCTTCCCCGACTCCTTGTACCATGGTCCAACGGGTTTACAGACAAATAATGCTCGGGGTGCATCTGACTGCCAACAGCAATTTAAAACCTCTCCTTTTTCCATTAGCCTTTGGGACCAAAAAGCCACCAGGGCTCAGTAGCCGAATGCCCCAGAAAGGTTTCAATCGCATCTGCTGATACAGCCCACAGATTCAGCCCAATTCAATATTTCAGGTTCTCATCCAGGCAACCGAGGATGCCTCAGGCTGGGTTTCTACCGAAAAGTCGCGGACTGCCATGAGCGTCAGGAGGCCATATATTCGCTTTGAAGCACCTTATACACGGACCTGTTTGATGGGGTCTCAGATAACTAGAGCCGGCAACGGCTCTGACACCTTCTCCCGCAGGAGTCCTACTCATTCCCAGTGCTGAGGGGTGCTAAGACGAGAATACCCTGGCTATTGCCTAACATGAACCATGTGAGGCAGTAGCCAAAGAATTTAATTCCTAATGTTTAAATGGTGCTTTCCAAGGCATGGGTGGATGCTTATCATGGCACAATTGCAGCAAACACTGAACAAGCAATGTGTAGGGGCCTGTTCTTTTCGCGATCGCGACTAAACGACGATAAATGCGAAATCACCATAAAATACAGTTTTTACGCGAAATCGCCATAACACAGCAGTTTGCATTTTTACACAAAATTTTGTATTTAAACGTGAAATCGCAGTGTTTTTACGAGAAATATAAATACTGGGTAAAAAACTTGTATCGTCACTGGTAAAAAAACACCGCAACATGGCCGCCACTGAACATTAGTCATAAATGCACTAGAGCAAACAAAAGCTTATACACGCTCACGTTATGATGTTAAACCCCCAAAAATATACTGTAAAAATACTTAAATTTACAGCGTTTATTTTCCTTTCCGGCTTGACTTCAATTTTCTATATTCGGTTATTAAGAGTACTTGTTGTTACAACAATTTATCACGCCATTATCAGCTCTCGTAGTAGCGGAGTTTTACAGTACCCATTAACTCTTTCGTGCACGGCGCGCCGGCAGTTCGCGTCATTAAATTACCGGTGCAACCTATGTGGGGGGAATCTTAAATTCCAAATTGAAGACCTCAAATTATGGGTGCGACCTATATGCGATGGCGACCTATATGCGAGTAAATACGGTAATAATCAGTGTCTAAATCAAAAGTTTGTCCTATAAATATATGTAACCTATTTGTTTAGGGTATTCAGTAATGAGTAGGTTCAAGTAAAATTATTTAACTTAAATAATTTCAAATATATTTACAGTAACACACACTCTTTGTTTTTCAAATTTTTAGCACCGCTTTTGTGTTTTTAAGTGAATTTTAACACCGCTTTTGCTCATTTTTAATGACAAAATCTGACAATTTTATTTACCACTTTCAGGGGGCCCTAGCAATGTGCATCTAATCCAAACAACCTATAGAGGGTGGCGGGCGGAGTCGACAGCGAGAGCGGGAACACCTGCCTGGTCGACGAGCACCAGCTTCTTGAGGCGGGCGCCGTGGGCGTACAGGTACTTCTCGAGGGCCAGCGAGCAGTCGCTGAAGTCGAAGTCCATGGTGAGGGAGGTGAGGCCGGCGAACACGCCCACGTTGGCCAGGCAGGTGCCGCGCGTGTAGAGCGCGCTCAGGCCGGGCACCGCGCGCCCCAGCACCCGGGCCTTGTCGGCGGACACGCACGTGTCCCAGAGGTCCGTGAGCGCCAGGCGCAGGCCGGGCCGGCTGGCGGCCAGGTTCGCGATGGCGTCGCCCACGTTCCTGTCCGGGGGGCACACGCGCACACGCGGCTAGCGAGCCATGTGCTCGGCCGAGGGCCCACGCTGGAAGGGAGTCTCATCCGGGCCATCCCAGGGCCGGTTACTGGCATCAAGGGGAGCAGTCGAAATGACACCGAAAAGCATGTCGAAACACCATATAGCACTGAAATGCAAGTTGTATCATGGAATCAAGATGCTTTTGAATAAAACTACATAAAATTATAAAAAAGTGATAATTTAATATGTGAAATTCAAGGGCAAAAAAAAAATCTTAGCAAAAAATGCATGGATCAGAATTACATATAAATTTTATATGTTTTACTGTGTATCTCTGATTGAATCACTTCTAAACAACGGAATGCTCGCTAATATAATATTTTATCATAAATATGCAGCATATAATTTTACCACTATTTTGGTGGAGTAAGTATTACAAAATATATTTTATATATAAAAAAAGAATAAACATGAAGTTGGACTAAAATCAAATCCATAAAATCATTATAAGTTACATTTCTACCATAAAATAACTCGCAAGAAATTGGTCTAAAAAAACTAATACTACATCGAGAACAACTAAAAATAGATTAGCTAGCATCTGTGATTTAAAAGTGGTTCAGTAAGAAGTCGCGCTACGCACTTCAGCAAATTCGTTTTGTCCGGGAATAACAACCATTCCTTCTTGAATTTTAAAACATCAAGAAGTTAATTTTTTATTTTTTAAATTTTAATTAAGTTTTTAGTTAATGCTGCTTTAATTCCACAATATAACTTGTGTTTCGGTGTTTTGACGTGCTTTTCAGTGTTATCCCAATCAGGGGTGCAACAACAGGGGGGGGGGGGTATTTTGCCCCCCCCTCTGAAACCTTGAAGTGGGGGCAAACAGGGGCAAAGAAAGTGCTGTTTAATCAATTTTTAGATAATAAAACTGCTTAAATAGCACCATTTTCAAACTTGAAATACAAATATTCCCAGGGGAGGACCCCCGGACCCCCCGCTTCAATAGGGGGGATCGATGATTCTTTATAAAAAAGGTATATTGCCTCCCCTTTGGAAATTCAGCTGTTACGCCCCTGATCCCAACCCTCCACAGTGAACGGAACGTGCCCCAAGCACGGGAGAGGCGCACCTGTAGTAGATGAAGCCGCCCAGGGAGCGCAGGTCGGGCAGCAGCAGCAGCAAGAGGAACACGCCCGTCTCCGAGGTGTTGGTGTCCTGGATGCGCACCTCCTTCAAGGTCGCGCAGCACCGGCTCAGCTCGCTCGGGTCGACCCGCGCGTACTGCCGCAGCAGCTGCTCGTCAGTCATGCTCTGGTGGCCCGCGTGCTTCTGGGGGTCCTGCCGGCAGGCCGTCCCGCGACCGTGTTTGCTTTCGCTCCTGACTCGGACGCAACCCTGCCTTTCCACGACACGACACGTGCTTCTGGGGGTCCTGCCTGCAGGCCGTCCGCGACCGTGTTCGCTTTCGCTCCTGACTCAGACACAACCCTGCCTTTCCACGATACGACACATTCTTCTGGGGGTCCTGCCGATAGGCCGTCCTCTCAGTAGTCCCACGACCGTTCGTTTTCGTTCCTGAACACCCCATCACTTTCAACGACACAATATGTATTGTGGAATACATATTGTGTCGTTGAAAGTGTACATTCTTCTAGGGGTCCTGCCGGCAAGCCGTCCTTTCAGCGGTCCACGACCGTTCGCTCTCGTTCCTGGAAACCTCCTACCCACCCACCCACCCTCTCCCAAGCATACACACAAACACACACACCGACACAACCCTGCCGTCAGCAACACAACACAGTCATTTTGAAGATGAAATTTAAAACAGATAGGTTGAATTATTTGAAAATGTGATAAATGTTAACAATTTATTAGAATTCAAAAAAAAATTATCTTTTGTGGAAAAATTATTCAAAGAAAAAAATATTTGAGAAAGGAAAATTCTTAAACTGAAAACACTGGCACACATGTCGTTGACAAGAACGTTATTTATCTCTACAGAAGCTATCACAGAAATGTTGGTATCTGGGATTGTTTACTAATTGGTACTTTGGGGAACTGATTGCATGCATCCCAAATTAATTTTAGTTTTTATACTTTAACAAAAATTGAATTTTTGAATGTTTCCCAAAAAATTAAATTTCTATGTTTCGTGGTTAAAACCTATATATAAATCAACTTATTCCATATTGGAGATACAGAAAAGTAGATACAACCCAAACCAAAATTTAAATATCATTTAAAAAAAATATTTGTTTCAAACAAAGAGGTAAAACCAATGATGTATAAAAATTATATAAAAACATGAAGAGAGACATGACATGAAAAAAATACCTCACACACAACAAAAAAATTATCACTTTGGTAAATTATTTACCACATTGTGGCTTCCGACAAGAATAGAGAAAAAACTGTACAAACTCAGAACTTACAATGGTTTGTAAGATACTAGCATACCTTTATGAATGGTGCAGAATCCTGGTTTATTTACTAGTCCCTTGAAAAACAATCTTACTGTACGAAAGTGAATGCTAGAAACTGGTCGCAAATAAGGGTTTCAATCCAATTCCAGAAAATAAAAATTATTCACTTTTTGATGCAATTTTCAAAACTTGTTTACTGAAGTAAACATAGAAACTGTCTTCCATTTATTTAAATTGCCCCAGTGGCAAAAAAGTTAAGGCTTCCTTTACAAAGTTACTTCAAAATATGGAGTTACTACCACAACACATCAATATATAAAACATTTGTTATTTTAAGGTGATACAGATTTTTAACTGAAAGCAGCACATCAGAATAGCTAAATGACTGTCACATTAAATTTTCTGGGAATAGTACACTTTTTGAACTCGCATCGTTCACACATAGAAATTTAAGTAATGGTTTTGCTTGAGAAATGAAAACTAAACATTTCATACTTTGGTTTTTATTTGTTTTTAATACTTTTTTCCTTACGGGGCCCACCTCGTCAGAAGTGTGAGGTGGGATGATAAGTGAGACACTCACTGGTGCTTCTAGAGCGCTATAGCCTCTAAGTACAAGGCACTGAACTGGCGTGCAGTCTTCTCGTCAGGACAGGACAACTGTGAAATCTGAGCGGTGACCGTAACATTATACGGCGGAGAAATGAAAATAAAGGTATAATGCAAGTCCCTTAAGTGCTTTCAAGAATCTGTACCAGTGGTTTTACACCAAAAGATTACTCTGAAAACATGCATTTTAACCATTTTAACTCTTCTAAAAATACGGTTTAAAAAAAAAAATCAAAAATCAAAATTACTTTTCGGCCCTCAGTGAACTCTTAAATGCTTTTCGTAAGCAGACCCCAAACGGATATCTTGAGTAGTTTTGAAATCGCGTTGTTTTTCCTGAAGCTCTGCGCACCGTATGTGTGCCCGGGTAGGCGGAGCCCTTAAGTTAACTGTTTGATTTCATTAAAACAAGCCATTAATACACACACATTAAAGTTACTGAAAACACGAAACACACACACACACATCAAGTTTGTATGAAAGACATGCTTACAGTAACGCGTGCATACCGTCATTTAAGATAGACTACTCGGTAACACAATTCCTGCCGTTTCTGTGTACGAGGCATGTCGTCGTGCTAAAAAACGGAGAGGAAATAAATTATTGTAGCCCGCTAAGGCTTACAATGATCCTTCCAAAATAATCTCCCTGTAACCTTACGTAGCTCTCTCTCTCTCTTACTACATCCCTCCCTCCCCCTCACCCCTCTCTCGCCACACCCCCACCTCTCTCTCTATTTTATACATATGTATATATACACATATGTGTGTGTATATATATGTATATATGTGTGTATGTGTGTGTGTGTGTGTGTGTGTGTGTGTGTGTGTGTGTGTGTGTGTGTGTATATCCTGGAAGGGATGGGTCGTGACCCCACCAACTTCCCCCCTGGCCACATTCCTGGAGCAGCTCAATTAATTTGTTTTAGATATCACTATTCGGCGCTCCCACTGGAACTACTCCCACAGACAGGCGACGGGCGGAGGGGGGTAAAGGAGGACTCACGCGGAAGCAGAGCTGCGCGATGCCGCCGTCGTCCACGAGCCAGGAGGAGGTGAGGTCCAGGTGCTGCAGGTGGGCCGAGTGCTGGCCCAGCAGCCCCAGCAGGCAGTTGTCGCCCACGGCGTGCAGCACCAGCGTGCGCAGGCTGCGCGCCAGGCCCGCCTGCAGCAGGCGCGACAGGCAGGCGTTGGTGCAGCCGGCCAGGCCGCAGCTGGGCAGCAGGTGTCGCCTCGCGTCCAGGCACACCTGCGGGGCACGCACGCACGCACGCATCCTGACGACTTGACCCATCACTAGGGACACCTGTATTTCGCGATTTCATTTCGTGGCAAGGTATTACACAAAACACTGTAGCTTCTTTCTAAGAGTCACGGCAAATTGTGAGGGTGCAGCAGTACGGTGACCACGTCCTCGTTGGCCCCCGTCAAGAGCGGGACGACACCTAACGACCTCGGCCGATAACCACAGTAGAGAAGCTACAGTACATATTTTGTGAAATACCTCGACACTAAATGTATCGGCGAAATACAGGTGTCCCTACCCATTACCAGTTCAAGCATGTAAATATTTCACTGTTTAAATAAGCTTCGGCCACATTCACGTTCCACTGGTTTCACACAACCACCAGGCGTCGTTAAAATTCCAAACGTAATGCTAGGTCTTTCCAGGTTGTCATGTTTAAAGATTTTGTTGTCTTGTGAGTACATATGCTAATAGCCCACTCTGTATTTGCATGCTCTCTGAAGCATGTGTAAGTACTTAAAAGCTGTATCGTAAATGATTTAACATGACACCCGATACAGTCACACCTCAACCGTGATTCTCATTACGTCGCAGCAACGAGGTTTGCATCGACCAAACTATTAAAAAATTATTGTTCACATTTATAAAGTGATAATTATAATACGCTCAAAGTAAACTTGCACAAAATTTTACACAGCGCAAAATGTACATTTTTTTTAAGGGACTGTAAAATACAAACTCAAGATGGCTACTTCTGCATTTAAAAAAAAAAAAAAGACTGTACTTTTATTTAGAACGATTTAAGACTGAAGAATAAGCGGTTGTGGAAAAATAGCTATGTAATTCCTAACCTTTTTTTCCAAACCTACACTGAACCAAAACAATGGCATCAGTATTATTTAAATTGAAACTTCACATATTTTATATAGGAAATTTGTACTAACCATTCTTTACTACATGTAATAGTTTACCCTAGGAGCACAAAACAACTTTGCATTACACAATAACCATACTATTGTATTAAACAAATTACTTAACACTATAACTCCTATGTAAGTCCTAGGGACTGTTAAAACCCTTCGTATTAATGAGAGTTTTGTATTAACACAGTTTTTATTAACGAGGTTTCACTGTACCGATACTTGAAATTGGGCGTTAATCAGCCCTCTGCCGATACCATGGTTTTAGCACAGGATTCGGCGGTATCTAAAAAATTATGTTCAATACTGTTGTTATTTTTTTAACACTTGCTATGAATTATTTTAATATCATTTAAATGTTATGCTATAAACAGTTTCCATTATTATAAGAACTGAAATGTGGTGGTCGGACCGGTGCTTGGCCGAGCCGCCTGGGGACGGAAAGGGGGAGAGGGGAAGGGAAACGGGGGCTCACCTTCACGACCAGCTCACGCAGCCCCGTGGCGCCGCACTGCTCCAAACGGCTGAAGAGGGCGCCGCAGTCCTCCGGCCGCAGGCAGACGCTGTCGTCGCGGCCCGTCACGTGCAAGGAACGTACCGCGCCGTCCATCAGCACGCTCAGCAGGTCCAGCATCAGGTACATGTCCCGCCTGCGGGGAGAAGGAAGTCCCTAGGTCGTCCATCACAACACACCAGTGTGTTTGCGTCGCTGAATTATCTAGCGTTGGTATCGCCTCCAAACGCAAGGCTCTGGCGCCTGGCGCGCAGTCTTCTCGTCGTGCATCGGGCAACTCCGAGATCCGGACGGCAATCTTAACACTTTACGGCAGGGAAATGAGGATTAAGTTGTGATGCAAGTCCCGTGGAATGCTTTCAAGAATCTGTACTTGATGTCCATGCTTAAAATTATTCTGAAAACATACATTTTAACCCTTTTCACTCTAATTAATCTTTTTTTTTTTCGTAAACAGACCCCACACGGATATCTTGAGCAATTTTTAAATCGCGTGGTTTTTTTTTCTGGATCTCTGCACAGCGTATGTGTGCCCGGGTGGACGGGGAATTTAGTGAAGCTTCACGTCTCTGCAACCAGACCAGCAGAGACGGTGACACTCAACAGGATTCAGGGATGCTGGGGAAGGAAACGACCATGGCCTACGGTGAGGACTTGGAACCATCCCAGCATTCCTCTGGAGGGAATGGCCACACCAAGATTCAAACCCAGTTACTCCAGAACGAAAGACCAGTGTATTTACCACTGCGCTAACTTGCTCCCTTGTATGCAAGCTTACAATCGATGGCATCACGCATTCGCCAAATTGATTCCATTCTAAGATAAATCTCTTGGTTAATTTTGACATTGTCAAGAGAAAGGACCAAATCAAACTAACGAATTGTCCTTAATATCTAATCCCACTGAGTAAATTATCATACTTAATACATTCAACTCTAAATTAAAAAGAGAAAGGACAAAAAAAAAACATTATTAATGGTTTTGAGGGTCAGACATATTGTAAAAATTCAAAACAGACAGTAAAGTTACAAAATATAAAAAACTTGTTTAAAGTGAGAAATTAAAACAAGTTTCAGAAGTAAGATATTATAATAACAATATAGTAATGATATAATATGATGATGGCGGGCCGAATGATTTAACAATTCCTCAGTGTGGTTTACCTTATATCCTGGAGCAATATCAATATCCTCGGTCCTGTTCAATTTCCATAGTATAAAAATACATAGTAATTATATTATAACTTCCTTTTTTTAAGTCTATAGTGTACACATTCTGTTAATCTTTAGCATGCACAAATTTATAACAGATATTTATATCCTAAAAATAATTTTTTCTTGTTATCTCTTAAACACTTGTATACATTTATTTTTCGAAATGCATATTTCAGTTAGTCAATGTTCCACTTTTATTTTATTGTGGTTTTGGATATGTAAACTGTAAATATTAAAATTATTCATGTAAAAATGACGTGCTCCATAGCCTTATGGTACCTACCATAATTAAAGGATCAACAGAATAAATAAAATTAAATAAACAACACTAATAATAATGATAATAATAAATTATCAGTAGGTAGTAAATTAATTTATTAGTATTTTTTGTAAACTTTGTCTTGGATGATGAAAGAATTAATTGTGTATTAAAACGGTACTATGCCCAAGTAAACAGACCGATAAACACCTCTAGTTAAAACATTATAATGTCAAGCTGTGGCTCAAATATAATCTCAAATCTGGATGGGTAGCAGCAGTGGGTGCCCTGAGATACCTATTTAATAAAAAATCGGTTGTCTGTAAAGTCGGTTTACGGACGATAGTTTAACATGACGTCATAATAAAACATTGATGAAATGATTGCATACTTTTATGAATAAAATTGAATAATTTTTATTGAATTATCACTATTTTGTATGGATACAAAGAAGGAGTGAAATTAAATCTACAATTTAATTGATAAATTTACTTTTATTTGCACTCATTAATTCAAATATGTTTACTACTTTAACGAACAGATTATTTTAAGTATAACTTTTATACATGTTTGCTATTTAACTTCTTCCAATCTGTGTTATTCTGTTAAGGATAGGACGATGATATGAAAAGTAGGAAACGAATGGGAGTGTTTCAAGTTTAATGTGCCTCTAAAAAGTCAAATCGATGGTTGTTCCAATTGAGTGGAAGAGAGATAGATGCGGCGCAAGCTTACAATGAGCGTAACAGGACACAGCTTAACGGGACACAGCGTAACGGAAAATGAGTCATCCTTTTTTTGCGTGCAGCCGGCGTTCATCGATTTATTAGACGTTGTCACGTCAAACAAAAATTGTACACTGACCCCTCAGTGCCGTACCTGCATTGTACCGTCGCAATGTGCACGAACTGCTCTCGGATCGCTGCAGTCAGAGAGGACTGGAGGAGTTTCCTGAGCTCCTTCACGGCCTGGGAGGAGTTCCGCAGCACTCGGCAAACACGCTCAAACACTTCTCCCACGCACAGCCAGTACAGCGGGGGCACCAGCTTCAAGGGCGGCATGGCTGACCAGGACTAACAGGCCGTCTGTTACATAGCCAAAATCCTGCAACAGCAAACAAAACATTAATCTAGGATGTTTTTCCAATTCTTAAAGATAGTGCTCTCTCTCATAAAAGACATGAGATAACATGCTTACTGTACTAAACCCATGAGTCAGTTTACTGTTTTGAAAGAAATCTTTACTAGAAAACTATTTTTAGCTCTCTACTGTTACTACTCTCAATTATTTTCCACCTTTTTCGACAAATTTATACAAACAGAGAACAGATGTACATGTTTACAACTAAAATCGTATTTAAATACTCATTACACTTAATATCTCTCCAAACTATACACACACATGTACATATATAGTGATGCAAAATTTTACCTTACCTATATTTACATTACATCCAACAACAAATCACATGAGCTATTATTACAAAAAAATATTTTATACAATAATTTTATACAATGTATAATTTATGTCTCCTTACGTATTTACAAAAATGCACAAAAAAAAAGTACCAAATGATGTTTGAGAATCGAACTTTACTCTCGTACAGTAGAAGGTTTTTATTCCAGCTTTATATGGATCTGCACATTCTGAGTTCCTGCACCAATCAAGCCGCTGGCATTAAGATATTTTCGGGTGGATTCTGGCTGTTTGTCTTGGCTGCCAGTCTGCATTACTACGCTTCCGGCTTTTCTAATTCACTAAGGCCAGTAATCCAAGACACAAAAATAGGGGTTTAGGTGTTGAATATGCTACACCTGTATCCTAGACATATTCCCAGTGCACGATAGGACACGGCCAGTCCCTTATTTTAAGGGAACAGATTTTAGAGTCCTATCCATTGGTGATCTGTATCCCAAATTCCGCGCATGCGCAGGGCTCACTTTTTCGTGTAAATTGTTAAGATGGCGGACCTCATCTAGCATATAGCCTATGTATTGTCAGTTTTGTGATCATCGCGAGATGTACCAAGAGCGTTCTTGTGCCAATGAAACTTAATGATAGCGAAACTACTCTGGAATAAATTTTGTACACTTCAATGGTCATAAAAATAAATTATCACAACTTAAAAATTATTTGAGAAAATCAGAAAGGTGGTTCTATTTTTGTGTTATGTTGCTGCTATCTCGATGATTTTTGCCTTAAAAATTGTATCGATGGTTGCAAAACGTCCGCTAGAATGCTTTGAAAAGTTTCTTGCCTCGCACAGCGCACCGTTTATTAAAACGGCTGCCGATCTGTTCCCTTACTGGGATTCGGTTTGGACAAAAGTTTTGAAATACAGCCTGCAAGTTAGGTTACGGTTGAGTCCCAAAAAAGGCAGGCATATTCGCTACCTTACCCAAACGTCTTGGAATACCACCCTAAGAATTTATAATTATTGTTGGTTATCATTACAGTAGTGTTTCCTGTTTTATAACAGGTTACATCCCACATTTCACATTTCATGGGAACATTTTCTTTATTTTTTTATAAGAAGACCAATGCTCACCTTTTTCTTCTTTCTATAAAGAAGCCAGGTTAACACAATTTGTTTTAAATAAAATTATACTATATATTAATTTTTCTTTGATATTCCTGTTAAAACTACATTGACGTTCGATAATCCAGTAAAATCGTTAATCCGACGTAGCCGTGGTCCCGAACATACCAGATTGAAGAATTTCCACTGTGCAGGATTGAGTACCAAATTTTGGATTTTGCGAGGCTTTCCATAAAATTTTCTTACCAATTTTTTATTTCACAGGGTCATCTATATTTATATAAAAATAAAAATGTAACTGTTCATACTTTCAATATCTTAATCTATGAAAGTTCTTCACTGATTGCTTTGAAATTTTGACACAACATTGCATTCCAATACGAGCGTGTTTTTATAAACCTAAGTCACACCTGTGACAAGTAAAAATAGATAAAAATTTAGATAAATGAAAATATATATCTATATAAATGAGTGCTTGTGTGTTTGTTTTTCATTCTGTAGAGATAAAGATATAGATTGGAAGATAAAGACATAGAGATATAGAGCTATAGATAGGTATTGAAGGACAGAGGCAAATATACAGATATATATATAGAGATATAGCAAGGGGTATATAGAGACATAGAGATACAGATAGAGAGATAGATTGACAGATATATATAGAAACATAGATAAATATATATAGAGTGATATGGAGAGTTATATATATATATATACACACATAGAGATTTTTATGTATAGAGAGAAATATAGCGAGATTTATAGAGGAACATATATCAAGAGACAGAGAGAGATGCTTTGTATGTGTGTACCTACTTCAAACAATTTACAATAAAAAATTGAAAGAGGCAGAACAACACATCCCGGGCATTAGCAGGTATTATATATAATACCAAATAGATCTACCTACTATTGGCAGGTACAGAACATGAGCGTAAGATAATTCCCAAGTGATTTAAGTAGATGGTCTCCCGAGGTGAGGTGTCCAAAAAGTAAGCTAGCGAAAGAAAGCTGGAGATGCACCATTACTAGAGACAAGAAAAATTTGCGGATTCATTTCGCGATAGGCTAGCATCAAAACAACTATACCTTCGTACCGCTTCTGCGATTGGCCCACATTTTATCCGGGGAACTGTGAGCCAATGGGAAACACGAAACCAAGAAAGTGCCGAATTACGGACAGCCTAGTTGAGACGTCTCACGCGTCAGTAGCCAATGAACAGGTGTCATTTCCGTGAGTATTTAAAGGACTGTGGAGACTATTCTAGAGGTCAATGAATCTGCGAATTTTGCAGGTCTCTAACCATTACTATTTATCTCAGGACTTTTTTTGTGTTGTTCATGACCATTCATTCAGTTTTGTTACTTTTTCATGATGTTTGTGACCTGCACACACCTTGCTGTGTTTGAATCAGATCTACATTACACACGCATGAAAATAGCATAAAACTAAACATCTGCTAACACACTTTTATGCTTGCCTTGCTTGTTTAAAGCCTAGATTAATGTTTTCATTGCAAGTATATATTTACCTAAACTTTGGTTTCTTTTAACTTAGGAAGACCTTATTTGATTTATTTTTGGCTTTTGCAAGTATCTTACAAATGATTAGCTGACTTCACCCTATAGTAATGAACTCTAAACAAGGTCATATACATGAAGGGGCAAGGGAGGGCAGCTGACCCTTCTTTCCTAAGTTGAAAAAATACAATAAACAGAGCTGTAGTTAGCAAATTTTATCATAATAAAATATGTTCAAAAAAAGTTTTTTGGTAAATCTTTTATTTAAATCTTTTTATATTTATTTATTTTTATATTTATTTTTAATTTTTAATAAATCATGTTCTTTCTTTTTATTGGCTATTATTGTAATGCACCACAAACCTATGAAATTGGTTGAATTTTGAAAAATTGCCTACCCTCGCCCTTTTGTATTGAAGAAGACACACCCCCAGGGCCGCAACTAGATTCTCTGGCACCCGGGGCATGAATGGATTCATGCCCCCCCCCCCTCTTTTTTTGCACATACCACACCAATAAAGCGGGGGGTCCGGGGGCCCTCCCACGGAAAAATGGTGCTATTTAAGCATTTTCCATTCCTACATGTAACAGTTTCTGTGCTACTGTAACTTCCATGCATGAACCCACTATGTCCATAAAGTAGTCCGTATAATCACTAGACTTGTTCATTAAATCGTCGTCATAAATGTTTTTTAAAGATTCAAATTCAACTTGCGAGACCTTTTTGCAGCAAAGATTTTAATGATATCATTATAGCAAATAGAGGATGCTCTCTTGTGTTCTATGGAAATAATGCTCAAATTCGACAGTCTGTCTTGCCTCATAATATTTCTTAAATAATTTTTTACAATTTTCAATTTGCTGAAACTTCTTTCGCCTAAAGAAACTGTTACAGGAAGAGTAAGAAATATCTTAAGGGCTGTGGTCAGGTTTGGATATCCTTCTTCAAGTCTGTGTTTGTGAATGAGCTTCAAGAGGGTCGCTGCAGATGCTGTTTTCATAGTGTCATCAACTACCAAGGTGTGATGTTTAAAACTTTCCATTTCTTGAACTATTTCTTCTCCATTGATATCATCTTTGTATGTTTCAGACAACCATTTGGCTGCAGTCTTCAAATCTTTAACTTCCATTTTGTAGATTTTATTCCCATTTAAAAATCTAAATGTGTCATTAATTGCTTGAAGAGCCTGAAACCGAGATTTTAAGGCATTCACTATTACATCAATGATCTCTAACAAAGCTATTCTAAACAAATCGTGCTCTGGTAAGTTGGAAATTTCATCTTCGCAGCATTCGTCAAACATTTTACCAGTTGTAGTAGGAATTACAATGCAAGCGATTTCAGCGCCCCCACAGCTTTGCGCCCGGGGCGTATGCCCCACTTGCCCCCCCTTAGTTGCGGCCCTGCACACCCCTATCACTAAAGGCTACCAATGTACACATGTCATTATTGTAGGTTCAATGGACGAGTGAGATATGAGTTAATTGTGCAATAACAGTTTCTATGAAATAAGTTATACTAAGTTGGTCGGGTTAGGTCAGCTTATTAGTGGTAAGTAAAACTTTGTCGAAACTGTAATTACAAGTGCAGTGGGTGGTGAGGAAGGGGCGTACGGCACTGCTCGGAAGGATCCCAGTCGGACCAAGCGTGACAGTGAACAATAGTGTGCACCAAATTAATCCCGCAGATGCTGGAGTGTTAGGCGACAAAGAACCCAAGCCGGGCAGCAGAGGTGCGTGAGTTGAACAATGTGTCGTTGAGGACATCAAGAACGAGGAAAGGGGGAGATGCACAGACTGCAAGTGATGGTTCCAGACATGGGGCACACTGCAGGACAAAGGGCAGGTAGAAAAGCTGATGAGAGGCTGTTCAGGATAGTCAGGGTTAAGAGGCGATAAGGCTGTAGAGTGGGGTTTACAAGGGTAGGAAAAAACATGGATGAAAGTTCAAAAGGGTTTGAAAAATAAAAAGAGCAATGTACTCCTTTTTGGTGAGTTCTAAGAGAGACTAGAACAATCCTGAAGGGAAGGAGGTAGAGATGAAAGTGGTGCAAAAGTTTAGGAGGAGATCAAGAAAAGTGTGAATGAAGCAACCTCTTTCACACCAGGCTGTCAACCTATCACAATTACACAAGTTCCAGTGTATCTAATGGAAAACGCCCCAGTAGGTACAAACAAAAATACACCATGGTACCAAAGAGTATGGTCCTTAAAACTAATAAAATATATTTAGTTCTACCAATATACTTAAATATTTGTAACATTGACAAATAGGATAGATAAGAAGTGTAATTTATAACTATAAAATGTTTTGAATAGTGAAATTAATGCAGGTGGGCTTTTATGGTAGACTCTGGGAAGCGAATTAACAATATACTCTACTAAATATTCTACTAAAATATGCACATCTATATGTACAACTATGTGTCACTATCATAGGTGTCCGAAATTGTTGTTAACAGAATGAGTTTGAACACTTCAATATACTAAGAAAGAGCGTTTTTGTGTACAAAAAAAATACCACTCATCAGTCAAACTCTTTAAGTTCCTACATATGGTAACAGCTACACAACTCATAGCAGCAGAATCTAACACAATTACATTATAAACAAAATTTATTCTATAAAATACATTTTATTACATACATTCAATAAACCCAAGTATCATCAATTTTCATTGCTGATGATCGCATGTAAAATTAACACACATTAAATTATTCAGATATGCTGTGGTAATAACCTTATTTCTAAACACCCGGTTCTCATAGAACACAAAATCAAATATTCATGAAAAACAAAAGAATGGTAATAATTTCATTTTTTTGTTTGGCTAAGAAAAAGGCCATTTTTTAAACGGTAAGAAACTTGGCACATCATGTTTTTAAATAATAAAAGGCCTAAAGGTATATCTTTTCTGAATTTTTATTACGCTAATTTGTACTGTATTAATAAGAATGTTAAAATTTATATTTTTCATTTCTCATCTTGGAAAGAAAAATATTGTTAATTTTAATCTTTGTGGTCAAAATTAATTTTAATTTTAATGGATTGATTTGACAAAAATAAAAATAGTTTCTTAAATACTTGGTTGGTTAGTAAAAGTCGGGATGAAGGAGCCTAAATAATTACTAATAATAAGTATTAATCTGGGTACCAATAATTTACTTAGGTCAGTATTACATGACGTCATACCGACCATGGCCTTTAAGCCCGTGCTCCGCACCACCAGTACCGTATCCCGTTTTCGGAAAGCACCCCTAGCCCAGCCGGAATGAGTCAAGCGAGCGCCCCAGGTGTGACTTCAATTAACTGAATTAAACATCTGGACACAAAACCCCGGGGACTTGACTACAGAAAACAATTCCCAAACGAGGCATTAAGACGAAATTAATTAATCACAAGCAGTGAGCAAGTGCGTCGTAGAGACTCCGTGCTTGTGCGGCACGCACGGAACAGAAAACAAACCTCGTTACCAGCCACAGCGGCTACTGGCCTTGATTAATTGCCTGTGATAGCGAGAGTATTTTAATTAAGGACGCCATGCATACCTATGCCTGCCGGCTGCACTCACGTAAGTGTTTCTCCGAACTTAGGAGCCCGCTCATCGAGTCCCCCCTGCACCCGTTAACTTTCGGCGCTGGCCGTCTCCAGCGAGCATCGACCCACGTCCCGCGAGTCTGCCGCGGTAATAATCATTTCAGTGTCGCTTAGTGTTGTGTTTTTTTTGTTTCTTGATCGTTTTGTAAGTGCAACTGTGTAACCGCTAGTCGTTGCCAAGTGTTGGTGAGAGTCTTTGTAGCGGGACTGAACCGCGGAGTGAACGTGTAGAGCGTACCATGTACCCAAGCGGACCCCCGGTGAAGCTCTTAAATTAAACGTAATTCTCACCAACTTGTGTTACAATCATTTCCGTAGTCTTCCGTCCTCCACACGGCCGAGCGGCCTTCACAGCCAAGGGAAAACCATTCAGGTTAGATTTCAAGCTGTTTACCTGGCGGGGCACGCGGGGGCAGAGTACACACGACCCGACATCAACAGCCTAGCAGCCCGCTAGCCTGGAGCCCCTCCGGACAACAACAGCATCGCGTCGCCCATAGCGCCCGTCAGGTACCCCCCGGGCCTTTCACAGTGGTCGGGTGACGGCACACTATGCAAGAGATGGCGCTGACGAGGCATAATGGCAGGAGTAACCTATATAGAATTCTATATAGGTTACTCTAATAATGACCTGAAGGAACCGGGGAGACACTTTGGTCGACGTCAGTATTTTGTTGTGAAGGGCTGTTGCAGGTTGTTTGCACAGCTCTGCATTTGTTTGTTTGCATGTAATTTCTTTTAGCTTCAATGTGTTACCGAGAATTTTTGAGTATTTATATTTAATGTTTATTTTGTTTTAAACAAAATCAAAATTTTTACAATTAATTTTAAAACCATGTGATTGTTTATTTCATTTAATTTATACCTACATATTTATTTAAATTTTAAGAAATAAAATGAAAACAATATATGAGTTTTCGTAAATTTTTTTTACAATAACTATATACCTATATATTTTTTAACTTTTCAATAGGTTTTACATTTAAACAAATCATCATCATGAAATGTTTCGAGTTTTTCTGGAAATACCTTTGACTCCTACTAATAACGTTTTTGTGCCTAAGCGGTTTATATAGAATATCATTTTATAAACCCTTTATATACGAAATATCACTACTAGCTAACTACATTTAATTTTATTGTTGTCATAATTTTAACACTTTTGATAAAAATTGAGTTTTAAAATAGAAAATAGGTGAAGGGATATTACATTTTCTCCATAGGTTAAAGTTGTCCAGCTGATTTTTTGATGAAAAGTAGTACGTTTTGAGTCAAATATTTTTTGCATGACTTTGGTTGCCATAGCCAGTCGAAAATATTTATTTAATACTTAATTAATGTCTGAGATATAGTACTTTGAGGTGAAATATTATACGTATTTTCTTGAAAAAGACGTTTAAAACATTAGATTTTATATTCTTACGCCTATGTCACCGGTCAGTCGCGCAGTCGTGTTTACACAGTGCGTGCGAGTGTTACGTCAAAAAGGTTTTGTTCATACCTACGACTTGTGCGAAGGTTGGTGGCGGCATGAAATGTTAAATGTGCATTTTGCATGCATTTGTGTTTTTTCAAGCTGTATTATTCTTGCTTTAAATGAATGCAATTCATAGCATTAAAATGTCTCAATTTTTCCATCGAATCATTGTGCTGTCGCCATTTTGTAAGTAGCCGGGGTGTTCTATTAAATAATTTTATAAATATTTGAGAATGCTATGTTGTTTTGCCATTGGTTTTTTATAGAATAATAATTCGGGAGATGTATTCTTTTCTTTGATTTCTGTTGTACGTGACTTTGTGAAAATTTTACAACTCATTAATGCTTTGGTGAGAGGAGTGTCTTCAAAACAGATTCGTTTTTGAGACATAATATTGATTGACAGTTCTCAAGTGTAACAATCGTTTAATCAAATAATGTGAATTGATAATTTATATACTTTAAAAATTTATTGAAATATTTTGCATCTATGTTGTTAATTCGTGGCGTTATGGAGGTTAAGAGGATAGTTTAACTGCCCACAAGTTACATTTTTGTTGTGGTTAGGTATAGGCCCACTGTTTAGATGTAAATGATAATATAGAGTTTAGAGTAGTTCAGGTGTTACAATGATAGTGGTTGGCCTATTGTGTATAATAAATAAGCACTGTATTCTCTGCTTAGGTATGGCATACATATTTAAATTATTTTCAATGTTGCTTGAAGCACTGTGTAGTACACACATATGTGAGTAGTTATGTTATTTCATACTTCAATAGTAAGCTGTGTAGCTTTGGAAACAAGGCTCCAATTAGTGTTATTAGTATCGGTACTGTTTATTTTGTGAAATAACTACAAATTCATTGTTGTACAGTATATTATAAAATAATTTGTAACTATAAATTGCTATATTTCTTGTGTTTATTTAAAAGAAAATTTCAAGTACTGAGGTTTATTTCATTGAGATAAATTTTGATTTAAAGGGTTTGAAGGACAATCTGAGTGAGGCATTTACTTGGTGTGGTCTGCTCAGGATAGGCTTGAACATGGAAGGATTGTAGTAGAGGTGAAATGGGCGTGGCAGTTTTGGAGTACATCAAAGAATGTTCAATTGAGGTGAAACCTCAGGAATAAGTAAACAACCTGATTCCATTACAATATTGATTTAAACATGGTGGTGCTTATGTCGTCATCACACTTACAGGACAAGAGTGGGAAAATGAGGGTTTTTGGATTGGGGCATTACTGCACTGCAGATTTATTGTCTCATCATTTACTCCATAATGGTGATATTTACTAATACAGTACACTCCCGATTATCCGCAAAATTAAGTGGCAGGGCCACCGCGGATAGTGAAAGTCTCGGATAATCCGCAAAACAGCCGAAAATGGGAAACATAAAAGGACACATTAATTTCAACTTAAAAATCTAAACATTTTTTTACTTTAAAAGTTACAATTATCAGTAAAAAAATTTAAATGATGTTAATTATAGTATTTTATTGAATAATTAACATACAATACATTTCAGTAATGTAAACATAAAAGTGCTTGGTACTTGCTGCGTAAGTTTCGAGAAGGCATGTGGCGTTTTACTGTATACTGCACACAATACACTCGTCAGTAGAGTTCAAATTTACTCACTTGTAATAAAATACAGATTTACTTATGAGCTGTATTTTTTCGTAGCATGCGCGGATAATCCTCACGGCGGATCATCCGCCCGCGGGTAATAGGGAGTTTACTGTAGTTTACAATTTTTAAATTAAATTAAATTTGATATCGCAAAATATACTAGAATGGAATTCTGGTTTACTACATAACAGTACCAAATTAAATATATTCAGTATTGCATTGTATACTAGAATCCCTACCATTCGAGTCTTTATTGCAATACCTCACGTAATGTTTATCATAGTTATCCATCTAAAAACTTCTTTACTGCTATTGTCCCGTATAAGTATAAAGGTTCTAAAGACTGAAACCCAACTATACCACTGCTAATTACAATATACACACTAATAACATTGAATTATTTCTTGTTTATGATATGTACCCAAATTTAATATATTGAAATTCTTCTAGGTACGGATATTCATTGTTTTTGCAACTCGCCATACCTACCTAATGCCCAAAAAAGTCTTTTGGCAAACAGGAAACTCCTGATCTCAAAGTTGCCTTCTCAACATAGTATGTTACTGATATACCTTTACGTGAACTTCCTTCTTTTTCTGTCCTTTTTCTTTTTGCATATGATGCACTGAAACACTTAAGAATAATATGATCCTGAACAAATTTATTCAAAATCTTGTCAAATAGAGCATTTAACTGTTCTACATCCCTTGTTGTCAATGTACAGCACAGCTTTTGATTTATGACCACATTCAGGCTGTTTCGGCGGATCTTAAAATAAATGACATTGTTTTGGTTACATAATTGCAAATGTTTTTGTTTTATTTAAAGTTATTTCATATTAATGTTTGTAAAATATATTTGACAAAATTAATCTTGATAAATAAGAATATATTACCCATTGGCAGTAAAAAATACTTCCTTTTCCACATTATTTTTGTTTTTTGTCCACTTGACGGGATCTCTTGTTCTCTTCCTCCCCCGTTCTGGAGTTTTGATAACAGAAACACCTTCTACTTCAGTAGCTTTATCCATTATTTAAGATTTATGAAGAATAAAATACTATTAAATCTACATTACAGTATCAGTTTACTTCATGAGCACATCTTTTTTTTTACGCATCAAACAAATGTGATGAAATTTGATTACAGCCAGAATGCACAGCCTAGAAGATAAAAAATTCCCTACTAAACGAATAACGGATCATAACATGTTCCAACATTAAAAATACAGATATTCTTACAAAAATAAAATGTGGATTCGTAGCAATCATTTTGAATCATGCATGTTTTCGAACAGAAATGGAAACGGCAGCATTTGAAATAAATTGAAATAGTCATGTTTTAGTACTATTTTAGATAGAAGGCAATTTTTTTAAATAATACATTACTTGTGGTGCTAAAAATGGGAGTAGATTTTTTGGGTAAAATCTTGACAACATCATAGGGTGTAAATTCATATACAGACTGCGTCAGTATCGCCAACCAATTTCATAATTTTTGTGGAGAAGGCAGGTATTGGAACTATACAACTATATAAGCCATATTTAACTTGAAAGAAAATGAATTTACAATTTGTGCACATAGCATGAATCAAGTAATTGAGTTGTTGAATAAATGGGTATTAATTTTTTATAGGTTTATTCAATCAAAACTACAAACATAGGTTGCTTAAGATTAAGTGTGTCACAAAAAAAAATTACGAAACCTACAGTCAGCTCTATATAAGTATACTTGTAGTTCTATTTACATGTATCATCATGCGGTTGGGTCCTCTGTGAACGTGGTCGTTGACATGTCATACGTTGTGACACATGTGGATTTGATCCAAACACCACAGCATGATTCAACCTTGTTCCTCGAGACCCCATGACCTTGAACTCTGCATAACCATGCAACGTTAAACCTTATCAGAATATCAAATAATATTTTATAACTATGAGCATCTGAACGCTAAACGCTGAAAACACATTCTGTTTTTCTTTCTATTTCTGCTTTACAGGGGAATAAATTATAATAATGTGTTATCTCTATTGTCAATAACTTCAGTATAATGTGGTGTAGCACAGGAACCAGAAGTTGTGGTTCACTGTAATTTCTTTGCTACAAACCCGTGGATTTGTCACACAATGGATTAGAAGGTTGGCTGATTTATAACCACACTAATTTAAAACATGGGTTGGACCATGGTTTAAACCAAATGGGTTTTATAAAAAAAACATTTTTTTAAATAGGTAATGTTTTTTTTTTTTAAATAGCTTATCTTAATGTTGTTATTGAAAGGTTTAATTCCTATCTAATAACAACATTTTGGTCATTAAGGTTTCTTGTGATTTGCAGGAACAAAACTTTATATAGGTACTAATGAAGATCTTATCATTTAAATTATCTGAATAAGTTGTGAATCATACCCAGCTAAATACTTCTCTAAATTTAAAAATATGAAATTTTTAATTTCTATTCTGTGGTAAATCCTTGAATGAACTGTAAATCCCCATTCTGTGGGAAACACCCACTCTATGGAGAATCCTCCTCCTGTGGGGAAATACCCTTTCTGTGGTTATGTCCCAGTCAGGTGTGCAGTTTTGCTGGACTTCAGTTTTTTTATGTTATAACTTTTCTGTTGTATGGGTATCATTTGAACATGCTGAGAACCAAAATAATTAAGGTAATAAAAAACCTGGTTTAATCAAAAAAATCCAGGTTGTTTGGTTTAAATTCCCCCCCCCCCCCCCCCAACCTGATTAGTAGAGTAGGTCGTAGATTGTGAACGTATTGATAGGTATCATTTTTCTTGAGAAAATCAAGTTCACTGTGTAAAAAAAAAATCCAGATGAAAAGCTGATTCATTGATATTAAACCGGCATTTATTGGTTAATCTGGCCCTTAAATAAGTACCTATTTAGTTTGTGTTGTAAGTCTTTCAATGTGAAAAAAGTTGGCTTTTTAAAAGAATTTTCATGACTATTTTAAACATAATCATTTTATGTCTAGGACTGTTCACACATACCTAATAATTAATTTTATTTTTATTTAATTTGGAAAACTCATAATTTGGTGGAGTCAAGTGAAAATTAAAAATTTAATTTTCACATTATATATACAATTTTTAAGTATTGGCCCCATTACCAGTCTTAATTTTTTTTCTTTTTCAGAAGCATGTATTGGTGATATGTCATACAGTGACAAGTAATTATTTTTGAACAAGTTAATTCAGTAAAATTGTGCAATGCTGTGGGTTGTTGTTCACAATTAGTTGACTACGAATTTGGCTCAAGTCTTGCTGCTGAAAGTGTAAAATAAAATTCTTCTGCAGGCAGAAATTCACAAGATTTGAGCAAAAAATGAAATACTTAATTACTAACAGTGTTAATGATTAGTTTCTGAAATTGTACCTGAAAATAAAAGTGAATGTTTGACTTAACTAATGAAATAAAAAATTATAAATGTGCCTATCAGTAGAGATTTAAGTAATTGGGAAAATTTTCTGGAGAAATAAAAGGTTTTTTATCAATATTAACTTAGATTCACATAATTTAATGATAAATTGATATAAGATAATAGTACAATCTTTATATGCCGTATAGTTTGTGTGTACTGTTTTTTTCAATATTTATTCTTTGTTACAACAAACTGTTTACCACTTGTCAATTTTTATGTTGTCATTTTATTACAGTACAGGTTTAAAAAAAACTCCTAAGTTAAAATGTAGGTATTGAACTGTGGAGTATTCTTGTATGTATTGTACATTTACTCTTTCTATACCACCTAATGCCTCTCTTCTTTTGCTATTTGGTTTAGTTTGTATGAAACAGCTGATAAAAATTTCTGAGTTTCTGTGAAAGTATGACTTCAAATTTACTGGTTTTGCGAAGAAAATTTTTTTTGATAAATTGCATGAAAATTTCTCCAACAATACTGATCCGGAAAACTTAATATCTATATATCAATCACACTATTGGTGATCACGCAACTAGTATAATTTACTTTTTACAGGCACAAAGTTGATAACATGAGCATTATAGTTAGTATGAGTAACCACCTAACCAAGCGAATGAGGTTAAACTGCAGAGTGATGTAACTCTTACGGGCCCCGCTCACCTGGGCACATGTACAGTGTGCAGAGTTTCAGAAGAAATCACACAATTTGAAAACTGCTCTGGAGGTGTCTGTTTTTATGAATAGCACTTAAGAATGAGCTGAGGGCAGATGGGTGGTTTTGTTTCCACATTTTTCGTTTTAAATTGTAGAGTGAAAAGGGCTAAAATATGCGTTTCTTGAATTATTTTTAGACATGAAACGCCCGGTAAAGATTTTCAAAGCACTCCAATGGCCTTACATTGCACCTTTATCTTTAGTTCTCTGCCATATAATGTTAAGGTTACCGTTTAGATCTCATAGTTGTCTGTGCTCAACGAGAAGACTGTGTACCAGTTTAGATCGTAGTGTTTAGAGGCAATAGTGCGCTAGAAATACCGGCGAGCGCGTACCTATTATCCTGCCTCACTAACGCAGATACACCCCCAACTAGCCACGCCCTTTTACATATAGTATACTTTTAAAAGAACAAAGAGCAGGTGTCAAAACTATTTACATTGATAAGACATTGTATTACTATAACTTATTTACTAAATGAAAGATAGCAGATGTAAATATAGTTTTGAATAGTCATGTTAGTTCTTACTTAAATAAAGCATCTTTTAAAATTTTTTAGGTTAAGTTTATATGCCATCTTGCTTAAAATACTAACTGTACAAAAACCAAGCTATTGAAACACTTCAACAATTAATCCATTAACAAGAACTCAATTGAAAAACACACGGAACAACCTTGAAACAAGTCCCAATTGTGCCTGGCTAAGATGAAGACTGCTCCACGCACGTGCATAAACACTTGAAAATCTGTCAACCGAAGTTGCAGGTAGTTGGGTGTGAAGTTTGTTAATGACTGCATTACTCAAAAACAGTTAACTGGTGATTCTCAAATAAAAGAGTCCGAATTCAACCGTAACATTTATTCTCTTCCTGAACTGAAATACGTTGCTGAGCCGCCGAAATGGTGCAACCTCTTGGCACAGTCTGCAAACGACGACTGCAAAAACAAAGCACAGTACCAAAAACACATAAAAGAGAAAAAACTGGTTACTTCCCTGTAAATGCTTCCTTCCTATTAGCTACAATGATTACTCTAAGAATTACGATTATGTGATTCCCTGGTCAGAGAGCCTTCCCGTGGTCCTGGCAAAGATTTCTGTCCCTCTAAATTTTTTGTAATTTTCGGAACTTTGGCATCGTGCCACTATCTTTTCACTGACACCAATGTCCTATGTTCTAGAAACATCACCAATATGAAACACATACAAAAAATTATATTTATAAAATTTAAATTTAAATGAAACAAAACATTGGAAATGACACTTAACATAAATAGTACCTAGACACAATAGTGATAATTGGTAAAAACATAAGTTTAAAGGCTTTTCTAAATAAATATAATTAAATATCAAAATTAATTACAAGAATACTACAAACAATAAAATAGAAATACAAAACTAGGGTTCGGTGACCTTGAACTTACATAACCAGCTGATATACTGAAAAAAAAAAATTCTATAAAAAATTACTTAGCAAAGCTAGGAAGGGCAGATGTCTGCAACGCTACAACCTGTATACATTACATCAACATTAGATCTAGATACAGGAGGGAAAACTATTTAAAGGAAGCAGTTCAAAAAGCAAATGATACTTCACTAGTCACTAGTTCACAAGATTTGTGTGGTTCACAACTGAATGGTATCCTTGCATGTATGTCAATTTTTTCAAGTTGGACTAAGTATAAATAGGAGTGAATATTACTGAGTGAAAATGTTTTTTTTTGCAAAATTATATACTGCCAAAAGTCACAGAGTCATAAAAGGAACAAATATTAAATTAAATTACTATCTCCCTAATGAAGGTCAGAAGTATAACTAAAAAAATGCCCAAGTCATTTTATCAATCAGTAGATAAGGAATTAAAATTTCGCCATTCTGACCAAATCTTATTAACTGAAATAATGTTAAAAAAAAAAAAATTGATGATGTGAACTTAATCGGTTTTACCACTTTATGACATGCGTCAGTTTTGGCAGTATGCAGATGAACTAACCCTTGATTCTATAATAAAATGTGCAGTATCTCTTTATCAGACCAGATGTTTTTCTGAGACCTTATCTGTCACATTTTCATCACACACTATGAATAAATCAGTGGGAGCAATCACCCTCTTCTCCCCCTTCCCTTAACCACCCTAAAACTAAAGAAAAAGCTGTAAGGATTTAAAAAATCTCAGCCATTTGCAGTTGGTTCAATTGTTTTCTTGTAAAAAATATATTTTACATTTTTAGTGCTACTGTGCCGCATGTCATTTCTTAACCTTAATTTTATAATGATTCTTGTAGATGTCAGAAATGCATTAAAATAGCCTTCCTCCATTTAACTAGGAGATGCTCCACACCACCCAAAACCGTCCCGTGATCCGCCCCTCCCAAAACTCGCTGCCCGGTCCATTTTAGAATAAATAAACAAGAACACAGTCCAAATGGTTGCTTGTGTTTTTCATTCGATCCTGGTTCAATCCTTGGCAGCTTTTAGCATTAATGGTCACTCTAGATTCTACACTCTAGTCCAACTTTTCAACAGGACTGGTTTATTGCAGTACAATAGTTGTGCAAGACATAAGTTTCAATATGGATCAAAAGATTCCTTTAATCCCAATAATAGAACATGTCAAAAGAAAAAAAATTAAATATGTATTTGATTTAAAAAAAATATTAAAATGGCATTGATAATAATGTAAAAGAACGTAGGTAATAGGCTAATTTAAAGAATCAAATTTGTGTTGATTCCCCATAAGATATACTTTGAGTTAAACTTTATATTTTATTTACCCTTTTATTGTCTTTTATGTCTAGTGTGGTAAAAGTATTATTAACCATTCGACTTGGTTAACATGTCTTGAGTAATGGAAGCAATAGTCTCTTCAATTCTGTATCTCAACTCTGGAAAATCATTAGATAGCGGTGGAACGTAGACACAATCTTTTATAAAGCCCCAAAGGAAAAAAAAATGTCTCATGGCGTTAAGTGAAGTGAACGTGGAGGCCAGCGAAAAAGAGCCCCGTCGTCTCGACCATTAAGACGAATCCAACGGTCAGGGACTTTGACGTTTAACCACTCTCGTACAAAGAGATTTCAATGGGGAGGGGTTCCAACCTGTTGCCAAATAAAGTTTACGGGTTCACTAATTGGTGAAAGTCATATTTTCAACTTAAGTGGCGCTGCAAGCAAGAAAACAAAGCAGTACACGCATGTGCTGATCTAAAACGGTTTCTAGTTAATCTTTATTTATGACCTTGAACCAACAGTCAACGCGTAACAGTAGCTAAATTTATAACCGGGACATTCTTTTATGGACATACTGTATTTAAACAGGAATTGTTTTAAATGATCCATTTTTGAATTGTATTTACTGTAGAGCACGGTTTGTGATTTTAACTTTTGTCTTTCAATATCAACATTCAGCAAGGTTTTATTATCGTTATATCACCATTCGATCCTTTTTCTTTATTCTCTGTGGTTCTTTTATAGCACATGGTTCTGGCAGATGTTTAAAATACCCTTTAGTCTGCCATTACTATAGTTATTTTCTCTATAGTTTGTGACTGAAGTTGTTAACAGCATCTCGCCACATGTCTGCAGTGATTTCTCATAAATAAGTATTATTTCATTGAAAAATTAAAAAAAATAAACAGCTTAGATAATTATTCGTAAATGTTTCTTTCATTAAAAAACCTCACCCAGTTATGTAATATGTCTATTTAAGTTTTGTAGTGTTCAGTTAATTTATAGTGTACTGAAATACTAGCCACAAACTAAATAACTGTATAAGTGAAAATAATGGATAATAGGAAGGTGTTAGGAAGAAGCTTACTTAATGTCAAATTGTCATAATTTTACATATCACAAACATAATTATGTTTTACAATAAAACAGAAAAAAAAATTAAGGAAAAAATCATTTAAGCCTACTAAAACTGTGGTAGTCGGGAGCAACAAATAATGGACTACTCTCACGCTTGCAACTTGTAGCTCGTGTTGCTGATTTTTACGTTTTTTTTACAGTTGGACATACAATAAAATGGAATGTTGGATGATTGAAGGTTGAACAAACAAGACTACTGTATACTACATTTACTGCCTCGGAAATATTCCTCTATTGTTTCAATGTGTGCTTGAATGAATAACCTTACGTAATATGTTATTCGTACTAATTCTGCAAGGTATTTGTACACAGTCGGGTCTGTATTGAGTGTAGACTAAATAAGTTGTACATTGGATCTTTTCATCCAGTCTATTACACAATGTTTCATTTCCAAATGATCTGGATGTGTTTGTTTTGTGAAGCATTAAAATTTTCCATATTATATTGGGCCCATTCGTGAAGAATTTTATTTTTCTGGTGTTTTTTTTTGTTTCCTGTTGTAGTGCAAGTCTGATCCTGTGTACAGGGATGATTTTTCAAGCACAAAAATGTATTAAGTACAAAAATAGTGTCTCTACAGGTCAATGAAAGTTACAAAAAGTCCCCAAATAAACAATAACTGTTTTGGAAGTCATGAAACTTTGATTTTTATGCAGCCGTTTGATAACTTTTATTTATTTTTTGACATCTCAGTTCAGTTATAGTTGCATAGTAAATATAAGTAGTTGGCGAATGCATGCTCAGATCATGTGGAAATTATTTCTGGAAATGTTTAAGCTCTCTAACATGAATATTGGCACGTACCTGCAAATGGATGTGTTTAGTATTACACTGAATTATGCATGTTATGTATATACAAATATGATGCTGTAATGAAAATAGTTGTAGAAAAATTTTATTTTATAAGTCCTGAAAAATTGGTAAAAAATTTGTAGACATCCTGTAAAAAAGGTTTCTCATATATCAGGTAGCTATAACCATAATGCAACTTGCTAATAATTTTTAAAAATTTTTTTAGTTTAGGATTAGGGCATAGTTTCACCGACCATGTTTTTTTAATTTTTGTTTTCTGCTAATTACTGATATTTACGAAGAAATGTTTCGATAATAGGAAAATAGACGTAAAGTTGTAACCCAACTGTAAAAATAGAAAATGAATTTATAGTAATTGACTGTGACGCAACTAGTCAGGCAAAAATTTTAATAATGGATTTTGCCTAATTCTTTTTTTACAAATAGTATGTAATGTGTAGAATATTTCCAGAGTGGTAACTAACAACAAATTAGGTTTAAAATAAAATATGTTTATGTGAAAGTTTTGTGTTTTTGATTAAAAATGCTTTTATAATTATTTTGATAGTTTTGGGCATAAATTAGATTCCATAAAGGAATTAACATTATTTTAATTGAAGACTGAAAAATCACATTCAAAAATTTTTTTAACGTGATCAGAATTAATATCTCTGGAGGAATCTGAGCATTAAATCCCTTGAGTGACATGATGACCTTGGTTATGACGTTTAGGTGACATAATTAGGCTTTCAAGGGATTGGATTCAGGAAAATTTGAATTGAATGGAAACAAAATTTTAGTGGGTGGAAGGGACGTAAGAGTAAATATATGTGCTAGCCCTAAATGACTACCGGTATCTACAAAACAAGCCTTTTGAAGTATCACAGCACAAATGGTTTATTGAGATGTCTTTTTCCATTTTTTTTTTTTTTTAGAAAAAAGAAAGAAAGGAGAAGAATGCTGTTAGGGTTGTACAGGATTATATTTCATAAATTAGTGTTAAAATATTTTTTAAATGGCTATAAAGTATCATGTACTGTGATTCAATGAAAATGTGTGCTTGAAAACTCATTGTCATGTATCACACTTTGAAGGCCCTTAAAAGTTGTTGGATCCAAGGTGAAATCTGTTGGTTTATGTCTTCTTGTTTATCTTAGTACTAAAAAGTTTTTTTTTAATTAGTTGATTTTCTAAATTTGATTCAGTTGTTTTTGTTTGCGGTTCACCAAAAAAATGTACGTTTGTTTGGCGAAACCAAAATAAATTTCTGGGAACCCACGGTACTGCTGTATTGAAGCATGGGTACATCAGCTTTACATGTAAAATCCACACGTAACCTAATTTATTAGGCATACAAGAGAATTGATGACATGTTTAGATGGTAGATTTATTTTATTGCTGGGTCATCGCTAATGTGTCATTCTCATTTGGTGCCTCTCTACATAAGTTGCTTTAATACCCAAGTACGTGTCAGTTGATTTTAGAAGGCTTGTTTGTGTCTTTATTTCTGCAATTTTTATTGTTCAGTAATGGCAAATTAACTAATAGTGCCTACATTAAAGGGTATGAGTTAGGGGCATGCAGATTTCGCGAAAAGATTTCGAGACTCGATGAAAGTTAAAACACTGTAGCACCGTCTGTGTTTCGTGATTGGGTGAGTTTCTCCCAGGTACACGTCGATTGTAACAACACCAATCACAGTGATTCAATGCGGAAGTAAACGCGTCCTGAGTGGCTCGGTCAAACAAGGCAACGACTTCTCTCACAGACAGTCGCCAATCACAAGTAAGAAACCACAGGTGCGGGTATACCTTGTTGCAGTCTAATAAGTATTCAGATCTTTTCACGAAAAGTGCCTGCCCCTAGGTATGAGGTTCACCTTGGCTATGAACTAAGGAACTCATACATTTGTTAATACATGTAAGTTAGGTAACTTGATTTTATACCTTTTGAGGAACGTTAGTATTACATCTTGTGATCCTGGCGATCAGATAGTTTTGTAAGTGCTTGTGTCTCGTGTTGCAGATAATGTAGTTTGAAGACGGAGAAGTTTAGTGAAGTTAGTGCCATCGCAAAGTTTCTGCCCGGTCGAACTTGATGCCATTGCTGCGGCACGCCTGACGCCGCAACCCAAGACACAGCGATGACAATAGCCACCAGAGGCCAGGGCCTGCCCGTCGACCCCCCGGACGGACAGTCCGCCATGACCCAGGTGAGGCGACAGTGCGTTACTTTTGCCTCTCCGACTGAACTTGCGACAGCTAGCGTTCTCTACGACACAGGGCTGTAATGTGCTGGTCACTTTTTGGGAGAAGGTTCTTGGTAGGCGTGGTCAGTAATCAGTAGAGACCTGCAAAATTCGCGGATTCACTCGGTGATAGGCTAGAGTTCAAACACATATACCTCTTAGATAATTTTGCTATTGGCTTACTGTTCATCTGGACGAATCTCAACCAGTTATAAACCCTCAACCAAAGAAGGATAGAATCGCAGACAAACCACTGCTGAGACGACTTACAGGTCGGCAGCCAATGAACTTGCGTTGTTTGCCCGAGTGCACAGGGGTATGTGCAGTCTATCCTGAAGGCCGTCGAAACCTCAAATGGTCTCTTGTAATCAGTAGAGACAAGATATTATGGTTTTATTTTTAGGCTAATTGACTTCCTTAAAAAAAAAATTATGTTTTTTATGAACTCTGTTTATTCACAAAGATACAATCATCAACAAATACGACACTTGTTCAGTGATACTTCACCAAAACAGAGTTATTTTAACTGATACATGATGCACTTTAACAATATAATTTGTAATAAGCAGGTCTAACTATTGGGAACAATAAAAATAAATCAGCATGTATATGTACATTTGTAAAATGTTAATGTCATAATGTAATAATTAGTTGCATTATAAAAAAGCAACACAAATTTCCAATTTATTTAGTACATTCATTTTAATACTAACTCAGTGCTAAATAATTGTCATTGAACTAAATATATTAAAAGATAATTTTTTTTTGTAGAGTTGAGTTTTGATTAATGTGCTGATTAATTTCATGACTTTTTGTTACATTTCAGTGCTTTATGGTGTAATTGACATGCTTTTTGGTGTTATTTTGGCTTTATCACAATTCACCATGTTATTTTGTCTCAAGTTATGAGTCTCACTCACTCATGGTGAGGGTTGGTTTTTGCTCCGTAAACCTGGGTATGACTTAAATTTATGAGCACCGAGTTGGTACCAAAGTGGTCTGGAGCACACTATGATCCTGTAGACCTTAAGCGTCTGTGCATAACCCTGTGACTTAGAAAACCGTATACTCCCAAATTGTAATTTTTGCTGTATTTTCTTCTAAGAAAGAAATACTTTTTATAGAACTTGTTTATGACTCATTTATTAGGTCAGACTGTAACAAAATGTAATGTACTTAGCTGACTGAAGTTTGTTGCATCGTAAACCTGCCAACAAACTGAGTTTTCTAAGTTCAAAAATTTTATGTTTGTATTTTTTTTGGGATTAAACTCTGGGCATTCCTGTTTTCCCCACCAATGCATTCCGTCGCTCCATACTCACCTTGTCCCATCTCGCTCATTCTTCGGGCTTGCAGGAGTGACAGGTTTTTGCCCCTATGGCCACCAGCTGGCTCATACATCTTACATCACCTCATAAGACTGCTACGTCAGCCCCATTCCATTGATTTAGGCAAGGTTTTCTCAACCAATGTGCCACAGCACACTCAAGTGTTCTGAAGCCTCCATAGGTGTGCAGCAAGATTTCGGCTATTAAAACAGTTTTAATAAATAAGAACTTGTGCTTCTAAAAAATAAATAAAATCATATGTATGGTTTGTACAATCAAAGTTGAAAATTTTTTTGTTGCAGTAGAAAAAAATATAAAAATAAATTTGTGTAAAAATTCTATGAAAACTATGCACTGTGCTGCCGATTTCAGTAATTTGTTGTTTGGGTGCATTAGGCAAGAGAGGTTGGAAAATGCTGTTCCCTGGCTATGGAGGGGACACTTTATTTGTATTTTAATTTTTATTGATACTACAGTGAAAGGTGTTAAATCCGGTAATCAATGATTCATTATTCTGTAATCTGCCACCAGTCGAGCTGCTCATGTTCAGATTTTTCCGCAGGGCTTTTATGCCTCTTTAGTATCTTTATAAAGTCCTTAATTTGCCCTTAATTAAATGTCCCTTAAAAGTCCTTCAATTTCACTAAGTACCCTTAAAATCTCAATCTCCTTAATCTCCTTAAAGACTGATAGCGTACAAGCAATGATGAATGCGGGTATTTTAATGTTCTTTTGTTTCTGACGTGATAGCAAACAAAGCTTTGTGCATGCGCAGTCCAATTAACAAATTACAGGCCACGTGATTACATTTTATGTATAAAAAACTTTTTGAATAAGCTTGTTTGTATTTTTTATCTATTTAAAAATCAAAAATGGTACATTTTACTGTCTTACTTTGAATAATGAAGTGAATGTAATATTAGTGATCAAAGGAAATGTTATAGCTACAAATTTAACATGGATTCTATGCTTGGGTTAGCAATGTGTTCCATAGCTAATTCTGGACAATAGGGTCATAATCTGTAAGAATTGAACTAACCAATGAAATTTAACATTGTGGTTTTCTTGAGGAATCGATAGGGGCGAGCGTGATGGAAGTAAATGTTTTTCCGGCTGTTGACTTGGCCGCCAGTCGCATTACTGTGGGTTTTCATTTCAGTACAGCGTTTACTGTTTTTTTAGCGGGTTACATTTTATTTTTCACACTGTTAAATTTATTGAGGTTCTGTAATCCTGCAGAAATGCTAACATGCTGTATGGAAGGCCTGGTGGTGTCCGGCGGTCGTACAGAGACGCGACGTGTGTCGGCAGCCCACGTCGATGGTGATGCCGGGCGACGCCGGCTCGGGAGTCCACCAGGCGGACTCGGGGGTGTTCTCGGAGGCGCCCACGGAGCAGGCGTCGCCGACGGGCGAGCCGCCCGAGGGGGAGGAGGGCGGGGGCAGCGAGCCGGACTTCCCGCGCGACAAGCTGGCCATGCTGGACGAGAAGATCTCGAGCCCGCGCTGGGTGGTGCCCGTGCTGCCGGAGCAGGAGCTGGAGGCGCTGCTCCTGGCCGCCATCGACCTCTGCAGGAAGGGTGAGCCGCCGGTGTTTTGTCCAGAGACGCACCAGACTGTAAAAATCCAGATAAAAAACGGACACGATCAATGACGATGCACTCGCAAACAACTCGATTGGCAGCGATCGTGCACGATGGCACGACTCACTGCCGTGACGGTCCAACAACAACTGTTGCTTCGTCGCCGGAAGCTGCAGGGCTACTGCCCACCTTGGGGCAGGCAGCCGACTTGTAAAACTTGGCGCTGCTGGCGAGCAGTGCGGGAAAGTTCAGAATTTCAAATGTTTCCAAATACTATACGCTAAATTAACACACAATATTTACAAGTCCAAACAACCAGCATTAACTGTACAGTAGTTTTGCTGTTAAGAGGATTTATTTAACAATGAGTCTGTGAAGGCAGGAGGGTGTGTGCAATCGTCGACGCAGCGCCCAGGTTCCCTCCCCCCTTCCTTTCTTTCTTCCACCTAAGAGAACCATTGCTTTGCAACACGTTGTTTCTGCCATGCATCTTGCACGAGTGTCTAGCTGACGGGTAGGGTTTAGTAGAGTCGACAGTCCGTGCTCAGCAAGCTCTAGGGATGGATTGTTTGTGGCCCGATGTTAGGCTAGTAAGTAGTAGTTACATTTGAGGTTATGTCCTGGAATTCACACAATGGTAACGGCTACAATAGGTAGTATTTCTTAGAAATATACCTAATAGTAAATTAAGACTTTTACTTAAAGCATGTCTCAGGTAAGATGTAAGTTTCCTTACATAAAAACAGATACGTTCCCAGGAATAGAAGATCTATTTTGTATTGTATTTGCTCATTTTGAATTTTGATTAACGATTTTATATGTAAATATATATGCATTCATATAAATACATATTAAAAAGTCGTAAAAATATATTATTTAATAGGAATAGGTCTTGAAATAGTACTGAATTCGGTTCACCAAATATTTGTAGACACCTTCACCCCCCCTACCCCGTCCATACATAATTCAGCATTATGGTGTGGCCTCACCTGCCATATTCTAATTCCAGTACCTAATTAAATATCCCAGTAACACAACTGTTGACATATAGTAGTTGAATGTTTTTGATTGTATGGATATTATTAACTAAAGTATATTATTTAAAAGCACATATAAAATTTTTATTTGTATGTAGCCTTTATTTTTCACATAGTGAAAATTTTTTTTTATGGTGTGCACATATCGTAAAATATTTACTCACATTTTTTTCATAATGCGCTTAAAGAAGTATTTACTTCAATAAACTACAAGAGATAAATTCTCAGGAAAAGCACTCGGTAGTAACGACATGACCAAAGTTTGCATGTGAGATGGAGAATTAACAGTGTCAGAAATGTTTGTAATTTGTGTGTGGTTGTCATTTCCTCCACTGCAGGTTTGGACATACACAGTGAGGCGTGCCAGCGGTTCTTCAGAGAGGGCCTCACCATTTCCTTCACCAAGATCCTGACGGACGACGCGGTGAACAGTTGGAAGTACAACATCCACTTGTGCATCTACCAGAACTGCGAGCGGCTGGTAGACCTGTGCGTCGTGAAGCTGTCCCAGGATTGGTTCCCGCTCCTCGACTTGCTGGCCATGCTTTTCAACCCAAACAACAAGTAAGACTATTTTTTTTTTAAATGCTGCGTGAAATATATCTTCTCCAGTCTATAAACTGGAATTTTGAAACTGCATGCTCTTATGTCAATAGGTACTGATTCATTCTTCGCTGCTATGGCATTTGAAATGACAATTTCAAACCGTAAAGTTTGTACACAACACTTGTATCAACAACTGTGCTGTAATACTTTTTCTGTCTGATGTTTTCCTGTTTAATAACATGCTTCCTTAACTCAAACCCAAACCTTTTCTCCTATGATTATTAAGTTTTATCCTGAATTTTCATTCTTGATAACTTCATAAATATTTTTAACAGGCACTGCTGTTCCAATATTAGTAAAATTGGGTAATTGTAGTCATTGGACTATAAAATTTAATGTGCAACTTTGATTGTAACAAAAAGGGTATTTAAGAATTGAACTGTGGTAAGAAATTGGTCTCCCTTACCAAGTGAAGTGTTCTGCATAGCAGCAGTATGCCAGTAACAAAAGGTGTAAAAATTGGTTGTGCTTGCAGATTTCACACTTTCAACAGCGCCAGGCCATCAGAAACAGTTCCTCCTGGATCCAACATTGCAGATGAAGATATCTTTGCCAGGCCACCACCCGATTCTCGGACCCCCCGGGGCTGGCTTGTCGACCTGATAAACAGGTACTTATTAGCTTGATTGTCTGAGCAAGGCTATTTAATCAAACAGTGTGTTCCATTCACTAACCAAACAGAACAGAATAGAGCTGAGGCGAGTCTAGCCTACTAAACCCCTAAACAAAAGTTAAGATTTAATTTAAAGGTCTTGCTAAGCTATGCCTCCAACCAAGGCAATTTAGGTTGGATTCCCAGTGGGGTCTAACACAAATTTTTCAGAAGCAGGAAATGAAGTGAATGTTGCTGTTAGGCGTTGCCACAAATTCTACCACAAATTGTCCCTTTAATGTTCCATTTTCATTTCATTCCTCTTCGTCTAATGTCGAAGAGACGTTAAACTAAAATTATCATTCATTCTAACATTCTTTTATTCTGATATTCATCTCTTTGTAACATTCATTCTAACATCTGTTCTAACATTCACAAATTCATTCTAACATCAATTTATTCAAACGTTTATTTATTCATTTGAAGATTCATTCTAACATTCATTCATCTATTATAACATCCATTAATTTATTCAAACATTCATTATAATATTCGTTTATTGTTACAAAAATTCTAACATTCATTCATCCCAAGCATTCATTCTAACCATTATTAATACTAAAAATACTGTGTTTGATTGCATAATCATAGCACATTTTAAGCTCAAATGAAGTTTGAAAAGTAGTCGTGCGATTTTTATGCGCAAAAAGCATTTTTGTTGTCCTTAGGAGTGTGCGAATATTCGTAAACACGAATAGTTGCGAATAGTAACTGACGAACTATTCGCATTCGTAAGTCGAATAGCAAAATTTAAAATTGTGAATACCGTTTTGGCCCGAATATAAGGCGACCTGCAGTTTCAGGAGGCCAAACAAATGTAAAAATTCATTAGACATACGAGGGTTATTTTTTTTTCAACCTCCGATTGACTGTAATAAAAAAACGGGAATAAATTGGGAAATTATTTTAATGTCAAAAGAAACGTACATCTTTACTCTATTTTTCCACATAATCACCGTGCAGATTGAGGCATTTGTAGTACCGATGCACCAGCTTTCCAATACCCTCTGCATAAAATGATGCCTCCTGCCTATTCAGCCACGTTTTAACAGTGCTCTGCAGTTCATCATTGGTGTTGAAGCGTCGTCCTCCAAACCACTTTTTCAACGTGGGGAAAAGGTGATAGTCACTCGGTGCCAGTTTATCGTTGCAGCCATGTTGACATTCCCATAACCAAGCTTCAATTGAGGTGTGAGTTGGCCGCTCCACATGGTTGGTGGAAGGGGGTAAACACTAAGAGACATGTCGATTCGTGTACGAGCGATTAGGGTATCGATTAATGGGCATGCCATGAAGAAATGAAACTGTAATCACACTGCAGGGTACTGTTAAAACGTGGCTGAATAGGCAGGAGGCATCATTTTATGCAGAGGGTATTGGAAAGCTGGTGCATCGGTACGACAAATGCCTCAATCTGCACGGTGATTATGTGGAAAAATAGAGTAAAGATGTACGTTTCTTTTGACATTAAAATAATTTCCCAATTCATTCCCGTTTTTTTATTACAGCCAATCGGAGGTTGAAAAAAAAATAACCCTAGTACATTTTGTGTTGATAAATCCTTTTTGCATTTATGTATACCACATTTAACTTTCCGTTTCACTTAGCTACGTATTACTATTTAGTAGTGTGTTAATCGTAACAAATCAAACAAAAACAAAGAATGCAGCTTGCCGGAACAAAACAAGTGGCTAGCTGCCATGGTGAAGCATACGGCCATGAATAACTTTGGTGACCCGACCGCAAATATTTGTCCATATTACTCTCTGACTAGAGAGTCTCTGTCCTATGAATGTTAAAGAATAATCTGTTATAATTATGTTGTTTGAAATGTTTTTACATAAATAAAGAGTGGATTACTGTGAAATTATTAAAATAGCTTTTGAAGCAACGTACCAAATTCCTGTAAATATGGCGTCTTCGTACGTGTTCGGCAATGTTCGTTTTACAACAAAGAAATATTGTGGAAAGACAGTTGGCAGCCGTGAATTTCCAAACATTACATCCAAAATGTTCTTAACATTTTCTGTTTGTAAACGTAAACAATCGTTCTGAAAATAGCTGTGATATTTTAGTACAAATATTTGCGTTAAAAATCTGAAATTAAATTACCGTAAATGTTAACATGTGATTGTACACAAAGTACAAATATGAATTGTGTAATAAAATGTTGCCATTTTGAGATGCTTCAACATTCACATTTTTACTCAAGAACAAATATTTTAATTTTCAACTTTAAACAATTGTGAATTACTGCAATATTGGGTGGATTTATCGTTTTCCACGTGTGAGGTAACAAAGTTTTAGTTAATATAAAAAATCGTGAACATTTTAACAATGTTTCTACTCTAGCTTTCAGCTTGGACTAATGTTTGCGTTGCTGACATCTTGGGTGCGAAAATAAGGCAACTTCCAATTTTCTCATCTCTCGTTTATGTAAAAATGGTAGTCTTATATTCGGGCCAATACGGTATTTACATGGCTGTGTTTTATTTCTCGTGGTGGTTCCAAGAGCTTCGGTTTTCACTAGCTTCTAATGTAATTTCCAAAGCATTTATACATTCTTACAAACATAACCGCAATGTATTTTTAAAAGGTTCATTTCAAGAAAAAAACCAAACTAAAATCATCTACATTAAGCTAACTTGGTTTCAAAAGCCAGACGGTTAACGTAAACACGAAGCCATTTCCAAACTAATATAGTTAGCAGGAATGCCAAATACTACTGTATTTTTGATGAACGGTTGCAATCGTTTACAAAACCGTTAAAATTAACTGTTTCAAATATTTTATTCAATGATAACCGTTTTATATACTCGTTTTGAGTATTGAAGTTAATCACTGAGTTCTTCCGGTCATATATGTTTGAAGTGCAATGAAATTAATTTCCCATGCTACACATTTTTTTTATCCAAATTTTTCCATTGTGGTAACCGAAAGGAAAAACAATAAATAACAATTATTAAATATTATTATATATGAAATAAAAATTCATGTCCTCAATAACTCTTAAAAGTACTGTGAAATTTTTTTTTTGTGGTTTCATTCACAGGAAATATCTTGTATAATCTAAATATATGAAAACCTGCCATTGTTCAGTGAGGTAACATATAAAAAATATATATATTACAACTATTCGACTTCGAAACTATTTGCATTCTGTTCGAAAATTTTACTATTCGATTCAAAAATATTCGACCATCAAAATCCACTATTCGCACACCCCTAGTTGTGCTGGAATTTTTCATAAAAACAAATCATGTTGCATGGAAAAAAAAATTTCTTTAGGAAGTAGAGATGCTGAAGCACGCCAAAAAATAAAAATAATTAGCCATGCACAAAAAATTTTTGTTCAACTAAAAAAACAAATCAAAAAATGTAAGCCAGAGAGGCAGAACTAACGTAGTGTACCTATATATATTATCGTAGTATACATTAACCACAGTAGTGTGTGGGTTATCAAATGTAGTTTACTTGGCATGAGACAGCGCGTGGATTGCATGCTAATGGCAAGCTATTGAAACAGATATTTACTATGTGCGTGCTCTCTGTAAGGGCATCTATGTAACCAAACACGTATGATACCAAGTGCTGCACAGCAGCGTGGAACAGATAAAAGTTATGCCCCTTAAAAAGTCTTAAAACGAAAATGTACTTATCAGACAACTTCGGATTTTTGTTATTTAAGTAAGCGGTAATATCAAAGAATAAAGGATTTCAACTAAACATAGTTTTATATGGGCAACCCCTTACATGGTAAAAAATAATTTAACATCTTATGGAGAACATGGCAGGACTGAAACATTTGACTGTATTGTTTGGGAAATCATATCGTGCGGGTATCTTAAATGTGATTTACTTTAATTGTAGTTACTACATTTTCCCATAATATATAACTACACACTGCCTGACTGCAACTTGAAATCCAATTGCTTGTGCATAGTGCTTTGTCCTGGTGACATTTGGTAAGGTCATGTTGACTACCTACACAAAGCGCTTTGAATCTATCAGCGGGACGAAAAACATCATTAGACTTTTATTTGAAAATATTTTTCTTCAAATTTCGAAGCCTTAAAATAACAGTGAGACGATAATGCAAGTGCAACGATTATGCAACAAAACACGCTAATTTATTCTAACATTAATTCACTCTAACAGTAATTTATTTTTAACATTTATTCTAACATTCATATATTTTAATATTCATTCAACCAATATTCATTCATTCATTCCAACATCAATTCATATTAAATTTCATTTGTTGATTCATTCTTAATATTCATTCAATCTAACATCATTCAATGATGAATGAATTATGAATCATTTATTCTTTAATTAATTCTAACATACATACAATATATTCTAAATTCTATAAATATATGAACCTTTCTATAAATATATTATTCTAACATTCTCTCCATCTATTATTCCAATATTCATTTTAACAATACAGTAGAACCCGTTTATAGTGAACCCGCCTATAATGAATTCCCGTTTATTGTGAATTTCCGTCTCGGTCCCGGCAAAATGATGTGAGGTTATGTATTAATTTATTGGATATAGCGCACAACTGTTGTCAATGTTGATAGGTTTTCCCGTGTACCACGAACAAATTTTGCCGACATAATGCACATTTATCTCAAATATTTTCATATAATTACAAGTATTTTCACAAAAGTCTATTCTGGATCACATTAACGTTTTTCTCCGCAATATGCTACTCGATTGTCCACTTTTCATATTATAAACAAGTCGTAAACGAGTGGCCTCGGTAGGCTACGTGTAGCCAGAAATGGTGCTCAGTTTGGTGAAAATAAATAGTTTTCCCTGCATAGTTAAAGAATGAGCGAACGCGTGTACATTTAATAAGTTATCAAAATTAAACATAAATTACCGCCACACAAATACGTATGTACATTATAGCAGCAAATTCAATATTTTTACGTCTCATTTTTATCGTTCACGTTTCGGATATTTTGATCGGGTAAGGTTCGTAAGACTACCACTAGATAGAACTCTGTGGACTAAATTTTTCCATAGAAAGTAAGAAATTTTCGTTCCAGCTTTAGCAACTGCGATACTAAATGATACGTAGTGATCTTTGATGCGCCAGACTCGTTATTTTACGTTTATTTACTTTTGACGGTAAAAACAATTTCGTGTTATAAAGCTGCAAATGTGCTTCAATAGGACATATGTACATAAAAAAGGGTGAAAAACGTGTTAAAAAACGTAAGGCATTATCTGTGCGAGATAAACTGGACATTATTAAAAAGGTAGACTCCAACCCCACTGTCCCGCACGTGTTAATATCAAAGGAACTGGGAATTGCAACATCCACATTAAATACAATATTAAACAAGCTGAACAATCTTCTTTCTCAAGCTTCGAATACACCACAGAGTATTAAACGCCTGAAAAAAGGAAAATACGCCGATGTCGAAAAACCATTAATAGAAAGTTTGTACATGTGTAGTGTATTAAAAATAATATCTGCATTTGCTCATAAAACTGTTGCTTTGACTATTTTCATTCGTTATTTTCTTGGCTTAGGCCTATGTGTAGTTAAGATTATGCTTTTTGAGTATGTATTGCCAATATAAAAGTTTTCCCAGATATAAAGTTTCCCCTCTATAGTGAACATATAAACTACTCCCTTCAGATTCATTATAACAGGGTTCTACTGTAATTTATCCTAACATTCATACATTTATCCTAACATCCATACATTTATGTGATGATCCATTTCAAAAATTATTCTTAGTCATGTGAATAACAAGCCACATATGAGTGATAATTTTCATGCAAAGTTGTATAAATTTAGTATTTTAAAAATATTAAAAGTATAGACCTACGTTTATTCAAGATCTCACCAATTCTGAGATTTTTTTTTCAAATGCAATTTTGCTATTCAGGATTTGCATCATTTTGCATTATGATATATTTTTCAGGTTCGGAAGTTCAGGTGGATTTCAAATTCTATTGGAGCGTTTTCAGAGTGGAAAGAATTTAACAGTAACAGTAATATTCGCTCTGATTCGCCCATTTGGTCTTTGCTATGAGCTGCTGACAGTCCACACAATCATCAAATACCTCATGCCGATAATTGTGAGTATCCATTACAGCCTCTGCAAGAAATGAAATGTTGTGAAAGTAGATTTTTCAGCGTGGTTCAATGTTTTTAAATGTCTTAGGCTAAATATTTATTTTGTGTGCTTGCCGTGAGTACTATATATGTTCTTTGAATACATATAACAGCATGTGCAGTTTATGTACAATCCTTAAGTTCTTAAAAATTACTTAATTTTCTTTTATCATCCTTAAACATCATTTTTGAGAAATACAGCAAAACCCTTTATTTACTCTTTTTGGGGGGAACATACAAAAAAGTGTATAAATTGCAGGTAAGTAAAAATTGAAGTAAAACTATAAAACATATGACAAGTCACAATCGTGTGCTGGTAAAATGACGACTGTTCCTTGCACATACAGAAAAACACTCATAAATTATTTCGTTGACAGTTGCAGTTAGTTGGGTTTGGATTCTGTTTATGATTATTAAATTATTTGTGAACTCTTACCGATTGAATGTAAATAAAAGAGTTCGAACTGAATTTTGAATTTTATTCCTCTCACTGCATAAAGTTACGTGTCATCTGATTTGTATAAAGGAAAACACTCGCTCATTTTTGCCAATCGGTACTAGCCGTTAGTGCCTTTACAAAATAATGTGACTGTGAGCATTGGTTTATGACAAACTCAGGAGTTATGCTATGTCATTAATATGAATAGTTTATTATTCATATTCAAAAATTGAATATTCGCACAGGTCTAATTTTAAGCCCTAATTGGTTCATTCAGCTTTCGTACAACTACTGCCAATCTTTATTGTAAAGTCTCTAAAGCACCATTTTCATGTGGTCTGATTATCTTATGAAAAATAAATTTATAGGACCCTTAACTTAGTGTGATACATCTATATATTAATAAGTGTTTATTTTGCAGTCATTTGGAGAAATGTATGCAAATTTTTTAAAGTATCTCAAGGAGGTATTTTTGTGGCAACATTATCTGCAGTGTTAATTTTGGAGCCTCTTAAAAATTAGACACTGATTTAGTTATAATATTGGGAGTTCTTGTTATCTATACAGATTGTAGGGAATGCGTTTTTGTTTCTAATATTTTTTACGTCCGTGTAAATTCCTTACACAAGTAGCTTGTCATAATATCTCTGGAACATGACTGAGATGGGTACCTCTCTCTTTGAAAGGAAATGGTGCCAGGAATACTCGATAACCTGACGGACGATGAGTTGAAGAAGGAAGCGAAGAACGAGTCGAAGAATGACGCCGTCTCTGCAATCATCAAGGCTTGCAAGTGCCTCCTGTCCCGGATACCGAAGCAAGAGGAGATGGTGAAGAACCTGGAGATCTTCAGGCTGAAGATGATTCTGAGGTGAGCGTTACGAGCAGGTGTTCGTATATCATTAGTACAGCCAAGATTGAACGGTGTTATAAAGAATGCAAATTTTATTAAAAATACTGGATGTCACCTTTATCTTCACTAAAAATTAAACATATATAATAATAAGTACATATCAAGCCCAATAACGTTGATTATCTGCTATAAAAATTTTTGGTACTATGCTTAAAATGTGTACATAAAACAATTTTACATATAGTGATAATAGTTAGGGACAAGATTTTACGGTTTAATTTTTAGGCCAAAAATAATTTTTAAATAGAAGATTTCTGTATTCTTGTTTTTATTAATTTTTTTAAATTTTGTTATTCATAAATATAGCAAAATATTAAACATAAACGACACTCAGATGTTTCATAGAACTTAATATATAAAATGCTCCTTTACATTACAATAATTTGTAATAAGCATTTCGGAACAATACAAATAAAGCTGCAAGTAATTGTGTGTGAAATATCACTGTATGTGGTTAAATTTGCACAATATTCAGAAATAAACATCTTTATAAAATCAAAATCAATAACAAAATATTGTATTTTAAAACACCACCAGGAAATCTTATCTCTAGATCCTATATTAATTTTGCTGGCCAGATCAACAATTGCTGGCCAAATCAAAAGTTTTAAAAATATACGTATAGGTTAGTTTGTGCCTTTTGGCTTGTGTCAAAATCAAGCCCTTAGTAATCTTGGAAGTTTCTGTAAATATTAATCTGGTAATTTAACTAGAATCATGTTTTCATTTTAATAAGAAACCTTTTGGAATGCATGTTTTTAGATTGTTCTGTCCCTACATTTGCAGTGGTTTCGCACTTCATTGATAATGTGTGCATACATACAGTTGTTATGTTTAGTAAAATAAGTATTTAGATTGTTACTATTGCTGTATGTTCTTAGTTTGTAACATACTCGCCCACTCTGATACCAACAGGTTACAAACCTTTGTGAGTGTTCGACGAATTACCTTGAGTTCCGTTCTGGTACGGAACAAAAGCAAAGACGGGCTTCGATGTAAGAAACCATTTTTGCAAGAGCTTGTTTGTTGCAGGTTGCTGCAGATCTCCTCGTTCAACGGCAAGATGAACGCACTGAACGAAGTGAACAAAGTAATAGCCAGTGTGACGTACTACCCTCACCGGCATGCTGGCCTCGAGGAGGAAGAGTGGCTTACGGCCGAGCGCATGGCGGTGAGTTTCTTGAAACGGGCTTCACGTAATGGTTTTCTTGTTGCGCTTATGCTCGAGTGGATTTTATTCCATGAGAAGAATTCCTTTGTACTGTCCCTTCCTCCATTGGCTTGAAAATTCGTAATGAGCAACATCCAGATGTAGACACCTTGAGGTGTAGCTTTCCTCGATGGGGCCCCTCTACTCTGGAGCTTCCTTTTTCACGAAAAAGGGGGGGGGGGGGGGCGCGTCGAGGGGTGGAGATGTGAGTCGGACCCTAATTGCTACCTTGACACAAGGTATACGAGTTGCAGGAAGCCACGGCCGAATTGCGAGAAGTGCGGCTTAGTCTCTTCTGGGGCTATTGGTAAATGAATCGTCGGGACATTTTCCTGTAAGGCTGTTTATTATGCCATGCACAAATCACTGCATCTGGCCCCCTCTACGCACACTGACATGCCTGAGCAGTGCCAACTGACTAAAGAAACGTAACTGGACAGGAGACGGAACTGCCTCGAGGATCTTGTAGCCTTCCTGCTGCGTCGGCCGCTCGTGGGGTCATACCTCGCCTTTCATCAGTGTTCAGCTTGCCTCGGGCACACCGCAAATCCAACTTCGACCACGCGTGTCCGCTCCCTCTCGTCGCAGCGCCATTTCATCGCGAGTCCCTTCTTCTCGGCTTGCGCTGCCGCGCAGTCCTGTCCGCAGCGTCGTCGTCGACTCGTGACTTTACAGCCGCGTGCGCGCAAACAGCAAACTTCTCTAAACATTATGTTGACTCCGTACAAGTAAGTCCAACCGGTACAGAAATAAATATAAGTGTTTAGTAATGATAAAATTACAGTAATATGTCCAGACAATAAATTACAGAAAGCCAGGGATAAAAGTAAACAAATTACGAAAAATGTAACCTTCCTGATTAGAGTGTAGCAGTGTTTTTATTATCTTTGAAAGATTTGTGCAATGGGAGTGCATGACTTGATGTAAGCTTTTGGACATACGCCATTGCTTAGCACATGTATGTCTGTAGAAGAAAACTACAAAAAAAAAATGACAAAAAACACAAAGTAAGCAAGTTTTTTTGGGTTCGGTATTTTTGTGCGGTCATCATTCGTGGTTTTTTTTTTCCCGTTCTGTTAGTCCAATTTTCTTTTGTTTTTTTCCTTTGTTGACCATATTCCTGTTGTGGAGTATCGTGTGGCGTTAAATCCTGACAACAGCAATTTTTTTTGCGTAATTTGTGTTTTTCTTTTGTCATTTGTGTTTTTTTTTGTAGTTTTTTTCTACAGACATACATGTGCTAAGCAATGGCGTATGTCCAAAAGCTTACATCAAGTGTAGCAGTGTTTGGTGACCTCGCTGCGGACTAGAAGTGAAGTTCAAGTGAAGGCGAGCTGCGACACGGGACTGGTGCCGGTGAGACGCGGGTGCTGGAGGTGGTGCCGGCGTGGGTTGCAGAAGTGGATCAAGGACAACCGGGTGCTGCAGATAGTGCTGCGCGACTCCCTGCACCAGCCCCAGTACGTGGAGAAGCTGGAGAAGATCCTGCGCTTCGTGATCAAGGAGCGCGCGCTCACGCTGGAGGACCTGGACAACGTGTGGGCCGCGCAGGCGGGCAAGCACGAGGCCATCGTCAAGAACGTGCACGACCTGCTGGCCAAGCTGGCCTGGGACTTCTCCCCCGAGCAGCTTGACCACCTGTTCGAGTGCTTCCAGGTGAAACAATTAGTACCTGGATGACCGAGCTTTGCTCGGTATTTTTTTTTTTTTAGAAATTATATTTAAATACAAATTACATACTGATGAAATATGAATAATATTTTTTGATCTTACCGACATAATAATAAACTTTTTTTTTTCAAAGATCATTTAGGCATTTTTAAGTGAACACATGAGTTAAAAAGACACAAATAATATAAGTAAACAAATGATTTTCTTGGTCTAACCTCAAACCAAACTCTCATTGGCTTAGTGTTGTTTTAAAAACGCCATCTACTGGAGTAGCTTTAGTTGTTGTTGTATCGTAAAAGCAGTTAGTTGCTTCCAATTAAAAAAAAAATTGTATTATTACTCGCCAATAGATGTCGGGTAGAGTCGTTTATGTTTAAGTTGATTATCGATAAAGTTTATTATTGAACACACGGATAAAACGACATATTCTAAAAATGAATCCTAGCTAGATCGATTTATCGCCGCTGAAACCCCCTGCATACTAAATTTCATGAAAATCGTTGGAGCCGTTCCCGAGATTCAGATTATATATATATATGTGTGTGTGTGTATATATATATATATATTGTTCACAAAACTGAATTGAAACTAATAGTTTAGCTGCATGACGCCCAGCAACGCGGAGAAAACGGTAAAAGACTGACGAAACTATTTACAGATGGCACTGCTGAACAAGATGGCCGCCACAGTGGCGCACTCACGATCGATGGCGCCAAATTCAAATATCCAAACCACCACACGTTCTAGCACTATGCCCAAACATACCGCCCACCAAAAATAACATTTTTTATGTTTCACTACACTGGTTCTTAGTTGACTGGCAACCGACACAATTTTATCACTGGCCGCTTCACCACTCGATGCTGCTGTTTGATAGTAGCTACTCTTGACACACCATCCTGACCAGGATGTAGGGTTGCGACGCGGCCGAGTTGCCACTGCAGGGGTGGAAGGTGGTCTTCTTTGATGAGGACAAGGTCACCAACCTGCAGGTCACCTTCGCTTTTGGTCCACTTGCCACGTGGTTGTAGTGTGTGCAAATATTCCTTGTGCCACCGCTGCCAGAAGTGCTGTGATGCACTTTGTACCAGCTGCCATCTGTCTAATCTGTTGGTCTGAATTTCCGTGAGGTCTGCAGCTGGAGGAGATGTCAGAGAAGTGCCAACAAGGAAATGTGCTGGCGTAAGGGCCTCCACGTCATTTGGATCTGATGAAATGGCACAGAGTGGACGTGAATTGAGGACAGCTTCAATTTGAGTGAACAAAGTCGACAGCTCTTCAAACGTGAGTATCTGCTGGCCAACGACTCTCTTGAGATGGTACTTCGCAGACTTGATGCTTGCCTCCCACAGGCCTCCAAAATGTGGCGCAGATGGAGGATTGAGGTTCCACTGAATCCCACGAGTAGCCAGAGTGTCTGCCACACAATGCCAGTTAGAGGTGTTCCTCAGGTACCTTTGAAGGTCATTGAAGTAGCGACGTGCCCCTATGAAGTTGGTTCCACAATCTGAAAAAACAGCCTTACAGAGTCCACGCCTAGCCACGAATCTGAAAAAGGCATTTAAGTAGGCAGTGGTACTCAATGATGAAACAACTTCCAAGTGTACTGCCTTAGTTGCTAAGCATATGAATAAGCACAGGTAGGCCTTGGATGAACGACTGTTTCGACCATTCGAAAGCCTGACTTGGAAAGGGCCCCCATAGTCAACACCCACATTCAGAAATGGTCTTGTTTGTTGCACTCGACTTGGTGGAAGATTTCCCATGGATGGCTGCACATTGGTGGCTCTGAATCTGTAACATTTTACACAAGCGTGTATCCTAGTCTTGACAGCTCCTCTACCTGCCACTATCCAGTACTCACACCGAATTGCAGCATGTGTGGCACTGGGGCCAGCATGAAGGTGTAAGACATGATAGTAGTCAATAATCATTTCTGTCACAAAACTCCTTTTGGGAAGCAGGACTTGATGTTTCATTTCATAGGCTACATGTGAATTCTGCAGGCGTCCACCTACACGGATGATCCCATCAGCGTCAATGAATGGCTGTAGTCTTTTAATTCCAGAAGAACATTCGCGAGCTGCAGCCAAACAATCAAACTCTAATTTGAAATTCTCTTGCTGAAGCTGCTTCAAACACACCTTCTTGGCAGCGTCAATTTCTGCTACAGTGAGAGGACCTGTGTGTCGCAACTCCCTTGAAACCTTTAAATTTAATGCAAATCTCAACACGTACGCAAGTACTCTTTGCAGTCGTGACCAGGACGAAAACCTACAAAGGATGTTAAGAATGTTCGGTATACACTGACCAACCAATGAGACTAGCGTGATTGCCTTCAACTCCTCTTTACCTTCCTCTGAACTGGTATATCCTTGACTGGGCCATAAATCCACCTCTGCTGTCAACCAACTTGGCCCAGTCCACCAAAGTGGGTGTGTTAGAAGCTCCTTGGGTGAGAGTCCTCTTGATGCACAGTCTGCAGCATTTTCAGCAGAGGAAACATGTCTCCAGTGAACCGGAACCTTGCTCTCCTGAATACGAGAAACTCTGTTCGCCACAAATGTTTTCAGCCGATGTGGCGGAATCTTAATCCAAGCAAGCACTACGGTCGAGTCACACCATGCATAAATGCAACTTATATGGATTCGCTCGGACAGTGTTGTGATCAGTGATTCAATCAATTTGATAAGCAAGAGTGCAGCCTGCAATTCAAGTCGCGGAAGTGTGACGGTCTTCAGTGGTGCAACACGTGACTTGGCGAGAAGCAAATGTGATTTTGTTTCACCGTGGCTAGAAGTCCGCAAATACACAACAGCTGCGTAACCTTCATTGGATGCATCACTAAAACCATGGAGCTGGTATTCTGACTGTGGTGCAGAAACAAGACGAGGTACGGACAGCTTGCTTAGGACATCCAACTGGCCAATGAAAACCTGCCAATCAGCAACTAAGTCTAGTGGTGGGGTGTCGTCCCAAGAAACTCCCAGTAACCAAAGCCTTTGGAGAAAGATTTTGGCTCGAATGATGACTGGAGTAATCCACCCTAGCGGATCATATAACCTAGCAATTTCTGAAAGGATGGTTCTCTTGGTGACTGTTGCACTGGCATGCTGAACATGATATGAGAAAACGTCTGCCTTCCAATCCCATTGAAGACCAAGTACCTTAATAACTTCATTGCTACCATGAAAACTAAGTGGACTCTCCCGGTGATCTTCTGGAACTGCATCCAAAACTGCCTTACTATTACTGGACCATTTTCTTAGTTCAAAACCACCTTGTTTCAGGAGATTTATTAATTCTTGCTGTAACGCGAGAGCTTCTGTGACTGATGCTGCACCAGTCACAATGTCATCTACAAACACGTCATCCATCACAACCCTTGCTGCCATCGGATACAGAGGACCCTCTTCCATTGCAAGTTGCTGTAAGGCTCTCATCGCCATAAATGGAGCAGCTGAGACTCCGTAAGTGACAGTGTCAAGTTGGAATTCACGTATTGGTTGGTCAGGGTTCTCCCTCCACAGAATTACCTGGTATGGTGCATCGTCTGGATGCACGAGAACCTGACGATACATTTTGCAGATGTCTGTAGTTAATACCACACGGTGAAGACGGAAGTGAGTGATTATGTCCACAATGTCATTTTGAAGCTTGGGTCCAGTCATCAAAACATCATTGAGTGACTTCCCTGAAGTGGAGCGAGTTGAGGCATCAAACACCACTCGTAACTTTGTTGTTGAGCTGGATTCCTTGCACACATAGTGATGAGGGATGTAGTAACGACGTTCCTGACCAGTTGCATTATCTAGACAATGCATGTGCCCCAGTTGCTCATATTCACGGAGGAACTTGCAATATTCGGTATAGGCTTCCGGTTGGTGATGTAGTCTGGATTCCAACTGACGTAACCTCTTAACTGCATGACTACGTGTATCTCCTAAATCTGGGTCTCTCTCCTTAAATGGTAGTCTCAGTACATATCTTCCTTCGAGGTTTCGTGAGTGAGTCTCAACAAAATGATTCTCACATTTTGTGTCTTCTAGGCTGGAATGCTGGACAGATGGTAACTCCTCGGTCTCCCAGAACTTGCGGATGGTATCTGTTAGGGCTGTATCCGATGACGCATACATTGAGACAACACCACTACTGGAAGTATCTGCAACCTGAGTCACCTTACCCATAATAACCCAACCAAATATACTGTGCAACGCTACAGGAACTCCCTTCGAAGGCTGGTACCGCCCACCATCAAACACGTCTGGATATACATCAGCACCAAGAAGGATATCAATTGCTCCTGGAGTATCAAAAGATGGGTCCGCTAGTTCCAGATGTCGATACATGTCTCTCACATGGTGGGGAAGGGGAATGGTGGGTAAATTGGCAGCTATGTTCTTCAACACTAAAGCATCAGTAACAACGTCAGTTCCTACGCCCTTACATGATGTTAGAAAACAAGTAACTGCACCACTGTTAGCAACAACAACAGAGTGAGCCAGACCCACAACAGGAACCTTAGCCCTTCGACACTTTAGCCCCAACCTATGAACACATTCTTCGGTAATAAATGAGCTCTGCGATCCTGAATCGAGTAGTACTCTAACATTTTGCAGCATTCCACTTGCATCCTGAACTCGTACCATAGCAGTACCTAGAACGACAGTGGTTGAAACTGCAGTTGAAGAAGTTAGCGATACCACTGTCGCAGCATCCTCCTTGTGACTTGCTTGTGGCATAGTAATCTCTTGGATGGATTCACCTGCAGGTAGTTTCACTTCTTGATTGGGAACCGCAGTGTGAAGGAGAGAATGGTGTCTCCTGCCGCAGTGATAACAGTTTCTTCTTGACCTACAATCCTTCACTCTGTGACCTTGTAAGCAGTTAAAACACAGCATCTTCCTACGTACAAACTCTATCCTGTCATCACTTGACTGACCCGTAAAAACAGGGCACTTGTGAAGTCCATGCATGTCTCCACAGGCACTACAGGGCTCTGCTTCTGCTGTCACTAGAAATGAGGATTTAAAATTTGGGTTTTTAGGCAGTGACCTCTTTGGAAAAGGGCGTGCGTCAGGCACTACAGCTGGAGTGTGATTTGACATCATCAGGGCCTTAGACTGCAGCTCCACGAACTCTAACAATTGATTAAATGTGGGCATTGGAACATTTTTGTGTGCTATTTCAAACTGATTTCTTGTATCTGGATCAAGCTTTGGTAACATTAGATTCAGCAACACAAAGCTCCATTCAGTAACAGGCAACTTCAGAACTTTCAAGGCACCCAGATTCTCCTTTAGAACATCTACCATATTTCTCAGTTTGTCAGGCGCAACAATTGACAGACGAGGAAGTTGCACAATCTTGTCCCAATGCATGTTTGCAATTGCCCGGACATTGTGATACCTATCTACCAAAGTTTGCCATGCCAGAATATAATTTTCCTTAGACAGTGGGAGTGTCTTTATTAGATTAAATGGCTCACCTGATAGTGATGTCAGAAGGTATTGGTGTTTCTCCACATCTGACAGGCCCTCATTATTATGCACCAAGGATGTGAAAAGGTCATAAAATGTGGGCCAGTCAGTCAAGAGACCCTTGAATTCTGGCAACTGCAGCTTCGGCAACTTAACGTTCGAAGATGTCTTGGCAATTTGATTGCGTTGTTTGTTCTGGCCTGTTTCGTTAAATACTTCCTGTATCCTATAGTAGGCTTCATCAAATTCCTCAAGTTCCCTTTCGCTGGCTTCAGATTCCACTAACGACTCGGTCTCTGTAGCTTGAATAGCAAGTTGCATGTGATTTTCTTCAAAGTCTGTCTTCAATTGGTGTAAATCGGTACACGTGGCCTTGAAAAGTCCCGCGCGACTCGGGTTGCGCTCGACTTCGTCGGCGAGCGTCAGAAGTCTTGTAATGCGGCACTTAACGAGGCGCAAACGTGTTTTGGCTTGATTTGACATTTTAAGTAACGGTCTTGCAGACGTTCGGACGCACCGGCAATACACGAACCAATGCAAGATAGGTAACCTAGGCCTAACCTAAAACCACACGTGTTGCCTATAATCGCTTGCACGCAATCAAAATTACGTAAAGTACATTTATGAGCTCAAATAATACAGTGTTTGCGTATACACTGATATTTTCTTGATAGCACAACACTATAGTCCCGGATAAAGTCACGCACGCGATTCGTAACGGTACTGCACATGTCAATTTTTGAACAAAGAAGACCGATATCTGAATGGCTTTTACGTTGTTTATGCGATCCACCGAATAAACTGGCTCAAACATACAGATATCCGGCCCGGAGGACCAAAAAATGTTCACAAAACTGAATTGAAACTAATAGTTTAGCTGCATGACGCCCAGCAACGCGGAGAAAACGGTAAAAGACTGACGAAACTATTTACAGATGGCACTGCTGAACAAGATGGCCGCCACAGTGGCGCACTCACGATCGATGGCGCCAAATTCAAATATCCAAACCACCACACGTTCTAGCACTATGCCCAAACATATATATATATATATATATATATACGTACAAGAATTGCTCGTTTAAAGATATAAGATTAGTTAAGGGCCTTACTTACCCAGGCACACATATGATGACCTTCAGGAAAAACCATGCGATTTGAAAACTGCCCAAGATAACCAGAGTGGTGTCTACTAAAAGTATTTAATGACACCCTTAGAGGGGGTTGAGTATTTCTGTTTCCATATATCTTTTTATAAGCGTGAAAATGTCTAAAATGTGTGTTTTCAGGATAAATTTTAGGTATGAAACGCCTGTTGCAGTTTCTTGGAAGCACTTGATGGATTTTCATTAATTACACTCTTAACTTAATCTCTGCGATCTAATGTTATGGTTACCGCTCAAATCTCATATAATTCAGACCTGAGCATGCAATGCAACAAATTTTCCTGGTCAACCTAAAATCTTGCATTATAAATTTTTGCTAAGTATCCACTGCATTTTATAATATGTTTACAGAAAACTGATGCAATTATTACCAAATTATTAATATAAGGTTTACTTTAGTTGAGTGGTGATTTCAAAAAAGACCAGGAATTATTGTTTTGAAGTAAATCTTAATGTGCATGGCAGAAGCAACATGAATTGTGTTTTAATTCGTGCTTGGTTTTTTATTTTGCAGGCTAGTTGGACGAATGCAAATAAAAAACAGAGAGAAAAGTTGTTGGAATTAATACGACGTCTTGCAGAAGATGACAAAGATGGAGTGATGGCGCACAAGGTATATATGTTCAAAAGCGGTGGTTCAAAAAAAGCAAGGAATGCAGTGATGCATGTTGGTTGCCGGGGAGGGGGGAAATAGGATGGTGAATGAGGCCGGGAAGGGGGGGGGGGCGGCCAGCAGCCACAGTGAAGAGAAGCAACAAACTCCATTTACACCCTCTTCCTCATCTGTCTCTCAATGTGCCGAGGTTCAGGAAACCCCGGACTAAAGTGGCATAAGTGACGGAGTTTACAAATATAGTAAATAGTTAACTAAGGGTAGGTTCAGGAGGCAGCATTTGACAGTGAGCAGAGCGTTTAGTTTTTGAACTAAGCTGTTACAAATTTGCAATTAAAATGTGACTCCCATTATTTATAGTTCCAGCAGTTTTGGTAAGAATGATCGTGTTATGTTTGGGTAGATGCGGTACGTACGTATGTTGCGCGGATATTGGATCTTGTGTTGCGTGTGTTAGGTACTGACGCTGTTCTGGAACCTGGCGCACTCGGACGACGTGCCGACGGAGATCATGGACCAGGCCCTCACGGCCCACGTCAAGATCCTGGACTACAGCTGCGCCCAGGAGCGGGACGCCCAGAAGACGGTGTGGCTGGACAACTGCGTGGAGGAGCTGAAGTCGGGCGACAACTGGGTGCTGCCGGCGCTCAAGCAGATCCGCGAGATCTGCTGCCTGTACGAGCCGTCCCCGAACATGAACCACAGCCAGCGCACCCACCACGTGTACTATAGGCGAGTGTAGCTGCCACCTGGCATTGTGCGTGCAGACAATGTTCAGTCCGGGTGTAAATGTTGAATTTGAATTTCCCGCCCGCAGCGTTGGAATCGTGATGCTGCTGCTCCCACGCCATCTTGTGACCAGTTCGTTCTCGTTTGTTTTCGCTTCGGTAGGTCGGCCGTTGCGCGACAGTAGAAGTTTGTGATTATTAGTAATTATACAGTCCATTATGTCGATTGAGCCCAGACAGACAACATTTTATGATTTTATTTGCAGGCCAACAGATTTCTGTGGTATTATTTTTATTTTTTTTAGGAAAGTTTTGTATTAATAAAGTTAGCATATTACCTATTGAACATATAGGCTACATAAATGTTTTATAATACTTATTTTCACGAAAACAATGTTATTTTGACTGATGGATGATGCACTCTTAATAATAAAAATATGTCAGGCTTTCTTATCGGTCGCAGAAGTCACGAAATAGGTAGTCACGATATTGAGCTCGTGGACACGGATAAGTCATGAAAGTGCCCATATTTTATGTATTTCAGAAATTCTCATTCCAAATTTTACGTTACAAAATACAATGTTTGATACATTTTTTAAATTTTTCATTGTATTACAAAGTTATTTCTAAAACTTTTTTGTGTTCTATGGTTTATATCTAACAACGAATCACAACAAAAGAAGGATAGCCCTAATGGCATTATGTAATTGTTCATTGGAAAGAGAGAGTAAATGCTCATTTAAATGCACACTGCAAACTAGGGTTGAGACATGTGACAAGGACTGAACATTTCACATTTTCACACTAGGTGTTCCCTTTGAAACTTCTTTGAAACTAGTATGTTGATCTTGAATAGTCGGGCTAAAACACTAATCCAATATGGCCGTGGTCACTAAAGTGCTGTATTGACATGTCAATGTGTGTCATGACAATGCGGAAGTTTGAATGTAAAAAGTTCTGCATTTGAAAATTTGACTAAATTCTGTTCGTAACCGTGGTTTACAAAATTATTTTTTAGAGCCATTAAAACATATTGATAGTGTAAAGTTTTGTTACCTGTTATTATTTTTAATTTTGTTAGTAAATTACATTGTTTTGAATATCTCGGAGTTTAGCTTAAATATTTGTTTAAGAAATATATAGTATTGACTTCTGATTAGTAAAAGTGTCATTAAAATAAATGGTTTAATGTGCATAAATTTTATTTTATTATTTTCTGTCATACTTTTTACAGACTAAATGATAATTTTCATTTTTTTTTGCAGGCAAGAAGTTATAGAACGGTTACAAACTCAACATAGCTTAGTTGTATTAGTTACTAACAATTTGACGGCATACATGGATAAAATTAGACAAATGGCTAAAGGTGAGTATTGCTTAAGCTTTTTTCAAGTTGCAAAATTTATACATTGTTTTATTTACATTCGTTACAGTAATTTTGGTCAAATGATACCTGCTTTCTTTTGCTCTTCCAGATGATCCCAGTTTAGATCCAAATAATTTTTACCCAGACAACAGGTATAACCACATTCAGCAAGTGCACGAGAGGTTAAATTTCTTGAGGTTTCTTTTAAAGGTGAGTGAAAGGGTTGTAAGGTTTGAAAAAATTCCATTTCCCCATTTTTTTTTTTTTGCATGAGTGTTCAGCTGTGTGTGTGTTTATAGTACACTAGAACCCCGATTTTACGGTTCCACGGATTGCATTCATAAAATCGTTGCTGGCCCATTTTGACTCCCCCCTGCCCAGAGAAACATAATGTTTTACTTTTAAATTTGAACCAAATATATTGGGTATTATTTGTGTGTAAAATACCATTAAAGGTGAAAACCAGTTGTGAACAGCATGGAGGTTGCTACTCAATATCTATTCTCATGCTGCGCATGGTTGCAGTTACTATGTGTCAAGTGCTGGAAATGTTGGAATGTGAAGGGAAAGATGAGTTTACATAGTTTGTTTGCAGTAAAATAAATATTTTTACGGTTGTGCTGATTTTTTTCCGTCCAAGAAATTTTTAAAAGTTTGTGATTTTCCAGCAGAAATACTGCTGTACGACTAATAAACCAAGTGTATGTAGGCTATGCTAAAAAATTCAATGTTTGATAACCGTAAAAACTTACACAGTATTTATTAACAGTAAATGGCTGTTGCATGGGCCATAAAAATATTAATTGGAATAGACTATACAACACTGTGTGGTGTTCTGGATTTCATCACACCTTGTTGGGGGGGTGGGAGGTTGACAGTTTCTCATGTCCGAAGGTTAAATGAGGGGAGGAAAGGTTGGAATGTTAAGAGGGAGAAGACAAGATGGTTTATGTGACGTCATGCTGCTTCTGCAGTCCCCGTGCGCCAGCCTAGCCCAATGAGTTTTGGGCGTGCCACTTACATCGTACATAGTAGCTACCGCCACCACATTTTCCAACATAACGTTATATTTTTTTGTTCTTCTTTTAGAAACATTGTTCAGAGTATTTAAAAACAACACTAAATAGATGCTCTGCTTTAAATAACAACATATTTTTACAAGCGTTCATTGTGAATTTTTCAAATTTTTTCTTCTGATTGTTAGTAATTTGGTGTCATAAGTTCAGATTTTTCTATGGCTCCTGAGAATGTATTCATAAAATAGCTGCTCTGGTCAATCCAGGGTTTGTAAAATCGGGGTTCTATTGTATTTAACTGGTGACCACACTCTAGAAGAATGGATTTTGGTACGTAAAATGATTCAGTTTTTGGTACTGATATATATATATATATTTTTTTTCAAACTAAGGTGCAGCAATTTAAGCAATGTATTTTCACTATAAATGAGGTTAGTGATACATATTTGAAGTATTTTGTAAATACAATGTATTAATATTTAAAAAAAAAAAAAATTAAAAAAAAAATCTCGGTTCCAATAAATTGAGAGATTTTTTCAGTCAAATGTACAACCAGGTATGAAACAAATAATCATTTAGTGATAAAGATTCATAAAATAAAAACTATAAAAAATTGATAGAGAATAAAATAGATTTTATAATACATGGTCAGTAAATATTAACTGAAAATACACTAATTATGGGAATATCTACATGTACTAGCTATTTAGTTTTATTTCTATGTTGTTCTAATGTAGTATAGTTATAGAATATTAAAAAATATTTGAGAAGTAAATCAAATTGTGAATATTGTTTCCAGCACAGCTGTATTACACTTAATTTTTAAATTACAAGAAGGAATGAAAGGAAAAAAATTTTTTGAGTAAGGTAATAAACAATAAGTAAAGAAAATACTCGAAAAAATTAATACAACTTAAAAAAAAATTTATTCTTAAAATGTAAATAGTGTGAATTTTTTTATAAAGAACCATTTATTTATTGGAAAAGATATATTAAGATAGTGGTACATTCAAATTATTTACACCCTTTAATTAAAATTGCCCGTACAAAATGATATCTTTTTCTAAAAGTAAAATTAGTGTGAATACCATTGGTTGTCAAAAAATATAAATATGTATTACGAATGTATTAAATCTTGGAGACAAGAGTTACACTAGTAGCAATATATGAAAAAAAAAAATTCACAATAGAGGTTTTGCTGATTTAAACCATGGTTTAAACCATATGATTTAAAAAAAACACTTGGTTAGTTAAAATAATTTATTTCTAAATAGAATATTTTAATTATTTTTATGGAAGGTCTAACTCCACTCTAATAACGACAAAAGTTTGCTCATTAATGTATCATGTGATTTACAGGAACAAAAAATTACATATTAATCGTGATCTCATTTATATTATATGAAAAAAGTTATAAATCATACCCAGCCTAATACTCCTCTAAAATTTGAAGAAGGGGAAGGAAGGAAGGAAAACGAAGGAAAAAAAAAAAAAAAAAAAATTCCCTCTTCTGTTGGAAATCCTCAACTTTACTGTAAATCCCCATAAGATAACTTACAACCTAAAATGACTGCCAAAATTAACTAAAAATTTGGCCACCTTCATAGTAAACTCCAATAATGTTGTTAGATTTTTGTTTTGTTAAATTTATTGGTTCTTAATTTTTGATCTGAAAAAGTGGTATCATAAATAACTATATTATTCAATTTATAATCATCTATTAATTTTTCATACCAAATATCTAATATTCTGTATTTAAGTCTAATTTTTTTTTTCATGTCTACCAAGAAAAAAAATACTTTTACAGTTTGATTTTTTTAGAGTTGATCTTTAACGAAGAAATTTTTGTTTTTGGTTTGATTTTCAAAAAAACTTTTATCATTTAATTTTTATTTCATTAAAGAAAGCATTGAATAATTACCCCTAATATGGATCTAACCTACAAATTAATATTTTAAAAAAGAAACAAAGAAACATCCCTCCCCCTTTTTTTTCCTTTTATAGTTAGATCTGTTTTCCCTGGAATTTTCAACAAATGCAAAAAAATTTCATATATGAAATTGGGGTTTGTACAGTAGTTGCATTGTTTCCAGTTACCTATAGATCACTATTGTACTAAAAACACAGTTGTCATTTTTTTTGTTAGATCTCTATTTGGGGTAACTATTAAATTAAGTATTAGTAAACATATTTGTGTGAATTTGAGACCTAGGCAGCAAGTGCACTCCATTCCAATTGTTTGGTAAGTTAAAAAAAAGTCTTAAATTTTGTGTATTAATGCATGAGTTTGGTGCTTGAAATGTGCAATTTATGTTTTGATTGTACTGTTAACTTTTAGCTTCTTTATGTGTGACTTTAATGGTGAATGTAGTGTTTTTTTTTTGTTTTATTTAATTTTCCTCCATAAAAGAAGTGAAATTAAAATTTTACAAAGCTAATAAAATTTATAAATTGGGTGTGATACAGATTTTAACATAGTACTTACTATTACCTATATGTATTGAATTCAGAAATTGTGCATTTTCTTTTATTTTGTGTGTCATTTCAGATGGAAATCGAAGCAAATGTATATTAAAAGAAATAATTTCCCAAAAATAATTGTTTGGTTTGTTGTAAAAAGTTCACAGACATCAGCAGATAGGTCTTCAGTTTGTAAACCATTTAATATCCTGCATGTCGCGTCTCGCATGTATATTGCTTAGGGGAAAGACTGTTCCAAAATATTCAGCGCTTGAACCTTTAATTTTCTTTTTCACCTTTAGAGATAGTGCATCACAAAAAAAAAATTGTTTTAAAATTTTGAAAAAATATTTTTTGGAGTAAAATGTAAAATATTACTTGTGAGTTTGATTTATGTTGCGTCTGGTCTGATGAACAAACTGACAGATGTTGTGATTTTGAATGAGTAAATATTTTTAGGACCCTGCAATAATAATGTAAACATAATGTAATAATTTGGTGGTTAGCATTATCAAAGTGAACACACATACAAAAAAAATATAGATTTGCAAATAGAAATGCAATCAGGAGAGAGTTAATTAGAATGGATATTAATTAATAAACTAAAACTATAAATACATAACTCTGGAGTTGAGAAGGATAAGTGTAACCAAGTACTTTATGGCATCATAATAGTTTGAAATCACGATGATGTGTTGGAAAGTTATTGGTAAAAAAAAAAAAAAAAGAACCCTTGTTGCACCTTTGCTAACGTATGTGTGGCAGGGTGTATTTAATAGGTGGGTGGAGTCTCTTGTGGTTACATTAATTTTACAGTCATGTCAATTAGGGAAATTCCTATATAATGTTAATGGAGATTTCACTTTTGCAAAAACGAATGGAAACCCTTTAAAAATGTGCTGCCAATCAAACTAATTATTTAAACCCTAGTGCAATACTATCAACAGTAAATTCATACTTCATAGCTATATCTTTTCTTGGTCATAGTCCATAAAAAAATGTTGCTGAAATGGTTCCGTTTATTACAAAAACGGGCCAAAATCCATTTTAAAAGAAGGACCGTGTCTGCAGTTATATCACACCATATAAAGTGAAAGTGGTTTTAATGATGTAGAGTATAAATTAACTGATATAAGATAATTAAAAAAAAAAAAATATTATTCTCAGGGGAAATCTATTTACACTCATCCAAATTTTGTTTTTCAAATTAATAATGGTTATTACTTATTATTTTACAACAAATAATTAGTGTCACTTATTTTCCCAATTACTGTTCATCTTCAGGTAATTTGACTTAACTTGACCAAATAAACTTTTATTTGACTGTTTAAAGAAACTTGATTCTCTTTGAAAATAATCTGTAAGAACTCTACAGTTGCTTCTAACATATGACATTTTTAGCTTTGTGCTATTTCTTAAGTGTCGTGGCATTCTTCGCAACACACATATATTTTTTTCAAAATTATTCAGCCAGCTGTAGCACCACAACAAGCCAACACCTAAACTTCCCATTATTTATCTTCTACTAAATACTAGTGTTTTGTCTAGAGACGTACGAGACTGTAAATTCCAGATAAAACGACACAATTAATGACGATTCACTCGCGAACAACTCGATTGGCAGCAAGCGTGCACGATTGTACAACTTACCGCCATGATGGTTGAACAACAACTGTTGCTTCGTTGCCGGAATCTGCAGGGCTACCCGCCTTGGCAGGCAGCCAACTTGAAAAACTTGGCGCTGCTAGCAAGCAGCGCGGGAAGTTCAAAATTAAAATGTTTCCAAACACTATAGCACTAAATTACACACAATATTAACAAGTCCAAACAACTAGCTGAATGAAATTTGAAACAAACACAACCATGACTGATAGCTAACTAGCCATTTGGACCGGAACATGAACAATAACGCAGATGTAACACTCGCAGCAGCAGAGGGGAGGGTGTGTGTGAGCCCGGCATGTGAGTAGCGTGGCGCCAGCTCCGGCCCCCGCCACTCCCGACTATTGGAGCGCAGTTCCCCGTGTCCCAGGACGGCCAGCTGTGGCTGTGCGCGGACCAGGCCAAGCAGATCTGGCGCTGCCTGGCGGAGGACGCCGTGTTCCCCTCGGACAGGGAGGCGTGCTTCAAGTGGTTCTCCAAGCTGATGGGGGAGGAGCCCGACCTGGACCCCGCCATCAACAAGGACTTCTTCGAGAACAACATCCTGCAGCTGGACCCCACGCTGCTCACCGAGAGCGGCATGAAGTGAGTCGCCCGGCCCCCAGGGCGTCCACAAGGGAAAAAAAAATTCCTTACCAACTTAGGCTAGAAAAAAGTACTAGATTTGAAAAAAAAAAATGTACTAAATTACAATTTGTTATGGTTTTAACAATTTAGGAAGTTATCATGACACTGCAATGCTCTAACTTAAATATCACACCACACACACACACATACATTCCATAGTTTTTAAAAATAATTACGCTTCGTAATAAAACATGTTGGAGTTACTGTAACATTATTATATTAAAGAAAAAAAAAGTACTAGATCTGAGCATAAATGTACTACACCACTAAAAAACTTATAAAAGTACTAGATCTAGTACGAAAGTACTAACTGTGGACACCCTGCCCACCCTGCTCCGGAGTGGTGTCTGTTCGTGAAGAGCTGAGGGCGGATGAGTTATTCTGTTTCTGCATTTCGTTTTCAGACTGTATTTTTAGGAGAGTGAAAACTTATTTACAGAGTAATTTTTAGGCGTGTAGCATCCAGTACAGATTCTTCAAAGCACTCGAGGGCCTTGCATTACATGTTCATCTTCATTTCTCCGCCATCTGATTTTACGGTCACCGCTCATATCTTATGGTTGCCCTGTGCATGATGAGAAAACTGCGCGCCAGCTTAGAGCTGATACCGTGCTAGATAAACCAGCCGTAATCGCCCTTATCAATCTGCCTCGCTATCACGAATGCACCCCTGGCTAGACAGACCCCTTAAGAGGTTTTCCTTTAAATTTGTCAAGATAACTATCTTGTATTTCATGTTTAGTCTCAATTTTTCTGAACGGATGTTCTTTAAATATTATTTAATAGAAGTGAAAAGGCACAAGTTTTTGCAGTTATTTTCTTAATCTTTCACAGTTAAAACATAACGTTTAGTTAATATCTGGTGCAAGAATTTGTAACCTAACCACAATTGCAAGAAAGCTATCAGAATAAATTTATAGAAAAATCCCGTAGTTAACAGAAATATCAAAAAAATGAAATCAACTTTGCATGTGTGAAATAGCCTGAATAATTGAATATTGTGTTTTGTAGCAAATTTTATCATGGAAAAGAAGAAGAAAAGAAAAAAAAGCTAAACTTTAAACACTGAAAATATTTGCAACAACTCTTTGACAATGTGAACATGTGCCAGAAATCTGGCACAGTGTGGAATTTAAAATATCTGCAAATATATTTGTAGTATTATATTATTTGAAGCAAGAAAACATAGTTAAAACTGTAAATAAATGCGGTGTATAATTCTTGCCCCAAATTAACATAATTAGATCAGTATCTTTATGGAAATAAAATGTACAATTGTTAGCATACCTAGGATACCTAAATAGCTAATAATTGTATTGAAATTTGTGATAAACTATTAGATTTACTGTGCATGGATTATCTAGGCATATAAATAAATGTCTTAATTATTTGTCTAATTTGCAGGTGTTTTGAAAGATTTTTCAAGGCAGTGAATTCCAAAGAGGGTAAATTAAAAGCAAAACGAAGAGCCTTTTTAATGGATGATGTTGACTTAATAGGAACTGAATATCTTTGGCGGGTAAGTTGTATATGGTTAGATATTTGTTAGTGAACAATATTTAATCAAAAGTAAGAATTCCACCAAAATGGTTTTGTTGTATTTTTTTATATGAAAGAAACATGTTCATAGGTTTTTGAAAATTCTGTTATTCTTTAATAAAAAAAAGATACCAAAATAATAAAAAAATCCCTTTCAGCACAACCTACAGGCGTAGGTAAATTTCAAAATACATACCTTTTTCTTCTAGAAATATTAACTTCTATAAACTTCTGAAACATTTTAAGAAAATAATGTACCTAACATCTTAATGTTCTCCAATATTACAAAATGATCAATTTAACATTTTCTCATTTTCCATTCAGCAAAAATAATATGAAAGTTTTTAACTCAATGCATTCAGAATTGGATAGCTTAGAACGAATTTCATATTATGCGAACTAAGGTACTTATTTAATTTTTTTTTACTTTCAAACAGTATTTTTCATCCCTTGCACACTAATAACATTGTCTTATAAAAGTTGGCTATGCACTATGGTTTATGATTTTATTAAGATGGTTTCAAATAAATTCAAACAAATTTGATATTAAGGAAGTTGAATTTTTTTTTAAATTTAAACTCTGGTTTTACAGTAATAATTTGTTTCATCGAAGATTGTGTGAGCCAAAGTTTTAGATAAAGTTAAGGATGAATACAATAAATTATAATGGATTAATAGTATATTAAATAAAAATAATTTTTTTAAATTTTAAACCCTTGTCATTTCCATCCCTTGCAGTAATGGGTTGGTTACATAAAAAAATTATTTCGACAAAAGTTTTAAACAATATTTAAAAAGTTAAACGAAGATAAGAATGGTTTTGAAAGAGTACTTGATAGGGAAGTTTCATTTATTTTCTTATTCCAACTCAAGGTTTTTCAAACATTGGCAATAATTGTTTTGTATTATCAAAATTATTTTCAGACAAAATTTGTTACATAAAAATAATATTTACAACCAATTTGCTTATTATATTATTAGGTATAGGAAACAACAATTCTCTTGGCTAAAGTTACAATAAAAAAATATGTTAGTGTTAAATTATTCTGTTTTTCAAGGATGCAAGTGTGAAAGTATGCAACTGTAAATTATGCAAAAGAGCATGTATGCAAGTGTGCAAGTTTTTGCGCGTGCTCAAGTATTCTGCATCACTTCTACCTCTCCCCTGCTGTCTCCTCTACCGGTTTCCCCACCACATACCTATACCCCTCATCCAATCAGAATTGTCTTAAGGCTTGGAAATTGTAGCTCACTCAGCAAAATTAGTTTCGCTTCAAAAGAGATTTTGATAGTCCAATAAAATACGTAAATTTTTATTTTTGATGTACAGTTCTCATGCTGGCTTTGAAACATTTTCCTTTGTTATTTTTTTGTCATGTGAAGACGTAGTGAGTGAAAGTGGGGAAATATTTCCCTCACTTAATTTTTTTTACTGGAAATCAAATGGAGATTGGGGTAAGCTGTGCAGGCATCGTGGTGGCTGTTGGCAAGGGCGCAACAACAGGGGGGGGGGGGGGGGCAAGGGTATTTTGCCCCCCCCCCCCCCCCCTTCTGACACCTTGAAGTGGGGGCAAACGGGGCAAAGAAAGTTCTGTGTAATCAATATTTAGATAATAAAACTGCTTTAATAGCACCATTTTCCACCTTGAAATACAAATTTTTCCCAGGGGAGGACCCCCGGAAACCCCTCGCTTCAATAGGGGGTGATCGATGATTCTTTATAAAAAGGTATATTGCCCCCCTGGCTGTTGGAGGTGGTGGCTGTTGCCCAGGTGATCACGAACAGCGGGGAGGAGATTGCCAGCCGGGCGATAGAGCTGCTGAAGGAGGTCAACACGAACCTGGGCCCCCGGCTGCAGTCGTCGCTGCTGGAGTTCCACGAGTCGTTCGTGTCGGAGTGCCTGGACCGCCTGCGCGCGCACTACGACACGGTGTCCGTGCTGCGCGAGGAGGGCTGCAAGGACGCCGACCTGCCGGGCGGGACGGCCAACCGGCTGCGCGCCGAGGCCGTCAAGATGTGCCGGGTCATGAAGGTGCTGCAGGAGTACATCGGGGAGTGCGACGGCGACTTCGCGGGCGAGCGCAAGATCCTGCCCCTGCACAGGTCGGCCACGTACCCTGCCGTGCTTGACATGACTGTTCCGCGACAACGGGAACGAAAACTTCCAACTAAATTAATCGATAAAATTGAAGCGGCGCCTAGCACCGACTTGTGCTTAGGCGACCATCTTGAGTAGACTGTCTTTTGTTTTCTTCGGTGTCTGGAGCACAGCTATGAGAAAGTCTTCCGCAACGCAGCACACACAGCAAGAAAAATAGCCTATATACTTAGATATGTCCAAGCTCAAAACAACAACAAATGTCAAGATATACACAATATAAAGTTACCGAACAGTAACCAATAAAGAAATGTATTTTAAAGAGTGAATCTTTAAATATTTAATTATTTCTTCTGAACTTAAATATTATGTTAAAAATATATTTAATTAACGGCCACCATTTAATTGGAAACGTTTTATGGCGAAGTGATAGCTTGGAATGGAAGTGAGAAAAAAAGCAAGGTTTAATTGATCTTATAAAGTATGTAACTAGGGCACTATAGCACTCATCCTTTAACTTAGTTTTCTTAGTTTAAACTGAATTTAATGAACTTTTAAAAATTATATTTAAAAATTAAAGCAATTTAAGTGTGAAATTATTTACTTACTCTGTATCAATGTCCATGATTTGCACATTTCAAACTGTTCCTGGAAGAGCAAAGCATTGCAGGAGTATTTACACGTTTTTACGTGTTCAGACATTGCTGTAATTTTTATATAAAGGTCAAATGTGCCAATATAACTAGTTCAACCACTGAATTGCACCACAGCATAGGAAAACACCCTGTTCAGTGACTTTAAAAAAGGAACATTTGTATATATTTCTCATTTGTTTGTGCTCGGAGTGTGGACGTGTAACAGTATTTTTCTTTTTGTTGTTGGTTGGATGCGCCCAAAACTTTCTCTTTGATTGTGTGTCCAACAAAGGACAGTAAAAATTAAGATGGCCGCCTAGACACAAGTTGGTGCTGGGCGCTGCTATAATTCACCAATTTTCGCGTGAATTCTTTAACTTCCGTAGTCACGGAACACACCCCATTCGACTTAGCTGCATGCAGCAAGGAAGTGATACGTTGAGGTGGTTGAACGACTCGGTTGAAGGAGTTGGTGCGCGGCGGTGGTTTGCAGGGCGTGTCGCGGGAAGAACCTGTCGCTGATCGTGCGGTTCAACAACCCCGGGCGGCCGGTGGACGACATCGAGGTGTTCACGCACAGCAACGACACGCTGGCGTCGCTGCGCAGGCAGGTGCTGCGACGCATCAAGGCCAGCAGCGCCAGCGTCAAGCTCGACCTCTTCGTGAACGGCGATCTGCTCGACCCGGTCGACGACAAGAAGCTGCTGAAGCTGCTGTCCCACGTCCCGCTGCGGGACAAGATGGTGGGTCCCCGTCCCCCGTGACGCCACCGGGCTGTGGAGTTGTGGGCGGGACAATTTTCATTTGCTAACATAGATTTATTTAGTTTCAGATGTTGTGTCTTAGCAATCAACACTGCCTAACTGACATCTATAACAAAATTGACTTTTTGGTTCCAGCGCATTCTAGCGGACATTTCGCATCCACCGATACAATTTTAAAGGCAAAAATCCTAGAGATAGAAAAAAGTTATTTTAAAATAAAAAGAATCCTTTTCATTAAAGACATGTTATACGTATGTAAGCAATATTTTTTACCCTCCGGTAAAGTAACTGAAGTATTAATCAGGCAGTATCATTAGCTAAGCAATGATATATTGATGTACATTATATGTAAAGTTTTAAAAGCTATGATATTAAATTTAAATTAACTTTGTATGTAGAATAATATCATTTTCATCATCTAATATTATGTTATTTAATGATTATGTTTTCTCTATTTTTTAATGTGTTTACCTACGTAGAGGATACCATGGTAGATAGGAGTCTCATTATTTTGTATGCTTTTCAATCCGACTTAGTGAATACGAATAATAAGCTAAAAGCTATTATTTTTACTTAGTTGTGATAATGGGTGTAATCTATAGGTTTATCATTCAGATTGCTGTTATTTTTATTCTAATATTAATTCAAATTCAGTATCAAATTGTTTACGAATATCATATATTTTTTTTAATTGACTTTCAACGTACAGTGAAACATTTTTTCTACACTCTACTTGCGCAATATCATAATTTAGCGATTGCATACTTGCGTTCATTTACTTCTGATTTGCCACCTCAGCCGAAGAGAATCATGTTTCCTATACCTAAAAAATATAAGCGAGTAGTTTCACTTGTGTCACGCGTAGAGACTCTGTGCGCACACGTGTTTCATAATGCCAGTCCGTCGTTGCAGTTGCTGACGGCCAAGCTGTCGCAGGTGAACGCCAACATGCCCAGCTCGCCCGACAGCAGCTCCGACAGCTCCACCAGCTCTCCGCAGCACCTGTACGACAGCCCCAACGTGGAGGCGGAGAACAGCCTGCCCGGCGTGGTGAGTCTCCCGCCTCCCCCGCACCCAGAGAGACTAGAGACTCTCACGCTTACAGTGCTGTACGCTTGTGTAGTTCCATTGTACAAGTGAAGTTTTTCTGTTCTGTGTCTCAGCTTGTTGGCAAACATTTATGCTTTCTGTTGTATTTTATCACTGTGGTATAGGGTGAAGCAGCAACCCTGGGCCCACTTATCCCCCACCCCAAGCCCTCATTTTCTCTATATGCCCCCCCCCCCCCCCTCCCCATCCTATTCCAATACTACCTTAACAAAAAAAGATACAAAGGAGAAGAACATTTTTTTTTGTACCAGTATTTTCCTTCCTGTATTGTATGTACTTTCTGACCAGTGTCTTCAAAGAGAGAGGAAAGATGGCAGGCTACTTTTTCTTGTCAGTTCCTTCTGTTGTGAAAACAAGCACAGATAAACTTGTGTGTGTGTGTGTGTGTGTTTTTTTTTTTGGGGGGGGGGGGGGGAGTAATATAATAAATAATCACGAAAATGAAATAATCAACAGACATGAGAGACAGAGCTTTAATCTTAATTTTGGTTATCTTTCATAAGTTCAAGTAGCTTTTTTAAGCATATGAAATCAAGTAAATATGTTAATATGTTGTGTTTGGACTTGTGTGTGATTGGACTTGTGATGTTTTTAAATTTGTGTAAATATGTTGGGACTTTGAGACATTCCTTATATCAAGACTGTGTTTGAACTTCCCGCGCTACTGGCTGCGGTAGCGCCACTAGCTGGCAGTGCCGGCAACTAGTCAGTCTTTGTTATCGCGCCGCCGCAGTAAGTCGTTTCGTCAGGAAGATGGTGTTATCAGTCCACAGTCAAAACATGCAGAGTGTCTCACATCGTAATCACTGCAGTGAAAATAACGTTAACCAAAGAACAGCACACAAGCACGCAACTTGAACAGGAAGGCACTCGGAAGGGCAGTGTGTGACGGGGGGCGTGGCTCCGTGTGTTACAGCTGATGTCGCAGAGGGCGCCCTACGCCCAGTTCTTCTTCCAGCTGGCGGACCTGGGCTGCAGCCTGCAGTACGCCCCGCTTCGCGACGGGGCGCGCATGCTGCTGTGGCTGGTGCCCCCCGACAGCCACACCGTCGAGTGCTTGCAGGACCTGTTCCGCCAGCGGGCGCACGGGCTGGACCTCGCCTCCCCGGGGCAGGACGGCCCCAGTGGCGCCGTCCCGCCCGTCTCCGTCGAGTCCCTCTTCTTCGGGCCGTCGCCCTCCCAGGTCCTCTACAACCTCGTGGTACGTGCCGTCGCCGAGTCGGACACCGTCAGGTCCTTTAGTGTTCGACGAATTATATTAGAGGAAATAATAAATAAAGTATATCAGATCCTTTAGTATTCGAAGGATTTGATATTCAACGAAAAAGAATCATATTAGAGGAAATAATAAATAAAGTAGATTAAAAAATTAGACACCGATAACCTCTGAAGTTTACTACACCAATTTTTTTTGTCATACCTATTTGTTACCTTTCCCCATTTTTAACATGTAAATATAAATTACAATATGTGTTGATTCTGAAAATTTCAGTTTATGAACAAAATGTTGAAATGGCGAAGGGCTTTAACACCATAATTATTTTTTTATTTCTTGTACATTATTTTGTTTAGGACCCTTGAGACCTAGATTTGATTTTGAGTTTCATTTTAGAGAAAATTTGGATATGACCCATACTAGGATTAGGTTCTTTCAAAAAATAAATTTTTAGACATGGGACTTGGACACCACCTTACCAGTTCAATTCCAAATTTTGTCAAATCAAAATCTTGTATATGATTCATAGATTACATTGAAGTTACCACTTAAATCTGAATCTAGGTGTCTAGAGTAAAAAATGGAAGTAGATATTATTTATGCTTTTGAAACATTGAAATCTTTTAATGTTCGTTTTCCCCACTAAGTTTCCTGAATAAATAAGTATTGTAATTTTATTTATGTAAATTCATAGTTAAAGTATGAAATAAATGGTAAAACTTATATGCAACAAATCGGAAGTGACTGAATTTTTGTTATAAAGTTTTTTTATAAAGTCAGGATGACCCTACTGGGAAAATCGGGAAACATTGAATTAGGCGAGAATTTTTTTTTGTCTAATAAACTATAATTTTAATAAAAATTCCTATTATTTTCCTTATGAAATCTGTGTCAAATGGACATTGCTCTTGTTGGGAGATATAGTTTTACTGAGCATTGCACCGTAGTTATGCTCATATATGTTACAGTAGGTGGACCAACTTGCTTTTCTTCGATATATTTTCTTTCAGGAAGATGTCTGCTGTAAAAATAAATAGACTTTTAAGTGTGAAAACTTGTCAGTTTGGTGCCAGAGATCTTTGAACGCACACTTAATCCAAAAAAATTCCACTTGTTGACATAGTGGTAGGGGGTGAGTCAATCTTCAGAAAAAAATTTTTATTTCACCACCCCCCTCCTCTTCCGTTTAGGACCCTATTTCCAACTGAACCGTGAGGGGTCGTTACAACAAGGTACAGCGAAACCCCTTATTTACGTTACCGTTATTTACGTTTTCCCGTTATTTGCACTATATTCTTCAGGTCCCGTTTGGTTCCCATATAGTCCAATACAATACTTTCCCGCGAATTACGTCTCAAAAATCGAATCAATCCCGCTATTTACGTCACGTAACAACCATAAACAACCAGAAAATACCGTGGAGCTAGTAGGCAATGAACATTTTAAATAGCAAAATATACATATTTTATAACATGAAAAGTTGCTTTTATTTCTAAACATGTAATAATTTAAGCCTAGGCGTGTAAAAGTACGAGTAATTATAGCAGGAGACAATCTAAAATGCACGAGGGAAAAACGTAAACTCATGAATGTACAAACATGGCTGCTTGTAAGTTCTGATACTGTATTTATGTCACAAATTAGCCGAAATACTGGTACGAGACATAAACTTCACAAGATAAAATGAGCGGTGTCTTGGTAACTGTTTTATACGTCTTTTATAATTTGGGAAGTATTGTACAGTTGACGCCATATTTTTTAAACTAACCATTTATTTCTGGGGATCGTAAATAATTAATTATTGGTATCAAGACATCATGATAAACGTAAACTTGAACATGTCACGGCAGCGAGAAAACTGGTGCGTATACCAATAAACTGGTATTAGAACTGGATAAAATTGGTACACGGGAGGTGGAGCTTATATTTTTTTCCGCTAAGCTCGCATCTATTGGTTGGCGGCTGATGGCGTCATGAGTCTGGGCGGAGCATAGAGTGCGCATGCGCCGCCGCGTCGTTACAGCAGCTGACCGAGTACAATGACCTTTCTCCGCGTTTGGCGCGCTATTGACGGTAAATATTCAACAATTTGCGGCCTTTTCTTAAAAAAATTTTTACTGTGAGCAATGTGTATGTAGCCCGTATTTGTTATAAACCCTGCCGGTTGCAACTGTATTTATAATTTGGAGAGGCAAATAATCTCCTTGAACAGCCTAAAAAGCAAGCAGAAGAAAATTTCAAATTTATTTTTTAGGAAGTAATCAGAAAAACATTTTGGCTTTCATTCTTTTTTTATTTTTGTCAAATGTGGTAAATTAATAATTGATTAAATACTAAAGTAAAATTTGTTGTTAGTGTGTTTGTACCTGCATTGTAGTATGTGCTATTAAACAAAAGGAAAAAAATTCTAAATAAGGTAAACTGTACTCCTTTTTATACTTTTCCCTTTATTTACACTTTCCCGCTTTTTACACTTTTTTACTTTGTCCCCATGAAAAGTGCAAATAAGGGGTTTTGCTGTATTTGTGAAAACCATTTTTTCAATTCAAATTAAAGTCAAATATCATATAAATATTTTTCTACATTAAGAAAAATCCATAAATATAACTTTTGAGTACTTGAGTTAGGTATTTAATCAGCCCATCCTGAATACCACACACTGAATACGATCGATGTAGGAAACATTTAGGAAGCTACCCAACTGCTCCTGCTTTAAATGAAAAGCTAAAATTGTAACAACAAAAATTTAATAGTGAGAACAGTTGGTTGGAGTTGGGACATCTATGTAGAAAATACTGATGTATCTTGTTAGTTAGAAACCATGAATTTTTAAAAGTTAGCTTTTGTAACCTGAACATCTGCCCTTACTATTTTTAAAGTCATTTTAATATAGCTAATATATCCTTGAACACACTTCAAACAATATGATAGTATGCATTTTTAATGTAGCTGATCTTATCTAACGCACACTCCACACTATTTTAAATTGACCTAACCTTACCTAATCACTAGTTAAAATGGTAACCTACTGTGAATTTACTTGATGTATCCCAGCACACTCTTAGAAAACAATTTTAAAACTTGCAAGGAAGTTAACAATAATAATAATTTTTTTTTTGGAGAAAATATGCTCTCCTTCAGAATTACCATGTAGGATATTGTAGGGTTAAAATCATTTAAAACAAAAAACAAATTTTGTTAGTTACTATCAATATTTTCTCATTATTTACACTAAGCCCCACACATTTCTAGACTTCAAGCCTTCACAGTTACTTAGTTACCTAGAATCTAGTGGGAATAAAATGCTCAATTTTAAAATATATCTCAAATATGTATAATTTAAATTTATATTTTACTTATTTACTTGATGCAAATGACTTGCTCATTTAAGGCATATATAAACTCTTAATATAATGCTAATGGTTTAATTAACATAAACACCAGGAACATAAAATTATTCTCTAAAATTGTTGCAATTACTCGAGTCTGACTAAACATTTAAGAACTCGACTCGAATCTATTAAAAAATTTACAGACTCTTCCAGCTCTGATATTTAATATTAAATAGTTGTTTTGGTACTTATTATCTATGATGTAACTAAAATAGTTAGCTGTCGTTTTATTAATGCAGTTACAATTCATAATAATTCTTGGAACAGCCTTATAAATCCTGGAAAAACATGGAATATATGTTTTGCCAAAAGAGTGGCAACCCTGAGAGGAGTGGAATGAATCAAGAGTTGTAGGATTTTCCCCTTGATCTATAAACGCACAATATTTTATTATTTTATATAGTAAAGTTTTACAATGGTGTAATAAATATTATAGAAGATATGGCATGTACTGAATGAAAATTATTTTTGGTATTATATCGAGAATTGTAGTTGCGCATCCTTAACATGTAATGTTTTTTTTTTTGCAGGTGATGTATGCCTTGTTGATGCCTGCGTTGGATCCCTTGTCAGAGAAAGCGTTTGAGTTTCAGTACAACTTCATTAGAAGCGGGGATGCACCGATTATACTTGACATGCTCACCAAGAATAACTTTCTGCCCAATGCTGACGTGGCCACAAAGAGGTGAGTTGATGTTGTGTTTGTGAGAGTGCATGTCAACAAATTAATTTACTCTACAGGACCATGTGACAGAGTGGTTTGCTCTTTATACATCCACTCTCCTCATTTCCTTTTAAAAACATATGGCAGGATGTTTTTAATGACAAATATTTTGCTGCGGTGTCATGTTGCAGATTATTGTATGAGTACTGGTGAGAAAATATTTTTTATTTGTCCTGTAAAAGGCTTTGAAAATTGGTTTCACATTACTAAGTTGAATGCAAACATAATATGGTCAAGTTACTTTAAACACTTATATGTAAAAATATTGTAGATTTCTTAAAATTTTCTGGTTTTGGTGAATTTGAAGTTTTAATCTTCAGTGGATTAATTGTATAAACCTTAACAACTCCAGAAAGGTAGTTTTAGGTCTTATTTAGAAATTGTGTACATAAATTAAGAGGTAGACAGGAATGGAAACTTTATTTCGGGACGGGATTGGGTCGGTAAAGATTTTGGAGTTTTGGGATTGGGATAGGGAGCAGTAGTATTGAAATTGTCACTTAACTTGGTATACAGAAAAAAGGTTTTTCTATTAAATTGTGCATAATTATTAATCTTGCATAAATTATCCACATTAATAGTCAAAATGATTTCGATTTCAAAAAAAAAAAAATATTGAAACATAAGGAAAAATGAGTAACACCTAATGCAAATAAAAATCATCTCATACCCTATTATACTTGAAATTTTTGTGTGGAAATACTAATTCAACATGTTCTTTTGTTATTTTGTCATTGACACTTTTTCCAGCACTAGAGAAAAATTGTTCACTGCCAGCCTCAGTTGCTGGATTTCTCATTAAAAATGACCAAATCAAATTTTGCTTTAGGATTTTTTATTATGTGCCTCATGTTGTTGAACCTTATTCAGGCAACAAAATATTGTGTTCGTTATAACAAATGTGCTTTAAACAAGTGTCCATTAATTGAGGACTCACTGTGTATAAATTTGAACTTCCTGAGCTACTAGCTTTACTAGCTGTATTTACATTAGCAGACGTTCCCAGCAACCATCGTTTGGTCATTGTTTTGCTGCATTGCCAGAGGCAAGATTATATGGTGAATAGTGATAAAAGTGAAGTAACAGCGAAATATAAGTCAATACACGCCAAACACTGAAATCGTTATGAATACACAACATAATACCGAAATGCAAAGCAAAAACGAATAAAGAAAATTTTCTCCTCAATTCCCCAATTTTTTATTATTATTAATATATAGAATAAAATTTTGTTTATATATATCTTGTTTGGGCTTTTATTTAAAAAAATAAAATATTATGTCCTAAGTAAAAATATTAATTTAATTTCTATTGATGTGTTTTTTTTAATAAATAAATGCAATCAATAGCTGATACGTATACACTTGTGGCTAAAGGCCTAAAGAGAAACATTGCAAGTAAATGTATATAAGCTGTAGTTTTAATTTTCACATTTACAACTTTCTCATGCAGTAAGGAACTTAATATTGAAGTCTAAATTTAAAATTAAAAAAATCACGAAACGCATTGTTTACATAATATGGCTAGGCATTCCTAAGTAGGCGCTAAACACATTTCAGTTACAAAATAATAATGCTTATAATATACAAGATGTATTTGATTTCTAATAGGATTTCAAAATAACATAAAAACTTGAGTGTAGTGATGGGTCGATTCCGATTCCGGAATCTGTCGGTTCCACCGATTCCACTGGAATCGTGGGATTCAGAATACAATGGTTTTGGAATCGACCATGACCGATTCCTGCATTGTTTTTAAGTTTGCAAAATACATAATCTACGCAACGTAAGAAAATATTAAAATGCATGCAAATATAATTTTTAAAACTACATAATACAATCTTTTTTTACGGAACTGATTTACGAATTACGGTGATTAACGTATTTATTTACTTGCACCGCCATTTTCCCTACTGTACAAATGCAGTATCTACTTTCCCACTTTAAGCGAAAGCATTTTTAGGAAATTACGTTGCAGCAGCACTGCATTTAATAGCAAACCTTCAAAAATAATTAGACAAAACCATAAATGTTTAAAGAAAATTATGTCAATGTAAACGGCAAATAATGTAAACATTAACTATTTGATCATGGCAGCTACATTTGCCATTGTAAACAACCTAATTTTTTTTTTGTGCTACCTGCCATGGTAAACCATACGGCCATGAACAAAATCTTTGGTGACGTGAACGTGAACATCTCTACACATTAAACTTTAAAGAATTAAAATGAAATAATTTTTGAATGAAATTTTACCCAAATTCACAGTGGATTATTGCAACCATATTAAAATAAGTTTAAAAGCAACATAACCAAATTGCTTTAAATCGGCGTTCTTGTGCGTGTTCAGCGATGCTCGTTTTACGTTAGATATATTTTGGAAAGGCAGTTGGCAAGACTGAAGTTCCAAACATTGCTGCGGAAACGTCCGTAAATTTTTATTACCAAACGGCAAACATAAACAATCTTTTGAAAGTAGTTGTGTTAGTTTAACAGAATTGTTTCCGATAAATTTCTGAAATGAATTAAATGTTAACACGCGATTATTTGAAGAGTTTAAATATTTTGTGTAAGAAAATCTCACCATAAAATGTGAAAATTTTGAGATGCTAAAAATTTCCCAGAACTTTCTTACTCAAGAACCGAAAATTTATTTTCTCTTTACGATTGTGAGGAACTGCAAGACTGGATGGATTTATTCTTTTCACCAAGTGAGATAATTAAGTTCTAGGTAATATATTAAAACGTAAGCATCTCTGACATTTTATTTTAGTGTGGTGCATATTTGTTTGTCATTTCCATCATAATGAGATAAATAAAGTTTTATTTTTACATTTCCCTTTTTTATTTTTTTTCGCCATGGTCCCTTGAAATATGTATAAACGAGGTTATATTGACATTTTATTTGGATCATTATTTAGTTGTGCTTGAAAATAAAATTCTTAACCTAACCGTACAAACCCTCTTTTTTTACAATTAATTAATTGAGTTGATAATGTAAGGTATCTAAAGTTTGTTAAGTTATAACATTATTTACAATTTAAGTCATTAGACATCTTTGATTATTGGCAGTGTTTGAACACGTGTTTCGTCTAACTATATGCAAGGTTAAAAGGCCAAATTGTGCTAGAAATACAAGGTAGAGTAACTTGATGGTAATGAACATACTTTTTAACATTATATAAGCTGTATATAATGTTAATTTCTGCACAGAAAATGAAACACAACATAATTACATTTTTAAAATCATAAACAACCTTTTTTTTTCTTAGTATATTACTCTGTTGAACATTGTCAGATAAAAATTAGGAATCGGAATCGGATTCGAAGAATCGACCCTTTAATTTAAGAATCGAAAATGGAATCGGAATCGGTATATTTTAGGAATCGGCCCAACACTACTTGAGTGTGTTGTATTATAACACAAAATTATTTAACCTGTTAACGTAATTCCCGACTCTGTTTACAAAGTGCATTACTGCCTTGATAAGCCACTAGCCCAGCCTGTTTTAATGTCGAGTACCACTCGTTTGCATTTATTACACATTACTGTCAAAATATTACTACAGAAAACAATACCACGCAAAGCAACTGCTGACTTAAATCCACGCGAACCAGTATCAGTCGCGTGAGTCACGCAGCAGCGGCGCCGCGTCGGCGCTAACCTGAGCCCGGTTCACAAGCTCGCGTGGAACACAAGCGCGCACGGTTAACAGGGGTGTGTTTATGATTGCTCCTGCTGTTTTGAAGTTCATGACGCATATTAATACTTTACCAACTGTGCATGTACCGTGTTTGGCAGGATTATTCCGTCGAGAATCACAGCCTAAAATGCTCAGTCACATCAGTAGATTACAAATATTAAAAAAAAAAAAGGTCAAAAAATTATTTTGGTTTTTATGGTTTATGGAAGTGAAATATGGCACGGTTAATCCGCGAACCGGATTATCCGCACCCGGATAATCGGGAGTCTACTGTAGTTAGGTTTTATATTTTCTTATTATTATGCTACATGTGCTTAAATTTTTAAATGACTGTAAAGACAAAATACTCTAAATTTAATGTCGAAACACCAAAAAATCTCGGCTGTACGCTCCGCCGTTCAGCTGACAGTGTGGGGAGCAGCGGCGACAGACCGTGCGAGTGTGCGTGCGTGCGCGGCAGGTCGGCGTACCTGACGGTGCTGAAGATGTGCAAGCTGCTGCTGACGGTGATCGGGCACGTGATGGCCCGCGTGGTGGTCGAGGACCCCCAGGGCTCGGCCCTGCTGCGGAGCGCCGAGGGGGGCGTGCTGGACCCGGGGGCGGGGGCGGGCCTGCCCCGCGCGCCGGCCGCCGTGCTGCGCCAGGCCCTGCACAGCATCCCCAGCCAGAGCACCGAGTACATGCTGCGCAACGTGGCGCTCAAGCTGGCGTCCGGCCTGGCCGACCAGGTCCGTTCGCTTCCGGTTCCGCCCGCGGGTGTCTGTTAGATTCAACGTTTCAGATTTGTTACCGATTGATAATACCAATCGAAACTCATCGACAAAAAAATTGATTGAAAAAATTATGTTATATGTATGAGGTTACAAGGCTAAGATGATTTATTGAGAAATTTTGATTTGTTTCTGCAACATTGTTAATACAGTGTTTTTTTATTTTTAACAAATATATTTTGTTTATGATTAAATAATTGTTAATAATGCTCTATTTTGTGTATGTGATGGTTTGGATCAGCAAAAAAAATTTTAAATTTTAAAATTTTACTGGTTCGAGAATATGCAGTTTTTTTAATTATCTTTCCATGTAAATATTTTTTTTTCAATTTACTGTATTTTGTATTACAATTTTACTTTTCGTGAATAATTTGATATCATATTCAGAAAAAAAAATAAAGCAGTATTTGCAGAAGTGGTTGTTCAGACTTTAAAACCATTTTTCTACAAATATGGTTGTTTAGCCCTTTTGGAAAGCCGTGATTTACGTGTGAACTGCAACTGCTTTTGGTTTCGAACACACATGAATACTGTAACTGGTACGTCTAATAGGCCCAGGTTAGATGAACTCTGAACACATTTCAGGAAAAAAGTATTGAGAAAGAAATTTAAACGACTTATTTGACAAGACTATCTTGTTGTAGTTTTGTATGATGTTATTTCAAGCATCAAAGCTCTATTAATGTGTGATATTGCTTTTAAGCTTGTTGCTCATCGGGCAGTCACTACTGCCAGCAAATAAAAGTAAAAATGATTTTTTTTTTTAAATTCTAGTGAGTCTTTCAGTTCTCGCCAGCGATGTGTACTCAAACCACGTTAACGAGCAAATTCATGTGTTCTCATGTTACAAATCAACTTGAAATACGAAAATCAGACACAAAATTTAAATTAGAATTCTTAAAAAATGACATCGAGCGTAATAAATGTACATAAATTATTCATTTTAGAGAAAAACTGTAAATATATATATATGATAGCAACTTAAAAAATACCTATAATTTATTAAGCCACGAAAATTATGTTGGGACGAACACGGTGTCAAAGATGATTAACATTTTGTTTGGTTCTCTAAAACATTACGTTTCTAATTTTCGATTTTGTGTGTTTTCCTGAAATCATTGTGGGCAAATTCTAGGGTAGTCGTGTTTGGCCTCCGTCATGTGTTACCATCTCTAGTGACCAGGGGCGCAACAACAGTGGTGGGGAGGGGGCAAGGGTATTTCCCCCCCTCCCTCTCTGAAACCTTGAAGTGGGGGCAAACGGGGGCAAAGAACGTGTTGTGTAATATATTTTTAGACAATAAAACTGCTTAAATAGCACCATTTTCCTTCTTGAAATACAAAATTTTCCCGGGGGAGGACCCCCGGACCCCCCCGCTTCAGTAGGGGGGATCGATGATTATTTATAAAAATGTATATTGCCCCCCCCCCCCCCTCCCCTTTTGGAAATTTAGTTGTTGCGTCCCTGCTAGTGACTAGTGATCTCGTCCCCCTAAAGACGAGAACGTGACGTGACGCAGGTGCTGCTGAAGAACCAGGAGGGGGAGCGGTCGCGCGGCATGTTCGTGCAGGCGCTGTCCTGGGAGCTGCCCAACGTCACGACGATCCGGGCGATCGTGCGGCTGGGGTGGGCGGCGGGCTGCGGCGGACTGCACCTGCTCAACGCCACCTCCGAGGAGCTGCACCGCATGTACGACAGCGGCTCCGCCCACGTCCCGGACAACGAGGACGTCCTGGGTGAGCGCTGGGCCTTCCAGTTTTAACTGAGCACCAATACCAAATCATTTGCGAATTCCAATGGTAAGAGTGATAGAATCCCACAAAAAAATTTTTTCTTCATCACGTGACAACTTCCGCAAAATTATACAAATAATATAAATTGATAATTTGGTTAGATTAAGTCAGCTAAAATAAATATATGAAAAATGTTTGTTAAAATATTTATAGTGTGAAATAAAAAAAATTTTCATTTCAGTTCCTATTTTCCGTATTTTCCAGAACCAGCTACTCTGTATGTGATCCAGAAAATTGAGTGAACTGCTGAATACTGTCAATGCAATCCTTTTTCAAAAAATAATAGAATTTTTTTTTTTAAAAAAGTCTGTAATCCCAAATAAAATGAGCTTATATTTACGTATTCAAACCCTATATTCATTTAAGAGTTTTCGTTCTTTGGTTATGCAATATTATAAACACAATTTCTGCTAATTTCATCTGGAATCTTAAACCATTATGTTTTATTTTTTTTAAATATATATTTTTTAAGTTTCAATATTGGTTACATCATAGATACACACTGCAAGGAAGCTGCTGTTGTGTTACGTGGTGTCAGATCAATTGTAACTATCGATTTGTAGTAGATAAATTATTTTAATGTGACTTGCATGTGCTGCATGTTACGTACTTTGAAGTGTCCCACTGTGTTTTTTATGTAAAGGGTCTAGTGGGTGTAGTGCCATGTTTGACACCACCGTTCTTGTTGCAGTGTGCAGAGAAGCATTAGAAGTGCTCACAGTTGCTCTAGTCCTGAACCCAAAGACACTGGAAACCTTGACTAAGGACAAAATGTGGCACATGTTCATCATAGACTTGCTGCTACTCTGCAGGAACAGGTGAGAACACTCCTCTTTTTTTATTTACTTGTAAGACACTGAAATTCACTAAAATCATACCCTCTTTTATCGCATAATCGTCGCACTAGCATAATCGTCGCACCTATATTTTAGGCAGTCTAAATTGGGATACAAAAACTTCTCGATTAAATGGCGCATGTTGTTTTTGGTCCTGCTATTAGATCCTGAGCGCTTTGTGTGGGTATCTCAGGGTGTTTAGCGACCGGGAAAACCGGGAAAACCGGGAATTGTCAGGGAATTTTGAGTGTCAGGGAAATATCAGGGAAAAGTCAGGGAATTTTTAAAAAACACCTGGAATTTTTTTTTGCTGTAGCTTTAAAATAGTTTAGGTATCTCACGGAAGATTAGTTTTAAACATTTCTGCTGTCACGGTAATTTACTTATAATTATTGAAATTTCGGAGAAACTACACTTTTCAAAGTAGCTTTGTTTTACGTTGGATGTTACCGTCTGCAAAACAGTTGTTTTCTTTTTCGATAACATCGAGGTTAGACTTCTAAGATAGATCGCAATATAGTTTATATCGATTTATCGACTGCGTGTTATACCTTCTACATCTCGGTTTGTTTTCGGTTGTTTTGGTCGTTTCCTGGCTAGCCAAGCCACGCCGTCACAATTTTTAGCTTGCATTTATTGTACTTGTTTCTTTCGTTTTATTTATTGTGGTTAGGGATGGGAAATTCGATTCTTCGATACCCCGATACCCATCGATTCTGTGAAATTAATCGAGAATCGAGAATCGGGGAAAAACGTCGATTATTTGCATTTTCGATTACCTAACCTAATCTTTGTGTCAAAATTTAACTACAAACATACAAAACATATGTGGTACTGGAATAAAAATGCCAAAACCAGCATAATATGCTTTCTAAAATAATTTTCCCTGAAAATTTTAAACATTCGGAAGTTTAGTGAAGATTTTTGCCCATTACTACTGTTCATAAATCAGCTATACACGTCTGTTTACTAACAAATATATACCCGTAATTTTAACTACATTTTGTTTTGATTTACATACAGTAACCTTTTTTTTTATTATTCCACGGTAATTAATGGTAATAAAAAGGTATATAAAAATTTATTGTATCCTCGCCGCAACGAAAATATAAACGCCGAGGACTCGTACAAATAACATAATACAACTGCGTAACGTAACGTACAAATGTACCATACCTTTAAACATTTTAAATGATTATATACTTATAATTGCCCCGACTGTTAATAGTTACACTTATTACTGCCGGCTTTAAATATATATTAGGCGTGGCTTAGGATAGCAACATAACATCACGAGATACCATAGATGTAGTAGCCATAGAGTATATATCCATGGATTAAATACACTGCTACAGCTTGCTGCCGTGCTGTATGGCACGATATAACAATTTGCTACGAGAAAAAAAAACGGGCGCTTTCATTTTATCACAAATGGTCGTTGGCGCGTTCAGTTTTACCGAATCAGTAAGATTAGATAGCTAGCACGTGGCCGCCGAATCAACTAAGGAAAGCAGCATCGGCAAAACGTAAACACGTGCCTACTAGGTAAGTAAGTTATATTGATTGCAGCGACTTCACTTCGAAATTGTTGTATATCTGGAAGTATTTGTACTGTGCTTTTAAAATGCTTTAAAAACATTGTATACTTCCGAGTGTTTACTACGTTTTTTTAATTACGATCATGTCAAGTGAAGTCTGGGAGCATTTTTTTATTGATCCAAACGACAACAATTATGCAATTTGCCAAATTTGTAGTACGAAAATTTCGCGAGGTGGTTCTTCAAAAACAACAACAAACATGAAAAAACATCTTGGGAAACATACCGCGTTTATTGAAAATACCAAGAAGAGAAAACTTGATTCAGCAAATAGGGGCTTGGACTTACCAGCTCATGCAGAGAAATCAACTTCCTTGCCCTGCAACAGTGGTTCATTGTTTTCATCACCTTTGATTCCAGTCAGTCATCAGCCTTGTTCATCTCCTAGCAAAAGCAGCAGCACTACTTTGTCAATACCCCAGTCATCTGCTTGTACAATACTTGAACCTGATGATCCTAGCTCAACTAATCCCACAGACATTCTAAGTTTCAAACAGTGCCAAATGCTGAAACCGAAACCAAAACCAATAGCCAAGAAATCCCTTGTCCAACCAACACTCAAAGAATTTATAACTCAAACCTCACCTTTCAAACCAGGTGACTCAAAAGCTAAATCAATAACTAGACATATTGGAAGAATGATGTGCCTAGATAAGCAGCCTTTTAGTATTGTCGAGGACAGAGGGTTTACTGAATTTGTGAAATTCATGGAGCCAAGGTATGCAATGCCAAGTAGGAAACATTTTTCGAAGAAAGTGATACCAGAGATGTACAATGAGTGCACAGAAAGTGTTAAACTACAGCTGGCAGATGCAGAGTATGTGAGCCTTACAACAGACATGTGGACTTCAACTAATAACGACGATTATATGAGTCTGACGGTGCACTTTGTCGACAGAAATTTTGTTCTGCAACATCTTTGTATCGAGGTAATTCCATTTATTGAATTCTCACACACAGGGTCGAACATTTGCACTTTTATCACAGAAACTCTTCAAGAGTGGAATCTGAGTGAAAAGGTTGTTTGCATTGTGAGAGACAATGGTAGGAACATCGTAAGTGCCCTAGAGACATCACAGTTTCAACATCTCTCTTGCTTAGCGCATACATTTCAGCTTGTTGTTAAAGATGGGTTACTTAACAACAAGAATGTAACTAGTTTGACAGCAAAATGCCGCCGCATTGTTGGTCATTTTAAACACTCAAGTAAAGCATGCAAGGAACTGAAAAATGCTCAGTCTGTTCTGAGTGTAAAACAGCATAAACCATCCAAGACGAACCCACCCGATGGAATTCTACATTACACATGCTGCAACGTCTACTTGAGCAAAAGCAGGCAGTCACCCTAGCTGCAACGAAGCTCAATTTGCCTGCAGAACTTTCGACTGCAGATTGGAATTTACTTGCCCATGTGTCTGACTTACTGAGCATTTTTAACCATGCTACACTTGCTGTTAGTTCTGCAACTGTGACTGCATCAGAGGTAATACCGATTGTTAACAGCACACGTAGAGAGCTACAAAAGCCAGCACCCAATGGCTCAGGAATTCTGGGTATGAAAAATGATCTAATTTCTTCATTGAACTTAAGGTATGCAGAAGTGGAGCAAGAAATTTTGTTTGCAGCAGCAACACTTCTTGATCCTCGACTAAAATGCCATGTGTTTGTTAACCAAAAGTGTGTTGAAGTGGCACAAAATTACTTAATTGAAGAAGCAACAAAAACCAACTGCTCAGAGCCTGAGTTACCCAATGTCCAAACAAAGCAAACAGCAGCACCAGCAGCGAGTCGTGGAATGTGGGCATTTTACAACAACATCATGAATGATGCCAAGTGTGAATCAAAGGAAACCTCTGTGAAGGATGAAATAAACACTTACCTTCAGGAACCAATTCTTCCTCCCACTGCAGACATTTTCAAGTACTGGAAGGAAAATTACAAATTCCCTAACATTAAAAAACTGGCAAAAAAGTACCTTAGCATACCACCATCCACAGTGTATTCTGAGAGACTTTTCAGTACTGCTGGCCTGATAGTTGACCAAAAGCGTCATCGATTAGACCCTGAAACTGTGCGAAGGCTTGTTTTTCTAAACAAAAACTTGTAAATTGTTTTGTTCACAGTAGTGACATTTTGTTGAGTTTTGAGTAGGCCTTATGTTTTTTTAATACATTAATTTTCATCCTCTGGGTTAATTTTTGTATGATCTAAAACTAGTGATGTCTAATTGTTAAAAAGTGAACTACAATATCTTTCTTTTATATGTACATAAATTAAAAGTTTAAAACAGTTTCTACAATTTGTATAAGTGTTGAATTTTTTCTGAAAGCTGTTTAACTTCCAAGTATTTGCTAAATGTGTGTGGCTTTAAATAAACCTCTTTAATTCAGAATTCAAGTGAAATTCTATGTATGTTAAAAAAAATCTCCTATCAGTTGCTCGATATAGGAATCGAGAATCGATAGGGAATCGAGAATCGATAGAGAATCGAGAATTGGGTATCGAGAATTGATATATTGGAATCGTCCCATCCCTAATTGTGGTTATTTATTTTGGTGAATTGAGGTTACGTACTTATAGTCATGCATTGATAATTATCTTGTTACTTTCTATCTAGGCGGCAACTACAACCCAGTGTGTTAAAATGCTACGGTTTTTCTCCATGCTTTCGGTCTTAAAAATGATTTCGTAAATTTTTTTTGTTATTGTTTATATCTCTTTTTATTCGTGTTATAAACCTGGATCGTTACGGAGGCCTAATGGTAGTTGATTATACTTAAGTTTCTCGACGATCTGCTTTGTTTATTTAACAGGTAAGTGAGCATTATCTGTATTTCTGTATGTGTGTGATTTCACAGAACCTTTTCAATTAATTAGGTTATGAAGTAAATACCAGTAGTTATAATAATCACGTCAGTATGACGTCATTTTAATCTTTTTAGGTTATGAATGCAATTATTTTTTTGTTTGTAAACAGTTATTTTGCATGATGGCCTACTGGATTATGTTCAACTGGAGATCAAATTATTTTTAAACCGTGAGAATGGGTGGGTTTTTCCAAAAGTGAACATTTTTTTTATAACTTACCTATTGTTCTTAGAACAACACATAACCTAACATACTTAAATGATATTGCAAAGTACCATCAGGTAAAAAATGAAACCTTATTTAAATTAACTGTAGGCTATTTTGGACTGTAATTATCAACAAAGAACTTTTTTTTTGCTGTGAAGGTACAAACCATTTTTAAATTATAGCTGTGATTAAGTTTGTGATGCAGGCTGCCTGTGAATATACACTTGATAAAGGAATAATATATAACTTTTAATTAGGTTATGTTAATTCAGCTGTTACACTCATGAAGTAGGCACTAACCAGTAAGGATGTAGTATGTTGATAAGATTGCAGATATTTGATAGGGTTTTGGTTACTCTGTATCAACTCAAAATGTACTTTCTGTATGTAAGCTGTAATTTTTAGAAAAAGTATTCATTTTTAACATCTGTGTTTGTTCCCAGCTCAAGGTGTCATGCCGCCTTCAAAATTTAGAAAAACGGTATTCAGAGCTGAATGGAGCCAGGACCCAATGTATGCGTGGGTGAAGGGTATTGAAAGAAATCCCTATTCTGCATGGTGTGATGTGTGCAAGCAAAAGTTTGAGCTTAGCAACATGGGGAAACAAGCTCTCACAAGTCATGCGTCTGGGGCTAAGCATAGAAAAAGATTACAGGCAGCCAGTAAATTGGTCCCAATTACAATTTTTTGCAAGACAGGGCTATCAAAAACAACTTCGCAAGTAAAGTCAACAGATGTACCTGAAGTATCATCAGAATCTATTCAGAATTCATCAGTTTCTGAGGGTTTAAAGTTATCACCATCATCTAATGTACCGAAGTTGTTAGAAAATGCAGTTGCTGGCTCAGCATGCTCATGTATTTGCACATGCACATTTGTAGAAAAGAAATCAAAGTTATTGAAAACATATTTGTTGAATGATGATGTGACAAGAGCAGAGGTCATGTGGTGTTTGTTTTGTGTAACATCACATAACTCGTTACGGAATGCTGAAAGTAGTGTTTCAATCCAGCGCAAGATGTACCCTGACAGCAATATTGCAGCAAAAATGAAATTGAGCAAAGCAAAAGTATCTTACACTATTGTTCATGGCTTGGCGCCACAACTCGAGCGAGATCTAAAAGCTGCTATATCAAATTGTTCACATATTGTCATCGGTTTTGATGAAAGTTTAAATAAGGTTGTGCAAAAACAGCAGATGGATTTAACGGTGCGGTATTGGGACGATGTCAAGAATGTGACTTGTACTCGCTACTTAACCTCTGTTTTCTTGGGTCATTCAACTGCAGCAGATTTACTTTATGCATTCAAAAGTGCGTTAACTTCTGCTCTTTTACACAAGATACTTCAAGTGTCTATGGATGGTCCGAATGTGAACTTACGCTTTTTAAAAGATCTAAGAGAAGATTTAAAAGAAGGCCGTCCACATGAAGGTGTAATTTTGGATATTGGCACTTGTGGTCTGCATTCATTGCACTGTGCTTTCAAGACAGCAATGAAAGGAACAGAATGGGAAATTATTCCATTTTTACGTGCAATTCACAATCTTTTTTACAATATCCCTAGTCGTCGTGCAGATTTTATCCGCATAACAGGATCAGATTTGTTTCCTTTGAAATTTTGTGCAGTTCGTTGGTTAGATAATGTGTGTGTAGCAAACAGAGCCTTGAAATTACTGCCCTATTTGCTCAAATACATTCAGTCACTTTGTTCAAAGTCTGAACCAAAGTGTGCAAGCTTTATGGTAGTTAAGAATGCTCTTCGTGATAAATTGCTTGGTCCTAAACTTGCATTTTTTTCATCTGTGGCATCTGAAATTGAACCTTTTCTGAAAGAATTTCAGACCGATAAACCAATGGCTCCTTTTCTTTATTCAGATTTTTGTGCTGTTGTTAAAAATCTTATGATAAGGTTTGTCAAACCTGAAGTAATTGAATCAAAACCCTTGTCTGCCATTGATTTATCAGGAACAAATCTTATGTCTCACAAAAATGTTGACCTGGGTTTTGGAACAAAAGCAGAATTGCGTTCTGAAAAAACTTAACACAGAAAGACATTGAGTTATTCAAGCATGAATGTTCTAAGTGCCTACAAGAACTTGTGAAGAAGATTTTGAATCGCTCTCCACTTACTCTCAGTTTGACTAGGAGCATTTCATTCATTGACCCTTCAGTAGTTTGTATTCCAAATTTGGCAAATAAGAGACTGGCAGCTGCACTAGAACATTTTGTATGCAATAACTGGATTTCTGGAGTGCAAGCTGATAAAATTTGTAGAGAATTCAAGCAAGTGTGTGCTGTAAAGTTAGTGCAAGAAAATGTGAAGATATACACACGCAGTAAATTTCGCCTTGATCAGTTTTGGTTTGATCAGTTGAAAATTTGTTCATTTGAGGAAACAAAAAATTTGGCATCTTTCCTGAAGAGGATTTTCTGTGAACAAGGAATGTCTGGTGGAAAATCAACAAGAAATATCTCTCGTAGCTCAAAGGAGAATTCATGATAGTGTCTCTGCAGCTGGGGGAATTGATGATTTCCCTGTAACAAAGCAGCTTATACATGCAGCTCGTAATGCACACTCCAACTTTAAAGACTATTTGCAAAAGCAGAGGGAGCTTTCTCAAGAAAAAGCAGAAACTAACATCTTGAAACGTAAAATTGCTGCTGAACTTGCAGAGCTTCAGGCAAGAAAAAAGAAAATTTTAGAAGATGCCCAAAATGAAAGTGCAATTCTTGATTCTCGAATAGAAGCTCTTAAAACGTAGTGCAGTGATAATAGACCCCATTTTGTAGTGTTTAGGCCTACTAAATTCAATCATTATTTTCACAAAAAGACCTAAGTTTTTAATATTTATGCTATAATTTTATATTTCTTTTAAGATCCATGTCATATATGTTTATATTCATTTATATGTACGTACAGCTACAATTTACTATATAGAAGTTTTTTTTAAGATTAATGATGCAATTTTGTTAATTTGAAGACTCTGTGTTTGGAGACTGGAAACTGTTTTTGAGACAGGATTTGAAGGTTAATTGTGTATCATATTCTTATAAGCAGAACACATCTTGACATTTGGATAGTTTTATTGTGACTGAATGTAGCACTTCAATAAAGAGGTGAGTCTAAACTTTTTGAGCAATGAAAATTTAAATTTAATTAGAATACATATGTCTGTGTGTCTGTCTTAACATTGTGTATCGTAAGTCTGTGTGCATGGTTCATAAAATACTTGAGAACCAAAATCAAGTAATACTACTGTATTTAAGTTGGCGAGTTAATTGTTTTCACATGTGGTATTTATTATTATTTTTAAGTATGTCTGGAAAATTTTCAATTAGTCTGGAAAACCTGGAAATGTCAGGGAATTTTAAAAATGCTTGGCACTAGACACCCTGTATCTTTTCCGTATAAAATGATGTATTTTAAAGTAGAAATTTAATATTTATTTAGACATTACCACTTACTTATTGAATTAATGGAAATACGAAATTGTCTGACGTGTAAAGTTTCTTTTAAAGACGTTTTTAAACGTTATTTCCTTTATCTGATTGTCTGTGTCGCCACGGTGTACCGCATATAAACATGTTGCCAGCGCTAATTGGCATCATTTATGTTTGGTTATGTCGCTTCCCGTATAGAGCGCGCGCCCTTAGTCGAATATTGATATCTCGCCGATTGCATGCAACGCGCGCTCTGTCAAGTGCTGAGTTAACTACATTGGATAGCCTGCACTCTTTAGTTCACGTGACAGATTCAAGTCGCTTGCGTTCGTGTCACAGATTTTGTTTTTCGATTTAAAGTTGAAGAAAGATTTTTGTTTATTGAATTATTAATATAAATTGTTTGGCGTGCTCTTGTATACCCCACCTTTTTTTAAAAATAAATTTACTTTTCATGAATGGTTTTTTTATGAATAACTATACCTAACAAAAAAGTTATTTTTTTTTCCGCAAAATCGTCACACCCCTACTTTTAAAACTTGATTTTAAAATAAAATGTGCGACAATTATGCGAGAAAACACGCTACATATTAGACTTTTTTACGAATAATTGGGTTTTTTGATGAATAGTGTATGTAATTGAGTCTTTTTTTATTTTTTTATTTTATTTTAAAAACTGTTGTCAGGAGATAAGTGTGTGATCATAGCTTAAGTAATTTTTTTCTGAGGTGTTGATACTTTCAGCTTTAAATGTCAGCATATTTGAACTTAAATGTTTCTTGGTAGCTGTCCATACAAATGTGTAAGTAAACAGCAAATATTTTGCACCTACAACCAAATGTTGACCGCATTCACCGGTGGTGTACATGGAGTGGGGTGAATATTGGTAAGTCACTAGGCTAGCACCCGAAAGGACCTAGTTTCATATCCAGTTCTGTCATTCTGATTTCAGTTATCCATGGTTTCCCACATAATCGACAAATTGCTTTATGCTGGGGGTATTCTCTGGTTATGTCCAATCGTCATGTAGGTTTTGTCACCTTCACATAATGACTCACTTGTGACGAGATGTCAATTCAAGTTTAAAATAAAGATTTGCAACATATACATACATATATATATTCACATACTCTTTATACAATTATTCTTACATTGTAGACAAAAAATAATCATTCTGATTTCACTGGCCATCACCAATGTCGTAAGATGCCGTGTTAAGTGTACAAAATTATTTTTTCTACACTTCTGTACTCATTTGTTGGTCATTGTATTTTGCATGTGTTGACAGTTTTTGGTTACTTATTGGTCACTTATTTTACCTGAAATCCATTTTTGGTGACTTTTCGTGTTATAAAAGTAATATTTTATTTTTTAACATTCTCCCAACCACAACTGTGTATAGGAATGCTCTAATAATAAAAAAAATAGTGCGTGGAGTCCCTCCGTGCGGAAGAAGTGAAACTTTACTGTTTACTTCGCTGCATAGAAGGAATGCCATGCACATGTGCTTGGGATCTACCGACTCACTCTCTTTCTCCTACTTTATACCTTTGTGTATCTTTCTTTCTCTCTCCCTCTTGCGTTGGAATATTGCACGCTACTCGTTGCTAACGCTCTCACTGGCCTGCAACAGGTATACTACGCGCATGCGTTCGAGTGCCATGCATTCACTCTCGCTCTGTCTCTTTCTATTCCCCCTCCCCAGGAGCGTTGAACGTTTAATGCAACAGTGCTTTTTCCATGGTAGCGTTAAACGTTTAACGCAACCTTGTTGGAAGTCGCATTAGAAGTTTCACTTCAAAAGATGAGGGAATGACAAGATACCATGTTGTGTAAGATCTGAGCTTGATTGCGGCAAGGTTTTAAGACCTGGATCGATGGTCACGTGGCAGGTCGGTGCGGATAACGGCAGCGGAGCAGTTCCTGCTGATCTCAACGTGGTGCAGCGCGTCGCAGCAGCCGCTGCAGTTCTGCATCACGCTGCTGTTCACCGTGCTGAACAGCACGGTGGTGGAGAATGCTCGGAACTCGCACGAGTACTTCCAGTTGCTGTGCCGCCTCATCAACTACGCGGCGGCCGCGTCCTGCCCGCTCCCCACCGCCGAGACGCTGCTCAACAACGAGGTCGTCTGGCTCAAGAAAGTCAGGGTGAGCGCCGCTCTTCCCTTCTTCCCTCTCTCGGTTCCTTAACCCTTTGAGGCACACAGAAATATACTTAAAATAAATTAGAATCTATTGTGTAACTTTTAGCAGACATGGCGGAAGGAAAAATTAAAGAAGCCAATGTTGCTTGTTCTTGTTAAGATCGCCAGATAGCAGCACAAGGCTTACTCACGCGAGGTATTTCGGCAATACCAAAGAGACACTGCGAACAGTAACAGTTTTTAAAAGTGGTATCATAAAATTACCACTATAAAACAAAGGGTTAAGCTTCCTTTTCGCACATTGTTTTTGGTATTTCTATTGTGGAAAAATCTCTACACAGACAATATATATATTTTGATTTTTTTGTTCCTTTACAAACAATAGTATGTAAATATTTTACTCGTAAGGTATTTTTTCTTTGCGTAATAATAATTCTTAGTATCAGCATTGTTATGTTAGGAATTTGTTAGCATGGAAAAAAAAAACATGATGGACTGAAAAGTTTTCATTTGGAACAGAGGGTCTTGCTACAGCATTTGACCCTAGCGGAAGCATTTTATCTTGAAATAGCTTCACTACTGCAGTATATTAAATTTAACTACTAAGAAGCTGTCTGTGAAATGACAGAAATTATGATTAAACATTGTGTGCTACTGAAAGATAAATTTATTTTGTGTATGTGCAAGAATATATGTGTGGAAATGAACTTGGAGTCACAATACCTGAAATATTTTAACTGATGTCGATCAGAACCGTTGTGATTGTTCACCATGAACTGCATTGGAACTGGAAACCAGTTAAGTGAACTGTACTTGGCACAAATACATAACTTTACTGGTTTCATGTATTATTTGAATTATCAAGATCAATACAGACCACGTTGAATATCAGCTGTTATCAAAACTAAAATCAAGCCCTCTTTTTTTTCTTCTTTTTTTTACAATGACATTAGCTTGTTCCAATCTGTGAAGGGCTGTTTGCAAAATGACTGGATGTGTCGTGATTGTGGCGAATGCTTCCCAGGAGAACGTGAAGGAGACGGGAGACAGCCTGGTGGATGAAGCAGTCCTGGAAGGCCATCTCGGCATTGCCAAGGAGCTTCTGGCGTTCATGATCTCGGAGAAGAAGTACGACCTGGGTTCCAACGAGAGGAAGGGCATCAACCTAGTCAGGGTCAGTGCCCCATTCTTCCTTTTCCTTCAGACATTATCCTTCATCAGGATATATGCTAGTCACAGAAGTCTCAAGTCTCAAAAGGTAATGAAATTGAAGCCCCGAAATACAATAATGGTGCTAGAAGTTGTGAAACTTTATTATCAAGCAGACTTTTCCTGATTTGCATTTTGTTTTTAAGACCTTACTTCAGTTTATAGTTGCGTTTGTTAATACTGTACTTTGAAAAACTTAAGATAGAAACTAAATAATTTTTTTTTTCTTTGTACGTAGCATTAATGAAATGAATTGTACATTTCAATAGCCATAATGAGGTAATTGAGGTGAATTTTGCTGCATTTCGGTGTTATGTAGTGTTGTTTACTTCCACTTTGGTGTTTGTCAGTGTATTAACTTAATTATTTAGGTTATATTGCCAATCACCATATAATTTTGCCTTTACCTATGATATAAACTTAATTAATTTTGTCTGGTGTATGTTGTGTGCTGACGAGTTGTCAAGCCCATGTTGTGTATGGATTAGTTAGAAAATGGTGCGTATGAATTAAACTAGGTAGTGTTTTGTTTTATGAGAGCCAGTTGTGGAACATGGTGTGAGTGGGTTGCAATGTTAAGAACATTGTATGTCTTCAGCACGCTATTCTGGCTGTGGATGCGGGACTGGTGTGGCAACTCCTTCGTTGACAGTCCTGTGGTTACAGTTTACTACAGTGAAACCTCATTGATAAAAACCCTTTTTGTTCTTTATTTCAACGAATTTCTTCCGGAGGACCATAAATATATTAAAAGTCTGATTTAGTGAATACAAATATGACAACGAAACGATAGCCAAATACAAAACAAACGACCCGACTGTATGCGGCCCGCCATCTTGCCGAACTGTTTATACGACACGCAAAAGGGGCACAAGTAACACTTCACACAACAAGGACATAAGTCACAAAGTCCGAACACTTTTAATACAAGACTCTCACTAACACAGAGTTTTCACAGTCCGTAGAAATTATTTAGGTGTAATAATTATTTGTTTAATACAAAATATGGTTAGTATGTGCTGCAAAGTTTTGTTCTAAAGGTAAACAGTTACATGTAGTAAAAGATGGTTAGTACAAATAACCCCAAAGTAATGTAAAGAAACAACTTAAAGATTCACCTAAAATAATATCGATGTCATTGTTTTGGTTCATTGTAGGTTGGGGAATAAAGTTGGGCAACGTTGTTCTACCGAATTGATGGTCATGTGTCTTTTTGTAAGTAATAATCTACACCTTTACTTTATTGTTCTGTCGTGATACAGGAGAAGCTATTCTAAATATGTAATTTTTAACCCATAAAAAAAATCTACATTCGGTGTGTTATAAAATTGTGTACTAGTTGTAACTTTATTTGAATTTGATCTTGAAATCATAGAAAAATCGTGATCAAATTTGGTAAGAGTATGGTTGATACAAACCTTGTTATTGCAAAGTGACAAAATTGTGGTCCCATCAAGTTTGTATATCGTAGGTATGACTACAAGGAAAGGGTGTTACTGTTGATAAATATATGTGGACTGTATCGAGTAGTTTTTAACCGAGGATTGCAACATAAATTACACGCTAGCATCAGCCCGCACCATTGCGACCTACCGCCATCATGCCGATCCAAACGAAGACTGTCTTTTTTTTTCTCACTGCAGGGATGCCACTCTCACGGTTTATGGACGCCAACACTTGCAGTGTTCCAACATGGTGCCAACTGTAGAAAGCTGGGGCGCGGGTGATTTAAACTGTGTCTTATCACTTTGCCCGGTACAAGTGCCACAAAGTCAACTCACAACACAGTTCTGTGTACAAGAGTTCATGCTAAGTAACAAACAAAGGGACTGCGTGGTCCTCTGGTCACGATGAACGTCGTCCCGTGTGAACCGAGCCCTGTAGCGGCTAGCAGCCCACCTGTAACGCCTGGTTCCTTGTGCCAGGAGCTGGTGGACGACTTCATCTTCCCGGCGTCGCGCCTGATGCTGCACCTGCAGCGGACCGGGGAGCTGAGCGCGGACCAGGCCATCCCCGTGTGCGTCGCCCCCAACATCATCAGCGCTGCCTTCGACCTGCTGGTGGCGCTGTGCCTGGGCTGCGTGCCCAACATGAAGCTGCTGGTGCACCGCCTGTCCGACATGTTCTATTCAGGTAACCTTCCCCCGCCGAAATGTTCCGAGGGTGAACACGGCGGCTGGCCGGCGTGATTATCGCGAGCCATGATAGTGACCATTATCAGTAAGACGCCAGTATCGGCCCAGCTCTAGTTAAAACAGTATTGACATCACAACATGACTTGTATGCTGTCATTACATACATGTTTATTGGCTAGTATAAAAAAACAAAAATATTGTGATTTATTAATTTATTTATTTATCAATTTATTACATGCCTACCGACAGCATAAGGCCATGGGTGGTAGGCACGATAAACATAAAAAAAATACATAGACAAAACAAATGCATGAAACGAAATGAATAACATTGAGGACAATACTATAATAATAATGCATACACAAGACAACACAGCAACCAACTAACAGATAAACAAGAACAAGTTTAATAATGTATAACAACAGTAATGATGATCAAGTACCTGATTATATATAAAAAAAATTAAATATGGTAGCATCATTAACGTTAAACATATTGAATTTAAATTAAGATAAGAAAAATTGTTTTATATTTGAATTGTTAGTGGAACATAAATAGTTTGATGTGCTCTACGAGTTCCCCCTGCAGCTGCGGGTGCGGGAACTGGAAGGCAGGGAGGTGGGTCCAGGAGGAGGGTTGTGTGTTGACGGCAGACAGGGATGAGCCCTTGGAGGAGTGGGACTACCTGCCGCCGGTGGGGCCGCGCCCGCCCAAGGGCTTCGTGGGGCTGAAGAACGCGGGCGCCACCTGCTACATGAACTCGGTGCTGCAGCAGCTGTACATGGTGGAGAGCATCCGCGTGGGGCTGCTGGCAGCGGAGGGAGCCACCACGGACCTGGAGGAGGACTTCAGCGGGGAGGAGCGGCCCGAAGGGGAGGTGCGTTACACGATGTTCAGCCATAGGTAGCGTTTATACTGGCTGTTCGTAGCACTTATATAGCTTTAATTTTAATAGACTAGAAAATTCTTACGTGGTTCTATTATTCATTATTCGATTATTCCATATTTTCAAAACAGTTTTGAAAATTTTCTACGTACACAATTATTCACGATGGTATAGCTGTCCATATAATATAAAATTGCCCTTTTATAACATGTAATATAAAAGTTTAACTATCACATTTGTAAAGTGCCTGCATCAATTAACACTGGAAAAAAAAAATTGCAACTGAGATGTAAAAATATCATTGCAAAAAGCAGTCAATGTTGTTCAAGTAACAAACATGTGTCAAAAATCTCTTTCACAGAGCCGAATATCAAAAATAATTTCCACAGAGTTCTTAAATGAAATGTAACTTTACCAAACACATATGTCACTAACAAAAATTAAAAGACAGCATTAAGCATGTTTCAAACATCTTTTCAGTCATGCTGGTTCTTCGATCTGTGACAATTAAATTATATTTGCTTTAAATCCGTTCAGCATCAACACAGGTTATAATAACCTTAATTTTATTGTGAATAGCAGCAAGAAAATTTCCAAAGTTTTGCGTTTTGGTATTAACACCACTTCAGCAGCTAAATCAGAAGTTTCCAACGAAAACAAGAATGTCGTGACTGACCTAACCTAACCTAACCCTTCAGATTTTTTTAAATTTCAATTTTTGAGTGAGATCCGAAGTTGCACGAACGTGGTAGGGAACCGAAACTACGTGAGTTGTAGGCTTCTTGTGGCGTTCAGACTTTGACAGCTGCATATTGTTATGTACAGTATTACCCTTAACTTATGCCACAGGTGGGACGGAGGATAACCATGTTATTGGAATTAATGTAAGTCAGGCTTCAATTTTCCACATGAATACATACATAAAAATTTTGTTTTATTGGGACGGAAAACTAAAGAAAACATTAATTTAGAATTACAACCGATGTTATTTTGACGTAGAAGGCTTCATAAATTCTAATAGTCTTCTGACGAATAAAAGCTTTTTTTCTCTTCTCACACAGAATTTCCTCGTAGCATGCTGGTAATTTTTTTTATTCCTTGTTCTGTAGCAGAAGTGCGCTCTTCGGTTGGAGTCAGGTTTTCTTTAACCCTTTTCAATTGAACTGAGGCCTTCTGTCAAGTTTCCAACAATCATTTGATCTTCAAATTGAACTGGGTCTAAAGAATCAGGTTCTTCAATGCAGAAGAATCAGTTCTACTTCGTTTGGAAGGCGTATTAGTTGTGTGTGTATATATACACACACACATCTTAATATATATAAATCCAGTGTCCTGATGTTTGTTTCCAGTGAACTCTTCACCAAGTCAACTGATTTCGATGAAAATTGGCATGGCATTTATGTGTAATTTTTTCCAACTTAAGAGATAGGATTGTTTTTATTTCGATTAATGTTCTTAATAATTTATAATTAATAATAAACTGATTATCAATGTTGGTTGGTGTTATTAATCGTAAGTTTCATAAGTCTCAAACAGATGGCGCCTTATATCAGTTTTTTACAGATAACTGTTGTATTGTCTGACATAGCCACAAAAGTCACACTGACAGACCCCTAATTGGAAATAATTATTATGTTTTTAACATTTTAATGGACTTGCAGCAGAGATTTAAAATCACATAATCACTAATCATAACTGTGTTTGTGCATTAAAAGTGTGTCTCGAATCATCACTTTGTAAGTGTTTTAATTTGTTGTTCTTAATGAATATGCTGTCACTGGTTCCATTTGTTGGCAGGGTAACCTGGACGGGTTGGATCAAGACTGCAGCGAAGAGAAGAGTGGAGCGGAGGAATCTCGCAAGGAGTACAACATTGGCATCTTGAAGCAGGTGCAAGCAATATTCGGCCACCTGGCGTACAGCAAGTTGCAGTACTACGTCCCGCGGGGCCTCTGGAAACATTTCAAGTAAGATTCTGCCCGTGAGTCTTATTCTGTTAGCAAGGCAGTTTGTGTTCAGCTTGGTGGAGGTTGCAGATGCATTGTCAGTGTCTGTGAAATTCATTTGTACGTTTTTAGTTGTGAGTGTGGGCCAGCAATGTGATGCCAATTAATGGCTGGCAGTTTTCGGGTGAAGGGGAAGGCTATTCATAGCTCATTTTAAGACAAGGATGGTAAAGCAAAATTTTGAGTATAGCACTTACAAAGGAGTTTAACTTTTGTGCCCATTGTATTGGTTAACATCATCAAAATTATGGTGACTATATTTTAAATTACTGCAAATAGTATGTTGTAACAAAAAAAGATAATTATAATATGAGAGTATTTAAAAGCAACCAACATCTCTAACAACTTTAATATTTATTATCTACATTATTTTAATGACATGGCATGAGAATATGTGTCATACACTGTATTGGGTATTCATAACTAATGCCTTTTTAATCATTTCTGTATCAAATAATGACATATTTTACTAAAACCAGTTGTACAAGTTCACACATTCTAAGTTTTAAACTCCAGGTTTGTACCAGTGAGGTTTAAATTGTTTCCTAAGATCGAATGTTAACTACTAAATTTTATTGAGACTGACAATGAGGCTCAGCTCTAGTACTTAAAATGTGACTTGAAATTTTGAGAATTTTTGCACCCTTTGTTAAAATATTTACTTTTTTATAGTTAGATAAATTATACAACCGTTTGTTAAGTAATAAGAATGTTATTCAATAATTTTTTGTACTAATTTTTATAATTATATATTATTGAAATAAAAATCAGTATTTGGAACAGGGCTGCTACTGGTTTATAACTTTAATCCTGGACTCAACACTAAGAAATCCTGAAAAGTAGATACCTGTAAAAATCCTATAAATTTAAACTTAAATCCTTGCGATATATGCCAGCAAGCTTACCAAAATTGTACTCACTTTTGTTAATGTCAAACTGGTTAATTAAAAACAGCCCAATTTAAGTAGAAAAAAAATTTTATGATTAAAATTTGTAAAATCAATTCTTGGAAGCAATACAAAAATTTAGAAATTGTTGTGGTCAAGATGATGGTTGTGTACTACTATTTTAGATTTCTTGCTTTCTTCCTCATCTGAGGAATTACCTTGAATTTACCATTTTGTTTCCTAACAAATACTTGCATGAAAGGATTTACCCATTTGATTGCCTGAAAATCTTAAGAACAGATATAATACGTGAAATCGGTGGGCCTGGTTTAAAACATTTCATTATCAGCATCACTTCTGATTATTCCACAACCGTGCCTCTATAAAAAAGTAAGGTTGGGCTAGTCTAATCCTCAAACCTTCGAATACATACTATCAAGTCTGTAGTATTTAAAAGATTTGAGATTCTAGAAAAAAAAGGTTTGAAAAAAAGTATTGGCTAAAATGTATTAAATTAAAAAATTCAACAATGGCTACTATGAAGTTTATTAGTTTTAATTGTGTTTGTTCTTCGTAACTATTCTGTTACCAAGATATTTTACTTGTAAAATGTTATTAAAATTAAATTACAATATGTATTGATCCGTAAAACCTAGTTCGTTAAACTAACATTTAAAGGGATGAATGTTTTAACACAATGAGTAGTATATTTTATTTCTTTTATACTATTATGTTTTTGACCCTTGAGATCTAGGTTCAGAATTGAGGGGTAAATTTTAGGTACTTTTTGAGTCAAATTTGAGATTTAGAATCGCGAAGATTGGAATTCACCCATCAATGAAAAATATTTTAATAAAGTTTTCGGAATATTGCTTAGCAGTTTGCATGTCATGGTGGTGGTAGTTTTTCTTGTGAAGCTGCGCTCGGAGGCTGATTGTGTGCAGTGTTTGTTTGTGCGTGCAGGCTGCAGGGGGAACCGGTGAACCTCCGTGAGCAGCAGGATGCCGTGGAGTTCTTCATGAGCCTGGTGGAGAGCATAGACGAGGCCCTGAAGGCGCTCGGGCAGGAGCAGATCATGAGCAAGATCCTCGGCGGCTCCTACTCCGACCAGAAGATCTGCAAGGGTTGCCCGCACAGGTGCGTTCATGGTCGTTACAACCCATTATCTCAAGTCACGAAAGTCACGAAAATGTTTATAAAATGGACTTGTTACCAAAGTCATGAAAAAACCGGTAATGTTGCTGGGAGCAAATTAAACTTTAAATTCTAGCAACCGAATTTTTTTTTCAATTTATAGTCACTGTAAATATAAATACTGTCCTTAATAAAATTGTTTCATAATTTAAGTATTTTAACAAACATTCTCATATAATTATTGTAGCTGACTTATCTTATCCAACCTTTCACTTCAGTATTATTTATCTTAATTTTCCAGAAGTTGTTACATGATGTGAAAAAATTTTTTTTTTGGTAGGATTGTAATGAAGTCTTAATATTGAGTTTCAAAGTGTGATTGTTTGGTGAGCACAGTCTTGCCTTGAACACAGTGTGTGTAATGTTTATGATCTGCGACTGTGGCACTGTGTGTGTAATTTTTTTTTTGGTAGGATTGTAATTAAGTCTCAATATTGAGTTTCAAAGTGTGATTGTTGCCTTGAGCACGGCGTGTGTGGTGTTTGTGATCTGCGTCGCAGGTACTCCAAGGAGGAGCCGTTCAGCGTGATCAGCGTGGACATCCGCAACCAGAGCAACCTGCTGGACTCCTTGGAGCAGTACGTGAAGGGCGAGCTGCTGGAAGGGGCGGACGCCTACCACTGCGAGAAGTGCAACAAGAAAGTAGTGACAGTGAAGCGGTTGTGCGTCAAAAAGTTACCTCCCATACTCGCCATACAGCTCAAGAGGTTCGAGTATGACTTTGAAAGAGTGTGTGCCATGAAGTTCAATGACTATTTTGAGTTTCCTCGGGACTTGGACATGGATCCGTACACAGGTAGAGTGCGCCAAACCCGTGTTCGGCTACCTTTTTTTTTTTATGCTGCTGATCAGAAAAAAGTGGATGTGTGTGTTTGTTAGTTTATATTTTTAAAAAAAATCGGGATGAAGAAATCCGTAGTCTGTTAGGGTTTCGAAGGGTTTTAGTGTTGTATGGTATTTCAAAGGTAAGTGTTGTGACAAATAATTCTTCATTAAATAGCCTTGTTTTAGGTTAAATATAATGCCAGTTTACTAAACATGATTATTTTTATTTCTCACACTGGTGACTTAATTATCATATAATACTGCTGCAGTTGACAGATTGCTGGAATCAAACTCTTTGTTTAAGTTGTTTATTGTCGGTCAGCGTTTTTAAGTGGGCTTCATATTTCCAGGATTTTTAGGGAGTAGAGCTGGGCAGGATAGTGAATATTAGATTTAAAATATTTTGCATGGGAAAAAAATTCTAGAGAAGGTTATGATTGGATTAGGAATTATTTGAGTTCATAAATTCCAAAAGTTTCCCTTTTTACTGTGCAAGCCCAAATCTAATGATCATTTATAGATAATAGAAATGGGTCGGTCCGGTTTCTCGGTTTTGTCGGTTCTAAGCAAATTAACCAGCACCGAGAACTGTAAATATAAAGTAGGTACCGGTACTGGTACCACAGAAAGCATAACTGTGAAAATGCATTAGACACTTGGTAAAACGCAGCACTTTATCGCCGGCGGCCAACATGCTTTTCAACTTCACTTTAGATTTAAGACTTTCCACTGCATCTTCAATTAGGCTGTCGCTTGATTTGTCAGCTCCTGTCAACCGGCTTTGGACACATATTTGAATTTGTTTCAATTGATTAATTGTACATATTAGTGATGGGTCTCAAAGGTCAAAATAAAATAATATACAGGAAGTTAAAAATATTAACCATGGTATTGAAACATTCAACCCTTTAAATGTTTGTTTCACAAAGTTTCTAAAATCAATACACATCGTAATTTTATTTATATATTACGTGTGAAAAGTACAATATATTGGGGATATTTAACAGGATAGGCACGAAGAAAATAAAATTGAGTTAGTAAACTTCAGAGGTTATCTGGTAAATTTTTTGGTTACTTTTTTGTTTTTCCTCTAATACTTTTCTTCGAATCTTTTTCCTCAAATATTGAATCCCTCGAACATTAAGGATTTGTCGGTATCTGAGGATTTGATGGGCTCATACGTAGTACATACATTTTCTTGCAGAGCAAAGTAAGTTTCATTAATTAAAAATGGAAATTTTGAAATTTGGAGCTATACTTCAAAATATATTTAACCCGGAGCAATAGTCTGGAGTTAAAAAACGCATGTGTAGCAAATATGTTAGTTATTTTGATGGATGATGTGTGCGAGCCCTGAGGACAACGTGGAGGAATACAGTTTCAGGCTTGGCGAAGCTAGAAGGAGAAATGATTGACTGTGATTACGACGAGACGTCGAAGGACTCGTGCACCAGGTATCAGCTCTCCGGAATCGTGGTACATAGCGGACAGGCCAGCGGCGGCCATTACTTTTCGTACATCCTCCACAGGTCAGTGGCCGCTTGGAAGTGACGGTTGCACGAAAGCATTGTTCATGCCGTGTTGAAGTTAAGCTTTATAAATCTGTTTACCAATTTCTTAGGTGGTGTGTATTGTTTAGGCATGTGTGAAAATAGATTTCTTTTTAGTTAGAATACAATTACAGTAGAATCCCTTTTTTTACACTATTGAACAGGGTGTCTGGAAATGTTGTAAAATGCGGAAAAGCGTATAATTAAGGAAAATATGAAAATTCCTTTTTTTGCTCAGAGAACTTTCATATTATATGACCTAAACATATTGTAGTCTGATTTACACATAATTATTTATTATGAGTGTCTGAAGCCTATCTAAAAAGGAAAAATTGTACACTTGAGTCCCATATTTACATTCTGTAGTGTGTATAGGTAATCATACAGTCTATGTACATACTTTCATACTTAAACTAGCAATTCATGATAACATGACATCAACAGGTTAATATTACCAAAAATACCACAAAACATAAAGAAAGAGTACTAAAGCAAAAGTTATATTAAAAAAAAATACAGCAAGGTTTCTCAAAAAATAATGAATGGGTACATTCGAGGCCCATGCACCCAAAAACCATTCCTTCAAATGTACTTAAAGTTCCTCATATTTTGATGCACAAATGTATTTTCTCTTCTTAGGAAAACCACCACACTGAGCTGCATTTTCTTCAATCATTTCGCGATTTTTCACAATTGTGTTCATGGTTGAAATCTGTCCTGCCTATCCTCTTAGCGAGTGAAACACAAGTACCCTTGTGCCCGTCCACACACTTTAAAAAGTTGAGTTTTTCATCAGTCAGAAATGTTTTCCATTTAGTTTTTTACACGCTGCCATCTTGTTAAAATTTGTGCAGGTAAAAAAACAGTCAATTACTCACAGAAAAAAAACAATGTTTTCATTCTAATTCACAATATTATTTGTTATTCTTAACAGACGTTGACAAAGATTTCATTCCGGAAATGTATACAGTACGTAATCCTGAATGTATAAGTTAGTGATGAACAGTAGGAATTCCTATAAACTGTAGTGCCAGCATAGCATGCTAACATTTTCTTTATTAGGCCAGTGTTGGCATCCTGCCAGTACCGTTTTGAATGAAAAAGTACTTTGAAAAATTCACGAGCTTCAGCGCTAGTGTTTCCAACAGCATTTTTGATTTGGTATTTCATGTGATAATGATATCTTCATAGGTAAGATGCCCATGACAAACATGGGAATAGCGAATTTATGTAGGTGTAGCAAAAACAAACAGCGTAAATTGCGGGAAGCAGATTACAGACGTGTTGTAATCAACTGGAATTTATTGCATTGCAGTAAATGAGATTAAAAGGGGCCTGAAATAAACTGGTGCAAATAACGGAAAAAATAAAATGCGCTAATGTAAAATTGGGGTTCTACTGTAGTTTAATAATTACTAATGGTAAATAACTTAATAGATATTTATCTTATGCTCATTAAATAAAAAATATATACATTTCTCTCATTTTAAAAAGCAATAGTTCAGTTATAGTAATACAGTAAACTCTCAATCATCAGGATCTGGTATATCCGGTTTTTGGGTTATCCATGCTTAAATTTGGTTTTGTTAGTTTAGTTATTAGTTTGTTGTTAGTTATATTCTGATGCTAAAAAAAGAAAATGACATCGCTCTGGCACACTTCTTTGCTTGGGCGATATATATTTAGAACCACTCCCATCTCTCTAGCTCAATTAGAAGAAAGCTATGGTGATCTCAAAATATGTCTGTTACGTTTTTTGGCGGATTTTGGGAAACTTTACATAGCCGTAGTTTTAAAACCGTTTTCAAATACAGGAGAATCCCGTTATAGCGAGCACGGTAATAGCGAGACCACGGCTATAACGAGGTCTTTTTGAGGAATTTACGGTGTGATCGCGTGAAGCGCGCCTTGGTTATTTGTCTGCTTTATCTCCACCCCTTTCGCTCGCCACTAGACATCTTGCCGTTGACACCTGTCACATTCTTCAGCCTTGCAGTCGCCACCTAAGTGCGTGGTTTTAAAAATAGAATCCCGTCCTTTCTTTCTTTTATCAAACTTCCGCTTGGCTTCAAGGCCAAGGTATCCTCGACTTGAATAAACCAAGCGTTTGAATATACATATACTTGTACGCATTTCTTATTATTTAGTAAATAGAGAAAATCTATTTTTTCCCGCCATTAAACATAACAAAGCACATTTTTTTTAAAAATATAAATGATCTTAATTAATTTGTTGGGACATTTTCATTAACGAATAACAACATTGTTTATAACTATGTTAAGGCAAATAGTTAGAGCTGTCTGTATACTTGTTGCTAATTGATCGCGGTAATAATACACAAATATTTATAAACTTGTTTGGAATTATTTGTCGTGACATGTTTACAAACACGTCACATTATTTATTTTACTATCTGACAAGTAGTTGGCACCACCGTATTTATTTCCGAATCGCTAGGACAGTTTTCTTGTTTTGTTTCGGTCAGTTGTTGGGGTGTCTGATGGTTTGAGTTTAATCCTAAATTTATTTTCTAAAAAATTTTACAGGTTTCTTTATTTAAAAAAGTATAGATTTCCAGCGACTATTTCGTTTGAGGCGTACGTGTGTTGCCGCACTCCTGCTTTTTTTTGTAAGGAATTAAATTGTCGCGCTACACTAGCGCCGCCTGTTAGCAACATCCCGAACCAACTTGGCCGCCATCAGACAGCCCGCGTCGACAATAGATAGCAGGACAATGCTGCATCGGCCGCGGGCTGAGATGCTATACTTACGTGGCGTGATAGGGTATTTTGGTTATTTTGACACAATCGGTGATTGCATCCATACTTGTGGGGTATCATTTTAAAGAGAATTCACACATCTGCTCACAGAAATTAAAATTTTGTTAATAAAATCTGTTATTTTCCAATTATACAGTTTTAAACACAATTTTTATGCTAGTTTCGGTTAATTTTTTATTTTATGGGGGCCAAAATCCGTCCAATTCGCTTATAGCGAGGACACGGTTGTAGCGAGGATCAAACCCGGAACCGTGACACCTCACTATAACGGGACTCTAGTGTATTTTTGGTATTTTTCTTAATCCCTGAGGACAACCTTCATACCAAATTTCATCAAATTCTGTGGTCAAGTAAATTTTTTATTTCAGTGTGTTTATTTCATACAGAATGATCCATTAGGATTAAATTAGAATACACATTTCATACTTTTGTTGAATACAAAATATAAAATTTAAAGTATAAGAAAAGGGAGGTAATTTTGAATGTGAGTTGTGGTAGTTTTAAAATTTTATTTCAACTATTGCTTAAACATGGTACGTATTTCATATTAATGGTTTTTAAAACATAAACAGAGCTTTAGGGATTTTTTATTTTAGTATTCTCAATCTGCTTATTAGTTATTATGTGTTTGCTTGTTTTTAACTTATCAGATAATTTCTAAGTTTTAGATTTTTCTCTCAATCTGTACTTAGCAGTTTGATGCTAACATAAGGTGATAATAAATCTTTTCATTACACTTAGAATATGCACATACAAATTTGTGATATTTTAAAGTGTAAGTAATTGGAATTGTATCTAATATAATTACCTGTCATTTTAAAATTTGAAATTTTTAAATTTGGCACATGCCTAGTAAACATTTATAGCGGGAATGAAATGGCTAGATAATATTTAATGTACGTGCATGCAATGATCAACAACTGAAAATTATATTTTGCATATGTGAGGTCATGTTTAAATATTTTATTTATTAAAAGTGTGAAATTATTTCATAGTCATTTTGATTGGTTCCTTCTTACTTGCCAGTTGTGATCTTGTTAATAAGAGTTTCAGATTTTTTTTAATGAATTACTTTATTTTCCTTTATCAACATTCTCTTGTTTTACAGTATATATAATCCAGATGTTTTTTATCGCGTTTATTTTGTAATGCATGTTCAAATTTAAAATTTTTTTGTTGCCTTAAAATAAAATATGGAAATTTTACTTTCTGCGATAGTTTCTGCAAATGACGCTCCACATGTTGATTTTATCCAGTGTTTCTGTTTCTTCCCATATTGCATAGGTATATTTCAATACTAACACGTATCGTGTAAGAACCACAGTATTTCATACCGATATGCTCTTGTCTTTTGCACATATTTTGAGCCTTTTCTGTGCGTGAGGTTGAAACCGTGTTGGAACACCTGTGCAGGCAAAGCGACGGCACGGCCAGGTGGTACAAGTTTGACGATGGTGATGTGAGCGAATGCAAGATGGACGACGACGAGGAAATGAAGACTCAGTGCTACGGGGGTGACTACATGGGCGAGGTATGTTCGGCTTTTACTGTTGTCACTTCTGTGTTTGGTCTTGGTCACCTGAGAATTGCAGTGATGCATTTCTATTGAAAACCAACTCTAATTAGTGGCTTTAAACAGTCTACAGAATTTTTTTATTCATTATAAAATATTTTTATTTTATTTACTGCTTAGTTTTTTCATTCTTTTGTAATTACTTTAAGTAGTTCTGTCACAGACATTAAAATAATGTTTTAGACTGTCTTTCAGGTTTTTGATCACATGTTGAAACGAATGAGTTACCGTCGACAGAAGAGGTGGTGGAATGCTTACATGCTGTTTTACACCAGGCTAGACGTTGAGGAGAACGCGTTAGTGAAAAGCCTCAACGAGATGTCGTTATGTAAGTCAGTCCTCAAGATGTCAGTTTCTTTGTTCTACATGTTGTGAGCTCTTTCCTTTGTTTATCAGAAATATGTTCTATTATTGTCTTGTTTATGTATTTGTATCCAAGAGGAAGTGCATATAAAGTTTCATTCATAGCTTATTATATATTAAATATTGTGTTTTACGTAAGTGCTCCATTTATGGCATACAACAATTTTAGGAAAGAAAGGAAATGTTTGAAAAGAATAAATTCTGCCCTTGAAAAAAAATTCATGCTAGATAATGTAAGGTTGTCTCAAAAATCCTTTGTTATTACAAATCTTAAAATTTGATGCAAAATACATTGGATTTTCAAATAGAAGGTTATAAAAAGATTGTTAAGTGTTTGTTCTCTCTCTTGGTTTAGCGGACTCCAAGTTGGGGATAATGAAGATGCCCCCTGTGATTGAGAGGAGTGTTCGGAAGCAGAATATCAAGTTCATGCACAATCGTAACCAATTTTCAGCGGAGTATTTCCAGTTCATTAGGAAGCTCGTATCGTGTAATAGTCCGCCTGTTAACCGACAACACATCTCGGAAAAGGTGGTGAGTGTGATTCCATTGTTGGCAGATGCATTCAATGGTGATTCCAATCTGTGTATAATAAACCAATAATATCATTTGACCGCAATTTGGTGCCAACTGTTGGATATTCTAAGTTTTTTGAGGTGCAACGTATTTAATCCTTGATAACTGAACAAAAGGCTATTCTTATAAATTTATCATGAAAGATTTGTTGCATTTCATGTGTAGTCTTAAAATAGTTTCAATTTTTATTTAATAGTAGTAAATGTATAATCACTCAATTTTTTAAAGTTATTATTGCTGTTAAAAAATAACGTTAGTTCAATATTGGGGAATAAAATGTAGTCTAATAAATGTAAGACAGGAAACCCTTTGATAGTAATGATAAGTAAAAGGAATTAATGAACTCAGCGTGTAAGACACAACCTTAACCATCTTAACCAATGATAAACAATTGTCGATTCCTGTTCTGTTTCGGAGAGAAACTAATCTCTGGTAAGAGGAAAATTAACGAAGGATGGCAACTGACTCCATTCCGATGGCCATGCACTTAGCTGTCACTAGTAGCACTACAGTCGTCTTGCCAAATTTAATTTTGTGTGTAATGTAACGTTTTCCCACCCCCGACTCACGTTTGTTCGGGCGCCATTGGTTGTTGCACGACTCCCCAACCAAAGGGATTTTCCAGCGGTTCAGTGGTTACCGAGAAATGGCTACACAAGAGTTTGTCACATCACTTCCACTCAACCAACTCTTCACACGTTGATCCAGTCTTTTTGCAGTTCCGCTTCCATACTCCTCCCCTGTGCACCTTACACACACGTTTTCTTTCCGTGTCCCATCCTCCATCTTCCTTTATTTTTCTCCCCCGTCTCCCCTGCCGGCACTCCGTATCCCTCCGCCGCACTCCAAATGAGGGAACTTGAATTCAACACTGTTTAGCAAGCTCACTTATTCTAACGAAGCATAATTTCAGAAAGTGTTTAACCACTATTATTGAAGTCCTACAAGTTAGTTCACAACACAAAAGTGTCAAGCTAAAAACTAGGTGGATCAGGGCGCAAGAAAGTAGTTCCTAGCCAATAACAGCCCCCTTGCTATAGGCAATACTGCTATTGGAGCGGTTGGAAGAAGTGGCTTAACTGCCATTTTACCAGGGCATTGGGGTAAGCTCCAGTCCACCTCATAGTACTTACAAATAAAACACTTTTCGATACTGTGTAATGTGCTGTGCTGAGAGTGGTAGACGTGACTGCGTGGATGTCTGGGGACAGAGCCAGGAAGTGGAGGAGCTGTCGATGCTGAGCACGCAGTTGGCCGCTCGCTTCCTCTTCCACACCGGCTTCCACACGAAGAAGACGCTCCGCGGGGCCGCGCTCGACTGGTACGAGGTCCTGTGCCTGCACCTTCGCTGGTCGAAAGCCGTGCGCAGCTGGTTCGCCCACAACATCCTGTTCCAGCATCCGCACAGGTGGGTGTGTCCCGGAGTGTCCTCGATGGGTCTCTTTGAGGACCTCGGTCGGCTAACGACCTGGGGGGTATTATTCTGAATTATGTCACTTATAATATCTCGTGGATTTGCACATGATTTTAAAGAAGTTAATATTAGGACACTGATTTAATTACTTGCTCTTAGCATTACATATGGTTCTGTGAGGTAAACTTTTTTTTTTTTATATAAAAAATAAGGGTAGAAGACACATGCACGATGCAGAATATATCACTTGGTGGACCTTCCTTTGTCTAGCCATGTTCATTTATTCTCTCTGCTTTCATATATCAGTTTCTATCAAGGTTTTTTTTCCCTTGCCTCCCAAGGAAACGGGTTCTAATCCTGGCCTGGCTATTTTGATTTAGATTTTTTATGGTATCCTGATGTGTCTCCAGGCAATATGTAATACTACGATATCCTTTCAGTGGGCAGTGGTTGATTCCTGCTTGAACATTCCTTGTGTGTGTGTGCGTGTGGTGTTTTGGTAAAGTCGGTAATGTGCAAGAAAAATACAAATAGTGTCATGTGTGCATTAATATAAAGCTATTTTTTTTTAAATGAATAGTTGGTAAAAAAAAGTAAGCATTTTGTACTTGAAAGTGTGTTTGACAGTTGGCTGAGTGGTTTTGCGGTGTGACGCAGGTTCTGCGAGTACCTGCTCACGTGCCCCAGCAACGAGGTGAGGTCGGCGTTCATGAAGATCATCGTGTGCCTTGCCCACTTCTCGCTCGGCGACGGGCCGTGCCCCCCTCCCATGGTCGATGCACGAAGTAAGTTGGCTTGCTCCAGAGAAGGAAGGTAACTTGGAATCGTGGAATAGTCTGGAAATGTACACATGGGGTTTTGTGTGGATGTTGATTATTGGGATTACTTTCCGGTGCTTCTAGAATTAGCTGTGTGTGCAACTGCAAAGTTTGAGGCCCTTCTATGGTTATTAATTTTTATTTTAATCAGTCTTCTCATCTTCCTCCACCTACCGCATTTTTATATCAACTCTCCCTCCCACTTCACCATCCAGCTCAAACCCATTAGTTGACCCAAAACCTATTCTCCGCTCAACCACCTTCACTTATTGATTTTCTCTCTCCCTCTCTCTCTTGCGGGTGTGTGCAAAGTGAGCGGACAGAAGAGCAAGCCACTGTTGAGCCAAGCTCCAGTGGAAAATTTTAATGTTTCAATGACCAGTGTAAGACTGATTGTTGTGGACACAGAGATCTTGAAGTGCATTAATTAAATTTATGGTGTAGACATTAGTAATATGTAAATAAAACTGTACCAATTAATTGGGCTGTACCTTTGAACACGGTTTTCTTTCCACATTATATTGGTAACATTTTTATATTTTTTATTTATTTTTATTTATTTCCAGTGTTGCCCATAAATTTCTTTTCTCGTATAAAACCATGTATTTTAAAGTTGAAAACCATTATTTGTTAAGATATTACTGGTTACTTATTTAATTAACAGAAATACGAAGTTGGCGATGTCTAAAGACGTTTTCAATCTTATAGTCTTTATCTGCAGGGCATTCATATTTGGTCAAGTTGATACTGTATAGAGTGCGCTCGCATAGTCCAATATCAGTATTAGTAGTTCACCGATTGCATGCAACGCTCCCGCTCTGTCTTGTGCTGAGTGAACTACATTTAATAGTCCGCATTCTTTTGTGGCTAGTCTGTGCTACGACGATGGAATGGCGAAATTTAATCAAGAATAATTAAATTATGCTTTAAGGTTTTGTTTTATTGAAATCTCACCTAGACAGTGACCTTCCCGTGTTTCGAAGGTCAAGTGTTCTAAGTATCAACTTAATCGGTTGAACACTACATGAGCGCATAGAGACGAACACACAAATATTAGGTCAGGGGTTCCCTAAGGTGGTATCCTTTCGCCCTTACTTTTCAATGTTTATATTGATTATGTAACCTCTGTTCTCAACCAGTCTGTTTTATTTGCCAATGATCTGAAGAGTTTTTCTACTATTAATACATTGAATGATTGTACTCTCCTTCAAAGGGACATCAATTTAAATAATTACTGGTGTAAACTTAAATTAAAAACACTTAATATTAATAAAACAAAAATTATTTCTTTTACTAAATTGTTTCTTCAAAATCATGTTAATTATTTATTCTCTAGTTCAAGAAGAACCCTAGCTTTAATCAAATTAATTATTAATTGACCAATCCTGAATCAATTCTTTATCTTTAATTCTCACTTACAAGATCAAAATTTTAATATTGTTCTGTAGTTTAGAATTCTATCAATTCAACTGATCGTGAGAGAATTGAAAGTATACAAACTAAACTAATTAATTTTATGATGCTTAAACATTTTTCTCCACCCTTCCTACCCTCTCTCTTAGATTGTAGAGCCTATCTTAATGCTATTTTTATCAAAAACATTTACTGCTCAAAAAATTATTTCTCAATATTTTTTTGATAATACAGGAATTAGAATTCAATTCCATAGTCCTTTGATGTCCACATTATGTACTTTGCATAATAAGAATATCATGTACAGATTAATCTTAAATTTCAGTATACTTGAACTCTTATCAAGCAAACTTGTGAAGTAAATTACACATCTCGATAAGTCCTTACAAGAATTGTTTACTTCTTTTCATTCTAATTATTCTTGCAATGTTTTTTAATTGATTTATTAGTGTTAAATATATTGGCCGATTGTTGCATTTTATTTTATGTTGCGTTTGCTGTTTGTGTTTCTGTGTAATTTTGTGTGTATTCTTTGTGTAAATTAAAAATTATATATGTTTGTATTTTGTTCTGTTTTGCCTTGTCCCTGCAGGTAGGTTACGCTCGCTCCTTGCGTATGTTGACCAACTGCGGTTATGCCTACCTGTTGCGGATTCTCCTCAGGTAGTGCTTGCCGGCTCTTGGTGCCGACGCGAGGGGAGTGTGTATGTACCTTCAGGGACCAATGTCCTTGTGTGTATATATCGTGTCCACCGCTAAAGCCATCGCCTGTTGGTGGGCATGTGACAGTTACAAAAATAAATGTAAAAAAAAATTATTTGGTTAACTTTGTCTTTGTTAAAGCATAGTTAGTTTAAATAGGCTGGTTGTTCCAAACGTTTTTTTATGTTCAATCAGCTTTAACAAAGAAAATTAACAACGAAACAATCTGTTATGGCACACACTGTTGAAACACTGTGGAGTCTTTCAGGTCTTCTCATGTATTGGTGGTACTGTTTTTGGCCATTTGCAATTCCGTTCGTATGGTAAAGGTCAAACACAATAAACGCAAAGCATGCAAGCGAAACAGTTAGGGTAAATGTTGCATTATAAAATAAAATACATTAAAACTTTAGACTGTAAAGAACAAATTTATTTTGAATTGTAAGAAATATATTTTAATGACTGCTAAAAATGCTGGACCATAAAATTCACCATCAGGGTTTTGACTGCAGTAACGATGAGCTTACCTATTCCAAGGTTAGAGATAATCCTAAAAATACTTTAAAAATTAAATGTTTTTAATGTAATTTTTTCCTTCTGATTTTAAAAATTGGTTTTTATTACTAATTGATGACAATTAACCTCTTTCATATTTAGTTGAGCATTACAATTTTTTTTTTTTGTTTTTGCCTGTAATAGAACTGAAACTGATACAGAGAACCGAGTTCTTGATGTGAAACTAACCCGGAACACAACCAAACCAATAGAAACGAGAACTGTGCAGCCCTTGTTCGCACATTATGCGACGCACGTACCACGGTGTGTTGGGGAACGTGGCGACGGCCCCCGGGGAGTGCAGGTGGCTGGGAACGCGCTGTGTGTTTGTGTTGTTGAGGGTTGCTGTGCGACTTGGTGCCTTCTTGCACCATCCGTTGGACCTGCGATCTTCGGACTAAACCGACAGTTACGCATCGCCATGGCATTGGTTGGAATGTTGATGTATGTGCTCGGACGTGTGTGTTGCAGTCATCATGCTGGACCCGCAGGCCACGCTCAGCGACCACCTGCTCCACACCGTGCTGCTGCTGCTCCACAAGGAGGTGGCCGAGAACGGCCGACACCTGCCCCACTACTTCACCCTCTTCCAGAACTATGCCTCGCTCGGCGTCGAGGAGAAGACCCAGCTGCTGAAGGTACGCCCTCCCTTCGTTCCCCGTCCCCAATGCTGGCTGCGGAAGGTATGCCCTCCCTTCGTTCCCCGTCCCCAATGCTGGCTGCGGAAGGTACGCCCTCCCTTCGTTCCCCGTTCCCAATGCTGGCTGCGGCAGGTATGCCCTCCCTTCGTTCCCCGTTCCCAATGCTGGGTGCGGAAGGTATGCCCTCCCTTCGTTCCCCGTTCCCAATGCTGGCTGTGGAAGGTACGCCCTCCCTTCGTTCCCCATCCCCAATGCTGGGTGCGGAAGGTGTGTCCTCCCTTCGTTCCCCGTTCCCAATGCTGGCTGCGGCAGGTATTCCCTCCCTTCGTTCCCCTTCCCCAATGCTGGCTGCGGAAGGTATGCCCTCCCTTCGTTCCCCGTTCCCAATGCTGGCTGCGGCAGGTATGCCCTCCCTTCGTTCCCCGTTCCCAATGCTGGCTGTGGAAGGTACGCCCTCCCTTCGTTCCCCATCCCCAATGCTGGCTGCGGAAGGTACGCCCTCCCTTCGTTCCCCGTTCCCAATGCTGGCTGCGGCAGGTATGCCCTCCCTTCGTTCCCCGTTCCCAATGCTGGGTGCGGAAGGTGTGTCCTCCCTTCGTTCCCCGTCCCCAATGCTGGCTGCGGCAGGTACGCCCTCCCTTCGTTCCCCATCCCCAATGCTGGGTGCGGAAGGTGTGTCCTCCCTTCGTTCCCCGTTCCCAATGCTGGCTGCGGCAGGTATGCCCTCCCTTCGTTCCCCTTCCCCAATGCTGGCTGCGGAAGGTACGCCCTCCCTTCGTTCCCCGTTCCCAATGCTGGCTGCGGCAGGTATGCCCTCCCTTCGTTCCCCGTTCCCAATGCTGGGTGCGGAAGGTATGCCCTCCCTTCGTTCCCCGTTCCCAATGCTGGCTGTGGAAGGTACGCCCTCCCTTCGTTCCCCATCCCCAATGCTGGGTGCGGAAGGTGTGTCCTCCCTTCGTTCCCCGTTCCCAATGCTGGCTGCGGCAGGTACGCCCTCCCTTCGTTCCCCGTCCCCAATGCTGGCTGCGGAAGGTATGCCCTCCCTTCGTTCCCCGTCCCCAATGCTGGCTGCGGAAGGTACGCCCTCCCTTCGTTCCCCGTTCCCAATGCTGGCTGCGGCAGGTATGCCCTCCCTTCGTTCCCCGTTCCCAATGCTGGGTGCGGAAGGTGTGCCCTCCCTTCGTTCCCCGTTCCCAATGCTGGCTGTGGAAGGTACGCCCTCCCTTCGTTCCCCATCCCCAATGCTGGGTGCGGAAGGTGTGTCCTCCCTTCGTTCCCCGTTCCCAATGCTGGCTGCGGCAGGTATGCCCTCCCTTCGTTCCCCTTCCCCAATGCTGGCTGCGGAAGGTATGCCCTCCCTTTGTTCCCCGTTCCCAATGCTGGCTGCGGCAGGTATGCCCTCCCTTCGTTCCCCGTTCCCAATGCTGGCTGCGGCAGGTATGCCCTCCCTTCGTTCCCCGTTCCCAATGCTGGCTGTGGAAGGTACGCCCTCCCTTCGTTCCCCATCCCCAATGCTGGCTGCGGAAGGTACGCCCTCCCTTCGTTCCCCGTTCCCAATGCTGGCTGCGGAAGGTACGCCCTCCCTTCGTTCCCCGTCCCCAATGCTGGCTGCGGCAGGTATGCCCTCCCTTCGTTCCCCGTTCCCAATGCTGGCTGCGGCAGGTATGCCCTCCCTTCGTTCCCCGTTCCCAATGCTGGGTGCGGAAGGTGTGTCCTCCCTTCGTTCCCCGTCCCCAATGCTGGCTGCGGCAGGTATGCCCTCCCTTCGTTCCCCATTCCCAAAGCTGGGTGTTTCATTTTCATGTCATTAATAGGAACAATATTTTAAAACCGAAAAGCATGTCGATAATACACCATACAACACCGAAATTCAAGTTAATACACCACAAAGAACCAGATTCAATTAAAATCATGAAACTTTTTTACATTTTAAATCGAAACTTAACTTCGATGACAAACATACAATCTTATAAATAATAAATTCAATGAGTGTAATTTACTAAGCATTCTGTGGAAAAAAATTGGAAAAAGTTTACTTCTTTTTAATCTGTTACTACAAGGTGGCCACAGACCGGAACAACTGGGAAGAGTTAGGGTATTCGAAACTAATCAGGGAAAACCTGGAAAAGTCAGGGATTATGTTTTTATGGGTCAGGGAATATTTTGAGTTATGCTTGTTTCAGCATTGTAATGGTTTCTTCAATGCCCATTTGTTATTAAAACTTAAGCTGTGTCATTTTCAAAATTGTGTGCATATTACAATGTTTTTTCAGTAATTCACGCAGAATTTTTAAAAATAATTTTTTAAATCATGGTGCGTGGCATATTCAAAACTTGACAAAGCTGCATAGCAAAAGTTTCTTCAAGCTCCAGTGTTCGTTAACCTGCTGTTGGTTATGACTACAGTCATATTATATATGATTTCTGAAAAGACATTGCAATGATTACTGAAGGTTTGCAGTTATGATTATCTGCGGAGATTTTGTGGCCACTGTCTAATTACCGATGTTAATGAGACATGAAGTCCCAAAATCTTAATTCATGTTTTTTATTTGTAAACACATAATTTGCTCCTTTTAAGTTGTTTTTGTTTAATAATTGCATTTTTTAGGTCTATTAACTAAAGTCCTTATGAAGTTTTACTGAAGTTTAGCATCTGTGGTAGGTTTATACAAAAAATTAACTATTTCATTAATTTTTAATTATTTTTATTTTTGGCATCTAAAATTACCTAATAGTGTTTAGTCTTATCTGAGTTTTTACTGTTTTTTATATATTTTTATGTTTAAACATCTTTAGGTTTAAATATTCTGTAGCCCAGATTCAGTGAAATGTTAATAGTCTATTTTACAGCTAATTTTTCTAAATTGAAAGAAGAAAAAAATCAGTTTTATTTTCATCAGAGGATGGGTTGAGTTATTGTGGGGTCAGTGGTACACCTAATATTTCTTCAAGTTGGCAGTTATGCGAGTGCAGGCAGATTCTTAAAGAAGCAGGGCAGTCGGCGGGTGCTCATAAGGTGCCGGCGGTTGCAGCTGAACGTGCCGGCGACGTTCATGCTGGTGGCGCTGGACGAGGGGCCCGGACCACCCATCAAGTACCAGTACCCCGAGCTCACCAAGCTGCACCAGGTGGTGTCCCAGCTCATCCGCTGCTGCGACGTCAGTGCCAAGGCCCAATCCTCGCACATGCAGCAGGTGCGCTCTTGGCTTAGCCTAACTGCAGCTTTCTACAAAATATGTACTCTCATTCCCATTCTTCCATTACCTAACAAAAAGACAAAGACAACTTTTTTTGTATACCTGTATTTCCCTTCCGTCTTTTGTATTTTATTTTAAACTCACATTTTGTTTATTTATTCACACACACACACACACAATTTTTTCCCCAAGTTCTTTGATTTTATCTATGTACATTTTCATGATGAGTACATCTGGTCATTTGCATCCATTGACACTATAAAATTGGTAGCTGCATTTAGAAGTCAGTTTTTTGGCATTGGTCTACCCCAAGTTTATAAATTTAATCAGTATAGAGTAAACACTTAACTTTTAACAATACTTGATTAGTTATTATATTAGAACATAATTTTTTTTTTTTTTTAAATATTTTTCATAATAATTGTGTGTTGTCTATAATTTTATTAACCGTATTCATTATTGAGGAAAAACCTTAAATTGATGAGGATGCAATAAAATTCTGCAACAGTTTCTGTGTATTAAAGTGGGTATTCTGTTCGCATAAGTAACCAATCTTAGTCTTAGTTCACCAACTGTAAAAATTCTGAGTTTGGAATGGCTTTGTTTCATCATAGGGGGCGAGTCCTTTGCCAAACCCATATGGAGATCCCTCGTGTCCTGACTACATCATGCCAATACAGCCCCAAGCTGCGGAGATTTTGTTTGGAAGAACCAGGTAAGGAATGTAATTATAGTAATGCTTAGTCGCATGACGTTCTACATATGGGTTATCGGCAGTGGTGCCGTTCGCTCGACGTCTTGTTCGTGATAGTCTGCGTGCTTGGTTATGATAGATTCCTAAGAGGGGTTGGGGGGTAAACACTGGCATGCCTTGCAAATGACTGTCAGAAGTCCCTGATGGCATTCGTTGATAGTCTCGAGCGGCTGGTTACTGTAGAGGCTGCTGGACAGCTGCTCCTTCCCTGAAGATGGTGCTGGCTGAACTAGAAGTCATCTCCTCGTTTAGGGTTTCCTGTGGACTCTCACTTCCTAGAAAGAACACTCATGATCTCAGGTATTCAGTTTTATTATTTGAGTGCACAAGCGTGGGGTTGACTCTGGTCTCGAATCGATTATATCCAACTACTCGGGACACCATTGCTTCACAGACTTTAGACAAAGGCTACAGCCTATAGAAAGGCTGGTGCAGTATCGACAAGAGATCACTCTCTCTTTCTCACTATCGATTTCTCGGTGGAATTTGGTCGTAGCTTCGTCCGAGGGATTCTGCTGCTTCCAAATGGATTGATCTTGGGTGTCGCACTTGAACTCGGCTGCAGAATCTGAGAATGGTGTGAGCTAGCTTCGCTGCCTTATGGTGGCACCCCCGACACCTGCTGGCTCTGCAGGGCTCAGGGCCGGCCTTGTATACAAGATATGAGGGCTAACAAATGACATAAGAAAAGTTGGGTTTCTTGGATTCACCGGTTGCTTCTGGGAATTTCAGGCCACTTTGGTGCCGAGCGCACTCGACTAGCCTGGTGGGAGAGGAGTGGGCCGGGGTAGCGACTGGTTGGGTGAGCTCAGGCTGCTATGTCTGCCCCTCGGCACAGTTGCCCACAGCAACTGGAGATGCGGGTGTGGTCGCCTTGAAAACGGGCAACGCAATTGTGAGCAGATAGCGGTCTATCTCGCTCTCTGCCACACCCTAATGAGTGTTATGGAAGTTAGGGGCTGACAGCTAAATGATCAAAGATGTGTGCAGCACGTCACACTTCACTTTCGACTTAAACTTTCAGACGCATCGGTGATTTGATCTTTAGTTAAACCCATGTAGGAACTAACATTAATCTGTTTCGTCCTTTTATACGCAAAAATTATGATTTGTTGCTATTTTCCTTACTATTCTTATAATATTAGATAAAAGTTTCTTGCTCAAAAATACCTTTTTTTGATTCTATTTTTATTTAATACTTTTAACATTAGCTTACGAACTGTGTTGGTCAGGAAAAGTAATATTTTTATAATTATTTGTGCTTGTTAAGGTTTACTTGTAAGCGAAGTAGTATATAGTTTCTGTAGTGTAAAGGCAAACTTTTTTTTTTTTTTTAAGTGTGTAAGTGTGTTTACACCATACAATTTTTTGTTGTACTAATGCTTTACATGAAAAAGTGGTAAAAATGTCCATGTTCGTCTATAGAGGCCAGGATCTCATAACTGCTTCAACTGGATGGCTGGAAACATCTTAGTTTCTAATTGTTCGGGTTACTCTGTTATGTTGTGTTGTTATGCCAAATTTAATTATTTCATATTATTTACAGTTAACCCAAAAGTTACGTGTTTACATTAAACAGTTGTTAAATTACTTAATTGTTTGAATGCATTAGTGACACTACACGGGTATGTTAAGTACCTAAATTGAAGCACATTTGTGTATTGGTGAAAGTTGCCAAATTGCAAAAAATTGTCGACCTACTTTCAAAAAATTTGCAAGTCAAATCCATAAACTGGTCGAGTGGTGTGGGTCAATTTGAACTACATTATGAACTTAAAAATTTTCCTCTGAATTTATAGAAAGCAATAAATATTTAATTATGTATCCTGCAATTGTAGGTAAATGTTTTCTTCAAAAGAGGGGGAGGGATGGAACTGGGAATCAATATAAGTCTTAGATGCATGTTGGGTATAGAAGGTTGATGAAGGGAAGGTTATTTGGTAAATGAGTGCACGGAGTACGTGTGTTTGCGCTCGCGCCCGAAGCTACATCAAGAAGATGATCGAGGACTCGAACCTGTCAGAGGACACGGTGAAGCTGCTGCAGTTCTGCAGCTGGGAGAACCCGCACTTCTCGCGCACGGTGCTGAGCGAGCTGCTGTGGCAGATCGCGTACGCCTACTGCCACGAGCTGCGGCACCACATGGACCTGCTCCTGGCGATGCTGCTGGTCGAGGACTCCTGGCAGACGCACCGCATCCACAACGCCCTCAAAGGTGTGACCGCCCTGCCGCAGTCTCGGGTCTCGAGTACTGGCGCAAAGCGAACATCGAACGGAGTGTTGAAATGCTCGCAAAGTCGAATCAAATTGCCTATATTGTTTTCGGAAATATCTGTATTGGTCTTATTTTTATAAAATGCAGGATTGAAGTAAAAAAATAAATTATCAAACATTTCTAATGTTTGGACTGATTGATTAACCAGTTGGAACCTGTTTATAACATAATTCAATAAATTTATAAAATAACCGTGCGTAATATTAAAATTAGGCAATCGTGAATGCAGAGTCCCACATTTGGTTTTTATTAATTAACTAATTTGGTTCAAGCAAAACATATACAAAACAGTGATGGGGGGGGGGGGGGGGAACAGTAATATTTTCATGGGCATATCATAGGCTTCAAAAGTTTTACAGCTTTGCAACAAATGCGAATCTTTACATGAGACGCGAAGCTTTGCATCACAACCGAAGCTTCAAATATAAAATAAATAGCAAATATTGTCGGCAATTGTGAAATCGAATACTAAAAAGAGCTCTTATTCCTTTTGCTTGGTAGAAGCTAAATTTATTGCTACGATTGTGTTTTTGATGACTTTCCTCCAGAAGTACAAATAAAATACACAACCATGTTTATTTTTCATAAAGAAACATTAGAGTTGATGTACTTTTGTACTGTGACAAAACTGCTGGACTAGTCAATATAAAATAGGGTTGACTATGCTTTTAATGTTTTTAATCATGGCTTTAGGACAGTTGTGATAAAATAATGTTGTTTTAATGACACTCATAATAGCAGAATTTTTTTTTTAACTTGGAAAATTAGTGTGTATTAATTTGGGATCTAGAGCCTTCACTCAACTTTATGTAAGTAAATGTAATAATTGATAGCTTAATGTATTAAATGAAAACCCCATGCACGGTTGAAAAGATTGCCAAATATGAAAAAATATTTACCTAAAAATTGAATCAAAACTCTTATTAATTAAAGAATTCAAAATGGAACAAGATCCCTGTACTGGTCGCCCAATACCTTGATTAATATGTGAAAAGCAGACAAAAACAAATATTGAATGAATGAATGAATGAATGAATGAATGAATGAATCATCCTTTGATACCAATAGTAAAATAATACTCTTCTCTCACATTTTTGATGTTTTTACTATACAGGATAATGCGACTAACTTTAATTCCAAAACCGTTAGATTCTGACTCCTGGAATTCCTGATCGATGCCAGAACTGGAATCTAAGACTAGTGTTCATTAATATTCATTTTTTTAAATTTTATTCATATATTAAAAATATTTTGAGGAAGACTACCATTTATGTCAAGAAATTGTTTGAATGTGAAAAATTATTTACAGTTAAACTCTGTTTAGAATAGTCTGAAGTCTCTTAAATGTATACTTATTGACCAGGAAACGTCTTTTGAAAAGTGTCATTGTGTGTGTATAGGTTAGGGTTATACAAATTTTTTTTTTTAAAATATAGTGTTTTTGGGAATAATTTTAAATTTGATTAGAATAAAAGTAACACAATTTGCTTAAGCCTAGACTATGGTTGAAAGGCTAAATATATTTGACTTCTTAAGCACGAAAAATTCTAACTGGGACGGTGTTAAAAGGGAGTCACTGAACTGCAATGTGTGGTTGAGCGTGTAAGTGTGGGGTGGTGATTGTTGCGTGGTGGCGGCAGGCGTGCCGGAGGAGCGGGAAGGTCTGTTCGACACGATCCAGCGCAGCAAGAACCACTACCAGAAGAGGGCGTACCAGTGCATCAAGTGCATGGTGGCGCTGTTCACCAAGTGCCGCGCCGCGCAGCAGATGCTGAGCTCCAACAGCGAGCTGAAGGCCAAGTGGACGATGGCCGTCGAGTGGCTCCAGGACGAGCTGGACAGGGCAAGTGCATCCATTGGCTGCGTCACAGTGCAGGTCCCCCTGTGTGTTTGAAGTTGTACGTGCTTGGGTGCGTTGAGGGTAAAAGTGAAGTGTACAACGATATATGCACGCACCATGCACTGTGCATGTGCGTTTCATCCAGTTGTGTTCAAATGCAAGATATTCAATGTAGTGTGTCGTTTATTTTCAAACGAATGAAAAATAGGGAATGTATAAAACAAATTGGAAACAAACACATGCTCATTTATACTGCTAACACTAATGAATACCTACATCAAAGTATCTCAGAATAGTTGTGCAGTACTACAAAATTTTTGATTTTCATTACCTGTTAGTAGAATTAAACTTACCTGAATTTAAGGGATTCCACGTACGCTTTCCGTAGCAATGACATCATTGTTTATCTACACAGCTTCTTAATGTTATTTGCCGAATAGATTCATTAGTTTTAGTTCACACAAATTCGAATCATTAGCTGCCCACCATTTTATTTCACATACACTCATTTTCAATTGTTTTCTCTAACACACAACTCAATACCACTACTCATGTCTTAGGAGAATAAGCACTTATCTATTTTCAGTATCACTTGTACAATAATAAATGCTCAATAAAGGTGAGATTTTGATCATGGATCAGAATTCTTTTTATGCCACTGTTAACAATTTTAAATATACACTTCTGTAAATGGTGCATTTTCAATGATGTATTGTTTTTTTTTAAATAGTTTTTTAACAGCAATATTGACACATGGTAATGTGTAATCATGCAATGACATCAGCATATGAGAAAAAGTTACTTCCCATCCAAATATTCAGGAAAGATATGTTTCCATTTTCCCCCAAAATATCAGTATGTCACCCAGCTATATTATTATTAATGTTTACCTATTAAGAACCTGACACACAAGCATGTTGTAAACTGAAACCACCGGAAGACAACTGACTACAGTACTGTATATTATTGCATAATCGTCACACATTTTATGCTAAAATCAAGTTTGTAAAGTGGAGGTTCGATTTTAATGCAGAAATGAAATTTCATTGATGTTAAGTTTTTCATAAAAACAAATCATGTTGTATGGAATGTACATTAAATTAAAAAGCAGAGTATACAAAAGCACGCTAAACAATTTAAATTAATTGGTAAAGCAACAGAAACCTATTTGGTTCAACTTGAAATAGAAAAACGAAAACTGTGACCCGAATGTAAGCCGGAAATAACGTCGTGTACACGTAACTATCGTCGTAGTACACAACTAACCACGAAAGAGTGCAGGCTATCAAATGTAGTTTACTCGGCTCGAGACAGAGCGCGTGTTGTGTGCAATCAATCAGCATCGATATTTGATTACACGGGCCCACTCAATACAGACATCACTCTAACCATACATGATACCAACTAGTGCTGGCTATATTTTTATACACTATATAGCGGCGACGATCTTACTTCTAGATTAAATAAGTAAGCTGTAATATCCTAACGAAAAATGTATTATGTTTGCTCTCCTCCTTGGAGGACGAACACACAATCCGTATTGTATCAATCTTGTATGTCCGGACTCCCAACTTCACTTCGTACATCTCACACAAGTTCACCAAAGCATTTTTATGTATTTCCACAGCAAACACCGCTACCTACTAATGCCAGCGAAGTTCCATCTGCATAGCAAAAATATTACTGAGTGTCTTTAAACCTACACAGCACTAAATATAAAAACTATACAAAGTAAAATAACTAAAATATAAAATACATAAATTTAAAAAAAGTAAATATAACCATAGTCTTTTTTCGTATTCAGGCCAGGGGACTGGCCACAATTTAAAATTTCGAATACATTGTTTTTTTACGAGAAAAGAAGTTTATGGGCAACATTTTACATGGGAAAAAGTAATTTAATTCTTAGTGGAGGAAATTTCGGGACAGAAACATTTGACTGAATTGGATGGGAAATCATTTTGTATAAGTATATTCATTACACGAGTTTTGATGAAATGAAATAACAGTGCGACGAGTATGAGTGTGTGACGATTATGCGATAAAACACAGTATTTCAGTGAGGCAGCTACGAATGTTGATATTTTACTAATGTCCGAACTTTTATTCTCTGTCATGTTGAGCAAAATTTGCATTAGGGCTGTGTGCAAAATGTGGCTGAAAATCAAAAAAGAAAAAACAGATGTTGGGTTAGATAGTGTGCATGTATGTTGCCAGCAGTGTGATGTGGAACTCATTGTTTCAGAGGCCTTATGCACCAAACACACAGTACAGTTACAACAGCTGGTCTCCTCCGGCGCAGTCCAATGAGTCGACAAATGGCTACTTCCTGGAGAGGTCGAACAGTGCCAGGAAAACGCTAGAGAGGGCATGCGAGTTGTGTCCAGAAGAAGTGAGTGTACTCCAGGTATCTTGCTTGTCTCATGGTCAAATTAATATTTTGATGTTCACTGAGGGAAGTTATGTATTTATACATTGGTTTGGCCAACTTTAATGTAGATTTACTTGCCTTTTTGTCACTCTTAAAGTAGATTTAATTTTTAAATCCACGTAGTAACATTAGGTAAGAAACTATTCTACACTTCTCATATTTATTGAAAAGTGTCAGATTGTTTTGGCTTATTTTTTGGTCTGAAAACTTGGCATTGGCTTCTTTATTTAAACTTGTAATTTCAATGTGCTTGTTCCGTGAGAACAAAGTTCTAGTTCACCCAAAAATTGGTTGATAGCAGCACCCGGCACATCTAAAAAACAGCACTGCACATAAGAATGTATCAACGACATGTTAAATCTCCAAAACATATACAAGAAGTGTCAAATAAATTTCAAACTTCTATTAATGTCACTTAACAGAGCTGAATTAATAAATTAGCTTGGACCAAATTTTTAAAATATGTATTGCATTTGCATTTAATACTGCAGTATTACTGAGTACGAATTTAATTGTTATACATTTATCAAGGGGAATATTGGAAAATTTTGCTGTGCAATAAATAGGCCTGTGCAGTTAATCAATTTTTCGGCTCAAGTTTTGGTTCCGGGTATTTTTTTTTAACTCTTTTATAACTTCTCACTTCACAATCTGTAATATTAACGAAATGTTTATCCTGTGGGAAAAGTCATCAGTATCACCAACATATTGTGATGTGATAAAGCACAAAAAATGTATTTCATAGAGTATAGTTTATCAGTTACAGGAATTTTGGGAGGAAATCAAAAGATGCCATCTTAGTTCCAACAATTTTTAGACTATAATTTTTTTCGGGTAATTTTTTAATTCGTTAAAGCATGATATATTTAAATAAAATTCCTGAAGCATTTTTTCTTGTGATTTCTGCATTTGCAAAGATGAAATATTAATAATTAAAAGAATTGCAGTTGTGCAAACACCATTGAAATTAATATGGCATCTTTCATTTCCTCTCATATATTGGTAATATATATATTTTTTTCTCCTCTTGGAATGTTACAATTTGTTAGATTTTTTTTTAAGGGGCAACTACAATATAATCAAAAATTGCAACCAAAAATATTTCCTAATATAACAAAGTATGTTATAACTGTAGGTTTTACTCATCAAATTACATTTTAATTGTAGGATAAACATCAAAAGACATTTTAATTGGAAGATAAATAAATGAATGCAGAAAAATGCTTTAACAGACATTAGAATGTATCTGTGTGTCAGGATTTTTATGTCAGCATTGATTAGGTCTATCAATTTCAAGGTTTGTGGTTACGTTAGATTAAAGAAACTTGAATAAAATAAAGTTTCAGGCTTGTGAAAAGAGTGTAATCATTTTTCTGTGATTTTAATTGTTTTTAATAACCAAATAACATTGACCCAGCAAACCTCATTCATGTATATTTAGTGGAAATAATCCAGATTTCTTCTCTTTTTTTTTCTGTATGAAGACCAGAACCGGAACCGTGGTTCTTGATGTACTGTGTTTTCTCTCATAATCGTCGCACATTTTATTTTAAAATCAAGTTTAAAAAGTAGGGGTGCTGCCATTATGCATAAAAAAAAATTTTGTTAGATAAAGTATTCATAAAAACAAAACTCATTCATGGAAAGTACGTTTATTTACTAAGTAAAGTATAAAAGAACACGCCAAACAATTTAATTTAATAAGTCATGCAACAAAAACCTTTCTTCAACTTTAAATAGAAAAACAAAATCTGTGATCCAAATACAAGCAGAATGAAGGCGTAACTACCGTAGTAAACACTACGAGTGTGCGGGATATCAAATGTAGTTAACTCGGTACCGGATAGAGAGCGCGCGTTTCATGCAATCGGCGAGATATCGATATTCGACTACGTGTGCGCGCTCTATACGGGAAGCAAAATAACCAAACAGTAATGATTGCAACAAGCGCTGGCTACATTTTTGTAAGCGGTACACTGCGGCGACGCAGACGAACAATGAAGGTTATAACGTTTAAAAAGTCTTTAAATTAAAATTTACACATTACACAGCTTTATATTTCCGTTATTTAAATAAGTACGCGGTAATTTCTAAATAAATATTATATTTATACTTTAAAATACATAGTTTAGTACGGAAAACAATTAAGCGCTCGGCATCTAATAGCGGGACCAAAGACATCATGCGAAGTTTACGCGAGAGATTATTTTTAATCCAAATTTTGACGCCCTAAAATATGGGTGCGGCGATTACGCGAGTGCGACGACTATGCGATTAAAAGAGGGTAAAACCAAACCAGAATAGAACTGACGAATATAAACCAGAACTGCTCAGCCGTAGTTTTAAACAATATTGATGTAAATTTAAATAATTAATATATCAATCATAAAATAAATCCTTTTTTTTTTTTTTTTTCTATTTGCTATGTAACATTTAATACAGTCATTTTCATGAAATTAAATAGTTGTTAAAGTTACTGATTGTAAGAAGTATGGCGTTGAATCTGGTGTTTCGTTAGTTTATTTTTATTTATTTATTTATTTATTTAAATTTGTTACATGCCCACCGACAGTCTTGAGACTTCAGAGGTGGGCACGACACAAAACAAGTAAAAACAAACACTATCACAATAAATACAGACAGCACAGGATAAACACAAAACATGAAAACAGAAATGACATGAATACCAAAAGGACAAGATAACATGACACGTTACATAGCGAAATGTTAATTACATAAGTATTAAACCTCAGTGAATACATTTACTATACACAAAATATACAGATAAATGGATAATACAAAATATAACATGTGACTAGAGGACTGTACTGTTTGTGGCCCCCCCCCCCCCGTAGAGAGTTGTACCGTGATCGCACCTGGCTGCAGCTTGAAGGCCAGGCAGTGTGTGTCGCGCTGCCCGCAGGAGCCGGAAGGGGGCGAGGAGGTGTCCGAGGAGAGCGAGAGTCCCCAGGCGGAGGACCAGCAGCAGGCCCCGCCCCCCCTCCCGCAGCAGAGGCCGGTCCCGTACGTGCACGCCAACAGCACGGCTGGCGCGCCCGTCAAGAGGCTGCTTCCTGCTGGCCCGGGGTGAGTCCGAACTGCAGCTGTTTGTTCACCAACAATATGGCGCGCATTATTCCAAACACCACCAATGATTGCGCTCTTTTACTCGGACTGCACTGCAACGACATGACACGGTTTTTTACTGACATTAGGTAACAACAACGACGACAAAACAACTGATTGTAGAAAACACGTAACTTCCGGGCGCCAGGTGGACCACCTGTTAAAACCGAAAAGTCCTCAACTTTCAGGCAGGCTGGCCAACGTGAAAGTTTTGTTCTTTTCTTCAGGCACTGCACTATTTACACTAAACAACAGCAGCTGTGAAGGTGTCCCCGTCGTAAGTAAGGGGATGTAGGAACTATTACCAGGCCGTCATATTCCTGCATTTTGAGTATTTTAGGCAGGAGATCCCACCGTTGCCAGCAACACAATACATATACAGTGAATTCTCTCTTTGTCACCCTCATATGTGTACAATTTGTCATAACGTATGAATATGTCATGTTGAGCTACTCAGATTGCATTTATGAAGTATGAGAGGTGGATAGGTGAATGAAGGACGACTCTGAATTCGGCCCTTAGACAATGTTTCTCAAGTTATGCTTAGAAATACACTTATCCTTGTGGTTTCACCTTACTGCTGCTACATTTTCCCTGAATTCTGTCAAGTTTTTTTTTTATTATCTCTTTAGTTTCAATCAAAGAATTCAGCCTTTTTGCGTGTTTTTCGGCAAGAAACAAAAACCTCTGGTATGAGCATGATCATTCGAAGAACACAGCTGCACATCTGATGAGGGCCACCGACTCGATGCAACTGGCCTTCCACTCAGCGGTTACTGAGAGCTCTAGTCACGGCGCTTAGTCAAAAATGTCCGTACAGTAGTCTTGAATCACCAAGTTAATGTGGACCACCACCCTGATAAATAACACTGATTAAAGAAGTGGTATCATTTTTCTGGGTAATTTTTTTTTTCCAGTTTTTCTTCATTATCTTTAGTGTTAGGTGCTCGAGCGAATATATTTCAGCACTCTTTGCCGGTAATGGCAGTTTAGATCAGCTGGGATGATATGTAACCTGGGCTAAGTGTATTCGTAGTTAGCACACAACCAGCACTGGGGTAGCTGTGTGGGACGGGTGTCTGTGTGTGCGCAGGTGCCCCGTCCCTGCAGGGAACTGTCTGCAGACGGAGCAGGTCGGCAGCGAGCCGCTGGACGAAGCTTTGCCCCTGGACGCAGGGAACGGAGTGGCGTTGCCCAGCCTGCCCCCGGAGCAGCCCCCCTCCTACCACTAGTCCCGCCCCGAGGGACCACCGTCGAGGCAGGCCTCGGAGGGCCGGCCTCCCGCAAACCTCCGTCGGGCACCTTCTCTTGCAACCAAAATATTTATTACAGCTTAGACCGGCATGTTTTAAATACATGTGTACAGTTGTACAGGAATTGGATTCACACTTGTATTTATTTATTTTGTCGCATGTGTTTAATAAATTAGTGTTTGCTTTTAATGATTTCCAAATAAACGTGTGTGTGAAAAAAAAGATATAACCATTTTCCTTTTGTTTTTTGTAGCTTGATTTTTTTTCTTTCTTGAACTTGCATTTTGTTCTAAATAATAATTTTAACACATCTGCTGCTCAAAGTTTTTTTTTTGCATTTTCTGTTACTTGAAGTACTTGGGCCCTGATGGTTGGTAAACGTTACTCGTTTTTCTTCGAATCGATTCACCATCTTGGTACATGTTCTAGTTTGATTTCATCACAGTTCATCTTAGAGCTGTATAAGCATGCGAGCTCACAAATTCAAGCTAGAGTAGCCATTTAATGTATACCCTTAAATTTAAATACATGCAAATTTTAGCACTATTACTATTTAATTAAATTGTTTCAGATTTGTGCCATTATGAAAGCATCAATTCAGAATGTCTTTATAAATCAAATGTTACTTGTGAAGGATGAAATTTCATTAAATAAAGAAAGAAATTCTATCATTTTGTTGCAAAACAGAATTTGACTTGTGGCCACAAAAAATATTATTTAAACGTTTAGGAGTTGTGCTTATCTTTTGCTTTATGAACTTAAAAACGTTCTGTAAATTGCATTTGTCCAGGATTGGTTTTCCCTGAACTTTGTTGACAATAATAGTGCCTAAATAACTTCAAACTTCAAGGCTGATGTTTGATGATTTTTATTAGGTTTGCGAGTGGTTTACTTTATGTTCGGCGTGTGCAACAAGCAAATGTTTGGACTTCTGTTGGTTGTTGTGTAAATGGTTCTGTCGCGTTTGCACCTTTAATGGCGTGGTAATTTTTTTTTTGTGGTCTAGGTCAACTTTATAAAAGACTTGTTAAACAATTGTATGTTGAATTTTATGTATAGCAAGAGACTTGTATATAACAATGACATTGCTTCAAAGCAATGCGATGGACCGCTGAAGAATAATACACGATTGTTGTAGAACATTTTGATTGTGAACGTTGGAACTTATTCTTCATAGTCTGCTCTTGTACTCATGTAAACTTTTGTTTTTTAAAGGATTGTATTTATGTTTGTTTTTATTTTGAAAAGGAACAGTATGTACAGTATATATAAATAGATGTATGTATTGGATGTGGTGATTCATTATTGTACATTTACGTTAAGAGAATTGCCACACCTACGTCTTATGCTCATTGTATTGTTCCTTCGTTAAATGCCACAGGAATGTTTGATGCTATTATTTAAAATAGGTGTACAGTAGATAATTTTATAAAAAATATTTTGTTGCATTCCGTTTATCTTTTTTTCTTTTTGTTTTGTTCCTTCATTTAATGGACTTTCCTTTTATGCTGTTAAGGCAGCACAATTGGGTGATATATATTTGCATTAAATTCTTTTTAATATTTTAAAGTGAAGCGTAGCATTAATTCTTTATTCCAAATGCTGGATAAACACTCCATACGCAATTAAGGTTAGCGATGGCTAATTTGCATTTCAGTGCAATATGTTTCCCCTTAACTTGTTTATTAGTACTTTTATAATTTATTTCCTGTACAATTCTAATCATTTTGTAATATAACTCAATATGTACCCATACTTACAAACTATCAGCCAAAGTATTTGTAAAGAAACCTAAAGTTTGCACGTGCAAACTAGAAAACTAATGGATTTGCACCGGCTTGGATTCATGGATTCAGCATGTCTATCCAGCACGTTTAAGATGAGACATGCATGTGATGTGTGAGAGAGATAACCTGCCTGTGATTATTTATGCTTTTTCTATGTTGCAGAAGATAGTCTTTTTAAGAAGGTGTGTGACATAGTTAAACTGTTTTATAATGATTAATCCATGATAAATATTCAAAGCTGTCTAGTTTTGTGGGTTTTTTTTCCAGTTTGATTTTCTGAATTATAATCAATTTAATTTAAATGTTAGGCATTAACTTCTTTTTATCATTTACAGGAATACAATAAAGTAAAACTTTTGAACTATTTAATATTAACTTGCAACAGTAATAATGTTTACTGTGCTGTGTTACTTTGTCAGTTGCTATTGATTCTTGGGATTTTACTGTGTTATGTATAAAAAAATTTGTACAGTGCCAGAATTTTTTTTTTGTTGTGCAAACAAGTCCTTTTTTCTACTTTGTCGCTCCAAGATAAGTGGAAATACAAAATTAAGTTCTGAACTGTTTTTAAAATTTATTTCCTTTTGCAGACTGATTTATCCAAGTATTAAAAATTTTTATTGCAAATTTTTACTGGAAAAATTTGTTTGTTTGTCTCCAGATATAGCTTGGTTCTAGTTTTTTACAGATTCTAATCCCAACTCTTCTCATTCACAAAACAAAGCTCAAAGTCTTAATTGTGTTCGCTAAATATAATTTTTAAGATGTGTACGTATAGTCTACAGTATATCATTGAAGATGTTTTTGCTTGAATAGTTTTTGCAGTTAAATCTTTGAAATGTTCCAGTCTTGTTATTTTAGCCATATGATGTGCGTTAATATTAATGCCACTATAACTGGTTGCAGAGTTCTACAGCTACACTATGAAATCTATTTTTGATCAGGAAATTTTTTTATATATACATTTTAGTAATTACATGAATTGCAAATTATAAATTTTACACATTTATAAACCTAGCATTCTCATGCTGAGTTGGCACTAGGTCAGTATACATTGTTAAACAGTGGAATTTCAATACTAAATAGTACTTCACCAAGTCCAAAAAAAAAACATACCGTTTTTAATCGCATAATGTCCACACATTTCTTTTTAAATACTTGAAGTGGAATTTTTTAAAATCCGCATAAAGTCCGCACCAGACAAAGCAACCTTGGCCACCCCTGAAAGGCACAGTCACGGGATGGAAAATTACCGACGCTGTCAACAATGCTTTGACCTTCAGTTGTTCATTTCTCCGGAGCGGTCGCTGAGACGGTAAGAGCGCACGCGAGTGAGAGATGAAAAAAAAATGAGTGGCGTCTTCCACTAATCGCCGGCACCCAATTATCTCGACACCTGTCACATTTCACACGTCCGCTGTGGAGGGTCGCCAGTCACCAGTGCTCTGCGAAGCAGTGTGCCACCGTTAATATTTTTCAACTGGGCCGAGGGAAGGGTGCCAATTATACGTAAAATCAGGGTACTTGTAAACTACAGTAGAACCTCATTTTTACATACACTAGAGTCCCGTTATAGCGAGGTGTCACGGTTCTGGGTTTAATCCTCGCTATAACCGAATAGGACAAATTTTGCCCCCCAAAAAATAAAAATTAACCGAAAATAGCATAAATATTGTGTTTAAACCTGTATAATTGGAAAATAACAGGTTATATTAACGAAATCTTAATTTCTGTGAGCAGATGTGTGAATTCTCTTTAAAACGATACCCCACAAGTACGGATGCGATCACTGATTGCGTCAAAATAACCAGAATACCCTACCACGCCACGTAAGTATAGCATCTCAGCCCGCGGCCGACGCAGCATTGTCCTGCTATCTATCGTCGACGCGGGCTGTCTGCTGGCAGCCGTGTTGGTTCGGGATGTTGCTAACAGGTGGTGCTAGTGTAGCGCGACGATTTATTTCCTTACAAAAAAGCAGGATTGCGGCAACGCACGTACGCCTCAAACGAAATAGTCGCTGGAAAACTATACTTTTTTCATTTAAAGAAACCTGTCAACTATTTTAGAAAATAAATTTAGGATTAAACTCAAACATCGCCACCCCTTTCCCGGACAAATATCCCAACAAATGACCGAAATAAAAGTTACAAGAACTGTCCTAGAGATTCGGAAATAAATACGGTAGTGCCTACTAGAGGTGTAAAAGTAACGAAAAAATGTTTACCCGTATGTATTCGTTACTATAACAATTAGTACTCGTTACTAACGTTACTCGTTACTTCTGATACCGCATAACATGCTATGTTATGTTGCAGCAACGAATCCAGTCGTATTGCGTACGCGTACAGTATGACGTCGCGTAAATTATAATAAATAGAATATAAACAATTAACAATATTTGATAATTAATAGTTTTTGTTAACCAAGAAACAATTAAATCTCATTAGAGTGGCTTTTTAATATTATCTCTTTTAAGATAACCAAAAAAATGTGAAATTACGCTATTATAAAAACAAAAACATACATTTTTCTAATTTGTATAAAATACTTTCTTACATTGTTTCTGTTACAATCTCAAACTTTGTCTACACACACAATACCTTTAATAAACAATAAAAAAAACTTGGACGACGAATTTCCAAATTATACTTAATAAACAAACCTCATTCTTTGTAACGTAAATTCATCGAATATGCACACGCATGCGTAAAACATACGAAAAATGCGAGTAACGAAATGCAGCCGTGTGTAATGTTTTGTTACTACATGGCGCACCTGTTACTCAGTACCGAATACATACGGTTTGCTACAGCTCTAGTGCCTACTATTTGTCAGATAGTAAAATAAATAACGTGACGTGTTTGTAAACAACTGAAATAATTCCAAACACGTTTATAAATATTTGTGTATTATTAACGCGATCAATTAGCAACAAGTATAAAGACGGCTCTGACTTTTTGGTCTAATGTAGTTATAAACAATGTTACTATTCGTTAATGAAAATGGCGCAACAAATTAATTAACAGCATTTATATTAAAAAAAAAGTAAACATTGTTATGTTTAATGGCGGGGAAAAAAATAGATTTTGTCTATTTTCTAAATAACAAGAAATGCGTACAAGTATATGTATATTCAAAGGCTTGGTTTATTCGACTCGAGCATACCTTGGCCTTGAAGCCAGCCAGTGATGCTGTGACTGTGAAGTCGCAGGCACAGATAACTAACGGAAGTTTGATAAAAGAAAGAAAGGACGGGATTCTATTTTTAAAGCCACGCACTTAGGTGGCGACTGCAAGGCTGAAGAATGTGACGGCGTCAACGGCAAGATGTCTAGTGGCGAGCGAGAGGGGTGGAGATAAAGCAGACAAATAACAAAAGCGCGCTTCAAGCGATCACGCCGTAAATTCCTCAAAAATACCTCGTTATAGCTGTGTTCTCGCTATTACCATGCTCGCTATAACAAGATTCTACTGTATTTCAAGGGACCAGGAAATAATTATGTAAAAACCGGGAAAACGCAAAATGAGGGAAATGTTCAAATTTTTTTTATCATCTCACTATATGGGAAACAATAAGAAAATATATACCACACTAAATAATATGTCAGAGACGGTTATGTTTTTATATATTAACTGAAACTTCACTAACTCACATGATTAAAATTATACATATATCCAATATCCCCGTTCTTCATTATTGCCGAAAGTTCGACATGAAATTTGCTGTTCTTGTGTAAGAGATGAGAATGTTGAATCATCTTGATATAGCTACTTGGTGCTGAAATTTTGTAACACAATTGACTTTGAACTTTGTATTTAATTACGTGTTAAAATTTTATTAATTTCAGATAATAATGCTATAAAACGAAAGCTACCACCATCAATATAATTGTTTACGTTGAGGAATAGAAGTTAAATTGCCATTGCATTGTTTGAATATTCATTGCAGCTAATTGACTTTTCTGAATGTTTCTAATGTGTTAAAATAAACATCGCTGAATATGTACGAAGACGCCATATTTATAGGAAACTCGTACGTTGCTTGGATCGTATTTTAATAATGGAACAGTAATCCGCTCTTTTGTGTATTTAAAATGCGAGTTTTCACCTTTATTTTCATGCATAATACATTTAAGATTAAAGGGGAACGCTAAGAAAAGTACTTATTAATTTTCATGTTAATGTCACCATACGTTTGGTTCATGGCCGTATGGTGTACAATAGCACGTGGCACAAAAAAAAAAGTAAGTAGTTTTCAATGGCAAACGAAGCTGTGGTGACCATACACTAATGCAGTAGCGCTTAATAAATAACTTCACGCTATTCATTTTGAGAATTTATTGTTTTCTCTAAATTTTCCGATGGTTTGCCACGAAATACAGCACTAATTCTACGTAAACAGTGGGAAATGCTTTTGCACAAGCGGGAAAAGAATGCATTATTAATTAGTATAGGGAAATTGACAGTGCATGTAAAAAAATACGTTAATCGTGGGAATTCATATATCGCGGGTACGTAAAAATGAGGTTCTACTGTAATTATGAGAGAACAATTTTTTTACTGTAAAATTTTGAGGAAAAATTTTTTTTTCGGACTTGACCTCATAATGTCTGCACCCCATTTTTTTTTGTCAAAAATGTAGCCAAATTACTGCGGACATTATGCGAGTAAATACGGTATACTCCTTTTACACAAGCTCACATGCTCTCGACAGATAAAGAAAGAAGCATGTTATCAAAAATTAATTTTTTCACAGAAAGAAAGAAACAATTACTTAAAAAACTATTATTGTTATTAGAGCTACATTATTTTAAATCTTGGCTAACAGCTTTTCAGTGTACATTCTATTTTAACCCACTCCAGATTTTTTTTTTTACCATTCTGAGGGCACAGTTGGAAATGAATTGAAGCCAAAGTTTTATATTTACAGCTGTTCTTTGCGTAACATATTCTAGCCTATATGTCTGCCTCTCAAGTTTTTCTTCGAAACTGAGCCTTAAATTTTCACATTCGTATCTAAACTTAGAACTTTTTTTGACGTGACAACGTCTAATAAATTGATTAACGCCGGCTGCACGCACGAAAAAGGATGACTCATTGTCCAGTTATGCACTTTGTCCCATTACGCTCATTGTACGCTTGCGCCGCATCTATCTCTCTTCCACTCGATTGGAACAACCATCGATTTGACTTTTTCGAGGCACATTAAACTTGAAACACTCCCATTCGTTTCCTACTTTTCCTATCATCGTCCTATCCTTAACAGAATAACACAGATTGGAAGAAGTTAAATAGCAAACATGTATAAAAGTAATAGTTAAATCTGTTCGTTAAAGTAATAAACATATTTGAATTAATGAGTGCAAATAAAAGTAAATTTATCAATTAAATTGTAGATTTCATTTCACTCCTTTGTATCTATACAAAATAGTGATAATTCAATAAAAAATTATTCAATTTTATTCATAAAAGTATGCAATAATTTCATCAATGTTTTGTTATGATGATGTCATGTTAAACTATCGTCCGTAAACCGACTTTACAGACGACCAATTTTTATTTAATAATTTAGGTTTTGATCCCAACAATGTGAACTCAGATCAGCTTGAAGACACATGTTGATGGCTTCCTAACTATCAAGAGCCTTAATGGTATGAAGGAATTTCAGGAAATAACCTGATTATGCATAATTAGTAGGCACTATTTGTTCCAATAAATTTGTTGTCAATCCGTCCCAGTTTCCCACCAAAATATTTCCCAAAATGAAAGCTGTATTCCAGCACAGCCTTAAAAAATTATATATAATATTCAACACTCATACTTGGCTGTTTTTTAAGTTTCAAAACAAAAGATAGAGAACTTTTAACATAGTGTTTTGGTTGTTCTCTATTGGAAAATAGATAATATGAAACATTTGTGGTAAACATTCCCAGCAACAAATGACAAAAAAAAAAAAAATTCAAAAAAGCCAACATTTTCTTTTGAAAAGTTGACTTTCAGGTTGTTAGGTTGCCTCTAAATACCGCACAGTTCCTGGATTCCCGAAGAAAATAAGAGTGTTGGTAATAGCACTGAGTAGCGACATTTTCTTCCTTGCTTTGTGGTGTGAGCTGCACACCACAGGCAGGGCCAGTGCAAGGTAAATTGGCACCCTAGGCGAAAAACCTTAATTCCCTCCCCCCTCCCCTGGCTGGACACCCAAAAAAAAAATTTCCTTGCCTCAAAATACATAACGTAAGCCTAAGATTTGGTCAACAATCAAATGTAAGCAGGCTTGTGTTTTTTTTTTTACTTATTACAAATCATAAACAGGTCACCGTGGACTTTAAATAATTACTTATATCAATATAAACATTCCAAACTGTTACAGAAATCAATTTTCATCTAGTTTCAATAATCGTTTAGCATATGATATGAGCTGTTACGTGTCGTGCTGCGCCGCCGCCAGCTACTTGGCGCCCTAGGCGGTCGCCTAGTTCGCCTGCCCTATATGGACGCGCCGGCCCTGGCCACCGGTCAGGCGTGGTGGACGTATCACTGCTTCTTGCACATTCGCTAGGTGCAGAGAGGCGGGAGTTGACGGAAAGGCCGCAGCCTGGTGAGCTGCAGCGGTGCGCACGCACCGACGGGGGTCGGTGCCAGGCCATCCGGCTGTGCTGTGACAAAATGCTGTTTCTGTGACTAAGTGGTGTTGCCAGTCGCTTGGGAACTGTCCCGAGTTCCTCAGTTTGTCTGAAGGCATCGCAGACACAGTACTTTGGTGAGACTTCTAGTGTCATCAAGGATAGATATCAGAAAAAAAGAGGGGGAATAGACTTTTTTTTTTTTTTTACGTAAACTCAAATACAGCATTGCAACTCATAATGTACATTAAAGCCAAAACTAAAATAAAACTCATTATTTCATATTACCTATATTTACATTTAATTTACAGAAAAATTATGTCCTAACATTTAAAAGAAAATCAATTTTTCAAACTTGGAAAATACCTCAATCTCTCATACATATTTTTTTTAATACTGGCGTATAATTTCTCTAGGTTATTAACCCTTTAAGTCTATAAATACAACCAGAAGAAAAGACAAGCAAATAAAGTAATTAACAAACAGAATTTCTATTAACAAAGCATACAAACAGTTTGAAAATCTGCCACAGCAGTGCTAATTAGTATTTTGGTGCAAAATGTGATGTGCTTGACTAGCTACTTGACATAAATACGAGAGTGTTTATATCTTCTGTGCTTGCTAGAAGCTCTACCAATTCAATAACCTGCTAGGTGATACAAAAGTATCTGTTACACATGTTGCATCACGCGTAGCTCTGAATGGATAGAGGCATATTTGCACTTGAGACCAGTCTTAAAGGAAAGTCTGTACTGAATGTGACATCAAAATATCTGCTACCACTGCTCGTGTTCAAGAGATAACGAAGTTTAGCAAGCAACTTAGCATTGTAGATCGTAGGTTATCCATGTACATCCATGCAACTTGGCTGTTGTACATGAAAGCAAATTTCTGAGTCAACTGCATGCAGTGGTGAATTCAGAATCTTGTAAAATTTTGCTTTGAATTCAGAACATAAAGTTTTAAAAATGGGGTGTGATTTAGTCAAAAAAGTTTTAGAATATTTATAAATTTATGAAATATATACTATATAGTACAATAGTGAAAAAGTGCATGAAACTATTATGTACTTTCAACACTGCACTATAGTGGGTGAATTATGGTTAAAATAGGTAAGGAATACTTACTGGCAAAATGACTATGTGATGAAGATACCGAATTAACTTCAGTTTAAGATGCACTTTTTTTTTTAGACTCTCTACTTTGAAAACAGTTACTGAATTTACTTGATTCCAAGGTGCACCCCTGTTGCGAATTTCAAGCTATGAAAAATAGGGTTCAGATTATGATCTTATGGTCACAAATAAATTCATCAAAATTCACTAGGTGAAGTATATATGAAGATTATTTAGTGCAGTGGTACTCAGAATGTTGCATAAAATGTGAATACAGCTAATCAAGAATCACACATAATAAAGCACTAATAACAAGTGCACCGTGGTGTAGTAGTTTAGAGTTCATTTCAGAAAGACACTGGGCACTTAATTTGTCAAATACAACTTTTCTTTGTCAAATAGGTAAATGCATAGATGATTTATAAATTCTGCTAGGCAGTGCTTTCGAAGAGATCTAATACACAGAAAAATTTACGTAAAAATACTTCAATTTAAGTAGGTACCTTAATTTTCATTTTTTTTTAAATTTTTTGCTGTATACTTAAGCTTCAAAGAAGGTTAAGCCTTAGAATTGATGCAGTCTTAGGTTTGAGTACATTCAAATTGGTCTATTTTGACGAATACAATTAAGAAGTAACACACGTGGTTGGCATATATGTCAGATTACAAATTCTATGAAGCATTTCATTATATTTCTAGCGCCTAAGACCTGTATAGGTACAATAATTTGTCAATTTACATTCAGAGTAATATTTTCCTCAGCACCAGACATCTTTAAATCGCTGGAGACACTGAACGTACTCCTTTAACTTCAAATAATCCAATTCAAAGTGGTTTGCTTTTTGGACCGTACAACTGGTGAGTTAGGTAACCAGAGGCAATAAACTTGACCTACCTACATCCTGTTGCTTTTGAACTGGGGTGTTGTCAACCGTATTTGCTTCGGAGCGGTAGAAAATGCTTAAAAAATAATTAAAAAATTAAACATTTATTTTTTTATTTCTTTCAGAGGATTTATATAATTTCTTAAGAGAAAATTGTGCAAGGCCCCATGAATCTGAATGGAACTGAAAGCAAAATGCAATAGAATCACAAAGTTTTGTTGTCTGTCTTGCCGGTTGTTATCATTGCTGGGTGAGAGAGAGAGAGAGATGACGTGTGGACCTTGAAGAACCGGCTCTTTTTTTCGTGCTGGTTACGCAATGTTTGTGCTCGCGTTAGAGATAGCGAGGCTGTGTGCTCTCCGCCAGAGCACTCTCGCGCCATGAGCTCGCTGGTGTGTGTCGACGACTACGAGCGCCACGCGCTGCGCATCCTGCCGAGGAGCGTGGTGGACTTCCACCGGGGCGGCGCGGGCGAGGAACACACGCTGAGGCGCAACAGGACCGCCTTCCAGAGGTGAGTCTGCCGGCTTCCTGTGGCTTCCGACTGTTTTACAAACTCTGTTTACTATGTTTACTCAGCGGAAGAGTAGTGCAGATGGCATCAATGGCGTAGCCAGGATTTGTGTATGGGAGGTGTTAAGAAGCATGCACTTTCTTTTTGACACAGTGAAATTGAATTCTGTGGTGGTCACATTCCGCAATACGCCACAAACCAAGCTGCTCACATTCAGATATTCCAGAATTTTTAGTTCGCTCAGAGATAATTGTTACTGTCAATATTCATTTCAGTAGAGTATTTCCTGATTTATAGCAGGTCACTTTTCAAATTTTAACATTTACTCTTCCCGATAAAACTAGAATGACTTTTATTAATAATTCAGGAAAATCGCGAATGCCTCTTGTGTAGTAGAACAGGAGGTGCCATGCAGAGGGGAGTGGGGGAAGAGGGACCTGACAGGTTACTGCAGGGTGTACCGGTGTTGTTGCAGCTGGTACATCCGGCCGCGTGTGATGAGGGACGTGAGCTGCGTGGACCTCCGAGCGTCTGCGCTGGGCTGCGAGGCGTCCATGCCGTGTGGCGTCGCCCCCACCTCCATGCAGAGGCTCGTTCACGCAGACGGGGAGTGCGCCGCCGCTCGCGGTGAGGGTCGCCACGCACACAACACCGTTGTTTCTGAATAGCAGCACAGGGTAGCCCCCACTTCGTCAATGACCACATAGCAACAGGTTGTTGCTCTTCAAATACCACATGTATTCTCATCTGCTGGTGACATCACAGTTGGTTCATCAGGTTGGCAGTAGGTGGCGCTGGTGTTATTCTTAGTAAAAACCTTGAGTGTGGTGACTCAGCCCCGAACTGAGGGTTGCAGGATGTTTGAGTTGGCAGGTTGATATCTCAGCCACTGGACTACGGGATCTTTTGTGCAATAGAGAAATAAATAGAGAATAATAAATTCTTCCAAAATATCAGTATTTTATAGTGACGTATGGTAGGGAGCCCCACATTTAAAAAAATCAGTTGGCACCAAGCTTAAATAAATATTTGCCTTTGGGACCTCACAGTATGCCTTCTTTAAAAAAACATTTCTGGTGAACAGTGTCACATTGAAATTTTACCAAATATCTTAGGAGGCATTCCTTGATGTGCCCAGAGTGCACAAAGAAAGCCTTTAATGCGCTACAGCCCTCACCATCTTAGATTAAAAAAGGTGCCATCTAGGATGGAGAGGTGTAGGCATATTACACCTAATGACTCATATCTTGATGTGCATAGGTTGCACCAAGAAATTATTTCAATGCACTTCACCCCCCACCATCTTGGAATTAGATGTCTTCTAGATGTATTAATTTCACGCATAATAAATGTCCTTGCTAAAACAATAAAGTGCTATGTGTGCTTATCGTGGTAAATATAGGCATAGTGGTGTCGCGGTCCCGTCTCCGACAGATGGCTGGAGACGTGGTGGACGTCACTCGGTCGCTATGTTGATGATTGGATGTTTGCTTGCACGGCGCCGGCTCCCTAGGAAGAGCAGCCTCTAGCTCCGAGGCGGGAGTGGACCGTCCGGCCCAGCGTGGCTGACCGAGGTTGTCACCTGCGCGGAGAACTCTGCAGTGAAAACTTAGTGGACTTCTAGTTGTGTTGGGGGCCCGTGTGTGACAAGGCAAATAGGAGGCAGATGAATTAAGTCGCAAAGGAAGACGTAAAAATCAGTGTCAATTTATTATTTATTATAGCACAGGGCAATAAGAAGTGCCGCTACAAAACTCACACATGATACAAAAAGAGAACAGTAACAAAAATAAAGAGAGATTTGCAATGGAGCGTCTCGCGACCGCGTCTGGCCTCGGCGGTGGCCCGGGCAGGACTGGAGACTAGTACACGGGATGCCACTCCCGCGCGCACGGAGCGGAAGTGACGTCACGGACACTGCAGGAAGTGCTGACGACAGGGCTGGGACCCGGGCTTTAATCAAGAGGCAAGGAGGTACGGTGCCAGTGGTAAAGAAATAAGTCTTTAAAGTAATAAATTATTGTTGGCTCTGGCTCATAGTTATACTTTTTTTCTGTTTATTTTAACTTGTAGTCATAAATATATTCAGTTAGTGCTATCTCTTCTGTTTTAGTCAAACATTTAACTAAAAAATAATTATATATAAAGTACTATAAAGTGGCAAATATTAAACTTTTTTATGTTTTTTTTTAAATAGGGGGTTTCCAGATACGGGAAAATTCATCTTTAATAAATATAAAGGTACATGGGTAAATGAAAACAAAATACATAGTACATGGGCTCAAGGCCTTCGTGGTGACAAAGTTTTTATTTAATGTTCCGAAGATGTAGCTCATACGACGTCGTTTTCTTAGGAGCACAGCTACTTGTTGGTCAGCATCTCTTATCCCCGCACCCCCTTGCCAAAGTCCCAGAACTCTGAGGGTTACCCTATAGTGGAGTATTTATCAATCCAGAAGAACATTCACCTGATTTAGACTATTGTATTTTTGGGAGATTGCCATTCTCGTAACCTATTAGGTGAATAGCAGGGTAAATAAAACCATAGTTTGAACTTTGCAAAATATTGCAACTGCGGTAGAGCCCAGAAAACTTACATTCAACATGTAAACAGTTGGTACTATAATAAACTCTTACACTGCAAAACATATTATATTTGCACATTTCTTCTGAATATTAGCTATTAAACATTCTTTTAAGATTATAAATAAGTGTATATGAGTATTAACTACGTATGTCTGTTCGACTTTTGAAATCTTACATGATCTGAGTTCAAACCGTCTTGAGCCAGGTTGGTTTCTATCCTAATTTTTTTATTTTATAATGAAGGGGGGAAAAAAACCCCAAGGAAAAAAATTATACATATAAAAAAAAGCTGGGTATCTGTGACAATTCTTATATGTATGTCAGACTTCTAGTGTGGCTGCAGGCCCCTCACGCCAAAAACTCTCAACACACCTCAAAAGAAATTGTCGTCTGATCTATTTGTGAGGGAAGAGTTGGGTACGAGCACTGCAGTGAGAAGACCCATCAGGCCATCAGTTGTCGCCGTTGCTTGCCGAGCGCGACACCGGGCCGGGCCTCACCGGGAACTGGCGGGAGTGCCTCACGGCGAGGCGGGCTTGTTGCAGCGGCCGGCGAGGCAGGCACGGTGTTCATCCTGAGCACGCTGTCCACCAGCAGCGTGGAGGAGGTGGCGGCCGCCGCCCCAGACACCACCAAGTGGTTCCAGCTCTACATATACAAGGACAGGTCAGCCGGGCGGCTTCGTCCCGCTACCAGCCTTTAACCGTTTTTATTCTTCTCTGGCCTTTGTCACATTCTCGCAAGGTGGCGGGACCTCACCCTATCAGGGGCGAAGCCAGGGGGGGTTTTAGGGGTTCAAAGCACCCCCCCCCCCAGCACCAAATCATTAATTAATTTCTTATTCATCACTCAAACGAATTTCATATTAAAATTAATAAACATTTTACCATTACAATATTTAAATTAAAGTACCAAAAACTGCTAAAATAGCACTATTTTACACCTTAAAATCCAAATTTTCCCAGGGGAGGACCCCCGGAACCCCCCGCTTTAATACGGAGGTGGGGGGGGGGGGGGGGGGGCATACTTCTTAACACCCCCCATACACAAATCCTGGCTACGCTACTGCACCCTATCATAGCGGACTCGGTTCTTAAATTAGCTGTGCTTGGGTTTTGTGATTGAACCCTCAACCCTTTTACACATGAGTTTAAGAATAACAGCAGTTAGCAATCGGAAGTAACACATGAATAATCTTAGGTTAAGCCATGGCTAGAGGATCTCGTATGGAGCGGCAACCTGCGTAGCAACTCCGTAAAGTTGTGATGGTGATGGATGACGTAGAAAGGCCAGTCAACGAAGCAGTGAAGTAGGTAGGAGGGACATGAGCTGAGTAACTCCACTTTACTGTTACCAAGTTCCCTTACTTTTTCAACTGCCTCGATTCTCTATCCCTCTCTTCCTAACTATTAACATTTTTCTGTGGCTTGTTAAAACAAACCGCATCCTGCCCTAGATATTTTAATTATGGTTAGTATGAATTTAACAAACAACATGATCTCCCCCTGTTGCAACTACTTTGCTGCTTTATGGGTTCATACTACCCTATTAAGAAACAAGACTTCTTAAGTTAAATAACACCTTGCTGAACAAGTATCTCTCATTGTTTTTCTAGAGAACTAATACAAATTTAGAAATCTGGAAAAAAAAAAAAAAAATTAAGGTGTTTAATGGACCTTCAGTACCATACATATTATTCACACTGTCGTAAAACAGTAACAAAAAAAAAACTCATCAAACGGGATACCCAGGACTAAATGTCTGTCCAACCTGATTTTGACTAGCCTATGATTTCCTGAAATCACTCCAAACTAAGTCTAATTCCTTTCCAACTTGTTTCTTGTACACCTACCTGTCTCTAGTGACCTCTTGTCGACCAAATGTAAAAAATAAAAGTTCATGCACTTGTGTAGGTTATAAGTTATACTCCTTTGGCAAGATTTGAATACAGACAGTTGACATGCATGCTAAAATTTAATTTTAGTAGAGAGGTAACAGAAATGAAGTGTGATATTAAATATGACGAACAAACTTCTATTAAATAATAATTTTTTACAAATTATTAGCCAGAGGTAGCACAGTATTTGTGAACTTTTGACTAAACCTTAATTTAACAAAGCACATCAAAAGGAAGAGATAGTGCAGTGTTCATCATGTTAAAGTGAACCAGTAAATTTGTGAATATCTTCAATTCCGTGCAAGTTCAGACACACTTTTTCTTGGCTAATAATCAAATTGCAGAAATTACTTTTGCTGTTTACAGCATTAGTTCATTAATGGAATTATGACCATATATTTTTCAGTATGTAGATTGCTTGGACTGTTTTCAATTTTATGTGGTATAGCTTGCATTTGGGTAAAACTACACAAAATGTGCATGCATATTAAATTCTGTTAAATTTCTTTTGTGTGGTGCACACACATTTCACTGCACACACATTTCACTGCACACCCTCAACATGCCTAAATAATTATAACTTAACTAAATAAATAAAAACCTCTATTGGCTCCCTTCAATTTCACTGGAATAATTTGTACATGTAAAAAGAGACGTTTGCAAGGATGAATAGCGTTAACACATTTTGTTATATTTTTATTTTATTTTCAAATTTGTTACTTGCCCACCAACAGCCGAGGGCTTGGGCAGTGGGCACGACATGTACATGACACGGACAGTAATGATTCACGCGACTACGTGAACACTCCACAACCGTCGGCTACAACAGCAGTTAAACACTACCTCAGGGGAATCCACAGCAGGTAGGCAGATCCCCAACTGGCCTACATTTGGAAGGCGAGTGAACCGCATTGCTGCAGAGACCAAATCAAATACAGACAGATGCAATAACTCAAATAACACAAACTAGAGAAAAGGATACAATATATCGCAGTTAGTACAAAAGTAAAATAAAACAATCCTCATGAAAAAGAGTTAGTTAAAAAAAAACAACTAACATTTTAGAATGTTTACATTATAAGATACTAATTGGATACCACCATATCATGTTGTACATAATAATTGTGGTAAGAAATAAAAAATAGTTATATATTTCCTTCTAAACAAAGCCTGATTGAAACAACATAATTTTTTACAGCCTAATTTGCTTTCAAAAAGATTGGCATGTTTATCTATGTTATTGAAGTTGTTAATTGATGAGTATAAAATACCACTGATATTGTTCAGACCATGAAGTAGTGTTTGAGAACGACTACTAAACTAAGGTACTCAGAGCCCAGGGTTTTGAAGGCCCGTCTACAATAGCAATGTCCTAAACTGTGTCCGAAGGACACTCGTCACTGATTGGTCCACGTGACCCTCTGACATCATGCGTCAAGTGGGCGAAGGTCCGAACCTACCTGGTCCGAAGACATTCGTCAATTTGAACTTTTTGTCCGAACCTGTGTACTGCGGACACAAAACAAGAACAGAACACTCACGATATTTGAATTTCCGGTTCCCGTTTGAAAACGTGGTGTTTGTTTTTGTTATTGAAGGAAATGGAAGGTGTTGTAAGTCAAGAAGAGCCACTTAGCCTTACTGAATAAATATATAATATTGAACTCCCACAACTTTCTTAAGTTCAATCTCAAACTACAAAGAATCAAAACAATAAACAAAAACATTTGGTTTGGCACATTTACTGCGCTCTGGTGACAACTTTAGAAATCAATACATTCGGACATCGGACATCGCAATTGTGGACAGGGCAGTTTTCGGTGAGACAATGTGACGTCACTCACATTCGGACAATGACACGGACCACGCACAGGTTCGGACTATTGTAGACGTGGTCTGAAATGGCTCCGACCGCCTGCCGAGGACAGAGGGAGCTGCTGTTGCAGGTCTGTGACTCGGGAGCTGGTGGCACGGGCAGAGCGCGCCGGCTTCAAGGCGCTGGTGGTGACGGTGGACTCAGCCGTGTACGGGATGCGGCGTGCCGACATGCGCTGTGCCTTCTCCCTGCCGGCACACCTCAGGTGCATCCTAATTAATCATCTCATTATTTTATTAATACTGTGAAACCTCATTAATAAAAACCCTGTTTTCCTGTCTCATCGGTTATGCCATAGTTCAGAAGGGTTTAAGGGTGATGATGGGGATATAATATCCCCCCCCCACACACTCCCCAAAATGAAATTCTTGCGTACACTCTTGGGTCTAAAGTCTTTGAGATAGAGAGCAAAAACGACACAGGGGTATGACAAGTTGATTGTGTGGAGATTTGTCAATAAAATCAAATGGTTAGAGATATGATATGAAATTTACACATTCTTCAAAGATGTGGGAATCTTAATTTTTAACTAAGAATTTCATCATTATTTGGCTGTTATGAATGTTCGTGGTTGCAACAGGAACTTATGCTGTTCTCAGATGTTCGTGTTTGCGAGGTTACACTGTATTGTGAATTCGACTGAACTTCTGTATTAATATTTTAATTCAGCCAGGAATGTTTACAAAATGTGGAACTACTTGCCTTAAAGCTCAGTCTCACATGCTATGTTATTTCTATGTTGAATTTTTCATTACTGTTATTTAAGGGCTAAAACTGAATTCCTAGCATGATATTTCTCTCACATTTGTTGTTCTCTCAAATATATTTTCAACAGAAAAACTAATACAAGAGAAGTATAGTGTTAATATTTCATAAATAGCCCTTAAATTTTAGTAACTAGCTAACCGCATGTGTTGCTATGCCTTTTTCAGTTTTTTGTAATTTGTTTGAAGTAGGTACACACATACAAAGCATCTCTCGCTTTATCTCACTATGTATTATGTTTTTATCTGTTCTCAATCTAGCTCCCTATCTATGTATCTCTACATCTCTGTATGTTTATACATATAGTGATATAGTATATCCCTTCTCTATCCCTCTTTATCTCTTTCTCTATCTTTCTACCAATACCTCTATTTATGTCTCTATATCTCTGTCTATATCTTCCTATTTATATCTTTATCCTTACAAAACAGAAGACTAACACACAAGCGTTCATTCATTTATACACACACACACACACACACTTATCTATAATTTTATCTATCTTTTTACCTGTCACAGGTGTGACATAGGTATATAAAAACACACGCGTATTTGAATGCAACGTAGTTTTAAAGCAATTGGTGAAGAACTGTTGGAGATTTAAGATTTTGAACGACCCTTTACATTCTTATTTGTATAGAAGACGAGAAAAAGAAATAAGTAATCAATATTGCATGTGAGACCAAGCTAAATATGTTGTCTGTTGGAAGAAGTGTAAAAGAGGATATGTTTCATTTTAAATTTTGTGCAGTTGTAGATGGAAATTACTGTCACACATCTCTTCCAAAAGAGGCACTGTAGCTACGACCGGGGTTGTCTTTCCTCCGGCAGGATGGCCAACTTCAGCGAAGACATGGCCCACACGTCGGGCGGTGAGGGACTCCTGGATTACGTGAACAACCTGTACGACCAGGGGGTGACTTGGAAGGACATCACGTGGCTGAGGAGGTAAAGTGGAGTTCTGAGGAGCATTGCTCACTGCTCATAGCCACGGGCTGTGGAGACCGCTTACACGGTGGTTTGCCACTGCCTTTTGCGATGTAGGCCCTCAAGCCAAAGGACGTACAAGAGAGGGGGGCAGGAGTTCAAGAGCCCCGGGACCATAGCACCAGGGAGGCCTCTGTTGAGGTGCTAGATTTTTTAATGCACGAGTTCACCCTGATTGTCAAAATTACATTGTTATTGCTAATATACAGGTTATGCAATACATGCAATTATGGCCATGGTAACATTAAGTCTTAAGATTTTTTTTTAAATTTTGGTTTTGAAATATTGTACATAAGTAATGGGGGCCCAATCAAATTTTTTGCCCTCTGGTCCTTAGTTTCCGTCGATGGCCTTGCGTACAACATCAGAGCCTGAATTCTGGGAAGGAAATTTTTGAAATTCTCTAACCTAGCTGGGAGGCTAACTAAAAATATGTTAATTTATTTATCAACACTAAAAACCTGTCTGGAACAGAGTGATTGTGGTTGAAATAATTCTGCTTGTATGTTTTTCATTAATTCAACATTTACTCTATATATATATATTTTTTTTTTAGAAATTCATGTTTATGTTACTTTTTAAGATGAATTTACAATCACACTGGTAAATTCCAACCATTTGCGAAATTGTTAGCATCGTTCTTCATACACTAAAGAGTTAAAGCTAACTGAGGCTGAGGGTGTATGGTAACTTGACCACGCAGATATAGTGACATAGGATAGTTGAGGGTATATGGTAACTTGACCACACAGATATAGTGACATAGGGTAGAACTGCTTTGAATGACAAAGTAATCTCAAGAGGCTACAGCTGGATTCATGTAAATACACCAACTCGTTTGAAAACGAGCCTTCTGAAACTAGACTGAAGCTCCAGACAGAGAAAACTTAAGAGAGGGGAGAAGAGGACAGCAGAACCCACATATCTTACCAAAGATACTGACGTATACCTTAAGTTAATGACAAACAAACGTTTGTCTAATGAATGAGGATCGCAGGCTTTATCAGCCGTTGCCTGAAGTTCTCGGTGTTGGGTAATAGCCGCGTCAAAGGCCAAGATTTCACTGACGGTTCAATCGATCTTGAAATCGCCAATTTCTGGGAAGCAGTTACTTCCTGCTACCCTGAATATGGCGACTGCAAGGTTGGGTGAAATGTCGGTGAAATTTAGGCATTCGACACGGCTTGAACCCAGAAGCCAAGTAACTTCTGTCCTAACAACTGGGGTAGTTCTCAAGTTAAGAATACAAACATTTTAAAGTCAGCAATTTTTTTTTTTTCAAACAGTATTACAGTACACTCCCTATTTAACGCGGTTGTCGGGGGACATAACTTTTACCCGCGTTGTTGCATAACCGCGATGTTTCGATGTGACCAAGGTCAAAAGGCATAAAACACCGCCTGTGTTCTAATAGGTCGGCAAGCACGCACAGTATAGACGGCCCGCCTTTGTGCGGACTTTGCATCCGCAGTTTCCACTAAACACGGGTGAAAAAATAAAAATAATAAATTTTAAAGATAAATATTAAATGTTGAATTGTTTTTATTTTTCCGCGTGCCGCGCACAGTTTGTCGCACGGCCTACGAGCGCGCCACACGCCGCCATACACACGTACGGCACACAAGCTGCTGCTGCCAGTCTCGTGGTGTTAGCCACAGTATCTGCTTCGTCAGTGTCCGTAACAAAGTAAGTGCAGTGTGTGCGGTTACACACGATTCTGTGGTCAAAGTCTTCTAAAAAGAAAGGCCGTAGTGATACTTCAAACCGAATATGAATCGCAAAGTACCGAGTTTGATTGACAAAATAAAAATTCTAGATTTACTTACAGATAGCTTGTCTTTTGTAGAAGCAGGCCGCAGATACAGGAAAAAAAACTATTCTAGCATTCGTACAATAAAAAATAAGGAATCGTCTATCGTGTCAAGTGGTTAAACTTTATTATCCATGCTTACAGTAAATTATAAATGGTCACATGTGGGAAACAAAAATTGCGCCAATTTAATTTTAGCGCAATCAGTGACGCCGTATTAAAAACCGTGTTAAACTTTGTCTTTACTTATTTCACCAAACGCTGTGTCGAGTTGCTGAGTGTGTGTGGCTCGGATCGGCAAGTGTTATATTCCCCAGCCTCTGTTTAAAGGTCGGGAGACCGCTACACATAAACATTTCCGGGACTTGTTTACTACCTCACGGCAAAAGTGGTACAGTATGGTTCACGTAAATATTGGACCACTGGGAATTCCTGGGCAAAGATTAAAAATACGCTAGCCGATTTACTTTACTATTTAATGTTAAAACATTATACCAAAGTAAAAAGATGAACTTGTATAATACAATGAATTACCCAATAATATTACGTCTGTAGGTTTAAGTTGTAACAAAACATTTATATACAGATGTCCAGTAAAGTACCAATTAAGATTCTGGAGTGGAATTTTAAACACCGGACTACCTGATTTTGCCTTGTACGCAGCGACGCTGCTCAGTCAAGTGACTCATGCTCTGCCTGTGTGCTGCGTGAACACATTCCCTCCCCCACTCCCCCTGGTGTTTCTGCCCGCTCTAATCTCTACCTCTCTCCATGTTCTCGGCTAGCCTCTCCCTACCCAGCGCTTGCCGACAACCAAGCTTATCCAACATCAATCCCCAGCCGAGTCACGCTGGATAATATCGCTGGACGGTCAGGTCCCCTGTCCGATGCTTCATTTGTGAGATAAAGCGACGTTAAGAACTAGTGTTTCAGAAAATATCACTGGGCTGGATTGGACCATAATTTGAAAACCCTACAAGATAGAGGAATAATGTACGGAGATATCTTGTTTAGAATTTTACTGCGGACATTTTCTACGCCTAGGCTTTTTTCTGCCCGATGCTTAGTTTGTTAGTTACAACGCAAAATTATCCTAATCGGCTGTCAACCATTTATTCCATTATTATTATTCATTTCTGACTGGGGGACATGGTTTGACCCGCGATATACCCGATTCCGCGATCAATCGGGGCGCGATATACCGGGAGCTTACTGTATTATGTGGTTGAAATCGTGCTGTCTGTAAAGGGGCCTTCCCTGGCTAAGTGTTTACATCTCTTGGCTGTAAGCTTAAGGTTTAGGATTCCATTCCAAGCTGGGTCTGGGATTTTTCGCTTAAGGGAAATTTCCTTCCCCGGTCTGGAGCTGGGTGTTGTCCTCGGAGGACAATAGAAAACGATCGCAGTTTCATCTCACATAGTTTACACCATGGTCATCTACCTGTGGTGATGATGACTGGGCCACACTACAGCATCAAGCTGATCACCCCACCATCAACTGTAAAGTTAAGACCAGTGATACCATTACATAGAATCTCGTTTAACATAGGTTCTGTATTATTTGAGCCAACATAAAGCACCAGTGCTGGTAAAACTCTTTAAACCATAATCCATGTTCCTCAACCTCAACCCTGTCTACTACTTTTTCCAATTATGGCAAAACTCCTTGAATTTTTAAAAGTTCAATTTTGAAGATCTCATATTTTAAATTTCCATTTAATACTCTTAGCTGTTTAATATTAAAAGAAAAATAATATTTCTTTTTAATACTATGCATTGTCTTGAGAACATAGAAAATGACCTGATCATGTTGAAAGCGTAAAACAAACTACCCTTAAAATTGTAATTTACTGATTTAGCAAATAACAGAGTGGCATGAAATAATGTATGCTGTAGAAAAGCTGAAATATTATTAACCCTAAAAAGTGATGCTACTGGGCCAACTGAAAACAAAGCAGTTTTCGTATTCTATCCATGTTAGCAGATATTTTGCTTATCTGAGGTCTCTGCGGTCCACATTAACTCAGTTAACTGAACCTCTACTGTATTAAAACATTACTGATAATGTTCCCCTTACAATGTCATTATTAGTACAGCCCATTGTTTAAATTGAGTGTTAATTTTAATTCTCCTGATAGATGCGGGGATTACGATATAGCACGTGGCCAGTTTGCTCGGTGCAGGGAGAGGGCTCGCGGCCGGTGACGCAGCGAGCGTGTGTTGCAGCATCACGAAGCTGCCGATAGCAGTGAAGGGCGTGCTGACAGCCGAAGATGCGCGGACGGCCGTGGAGGTGGGAGTGTCAGCCATCTTCGTCTCCAACCACGGGGGCAGGCAGCTGGACACGGTACCGGCGGCCGTGAGTACACTCGCACGCGAGCAAGCCCAGATCCAGAAGCTTGGACCTGCTGGCCGGAGAAAAGTGTGCACGCGCTGATGGGTGCATTTTTTTCCCGCTTTAAGTCACTTTGGCATCAAGTTGATTTGAATTGGAGCGAGAAGTCGTAGTGTTAATGATGACAAACATATGTGAACTGTATCGAGATGGTTTTAACCGACGATGCAACTTAAATTACACAATAGCGCCAGCCCGCACCATTGCGACCTACCGCCATCATGTTGATGGAAACGAAGACTGTTTTTTGTTTCTCACTGCAGGGATGCCACTCTCACAGTTTATGGACGCCAACACTTGCAGTGTTCCAACATGGTGCCAACTGTAAAAAGCTTGGGCGCGGGTGATTTAAACTGTGTCTATCACTTGGCCCGGTACAAGTGCCACAAAGTCAACTCAAAACACAGTTCTATATACAAGAGTTCACGCTAAGTACCAAACACGTAGTGTCAAGATATTCCAGAATACTTAGGTTCTGACCACTGTCCTGATTTTGTTTTCCATGATTTCCTGAAATTAACTTCAGTCAAATGCAGGGATGATTTTTGTACTGCAGGGAGATTCCTTTCCCAGCACCCTTGTTCTGCATGGTTGTGCATTATCGTCTCTAATGGCCTTGCTTTCAAGTAACATTAAAATTATTTTTTCTACATTATAAATTTTTCTAATGTCTTGTGGAATGATAATTAGTACGCGTTGGATTTCATGCTTGCTTCCAAATCACTCTAAAATCTTAGCCGCAATATTACCGATAGATATTTGTGACAGTGATATTACAGAACCATTTAGGCACATCATTTAGGTCTTTTCGTAATGCAAGTAAAAAATTCTTAATTATTCTAAAATTAGTATTATATTAGATATTAGCTTGCGTTCAGGTACTCAATTTTTAAATAAGACGCGTATCATCCAAATTATTAACATGAGATACACAAACACACACACTAGCCTCTGCACACTTTTTGAATGTGTCATAGTGAAACAATAAGCCAACTACATCAATGGACTCAATGGCATAGACATTCTCAGGCAAGAAGGTTATGAAACTTAACAGATTTTATTTGGACTCTTCCTGATCATACCATGATATTTTCCCCGAAGTTCAAAATATCCCCAACATTCCAGGTTTTCCATTCTTTCTCTGATGGTATTCACCTTGCACATTGTACGACTTCACGTGCTGCTGAGAGGAAATAGTGAAGCACCCGCTCTGTGCTCCGCGTGCCGCTGGTCGCAGATCGAGGCCCTGCCGGAGGTGGCGAGGGCGGTGGGCGGCCGGGCAGAGGTGTACCTGGACGGGGGCGTGCGCCAGGGCACAGACGTCTTCAAGGCCCTGGCCCTCGGGGCCCGCATGGTGTTCCTGGGGCGCCCCGCGCTCTGGGGGCTGGCCCACAGCGGCCAGCGAGGGGTCCGGGGCGTCCTGGACATTGTGAGGGCGGAGCTCCGCACCGTCATGGCGCTGTCAGGTGGGTGCCCGCGGCCACGCCTCGGTGTTGGGGGACTTCCACCTCGAAACACCAGTTTACGAACATCATCGGGCGAAACTGATTATCAAACAACAAAAGTGACCAGGCCTGTAAAAATTGTTTTGCGAAGATGAAGCACAGAGAGTTTAAAATTTAAAAAAAGAATAATTCAAGTAAGTAGTACCTACTTAACGTCTTATCATTATTAGCTCTGAATAAATGCTAAAAAAATGGTTCTCATTTAATATATGGATCTTGATAACTGGTTGTTTTAAAATGGGATGGTTCATATGATTTTACGTTTATTGTTTCATCGTTGGTCACATTTTGCAGGTACACGTTATCTACAGATATACGTAGCTATATCTGCCTGTTTTAATAAATGCACCGTTCCTATCGATGAATTTGTACCCCTCTACACTTGCAGCTGTGGCATGGTGATAACTACAGTGAAGGCAAGATTGCAGTAAAATATTTTACAATGCAATGTATGTTTACAGCAAGTCATTTTGGATTTTGCTATATGATAGGTGACTGTGAACCTGTATCCAGCCAATTATTTTTAACTCTGTACCATTATATGCCTTTCTAACACTTTGCGAACTAATACTGTAGCTTTGAACTGTTCTGTCTTATCTTAAATGACTCGTGACTGCTTGATAAGCGATGTAAGCTTGCATTTTTTGTGACTTGTGATTTTTATATTATTTTACAGGTTGCACAAGTGTCAGCGACATCACACCTGCGATGGTTGCCCCGGCATCCACCTATAGCCGGTTGTAAGACAACTTGTCATGTGATGCTCTGTATGTACATAAACTGTATACACTAATAATATGTATCTTTTTTTCCTATAAAATGACTTACAAGTTGCAAATATTTCTTTACATTAAATTATATTGTACAAAACACTCTTTAATTTTTTTTATATATTAAAACAATGTTTTTAAATTTTAAGCAATAGTTTCGTATGTGAATACCTTAAAATCTACAATCTAATCATGTAGTTTAGACAGAAATTCGTTTAAACTAAGCAAAAAATTTCAATTTAACACCACACCTGAATTTGCATACTATAAGCACATTTCTGTTTGGAATGGGATACACAACCATAAAAGCACAGTATAATTATGTTGTAATTGCAAAAAACAATGTTATTTTTTTGCCTCCTGAAAAATAAAATTGGATTTTAGAATGGAGCATTTTCTAAAATGAGCAATAAAACCATATAAAAAGTTTAAAATGTGTTTCAACCAAAAATTTAATTCAGATAAATATTTTAGTAACAAATACAAATACACTAGTTAAAAAAAAAAGAGCACTTTAACTCAGTACAAATGATAGAAGTGAAAAGTTTTTGACAATTAAAACCTCAATTCGTAAGTATTTTGTAAGGGGGGGAAACGGCAGAGAGAAAGAAACAGGACAATTATATAAATAAACATGAATTAACAAAATTACTACTTATTTCTAAATAACTGCTCAGGATGGAAATAATTATTGATCAATCAATTATGATTAATTAACAAAAAAATATTGTTCACTGTTAAAATAAACCATAAGTTTCTAACTGTTGGTGGGCATGTTACATATTTAAATAAATAAAATTAAAAAAAAAACTGTGCATGTTACTGTTTCGTCGAACAATTCTGCCATTTGAAACATGCCAAATATCTGAACTAAATATGAAATTCATAACAGGTAGTGCTATCTATGCGGGAAATGCAAGGGCTAGCTTAACAGCACTCTCTACACTGCTGGTTGAACAAGGAGGAACGTGAACGTGCTGTTAGCAAATGTAACATTTAAGGCACTCATGGCTGACTGTATAGGATACCTATTGTGCCTCACTACTGTCATCTCTCATTTTTTAAAAAAATAATTTAAGTCAATACATAAAGATAAAAACATGAACACCAAAATCTCCTGTTTTGAAAACAAAATTGTCCTAAAAAAATCATAAAATCTTGTCCCTATCCATTAGTCATTAACATAACAAACATATTTGCCAACATTCACTGACAAAATCTAAGAAGATAGACTTTTATCAACTATTCTATAAGTGAAGTATGTAAGCAGAAGCACAACCTTAAAGAGCGAGGAGGAGAAAGCTTTGGGGATTGAAACCATCAAAACTCAATTTTAATAATTTACTTACATTAAAATTATGTATATTCTTTTGATATGAGATATTAAATATGTTTATGTAAACAACTGTAGAATTTTATAGTGATTTTACTAATTTTATTCAATTAATCTTTTAATAGTTTGACTGCATCATTTATCATATAGGAATCTGAATTTAATAAAATTTACCTAAACAGTATGCATTTTTATTTAATTGAAGACATTGCTTTCCAACTTTATTTCAATAGTAAATATCGTGTTTAAAACATAGTACAATGTACACAGTAATATTACAGCCTTGGAGAAGCCCAAACTTGTATCCAACTAAAAATGGAAAAAGGGGGAGGGGGGAGCATTTCTTGAAATCATATGAAGGGGTAGAAAGAGGGGCATTTTCCATAATTCATTCACTTTCAAGGGAGGGGGGGGGGGAGAAAGAGAGTCTACGGAGCCGTACAATATTAAACAAAAACAAAAGGGATAATATCATTTCATAATAAATGGGGATTAGTTACAAATTTCCTTTAACTGCAGGACCTTGCTCAATGTTTCATTTTTTTTCTTACACTTTTAAGGGGGGAAACTACCCCTTCCCGTTGCTCCCATATTCTTCTAGATACGCCCATGGAAAAGCCCATTCAAAAACACTTGTGGCTCTTATTGGTGTCATGTCCATGGCTGTGGTTGCAAATACTCACGTAACAAGCTTTCATGTACACCCCTGAACACAGCCACTGAAGGAGGCAGAGATAGGCAGCGGGCATGCAGAATAATGTTTACGCAGCGCTAACCGTGATAGCGAGGCCTCAGAGCATAAACAATTCTGATAATGTGGCGTGCCTTGCAGAAAGCAGCTGAAGCATGCATCGTTAAGACTTCATATGAAATGAAAAAACTGAAATAGTCTGTTGGTGAAGGAAACAAGAACATAAAAACTGACCCAATAGTTTTTCTGTGAGTCGGGAAAATGCGTGCGTTATCTCCAGCGGGAGTAGTAAACAGCGTCTGCTGACCGAACCACAAACATTTGCGGACCTCGTTGACGCAAGGAGCTGTGCTGGATCTCTAGGTCGGCGGCGGGTTGCGCAAGGGAGCGACCTCGCGGCCCGCCGGGTGATAACCCCCCGCGGCCGCAGTGATCGGCCGGGCGGCCATGGCGGCGGACCGGGGCCTCGTGTGCCTGCAGGACTACGAGCGGCACGCGCACCGCCACCTCGACCGGAACGCGCTCGACTACTACCGCAGCGGGGCCGGCGACGAGTACAGCCTGGGGCTCAACCAGACGTCCTTCAGGAGGTGAGCACCTAGGACACGTGCAGGGCCGCAACTAGGGGGCACACGCCCCGGGCGCAAAGCTGCGGGGGGGCGCCGAAATAGCTCGCATTGCAATTCCCACTGCAACTGGTAACCGGTAAAAAGTTTTTTAACTTGCATGCCACGAATGTCTAATCTGATTCACAATATATAACGTCTCAACATATTTAATGAACAAGTCTAGCGGTTATACGGACTACTTTATGGACATAGTGGGTTCATGCATGGAAGGTACAGTAGCACAGAAACTGTTACATGTAGGTATGGAAAATGCTTAAATAGCACAATTTTTCCGTGGGAGGGCCCCCGGACCCCCCGCTTTGGTATGTGCAAAAAAAGAGGAGGGGGGGGGGGGGGGGCGCATGAAACCATTCATGCCCCGGGTGCCAGAGACTCTAGTTGCGGCCCTGGGCACGTGTACCCAGGGAGGGGCAGCTTCCCCCCCCCCCCCTCCACCGCTCGCCAGAGACGTGCAACACGTAGCCTGGTGTGCTCGTGTTGCAGACACACTGCGGACACCACATTCAAGTAGAGTTCTTCAGAATAATGCCAAGCCTGATCAATACACGCAGACTGCGTTTTCGACTAAGTTTCTGGACGTGAATCACACGTATATTCCGCACCCGCCACTAGAATCCTTTGCCGGATCAGCTGCGTCGACTGTAGAATCATTCAGTTTGCAGCGCGAAATGTTAAACCATATTATAATGAAATGGCTTCAATAAAAGCAAAAATAAAAAATAAAAGACTTGAAAAAAAAATATACTAACCCCCCTGTTTTGAACCTGATTTTCAACAAGGAATTTTTATTAAAATACTGCACATCTTGTTAAAATTCATTAAACAGCTAGTAATATCAAGTTTTCCTCTGGCTTTCTGAACATCTGCCACAGGTGGCAGCACCATCCCATTCATGGAATTCTCCTACCACCTGAAAAAAATAAAAAATTGTGTGTGAGGAGCCCACGCGCAACAGAAGTGAAACACCTTGCTTGTTAGGTATAGATAGAGATAAATTATTAGTACCTTTTATTGAACAAGAGATAATAATTGAGAATGGTATGGATGCGAGTATGTGCTCAAATGGAAAGAAAAGAAAAATGCCTTTTTCCGCGCCCTCTACTCTCGCATCCATTCACTGGCACTTTTTTGCGGTTAATTTCCTCATTGCCTTTGATAATGCTTATCTACTACTGCCTTTTTTATTATTTTTAGGCATGATGTTAAAAAAATCTCCAGCTTAATAAAATGAAAGAACAGAAAAAAAACACTCTAATCAAACATAAATTACACTTATAGAGACTGTTTCACTAGTGTATAAATCCTGACATTTCAAATCACAGTACGAATTTACATACCAAAAATAAGTTACATTTTTAAAGCTAACCTCTTAAGGCTATACGTCTTTTTAAAATTTTCAATCACACTATTCATATATTGCACAAATCAATAACTCTCTTCCACACGAATAAATAAATTGTACATACTTTAAATAAAATCACAAAAAAAAAAAAAAAAAATATGGTAGCGTCAATCCTTAGCCATTACGAAAACTGAGGAGTAGAAAAATTATAGCAGTGTTACGAGAATTCAGTAGCATCACAGCTGCGTCATCTCTACCTATCCCCCTGCCCTCTCCCATTACGGCCGTTAAAACTAGCAAATAGCATGCTATGCTATGTATCCATCTCCCCTCCTTTTAGTCTTCTTCCCATTCGACTGCTGGTGCATGTGTTGGACTGACATAGCCGCTGACGCACTTTCCCCCTCTACAGGTTCTTTCCACCACGTACCTAACTATTCCCCTCTTGCGATCAGAATTTTCATAACGGTAAAAAAATTGTAGCCCCCTCAGCAAAGAAGTTTGAATTCAAAAATAATATGTTCAGAGTCTGTGTGATGACAGAGTGAAGCACGACATTTCAACATTCAAAACTACTGTCAATGAGGAATTTCCATGAAGTTTACTGGTTTTAAGGAACATCATTTAAGGAAAGTCAATTTGCCAGCGATATGTCTGAATCTGATAACTTATATGTAGCAAACACATTTTTTACTCAAACTATATTTTTGTGTGGTTCTAAACTATTGTTACCCTTAATTATAATAACTGAATACTAAAAACTTGACTAATTAAAAAATTATTACCATCATGAAATGCTCCCCGGAACGCGGTGACCCTGTAGGGGGGGGCGTGTAGGTCGGGGTGGGGTCGGCCCCCTTGAACAGGACCGCGGTCTCTGCGCAGCTACCGCATCCGGCCGCGATGCCTGGTGGACGTGTCGCGGGTGGACCTCTCCGCGCGGGCGCTGGGCGCGGCCGTGTCCCTCCCGGTCGGCATCTCGCCCACGGCCATGCAGCGCATGGCGCACCCCGACGGCGAGTGTGCCACGGCCAGAGGTGAGTAGCATCTCTCGCTTCCGTTCGGGTGTGGATCGAGCTGAGACATTTATCCGCCGAATAACAGGGCAGATTATTACCTTTAGTGGTTTCAAACACGATAACCCTACTAGTACGTACAACAGACACCCGACTATTCCGAAGTGGGTTATCCAGTTTTCAAAATAACCATCACATATTTCACTTCCATAAACCATAAACACAAAAATAAATTTTTAACATTTTTTTTTTTTTTTTTTTTTTGGGTTATGGAAAGGAAGCAGGGTTCAGACATGATTTATGAGTAAAGAAGTGCAGTTTGATCATCCCCCCCCCCCCCCCAAAAAAAAAAAAACCTAATACGAACAGATAAAAGGCATTACCAAATATGTATGTAATATTAATAACCAGTTGGGGTTCACATGATGACACCCACGCGTATGCAATCATTTGTAGTCCCCAACCTGAGGGCATAGAGAATTTTGTACATTCTGAAATATCCTGTAGCACTACCTTTTCTCCTCGACGAGCTACCTCTGGAATCATGCTTGAGGAAGCAGAAAGAATGGGAGAGAACTACAGTCGCCGTCGCTTGCCGAGCGCGACACTGGGCCGGGCCTCGCCGGGAACTGGCGGGAGTGCCTCACGGCGAGGCGGGCTTGTTGCAGCGGCCGGCGAGGCAGGCACGGTGTTCATCCTGAGCACGCTGTCCACCAGCAGCGTGGAGGAGGTGGCGGCCGCCGCCCCAGACACCACCAAGTGGTTCCAGCTCTACATATACAAGGACAGGTGAGCCACGTACCAGATGGTCTCCAAAAAGCTCCCAGGAAAAAAAGATGCCATTTTTGAGTTTACAGATTGTTTTAGATGCTTGAGTTTACCCAGACAGGATGAAAATCACAAGCATATAAATAGAATATGAATAAAACCTTACCAAGTTATGCAATGAAGACGTTTACAGTAATGACCATGGGAACGTTCACAGACTAGATTTATCTTTTTAGGGTTACCTATGAAATTTTTCGCCACAGTGCCCTTAGGCCGATGTCCAAGAGACAAAAATAAGGGTTTGGGTGTTGAATACAATAAACCAATCTAACCATTTTCCTAGTGCACGATAGGTCATGGTATAGTCCCTTATTTTTAGGGAACGAATTTTGATGGCTGAACAGCATCTGTCGCCATTAACTCGTACATAGTCAATTTTGTGATCATCGGGAAACGTACCAAGAGTGTTGGTGTGCCAAATGAAACTTAATGATAGCAAAATTATCCTCGAATTCATTTTGTACACTTTAATGGTCATAAAAACAAATAATTGCAACTTTAAATGTACTTGAGAAGATTGAAATTACAACATTTAATTTGCACAATAGAGATGTTATCTGTCGGATATTTGGTACCGATGGTTGCCAAACGGCCGCTCAAATACATTGAATCTTCATCTAGCCTCGCGCAGTGCACAGTTTATTAAAATGGTTGCTTTTTCATTACCTAACAGGGATTGGGTTTGGACACGTTGTGGATTATGATTTGCGATCATTTTAAAAATAATTTTAGATGGTGTAAGTTTTTCATGAATTTTGCCTGATATGATGGGGTTAAGTCAGGAATTTTTGCATGATTGAAATAATTTTTGGTATCAGCAAAGTTGTGCAAAATAGACACAAAAGAGTTGTCTCTTTTTTCTCTGGAGCGGAGGAAAGGGGAGAAATCGGTACCTTACCCGAATGTCTTGGAATACTGCCGAAAATGTTTTATTTTTGTGTTTATGTTTTATCTATGTGCCTATGTTTAGTTCAACCATAAATAAATAATATAAAAGGCCCCCAAAAAAGTATTTAACATTATAAAACTTAACATGCTTATTCTGAATTATTTAAAGTTGCAACACAAAACAAGACTTGATGTAGGCTTTTGGACATACGCCATTGCTATGCTCATGTATGTCTGCAGAAGAAAATTACAAAAAACACAAATGACAAAAACACAAATTAAGCAAAAAATTGCTGTTGTCAGGATATAAAAACCACACAATACTCCACAACAGGAATATGGTCAACAAACAAAGAAAAACAAAAAAAAATGGACTAACAAAAATGAAAAACCCCCCACAAATGATGACAGCACAAAAATACCCAACCCAAAAAATTCAGCACAACAGTTGAAATGAGACAAAAACACAGCAAAACGAAAAGACGAAACAAACAAAATAGTTTTCCAAAAACAGAAGCGAACGAAAAAAAAAAAAAAAAAAAAAAAAACACAAATGATGACAGCACAAAAATATTGAACCCAAAAAAAATTCAGCACAACAGTCAAAACTAGACAAAAACACGACAAAATGAAAAGACAAAACAAACACAACAGTTTTCTAAAACAGAAACTAGCGATGTTTCGGGAACTGCTATCTGCTCCCGTCCTCAGGCAGAGACGCACATGGTACGAAAGTCGCACCTGTGTTTTCGTACCATGTGCGTCTCTGCCTGAGGACGGGAGCAGATAGCAGTTCCCGAAACATCGCTTGTTTCTGTTTTAGAGAAAACTGTCGTGTTTTTGTCTTGTTTTGACTGTTGTGCTGAATTTTTTGTGGGTTCAATATTTTTGTGCTGTCATCATTTGTGTTTTTTTTTTCATTTTTGTTAGTCCATTTTTCTTTGTTTTTCTTTGTTTGTTGACCATATTCCTGTTGTGAAGTATTGTGTGGTGTTTATGTCCTGACAACAGCAATTTTTTGCTTAATTTGTGTTTTTTGTAGTTTTCTTCTACAGACATACATGTGCTTAGCAATGGCGTATGTCCAAAAGCTTACATCAAGTCATGCACTCCCATTGCACAAATCTTTCAAAGACAAACAGTGAGTGGCTGGCTCCAGGGAGCTGACCCGCCAGCTGGTGAAGCGGGTGGAGGCGGCGGGCTTCCGGGCCCTCGTCCTCACGGTGGACGCCCCTGTGTTCGGCATCCGTCGCTCCGACGTGCGCAACCAGTTCAAGCTGCCCCCGCACCTCACGTGAGTCCGGCGCGGGTCTGTGGGCCCCGTCTCTCGTCGCCGGGGGCAAGATCTCTGTGACAGAATAGTCCAGTTTAGACTGACACCTGATGCACTCATGCAATTAAATCATTAGCAGGGTCATTCCACACCAAATCAACCAGTGGTCAAAACATGATGTCTTCAGATCTTTATGATTTTTTTTATATGAAATAGTATTAGCTTAGCAGATACAAAATTAAAAGTACAAATTTTTTTTATCACCTTAAGTTTTTGAGCTGTAAATTTCTGAAAATTTAAAAAAACACCAGTTTGTAGGAATGTTTTGATGTATTTAAAAGCACGTAACTCGAACGCCGCTTGTCCTATAAAGCTCAAATTTGTACAATTCTCTTTATAATTACGAGGGCTTTAATTTGACATACAACTTGAATGTATCACATCACTTGATATTTTTTCCAAAAAAACAAAAAATGAAATTTTTAATTTTGATGAAAATTTATATTTTATACCAAACCTATTTAGTAAGTTGTGTACAAAGTTTCATGATGGTAATAATATTGTTATCAATCAAATATCTGCATTCAAAATTTACACCCATGTCTTACCTGGGACTCGAACCCGGGGCCCCTCGCCCCATAAGCCGATATGCATCCAACTACGCTACGGAGGTCGGCTTAAACTTCATACAATTGTCATGCAAATTGCCAACTTTTACATCGTTCTATTTATGTTTCCAGACTGGCAAACTTCACAGGCCTCCATGCGACTGATGTGAACGAATCAAAGGGAGGTTCCGGGATCAACGAGTACGTGCTTTCGCTGTTCGACCCAGCGCTCTGTTGGGACGACGTTGCTTGGCTCAAGAGGTGACAACACAACACGCAATACTTCCTCTAAGGATACAGTCATGTCTGCGAGAATGTTTAGTTTAGTTCGCACCGTCAAGAAGCCTGGCAAAATACAAACTTTTTGTTTTGAATATCATATTTTGTAAACCAAATAGAGAAAAGGAAGGGCTGTAGCCAGGATTCTATGAAGGAGAGGGTCCAGTATAACTTATATATAATTATTTATGAGAAAGTTTTCTTTACAACTGAATTTTAAAAAGAAAATGATTAGTATTACACTGAAATCTCAGGAAAAAGTAGACTTTTAGAACTCCGACATTTACACGTAGAAATTTAAGGGTTTTATTTAAAGGTTTTTAATACTTTGTTCATAAGTCATTAGTTTGATTCACTTGTTAACGAAAGTCATACATACACATTTAATGTTTTTGAATACATGAAACACACATGTCAGGTTTGCATGTAAAAAAATGCTTGCAGTAACACTTATGCGAACCGACATTAAACATAGACTACTTGGAAACACATTTCCTGTCACATCTGTGTATGAGGCATTTTCAGAGGAAATACATTATTGTATGTAGACCACTAAAGATTCAAAAATCCCTCTGTGAACTTATGTACCTAAGTTATTTTCTTTTTCTTTCTTCGCTTGTGGTTTTTCTTAATTTTTTTTTTTTTTTTTTTTTTTTAAATCCTAGAAGGGACTAAAGCCCTGGCAAAGCAATCAAACAAATAATTACAGGAAAAAAAATTTTAATTGACTGTCTTGTAAATTAAAGTTTTAATATAAAGGTATATTAATTAAAGGCTTAGCTTCCCTTGCTACTTGAGTTTTGGTGTTTTTTGATAATTATAATTTTTATCAAGAAATATTTCGAAAATGAAATTACAGAAAAAATTTGTACGTATCACCCAGATGCGAAACCCAGAAAATGAACTTCTAGCAGGTAGGTACAATGTAATAAGTAAAGTTAAAACTATAACAATATAATAATAATAATAACAATAGGTCATTGCCTCACTTTTCACAAATACATTCACATAAAAGTACTAACATATATCTGGCAACGAAATGCTTATATATTTGAACATTTTGATAAATAGCCCAAGATAAAACAAGATGGCATGAAAACACAATACCACAACATGGGTATTGAAGCAGCGCTTCAAGGATCTTGTAATTAATAGCGTTATGGCATACAAGAGCCTTTTGTGTTAATAGGAAGAGAAACATGTTCCTGAAAATACTTACTATGTAAGCAAATGGCTGTACACTCGTACACAGATCCAGAAAGATTGCTCGCTGGCTCACAACAAACCTGCTTATACATGTTTTCACAATTTTTGTTTTATTTTCGTGCAGAGCTGACCAGAGTGGTCTTCTCTCTAGATGAGTGATGGCGATGGGCGTGGCGTCTCCTGTTCGTCCTGAGAAACGAACAATCCAACACCAAGAGCATGGAGACGGGAAGGGATTATAATACCGCCCACCTTAGCAGGAACTACGCACTGCACAACCATTGCTACTTACTGAACGAAGTTACAGTTGGGAACACACGCTTGCTGCCAGCAAACCAAGACAAGCTAACCTCGATGCAAGCAGATTTAATTGGAATGTTCATCTGAACCAGGACTTGGACCACAGGAGCCACGAGAAGCCGAGAGTGAATGAAGTTGTTTGGCAGACTCGGGACGTCGTCAGTGTTCCAATGTTCGTGTTCCAGCATCACGAAGCTGCCGATCGTGCTGAAGGGGATCCTGACGGCCCAGGACGCAGTCCGGGGCGTCGATGCGGGCGCTGCGGCCATAATGGTGTCGAACCACGGCGCCAGACAAGTCGACAGCACGCCTGCCACCGTGAGTAGTTCCGCAAGTTGAGGTGCAAGTACATTCTACCTACTATTGTGTGTGTAAAAGAAATAAACAATAAGCCAACTATGTCAGTGGACTCATTGGCGTTGACATTCTCAGGCAAGACGGTTATGAAACTCAACAGATTTTATTTGGACTCTTTCTGATCATACCATGATTTTTCCCGTGGACATTCTCAGGCAAGAGGGTTATGAAACTTAACAGATTTTATTTGGACTCTTCCTGATCATACAATGATTTTCCCCGAAGTTCAAAATATCCCCAACATTCCAGGTTTTCCATTCTTTCTCTGATGGTATTCACCTTGCACATTGTACAACTTCATGTGCTGCTCAGAGGAAATAGTGAAGCACCCGCTCTGTGCTCCGCGTGCCGCTGGTCGCAGATCGAGGCCCTGCCGGAGGTGGCGAGGGCGGTGGGCGGCCGGGCGGAGGTGTACCTGGACGGGGGCGTGCGCCAGGGCACAGACGTCTTCAAGGCCCTGGCCCTTGGGGCCCGCATGGTGTTCCTGGGGCGCCCCGCGCTCTGGGGGCTGGCCCACAGCGGCCAGCGAGGGGTCCGGAGCATCCTCGACATCGTGAGGTGGGAGCTGGAGACCACGTTCTCCCTCACCGGTGAGCAGGCTCGGGACAGCTTGACGGGACACCCATCCACTCGCACTTGCTTTATCATGGTTACCACATCCTTTCTCTTCAACATTTCCCCGAGTGTTTCCTGTCCAAACAAACATTATCTTCCTATCTCATCAAACAACCTCGTAAAATAACATTATATTAAACTACAAATACCTATAGAAATGCAATTTTAATCAAACAATGACAAATGAAAGTGACCATAAAATATTTTACCGCACAAAACACAGTTTGCAATATCACTTCCATCAATGTTATACAACAAACTTTGCCAGTGTGTTATATAAAATCACATTATTTGGTCAAACTTTGAAACCATGCTTTATTGATTGTGAGCATGTCAAAAGACTATCGACACGTGATCTATTCATTAAATAAACAATATATGATTCAATGATCAGTTCTCTTACATTTAATTAAGAATGAAAATGGATGGGTTTTTAACTACACATGACTTTGTCGTATAAATGCAGACTGGTTTTAAGACAGTGGAGGTACATACTGTATTATAAATTACTAATCCAGTTTGGTGATGATATTTTGTCATTTTCCCTGTGTTTTTCATGTTTTGAAGATATTTTTTTCAATTTCCTATTATATAGATGTTCCCTGTCTTATTTTAGAGAATGTCAGCATCATAGGGCGGATGAATGAATTAGGGCTTCATATTTCATTGACATTGACAGTAAGTCCATAAACGAATGTCCCAGTTATAAATAAATTTTAATAGTTTCAACTGCAGTATAAACTATAACGGGAGTCCACATCAGGGTGTGGCGTGCAAACCACTGAATCTGTTCTTCAACACCGTGGTATCAGCAGTAATGTAAGCAATGCTGGGTTCTGGAGAAGTGTCCGCCGAGGCCCGAACGGTGCAGTTTGCTTTGTTCCTCCCAGGATGCAACAGCGTGCAGAGCATCCGGCCTTGCATGGTCGTGCACAAGTCCTTCTACCACAAGCTGTGAGCAGCGCAGGACGCGGCACGGCAGACGTCCCGAGGCCTGCGCGGCTGCTACGGCAGAATAAACGACATATTAAAATTTGTGTGTGTTTACTTGCATGGATTGATTTTTACCTTCTTGAACTCCTGCGTCGTATTGAAAAATCATTTTAATGATTTTAAAAAACACCAGATATATTTATTCAGTACATACACTAAGTATAAAAACAGCAGGATTTTGTACCTTTGTTTATTAACATAAGATACTTTAAACAGAAAATAGATGAAAACTATAGGAAATTATGAACTTTAAGACTCAGACTCACTTAGCCACAAAGGTATTTTCTTTTTCTTATTATTACTCTTTTCATTAAGGGCTAGTCCTGTAAATTAATTGTGATAGTTCATTTGCACTTTGTTACAAAACGAAGTTACGACACAAGTGCTTCGCACTAGCGGGCAGGCCATGATGCGCCATCAGCGTCGACAGCGCGAAACAGTGTTTCAATAATGAAATTAATTATTTCATTCAGAATATTCTTAATTTTCTTAGAGGAAGTATATGAAAATGAGTAACTCGCACACATACATCTCGCTAAAAATTATGCACCACTCAAGGCTTTTGCTATCTTCTGGCAAAAATGAGACACTGAAAATACCACTCTGTGTTGAATTTTAGATCAGAAAACTTAGGAATAGTAATATTATAGTATTTTATTCCAACAAGTTACTAAAATGGTAGTTGGAATGAACTTTATACTAGCTGCATGCTAAAGCTTAGCTTAAGTGCTATTATGTTTATTTACTTGAGCTTTATTTATAGCCACAGCAAGAGAAAATTTCTGCACTTACATTAGTGTCTCAGTGAATAGAACTGAGGTTCCATTTTATCCTAACTGATCTGAAGTACCATTCCCGGCCAGGACTGTCGAAAAACTGGCTTAAGGAACTACCTAGAACATTTTCTAACCGTTGTCAAGAGCCTTGACAAAATAAGCCCCAATAATACAATTTACTGGTTAAGCGAATCATGAAGTGAAGTGAAAGAATTTACACTGAAGAAAAGCTGGAAATATTGAGACCGCTGGGTCAACTGAAAACCATGATTATTTTCTAATTATATTTGTGTTATCCAAGATTTTGCTTATCCGAAGTTGTCACGGTCAACACTAATTCAGTTAATCGAGACTATACCATACATAATGATTTTTTCCCAACAGACAGTTACCTACTAAAATAAGTTACCTTCTCAATAAATGTATATGTTTATAAAGCTGCCGAAAACAAACTTTGCATGCAAATTTTGCTAAAACATAGGCATCATTTAGTGTCTGTACATTTATTTTTGCAACAAGATAATGAATTTTCCAGTGTGTGGTATATTTTTTTGGACATACTGCCAATGAAATGTTAAAAATTTAACAATAAAATCCCTCATTTTCTTAAAACAAGTCATAGAAGATGGACTTTGCACTGGCTGCTAGCCAAAAGTTTGGAAATCTCTGTTCACTGTTCACCTCCCACCATGCCTCGAATTATGAGCACTGATTTGATATCAGATTTGGTTCGCAACCCACTATGATTATGGACATAACAAACAAGCTTTACAAACTGTGCAGTGTGAAACATTATTATTCGATTCTATGTCTGGGAAACGTAGGTAGTACATATTTTAGTCACATTTAACGCTGTACGGTTGGCCAGACTTTGGCAGCGAAACATGTAGGTGAAACCTTGCCCGCTTACATCCACTTCCTCTGCTAAAACTGTAAATATTTTCATCTAAGATAAAAAGTTATTTCAGTACTTACTATACGTGTTCCAATTTGCTAAAGCAGAAGGCCTACATTTATTTCCTTTTAAGATTTGAGAACTATGTTTCCAAACAACATACCCTAAAGTATTTTTAAAATGTTATAACATTTACAGATGCTCTCAAAATGGTTGTAAAATGTAAATCTATTTACATTTTTTATTCTCTTTACTAAAATGTTTACGAGATACATAGTACATCTGTAGCCAACTGTACAGGTTGAATCGAGTTTTCTTGTCCACAAAGAAGAACGGTTTGCTGGTTCAAATTGTGTTGGCAGCATCTGCTGCAAAAAAAAAAAGTGTCACCTCATTATAACTATTGGGTACATGTCTTCCTTTCTGTTACCATTCATTGCTTTTTTATACAGCAACGCCAAGCATTACAACACAAAAAAAAAATACAAGTCATCATTTAATTCAGAAAATATATAAAAGAATACAAAATTATTGAAGTCTAGCAAAATTTATTTTTATTTCAGTCATTTATAACAAGGTTTATCAAGAGGTAGAAAAACTTCGCAACAAATTTGTTTCATTTCTTTACGTTTATAGTTTATAACTAGTGTACTACTTAAGAATCATGAGGAACATAAAACTATACTTACACACAAAATACAGTATCTGAAAATTTTCTACAGGATGTTATTATCAAAGCAATAACAGAGGCCTGCCAAATATTACTAAGGGCACATAGAATATCTGTATAGTAAACTTTAAAACAATAATTAGGAGTTAAAAATTACTTAAAAAAGTGTGGTAACCATGGTACATGACAGAACATCCAGGGAAAAATAAAATAAATCTTGGAATATCTTCCCACTGGTAATACAAATACGTAGTATTAAACGTTCAATTGGATCTGTACAGGTTGCAAGTTGTTACTTTTGTTTTAGCATTGTTTCTAACACCAAATAACCAAAAGTTTTACAAGCACTTAGAACAGTTATTTTATTGATGATTCAACGTTTCTGCAGGAATGTTTAAAAACTGATATCCACCATGAAATAGACGAAGGTGGCACAAGGCGGCACGGCGGCACAGCGATAGGCCACTGCTCTGGCATGCCAGGGGAACCAGTTTGAACCCAATCAGTAGAGACAAGATTTTATGGTTTTACTTTTGGGCTTTCGTTTTTTAAACAAGAGATTTCGGTGTTAATTATTTTTATGAACTATGTTAGCTCATAAAGATAGCACGATTTCCAACAAATACGACACTTACTTGTTCAGTGATACTTACTTCACCAAAACATGATGCACTTTTACAATATAATAATTTGTAATAAGTGTGTCAAACTACTGGGAACAATACAAATAAATCAGCAAGTATATGTGTGTTTGTAAGGTTTGAACGTGATGCTGTAAAAATTAGTAACTAATAACGGTTGCAATACATAAAAAAATAAAAAATAAATAAAAAAATTCCAATCTATGTAGAAATTTGGTACTAACTCCATGCCAAATAATTTACATTCATTGAATTTAATATATTAAATGAGTATGTTCTTTGTAATCTTGAGTTGAGTTTTGATGAACTATGCAGATTAATTTTTCATGATTTTTTTGTTGCATTTACGTGTTAAATGGTGTACCGACATGCTTTGCGGTGTTATTTTGGCTTTGTTGCAATTCATCACATGATCTTGTCCCTACCAATCAGGCATCCTGACGAATGCAGACCCGAGGTCAACTCTTTCCCTGGTATTCTTGGTCGTGTAGTGTCTCACCGTCTGTTTCAACGCCCTTGCTGCAGAGCCGTCACGAGGGAGCGGTCCTCCAGAGCCCGATTACCAGGAAGGCTTCCAGTCGAGTCTCAATTTTATTTTAATGCTTGAGAATACCTTCACAGGACTAAAATTACAAGTCAATTGAAAAACAGTTCGTAGGTACGCTTCAGGTAGTTGCGTGATTCGCACAGATCACATTTACAGTCATATGGTCAAGCTAACGTTTACAGCCTTTAGATTTTAACTAGGGCTTTGTTCGAAAAGTTTTACAGTAATTAATACGGAGGTGAACTGACAAAATTAATCTGCCCTGGCTCAAAGTCAATAACATGTTAGGCTCAAATTAGATGAAAATTTTAAAATAATTAGCAAAACACATTGTGATGAATTGACTGAATTAATGAAATTTACAATCCATAAGAAATATAATGCAAATAAAAAGGTTTTAAGATCTGGCGTTTTAATTTCCAAGTTGTGCAGTTGCTGGATGTGATTTGTGACGAGACGCGGTAGCAGGAACCTTCCTCCTTCAGCTGAAAGCAGCTCGTAGAGTCGACGAAACCAGCCGACGGTTCCGACGGCAGAGATGGCTCGGTACCGCCTTTGAATATATATACTGTATAGAAGTCGAGTGTGGATAGGATTTACTCTACGTTTTTCAGAAGCGTATGATGAGCAGCTTGGGAACTTCACCCGCTGCAGTGCGCTGCCGTAACGCTCTGTATCGTCTTAGGCTGTTATTTACACGTTAGAGCGCAGCACTGTCGCCCGCTGTCATTCCCCGCACCCCCCACCGATCATTCACTGCAGCTCGAGGACGTTCGCCGGGAGGGGGAAGGGGTGTTTGAAGAGTTCGACACTTGTCCGCTAGGGACCACCACAAGTCGATGCCCTAGAGATGGTGGCGATTGCGGCGGTGAATTAACCAACTACCTCAAGACCGTATTAGAAATTTTAACCTGGGCTGGCGACTTCTATACAGTATATATATTGAAAGGTACCGCGCACACGGGGCGGGAGCGTCACGAGTCGGTGCCGGGCGCCGCGCCGCGCAGCAGGGCCGTCTTGCGCCGGTAGTAGCCCAGCTTGGCCGCCTGCACGCGCAGCTCGAGGCGGTACTTGCGCGCGCGCATCCTGAGGTCCAGGTCGGCCAGTGCTATCTCCTTGCGCAGCAGCGCGCGGCGCAGTGCCATTAGGTCCGTGTCTGGCACAGACGTCCTGGTGCCTGGGCGGCTCTGGCTGTCCTCGGCCCCTGGAAACAACCCCCACGCACTGCCCCACGCTGGCCACACCAACCTGCAATGAAATTCCCCCTGCTCAAAATCAAGTACGTCCCGACTGTTTCACAGTCAAACCTCAACAATGCAAATCTGAAGAGACCAGGGGCGAAGCCAAGGAGGGGGGGGGGGGGGTGTTAGGGGTTCAAACCCCCCCCCCCCCCCCCCCCTTAGCACCAAATATTTAATTAATTTCTTATTCATCTCTCAAACAAATTTCATATTAAGTAAAATTAATAAAAAATTTTACCATTACAATATTTAAATATAAGAACCGAAAACTGATAAATTAGCACTATTTTACACCTTAAAATACAAATTTTCCCGTGGGAGGACCCCCGGACCCCCCCCCCCCCATTTAATATGAGGGGGGGGGGGGGGGGGCATGATTCTTAACACCCCCCATACACAAATCCTGGCTACGCCACTGGAAGAGACCATCATTTGGTTCAAAAACACACTTTTCCAGGGCTTACATTTAAACCAGAAACACACTGAGGCAAACCCCACAGATTTTATGTTCAGATTATTGCTAAAAAAATTAGTTTATTTTTTAAAATACAGTTTTCAAAGTTATTTTTATTCAATCAGCTCTTACATACAGGTATGCCAACTTAATGAACTCTTGAAATTCATGAATAATTCATGTAAATACATAAGCTAACTACCTAAATTCTTAGGTGTATATAAACATATTTTTTTTTAATTACAAAAAAAATTTCTATTATCCTTATCATGTATCCAAATATTTATCTAGCTTGATCCTGCTGGCAAGATCCTATCTGTGGTACACGATGCTTGCTGTTTGAATTTAAAACGTTGAAAGATCCTGGCCATTAAAAAAACTTGTGACACAAGAATTAATTATGATCGTAAGTTTAAATATGAAAAAAAAAATATTCCACAAGACCTCACAATATTTTTGTTTTGTGATATGAACATTTTTGTTTGGGCAGGATGTTTCCACGCACTAAATTAAAACAGCAAACATCATCATCAGGATCAAGGGGTAAACTTGGATACATACCTTGAAATTCAAAACTTTTATGCACAACTATATAATACTCTAGGCAGGCCACTTTTGCTTGTGTGGCACTTAAATTTTTTTTAAGTGTCTGATTACTTTTAACTAATTTTTTTTACTAAAATGTTACACACAAAAGTATAGTTCCAAGCGAACCAGTTGGGCCTTCAATTTGTAATGTAAGAGTTCAAAAATACACATTTTCTTGACATTCAGAACCATTTGTATAACTATGGTAAATAAATAGGTGAAATAGTTGCTTTCGTTAAGTGAACCATAAAAGTTATTACATCATGTAAAAATGGCTCTTTTTCTGTAGATTAGTTGTACAATCGTTGAAGTGATAGGCTAATAAAACACTTTCGCTTAATTCATGTTAGTAAATTAGTAAATTATAGGTAGATTGTAGAATTAAGGAGACTAAAATTCTACAAGGTCTAGTTTGTTTTGCGATAGCGGTATTTCATTTGTATAAATTATTTTGTGATTAAAATTTTGTGGTACAGTGAAAAAGAAAATAGGCTCACCTGGTCTAGTCTATTGCATGATAATGAGATTTAAATTATTACTTTAATGAAAATTCTAGAAAGAATTTTTATCTGTATCACTAAGTAGAATACAATCCCAACCGGTATAATCTATTTTGCGATAATGGTAAAAATGTAATATTTTTCTCGGTATCGTAGAGTAGAGTACAGCCCCACCCAGTCTACTCTATTTTGTGACAGAGGTATTTAATTTTTTGAAATTAAAACATTTATTTACAATATTATCTCAGTATCGTGAACTAGAATACAGTTCCACCTGGTCATCTTTATTTTGTGATACGAGTATTTTATTACTCAAAATTTGCCACTTTTTTAAAAACTTTTGTTTTTCAGTAAATCAGTCAAATGAATTGTTATACCTAATAAATAGGGCACGCTATTAATTTTCCAGACAGCGCCAAAAGTTATAACGTTTACAGACATTATTTTATTGATAATGAAAAATCAATATCACAAAATAAAAGATTATATTCTAGTTTACGATACTGGAAAAATATAATATTCCAAAAATAAAATAGTGTTTATAGTTCCCCGCAAAATAAACCTGCCTATTCCTTGCTTGTCCCATAAAAAAGTAGGGGTGGTAATGATGTATGCAATGCCATCTTCGTGATGTCATCAGTATTGTTACGATATCGTGATCTAAAATAGTCCCACCTAACCTAACCAATCTGTCAGTTTCATTTGACTTATTTCCCAAAAGATGCATTTCTTTAACCTTCACAAGTAAAAAAATCACTTATAATAATTCAAAGCCCTTTCAGAAAACAATGTGGTATCCGCTACTGTTTTTACATGCATATAAAATTTATTTGGTTAATTTATCTCATTTTTTTCCAATAACTAAAAACACCAAAGGTGTAGTTAGTTTTATTACACTGACTATTAAAAATTTTTGTTGTGGTCATCTGAGTGCTATTTCTGTAAAATAATGCCAAGTCACTGTTTGATTCCAGAAGTCATATATGGTGAACAAAGCGATTATTACCAATTTGCACCATTCTGCTTGTGAACGGAGTGAGCACAAATGCCACACCAACAACGTTGGGACAGACGCATATCTTCTTAGTTTCTACATCCTTTTTACTGACAAGTTATACGCGAACATGTAGTTATTAAGTGGTTGCATGCCTTACCACACTCTTCCAACGAAGGCCGAATCGCATCCGTAGAAGAATTCAATTCTAATTCAACGTCCTCTGTACGATCAACTGACAAAAGAGTTTGCCAATTAAGAGGTTGGAATTCACCATTCTGTTTACATTTCTCATCGGTGCTTTTTTTCCTAAGTCTTTTTTTCAAGTTTTCGTAGCATAACTTTAACTGCCTGGCTGTCCGTGTTGAATCGGGCCCAAGAATTTCATTAAACTCTTCAGTAATCGTGTCCCATAACCTTTCCTTTTTAAGAATACTCTGTTTATCATTCTTTTTACACTCGACAATGAACTCGTATTGTTCTATTATATGAATTAAAACATTTTTCTCTTGGGCAGTAAAATTACTACACCTAGTTCTCTTGCTTCGCAATGCATCAGCGAATGTAGTATCAGTTTCTTCGAACTTAATACCGTTCATTTCAAATAATGTTTAATTACATCGGCCAAAACATAGGACCAGAGACAATATATAGGACTCCAACCACTCCAACACGTGTTCAGGAACAAAACAAACAAAAGCTATGTTCCGATATACATGTAACCAAAAGCATGATTACATACTGGCAGCCATTCATAAAAGACTCTTTGCAGACGGAGACAGTGGAAAGATTAACAGTTGGAGTAAAATCTGCAGTTTACGACCGTCACAAACTATAAACGTATTTGCCGACATCCGTAGCGTAGTCGGATGCACACCGGCTCATGGGCTCATGGTGCGAGGGGTTCTGGGTTCGAGTCTCGGATACAGTATGGGTGTTAATTTACATACAGAGATTTGATTGATGAGATATGATAAAGAATCGAAAAAATAAAAAATTACCCTATGGCTGGTGGCGCAAGCTGTAGGCCAAATAGCAAAAAAATAAAATGTATATAAACGTATTTCAACGTAATTAAAAACCATTCTCCTAGAATATACACTTGCGCGTTTGTGTTTTTAATTTTGGCTTTCAGACTCTACGGTCGAAACCACAGAGTAGTTACTGCGCTTACTGTAGTCTGAAAACAACATGGAGCGCTAGTGTATGACAGATGTCATGATTTCCTCATAATTTAAAAGAAATAAAAATAAATCCACAATTCCCGGATAAATGACTCAGTGTTACTGGAACAGCTGAGTGGGGCTGTTGGAGGAAGATAATGTTTCATGGCGTAGTTTAAGAAGTTGAGAAAGGTGTTTTTTTTTTCTCTTTTTCTAATTGAGCTGTTTACATTGCATGGCTTAAATTTTAGGTTAGAATTTAAGTAAGTTACATGCGTTAAAATTCAGATAATAAGTGCGTGTAATATATGTGCAAAATCTTTGTTTATATTTAACCTTTAGAGACTTTTTTAAGTTGCATTTGGATTTACATTAGTAGTAAATAATCCAGAACATTTGATAGCTAACTCTTAAGCTTTCTCGAAATCAGCCTTTAATAGTAATATTATATTTGTAAAAAAAAAGTTATATTTTAAATATATATGTACATGAAAATGCTTCTGGATTTTGAGTGGAACTTCCTTTACAGCTATATAAGCAAAGAAGGGTCTTGAGAAAAGAGGGGTGGGAGATGGCAAATTTGCTACAGGAGCAGTTCCTATCTATTTGAAAGGGTAGAGGTATAGGAAGGTGTGATTCAAAGATAACTTTACTTCACTGGAAAGGAAAGGAGGCGTCTTGAAATCCGGAATGGCAGAGGTACAAAAGGAGGTTATGAGTTTGAATGGGAGGAAGGCAAGTGGGCCAGAGGTATGCAGTGATGTTGACAGGGTTGGTTGGTTGGTTTAAATCAAGTTTAAAAAAAAAAACTGGTTTAAAAAAAAGTATTTTAAAATAGAATATCTTAAATTATTTTAATGAAAGGTCTAATTTCACTTTAATAATAACAATAGTTTGCTCATTAAGTTTTCTTTTGATATTGGTACAAATAATTATATACTATTTGAGATCTTCTCATTTAAATTATCTGAATAAGTTGTAAATTATACCCAGCTAAATAATACTACTCTAAGATTATATTACTAAGTAATTATCTTTGAAAGATATGTGCAATGGGAGTGCATGACTTGATGTAAGTTTTGGGACATAGGTACGCCATTGCTAAGCACATGTATGTCTGTAGAAGAAAACTACAAAAAATCAAAAGACAAAAAACACAAATTAAGCAAAAATTGCTGTTGTCAACAGTATATATACACCGCATAATATTCCATGACAGGAATATGGTCAACAAACAACTGTTGACAAACAACAAACTGTTGACAACAGCAATTTTAGCTTAATTTGTGTTTTTTCTGTTTTGGTTTTTTGTAGTTTTCTTCTACAGACATACATGTGCTTAGCAATGGTGTATATCCTAAAGCTTACATCAAGTCATTACTAAGTAAATTGTAGTCAAAAGTGAAATAAAAAAAAAGAGGAAATTAATAAATTTACCATTTAAAAAAAATTCTATTTTGTAAAAATCCCTGAATGAACTGTAAATCTCCTTTCTGTGAGAAGCACCCATTCTGTGGTGAATCCTCCTTTGGGGAAAATACCCTTTCTGTGGTTAAGTCCCAGTCAGATACACAGTTTTGCTGGACTTCAGTTCTTTGATGTTGTAACTTTTCTGGTTCAACATGAGTGGCAGAAAGTGGGATGTATGGCTTTCATTCGAACATGTGGAAAACCAAAATAATCTATGTAATAAAAAAAAACTGGTTTAAACAATATAAAAAAAATTTTTAACCTGGTTTTTTTCCAACCTTGATGTTCAAGCAATCCTTGGGGGAAGGAAAGTGGCCAAAACAGTGGAAGGAAGCACTAATGGTACTGATTTACAAGGGATATGCTGATGCAGCAAATTACAGGCCAGTCAGCTTGAAGTCCAGTGTATAAGTAAAGTGGTAAAAAAATTCTGTGTCACGTATCCAATTTATCCCTTGATCTTGATGGCATGAGCCTGTATATTTTCATCCTTTGGTACATTTGCTTGCAATTTTAATTAAGTAGGTATTTCGAAAGATCCTGGCCATAACAATAACTTGTCATATAACAATGGATTCTGATGTTAAGTTGAACACAAAATAAATCTTCGTTTTTATTAAACAAATGATCATAATTCATTTATACATCACATCATATACATATTTTGTTATGTGCAGGAACTTTTGATGTATAAAATTAAAACTGAAAGCATTGCGTAAAACAGGAACAATATTTAATTTACAGAATCATGCCATCAGGATCGAGGGCTAAACTTGGATACGTAGTATAGAACAATTATCTGAGAAGAAATGGAGTGGTTGATGGGGAAAATGGATGGCTTGGGAAGGGGGGATGGCTTCAGGAGTTGTTGGGTGATCGGAGGAAGCTGTGGACAGGGGAAGCAGGTAAAGTGCCACGCAAGAGTGTAATGAAGACGGTAGAGTTGTTGGTAGTTGGGTGGGAGACTTCCTTAGGGATAGTAGAAGAAAGGCCTGAAGAGAAGGAAGTGATGTCAGGTTTGCCGCAAGGTAGCGTTATGAGGCCCCTGCTGTTCGCAATACTAATGAATAGGGGCATGCATATTTCGCGAAAAGATCCCGAGACTGGCTGAAAGTTATAACACTGTAGCATTGTCTGAGTCTCGTGATTGGGTGAGTTTCTTTCAGGTCAGTATCGATTGTTACAACACCAATCACAGTGAGTCAGTGCGGAAGCAAACACTTCCTGAGTGGCTCGGACAAATAAGGCAACGACTTCCCTCGCACACAGCCGCCAATCACAAAGTAGAAACCGCTGGTGTGAGTATAACTAGTTGCAGTCTAATAGGAGTTCAGATTTATTCGCGAAAAATGCCTGCCCTTACTAATGAACGATATAGGAGATGGAATGGTCACAGGAGATGAGAGGGTTTTGCAGGTGATTGTGTGGTGTATGAGGTAGTGGTGGAAGTTGGACTCCTCCAAGGGGACTTATTCGGGCTAGAACGATGATGGACAGAGGTGAGCGGGATGTCGCTGAATGTTGGGAAGACGAAGGTGGTTAGGTTCACGAGGAAGAGGAAGGTAGCGAGGGAGGGGCAGGAGATAAAGCAGGCACCTGGGGGGGCAAACAGGTTCACCGGGTGCTGAGTGAGGGTAGGAGGATACTGGGGATATTTGGCAGGACCTTGATTGTAATATACCTTGACTGAAATTTGATACCAAATTACATTTGACCTATAAGCTCAAAACAATTCCTTTCATAAAAATCTTTAAAATATCATTAAAAATATATATTAGTGCTATATATATATTAAAGATATATATAGGTATTGTATTTATATTTTGTACACCCTCAAGTTTGGTGTCCCCGATTTGAACCCACCAAAAATATTACGAAAATTTTTAATTACATATTTGTAACAAAAAAGGTTTTGATAAAAAAGCTCTTACGTCATGGATTTTGGAGGTTACTGGGTTTGATCCCTGGTGAATGCAGTCGTAAAAAAATCAACATATCCTTACTCCACAGTATTTACCAGGTGACTGTCCCCCACCGCTAATACCAAGGTATATATTATTCCCGGCCTTGTGACGTCACAGCAGCCACATTGGCAGCTTCACTTCATTCAGCCGCTCCGCTGCAGTGGACTTGGGGGTCTCCGCTGCGGGCGGACAACTATCTTCGACCAAGATTGCTTCAGACACACACAAATACTTTCTCAGCTGTGGTGAAATAACAAATAATGTCCTGTTCACGTACTACAATGGAATGAAATCTGGATGCAATGTGTTGGCAAGAGAGAAATAAATAACAAGCATCACTAGCGGCAGTCTTATTCATAAGAACCTACAGATTTTTGCTCGCTTAAGGCCGCCCCCCCCTCCTTTTTTTTTGTCGTTACTTACCACGTGTTTATCCTTATGTGAAGGTTATTCATAATCATAACCTCGGTCATCCATAAAAGTTTGTAACTAAGTTATTAACTTTACATGGAATAATGGAGACAATAAACTTGTAAATTTGAATTGTAACATGTTAAGTTCTATGTAGTCCAAGTAGCAAGTCACGAAGGCCGTCTCTGGAAAGAATGAGCTAACAGCTTACTCGTAAAAGCAGAACAACCGTAGGATGTAATTGACAGGTGTATTCTGTAATCAAAACTAAGAATATAGTGTCCTGTAAAACAAATTTGTCTGGGCTCTGACACTGACAGTTATTGTTTATCTTAAATCGATACTAAAGCATACTGTAACACAGCGGCAGCCAGCCAATGGGCCGTGGGTCTTTTTGGCTCGAAAGGCATGACAAGAGGCCCGCTATACTCCACTGCTAAATAAGTTTAAATAAAACACAAGTTATCTCATTAAATTTAAATTTGTAAATAATTTTTTTCAATCACTTTAAATACAGGGTTCCTGCTTTCAGGGAGAATCCAAAAAACAGGGTAACTCAGGGAATTGAAAAAATGTCTCCAAAACCTGAAAAAAATCAGAGAAATAATTGACAAAATTTTAGTTACTTAACTGTATTAGAAATTTTAACACTATTGTCTTTCTTTAATGTCTTGAATCTGTCTCTATTTTAATCACAAACTGACAACCTATGTTGTATTGAATTGATGAATAACACTGCAAACTATGTTTTGTGAGGAAAAAGATTTTATGGTCAATTTGACATGTTATTTGTGGTTGAAGTGTGTTTTAATAATCACTTGTGGGTTAATATTTGTATATTATATTATAAGATTAATGATTTGACACACATATTTTTTTTTTTTGTTTGTACAGGGAAAATCAGGGGAAGTCAAATGGTCTCTGTAAGAGTGTGGGAACCTTGGTAAATTACTAGAATCATTACAGTTTGGTTTATTAATAACTAACAGAAGCACCTGGCATTGCCCGGGCTAAACACATTGTTAAATCAGGAAAATCACTACTGAGTGTCAAGTTTGTAAGACACACACTTGAAAAACGGGAAATTGTGATTTTAAAGTCCCCCTGATTGCACAATCTCGGTGCATCAAGGTTATGCATCAGCAAAACCGGGACGCCAATCTTCAGCTTCATGTTGTGAGAAGGCCATTTACCCCTAGGCAAGACGTGGCAAAGACACTAAACGATGGCGCGTTACAAATTCAAGGCTACGCCATCTATTGAGGAAGTTATAAACTAAACTGTTTGTTAGCGCTATTATTTCGCTTGCAACCGCTAGCTCACTAGGCGGATGGGTTCCGCCAGGAGAAGGATAGGAAGTTGCCAGACATTAATTTATGACCGTGTGGCGGACACAGAGAAATGACACACACACTGTTTATGTGTGTATGACCTACCTCCTATGATTTTCTATTATAAAATTGAATTTGTTCCCATTTAACTCCCTTAGGGATGGAATTTGATTATTATATGTAGTCTTATGTCACACTCTGGCCCATAAACTATCTATCGATATGCAAAATCATAATAATCCGTTGCTCCATTGTTTTGTGAAAGGACAAGCATACAAACACACTTTCATATTTATAATATTAGTAGGGATAACTTAAGTGTAATTCCTATGCACTGTAAATAACAAAAAATGTATCCTGTTCTCAAGTCAGTTCAGCATTCATTGTCATTGTCAGGGGTGGGTCAGGAACTTCGTAAACCATTTTGTTATTATTTTTCACCTTTTCCCAGAACACAACTTTTCATCCAGTACAGGTTTTCAGTCACCCTTGTAACGATATTCTGTTTGAGTTTGCAATGAAAGCGGTAGAGCTGTTTAGTGTTGAGACTTGCTATCACTGGTTGTTTACTCGGATCACGAGGAATATGTGGTAACGTGTTTGCCAATTTGCTGGCGCTGAGAGTCTTAAGTAACATCCACACACACACACACGAAGATGGTTGGCTGAGTGGTTTACCTTGTATTTGTCGTCATTTGCGGCAATGTTTGTTGATAAGGCTCAGCACAGCTGTTGTCTTATCAGCTGCGCGGCTGCCTGAGTCCGTGACTTTAGGAGCTTCGTGTCGAAACACGTTTTCTTCGTGGCCGCTGCTTCGGGTTGTTGGGTGTGAGGTGAGGTATTGTATTTTTGTATATTCAAACTTTTGAAAATAGTTTCGTTTCTCATAAAAAAAGCATCTTTGAATAAACAAATACTACATGTGTGTTTGATTCTGAACTGCCGTGTGCTTTCAGCTACTCTGTTTCTTCATAAGGTCTCTCCATTTTTTTTCCATGCAGTATTTTACATAATTGTAATAGTAATACAAGTCATTAACATTTTTTATCATTTACCAGTTGATATATATATATATATATATATATATATATATATATTTTAAAGAAACTTTACCGATGTTAATGGAGAAAATTAGTGCAAAATAAATTTGTTTGGAAACTTGGCCATGGTGGCAGAGTGATAAAAAAATTTGCGATATTGCGTGGATTTCATTTATTATGACGTCTGGTGCGCTAACACAATTGTCCAGAACAACGAGCTACACAGGAAGTGACTCATGTTGAGATTGATAATGTAACAGTCCAAACCCTTTGTTGATGAAATAATTTTTTTAAAATACACAAATTAAATTTTTTTTTTTCCAAATCCCGCAGAAAAAATTCTTTTGTCCTCCACTAGTAGGCCAGGAATTTATTGATGTTGCACCTGTTACTACTTACTCTCACCGGTGATAGCACAAGCACTTGCCTATTGTTCAAGCAGTTCTGGCTGCAGTTGCTACAATAGCACAGGGATTTGTTTGTTTTGGAGGTGCTGGGGGGGGGGGGGGTAGGCCTTCTGTTTCCTCCCCCTCAATACTCTCACCACTTCTCTACTAGAGGCTGGCCATGTTAACCCTTTCTGCTTTATTGGTGGATTTATATTTATAATATTAAGCCTAGTTAGCTACCTTATACTAAGTATGTTTCTTTGGCATTCTCTCATCAAGTCGCATAATATACTTTTAATTTTGTGGGAAACCTTAACTTTAGTGACTTATGGCTTGAGTCAAGACTTTGAGGTTACAAAAATTTGTAAATTTTATTCTTATGATCATTAAAAATTAATAAAAATGTATGTAATAAGTACAATAGTACAAATCAAGCACAGTTATGTTGCTCAACTGCTTCAACAATTCGTGCTAAGACATTTAAAATGTGTACACCAAAACAATACTACATATATTGATGAGAGTAGATTAAAAAAAAAGCCACCAAAATATTCTGTATTCTTCTAAAATGTTCCTTACATGAGAAATTTATAAATATAAAAATTAAAAAGTACAGATCAAGAATATTTTTTAAATAAAATATCTAGAGCCATTTTGTTTTGTTTTATATTTTAACAAGTTTCTTTGTTTTTTTTTTAATTTTTAAGAATTGTGCATTAATATATAAAATTACTGAAATATTAAAACAAGAAATGGTTGACCTCGAACTACTAAACATACATAACATGGTAGGAAAAGATATTTGATTCATTGTGTGGTTTAATTTTATTTCTGGTGCCAATATATATATTTTTAAAATTTAATTTTAATTTTTTGTTACTTTTATTATTTATATACTATTAAAATTAATAAAATAATCAACATGCAATGTTAACAGCCCAAAACCATTATACTCATACATTTCCTTGTATTTCTCTGTAGGCCTTTAGCCTTGTCTGTAAACTATAGAACATTTGCTTTACTTTGAAAGAAACTTCTTATGTAAATAGAAACTAAAAATTGATTAAACAAATTCTATAATTTTATATACAAATTGAGCCATTGAGGAGAATTTTGCTGCATTTTGTGTTTTGCCTTGCATATATTGACTTCCATTTTTATGTTTGGCAGAGTATTGTTTTCTATTTCTCTGTTATTTCTATTTTATCGCTATTCACCATATAATCTTGCCTCTTGCCTTCAGGGAGCTGTCGACCATTGACTGACCTAGAGTGGATGTCGCTCGGAACGTAAGGATGGACGCTGGGAAAAAATCTGAAAGGCCGGCCAACCCAAGGGCTACTGCAAATCCACTCTCAGCAGCCTTGTTTATGTAAGTAATTCAGTAAGTGCAATTAAAAAAATATATCCATTTAATTCAGGCTTGATGTTATGTAGATGAGGTCATCAAAGTCAGTTATCCATAATGTTAGAGAATAAGAAATTTAGCATTTGACTGGAGTAATTTTGAAGAACACTGGAAAACCAAAATCACGATGGCTGGAATGGAATTTGAACCCGTGTTGTGTGAACTGTGATGTAAGTGTCTTATCACTGCACCACGACTACCGTACCTCGCTCTATAAAGTAGACGTGAATATGCATAATGTAATCAAACTTTTTTTTGGCAAGTTACCTTTGGTAATTATTTTAATAATTGGTAGTTGTTTTAATAACAGGGTGTCTACAGGTCACAACTAAACTGGATAACTAGTCGCAATATTCACGAAAAAGTCCAGAAATAAACACAATGCTGGAAGACACAAAATTTAATTTCCAGTAGCATGTGTGATTTGAATTTGATTTTTTTTTTTTAAACAATTGGAGGCTGTCCAATTAAATCATGTGAAAAATGCCTCAGAAAAGTTTTTAGCTTTCTAGCATAAAAATCTGCTTATTTCTGCAAATAGCTATATTAAGAATTATGTTAAATTATGCTTGTACAAAAAAAAAGACACTGTGATAAATTAAAAAAATTTTGTTCTAAAATGTTTTGTGGAAGTCTTTGAATTTGTTTACGAGGCATTTGCAGACACCTTGAAAAATGATATTCACATTTTAATAAAATTAATACAAATGATAACTATAATATTTTTGTGGAAAATCTATTTCCCCTCCCCCTTCTCTAAAATTTTTAATGTAATTTGTTTAGAAAATTTTGTAAAGTTCTTTATTCTTGTATAATATGTCAAATAATTTGAGTATAATATTTTGATTTGAGAGATATTCACTAACAGAAATTCTTATCAAAATCGAAATATTTTTATATTTTTTTTACGTTAGTGTTGATTGCAGTAAAAAAATATTTTGACCAAAAAAATTGGAAAATATGTAAGTTATTGTAAAAATTAGGAATTTTAGGACTTTGGTACTTTATTTAAACTTTTTTTCTATTACCTGATGTATTGCTTGAATCTTATGAATTATTCTCATTTCACAGGTTGTAGGATTGTGTGATAATATATTTTTTAATGTTTTGAAAAATGTGTGGCCAAGAGGTTTAGCAGTTTTTTTCCCCCCTTAGTGGCAAAGGGCAGTTAGTTATCACTGCTCAGCATTTAATAATAGTGCCGAGTCCAAGTGCTCCTTGCTAACCATGTCAAGTCTGTTGTCACCTGGAGTGTAAATTTACTCTGGTCATTACAGTGCTGTCTGTGTGTGTTTGTGTTGGCCTTGGATGTAGTCACCTCTTGCTTGTTGACTCCTGGGACAGCTCGTGGCACGACTGTGGTGTTGCATAGCAGTTGGTTTGCAGGAGTATGCTTCGTAGAGACGTGAATCGGAAAATTTTTCTTTGAGAAAAATTTCCAAGGGAAATAATGATGTATTTTTCCAGTAAATTTTTCTGTTAAAATAGATTTACATAATTAAGGATAGGTTGACATGTAGATTGCTGTTTTGAAATAATTTTATCAGTCCTACCCAACTCTCAAATTCTAACGAAAAACCAGTGCAGAGCTGTACTTTTTCTGCGAACACATTCTGATTTGCAATTGTAAAACGGAATAGTTAAGTGTCAAAAATAGTCAATAACATTGTTTTTTCTATAAAAGTATAACTCAGAAAAAGTTTTTCCAGTTCTGCAGAAAATTTTTGGAAGGAAAGAAGAAAACATAACTAACATCTGTAGTGTTGTGTGTGTGTGTTGTGACCTTGGATATAATCACCTCGGTCTTGTTTACTTGTGGGACAGCTTGTGACTAGATAGTGGTTTCGAAGGAGCAGGGGTTAACAAGTACTTGACTTTAATTTCACCAGCTGGTCATGCAGTGGTGACATTGACCACATAACACTAGGAACTCTTGCACCGAGTTCAACGGGGTGTCTGGCATCAGGAAAAAGCTCAACTGGTCAGGAATTTTATATTTCTGGAAAAATTTGGGAATATTCGGTGAAATATAGGTTATATAAGGGAATTAAAATTAAATGGTTAGATTAAATTGGGCTCTCTATCCAAGGAGTCTTTATTCTGAAAAGTCAGAGAAAGGTTGGGGAAGTTGGAATTGGTCAGGGATTTCACTTGACATCCTGAACAAGTCATGGAAATTCTCTAGTAATAGTAATTTGTTGGAAAATGTCGTGCTCCAAACTGCCGTCACCCAGATCGTGAAAGCAATTTTTTATCACATGGTGTTTTAGTGCATTGTCTTGCATACTGTAAAATGGCGTATGCAAGGTTTTGTTTGATCTAAAGAAAGTGGAGAAAGAATGTGCTAGCTATGGAGATGGTGGAGGCTGGATTTTCTTTATTTCTTTTAGAAAATTGTAACATATTTCAATCATTTAAAAAAAAGTTAGGGAAATTTTAAATTTTAGTCAGGAAATTTATGTGTACAGTAGACACCCTGCTATCAATAGCCCATTGTGTTTTGCATGGGATGTTTTAGTCCAGCCTTTGTCATGTTGGGATGCTGTTGTGCCAAGTATTTTTAGCAGAGTCACAATTTGTCATGTGAGACTAAATTCAGACTATGATGGTGTCAGATTGCGAAGTATGAAACATCACTTTTGACGAGAATTCAATGAATATCTTATGTTTTGTAAAGGAAAAGGGGGTCATGACAAAATCTTGGTGACACGGAAGTAGGATACTTTTAAATGGCCAATATGGCAAAACTGTACACACTAGGCTAATAATAACTATACCATCGTAAAGCCCGCTTTGGTGTCAATGAGAAACGCTAGCGTCAACGATCCCCCCATGTCTCCCGCAAAGACGTAACCGCACGGCAGCGAATGCTGGAAGGAATAGTAGGCGCGGCTAGCGTTCAGTCGCAAGCGAGCTAGCAATGAAAGTACTTGGTCAGTTTGCTCCAAACAACTTTTGTTCTTACGTTAGAATGTAAACTACGTTTATTTAAAAAAAAAAATAGTATTTTGTTCACAATATTTTTTTATGCAAGTAGCAAGGAATAATGCCCAAACCAAAGATGAAGAAATCAAAGACTCAACGAGTGACACCCATTTCTATTCGGCCATCTAGTATTTCCCAAGCAAAGAAACGTCAGCTTTATCGATCAAGAAAGAAAGAAGCCCAGAAAAGTGCAAGGAATCGACCCAGGTGCCCCAGCCCAGAGTGGCGAACGCGCACAACGAAATACGACGCCTCGAGTGCTGCAGCTGTCTACACCGGCCCAACCCAACGAAAAAGCTTCGATTATATAATCAATGGACGTGTACAGCCCCAAATTCACTAAAGACCTACCCACCCCAATTTTTTCCCTACTTCTCAGGCTTTCAGTTATTGTGTAAAAAATGTTGTCAGGAGCTCACTACATTGAAGAATCTGTTAAGCAGTGTTAGTGAATAACACAAAAATTTTCTATTGTTTGGTTTCTGTAGAAATATTACATGGTTTTTCAGGGAAAAAAATTGTTGTAGACCTGGAGAAAAAAAGCCAGGAAATTCTATTTTGTGGGTGTTGCAGAATGCCCTGGTTGAGAATTTGCATCTCAGCAAGTAGAAAATTTCACATTTTTAATCCCATAAACAAAGGAAACTAGACTGATGATGCCAAAACGTGAATCATTTAATGGTGTACATATAAAATGGAGTATTTATCTCCAAATACGTACCCATAATACTTTGTTTATCATATTACCCAATTGCCCTTAATTTGAATGAAAAATTATTCAGTTAGAATGTGGGTAAGAAATTACATGACAATTATTTATTTATTTTTTTCAGTCCTTTGCCTGGATAAAAAAACTTTGAAATAGGTAGGCTGCTGTATTGTGACATTCCAATTCACACAATCTGATTTGAACACACTCATGGTAAAATAGATGTAAGCAAGCTCTAAGAAAATATTGGTTCTTATTGATACTTGTATAAACAATATTGATGCCATCACTGTTAAGGCCTAATGTGAAATAGTTGGCACTTAAATAGTGTATTTTGTTGATTATATATTTGCTCAAGAATTGGTGTAGCTGTTTTGAAGTGAATCCTTAAATATGTCTAAACATAATTTCAATTGAATCCAGAGAACAATTAATTGTTATTAGTCTTGTTTGAATGTTCTTGTTTGTATATGGGTTTAAATGCAAAAAAGAAAAATTGTAGGTATCAATTTAACACGCACAGGTATCTAAATAAAACTCTTACCATCCAGCAGCTGTGTACAAAGCAGTCATTTCCACCTGTATTAAATGAGCATCAACTATCTCGAGACACATGAACCAAGAACTACAACTGTATGGGCATCACTTCGAAGTGGCTAAATGTCGAAAGCCAAGGTGGTTACAAGACCATGACCTACCAAATCCTGCAGTGTGTTTATGATATATGTACTTGTTTAATGTCCTAGAGGTTCGATACATTGTAGTGATGGGTGTGTCTTTTTGCATAAGAAAATTTTATAAAAAAAAGTAGAACCAAGACAAGTCAGCCCCCTATCTTGGATTTCTTTGTAACCCAGATCCATTTAGGAAAAAATAAATATTAAAATAATACTAAAAAAAAATTGGTCGTTTGTAAAGTCGGTTTACGGACGATAGTTTAACGTGACAACGTCATAACAAAACATTGATGAAATGATTGCATACTTTTATGAATAAAATTGAATCATTTTTATTGAATTATCACTATTTTGTATGGATACAAAGAAGGAGTGAAATGAAATCTACAATTTAATTGATACATTTACTTTTATTTGCACTCATTAATTCAAATATCTTTATCACTTTAACGAAGAGATTATTTTAACTATAACTTTTATACATGTTTGCTATTTAACTTCTTCCAATCTGTGTTATTCTGTTAAGGATAGGACGATGAAAGGAAAAGTAGGAAACGAATGGGAGTGTTTCAAGTTTAATGTGCCTCAAAAAAGTCAAATCGATGGTTGTTCCAATCGAGTGGACGAGAGATAGATGCGGCGCAAGCGTACAATGAGCGTAACGGGACCCTTTTTCGTGCGTGCAGCCGGCATTCATCGATTTATTAGACGTTGTCACGTCAATAAAACATCTTGTGCAAGAATACATGTATGGTATAAAAGGTGTGTTTTGTTTTAAGGAATACACCGGGGCACAATAAGTAATGTTGTGCAGCTAGACAGAGTCAACATGTGCGTATGTAACCCAGATGACTCCGGTGGCAACGAGGTTGCACTGCTGCGTGCGGCGGGCAGGAGCGAGTGTGTGCGAGGAGAGCTGCTCAGCGAGGGGAGGGGGCGCGTGTGTTGCAGCTGGACGTGGAATGTGTTCCGGAAGGGCATGCACAAGGAGATGGAGGTGGAGGACCTGTTTGAGCCCCTGAAGGAGCACCGGGCCGACTTGCTCGGGGACAGCTTCGAGAGGTGAGGACGCGTGTCTGCTCTGTTGTGAGTTACAACTTGCGTAGATTCCTAAATCACTTTCTATCTGATGCCAGAGTAAGAATTTGCATTGATCGTATGCATATATTTGAGAAATTATAACGAAACTACCAAATTGAAACAGAGCATGGGGTATTCATGATTTCCTTACATTTATGTTTCCTGTATCAATAATATTTTTTTGAAAAATTTAACTTGTATAAAAGAGGGTGTCCACATTCTAGAAAGACAAGGAAAAGTCAGGGAATCTAGAATTGGTCATGGAATTTACTTGTAATCCTGGAAAAGTCATCTGTTTCCCCTAGTGATGATAATTTGAGGGTAAAATGTAGTGCTTCACTCTGCCATCACCCAGAGTGTGAAAGATTTTTTTTCTCTCTTCCACATGGTGTTTTAGTGCAATCATACACACTGTAACATAGCATATATGCAAGGTTTTGCTTGTAATGTCACTTTTGTTATATAGCTTTAGGCCAGACATGAGAATGGTGGATGGAGGCTTTATTTATTTTTTTTCCTTCAGAAAATCACAAAATAGTTAAATTATAAAAATAAAATAAAAATTAGGATAATTTGAAATTTTGGTCAGAGAAGTGTCAGGAAAATTGTATCACGGATTTGTGTTGACACATTGTAAAATTAATTTTTTTTTTGTATTCAGATGCACCAATAAAGGTACAATAAATTTTTATACTTGTGTGATAAATTTAAAGTGGCACACTAGTTGTATATGGTCAGTTCAACTATCAATACAAAATATTTTATCTCCCGATATCGAAGCTGAGGCTACTGTTACTGTGGCAGAAAGGACGGCCTTAATTCGTAATACCCTTAGAGGGATGGGAAAACCTGTTTGCGAGTTCAGTCCAAAGATACTCCATGTGCTACTGGGAGAGGAGGTACTGAACTTAAATTTCTTTGTGGCCGATAGTGCATGATTGACTTGTTGCAGGGGTTGGAACAAGGAACTGAGCTGTAGGAAGCGTCCGAGCCTGCTGAGGGTTATAGCCAAGCAGTTCATCTGGGAGTACGCTGCGTACTGCTTCCCTGTCGTGATCATGGAGCTGGTCTTCAGGTGAGGTGCATGCAGTAATTTCATTTAAATGGCTTGTTGGGTTTTGAATACTTTGACAATTTAAAAATATCTTTTCCAGTAACTAAAGATATTTTACCTTTAAACGTTACCTAGTAGGTCACTCCTGGGAAAAGTAGCAGCAGACTAGAAAGAAAAGAACATTGAAGTTGCATCAATACAAAACCAAGTACTTGTGTATCAATGCGCCAATCATGTGTACCTCCACGTAACTTCAATGGAATATTGTTCGTATAATAATATTTGTTATTTCATTCCATAGTCTTTTATTTTTTTTTTAATGTTGAATACACTTCAATATACTTGCTACTGTGTTTAGACATAGTATTGGTTAAAATGTTTATGTTTAATAGAAACAATTTCCAATATTTTGATTAATACAAATTTTAGTATGCTCAAAATTATGTTTGTGTTAATATGATCTCCCTGTAGATCTACATTCGGTCAGCAGTGATGTTTTTGAAACGGTGATATTATAATATGAATGTTGCTCATATGCTTCATGATTGGCACACCTGCAAGGGTTCATGTCGTAAGGATGGCAGATATGCAATTATATCAGTCAGTATTTTTTTGTCATAATTATCAATTTTTATGGGTCATTGATACACTTATTCAGCATGATAAATCATTATTTTATAAAAATGAAAAGTCTTCATTTCTAAGTAATCAATAAAACCATTCCTTAATGGTAGATGAATATTTCTGTGGTAAAATAGTTACGTATTTTAGATAATAATTTCAGAAACGTAATTCCTTATTCAACAACTAGTTTACACATAGATTGTATAGAGTAATTTTGTTGTAGATTATAAAGAATTGCATGTTGTAACTGTGTCTAAAGCCACACTTATGCGGTTAGGTAACTGCTACCGTTATGATGCAATTGCAAAGTCGACTGAAACATCTGTTGTTATACCAGAAGCCAAGAAACTTTGTCTTAGAATTTTTGGTGAATTAAATCAGTCTGTCATAGTCCTAGCAATAGTTAGTTATCTTGGGTACACTGGGAGGTACATACACAATCGTAAGAACACTAGCCGGTGTATGCGGTGTCAGAGACAATATAATTTATTCCATAAAATTTACAGGAAAGAGGAAACCCAAAGGTTATTTGCACAAACACTTTTACTTCATGGGTTGACAACATTCACTGTGTCATTTCAGCATGGCATCCCTATAGAACTGTAAACAATGAGAATTAAATTTTAGTACAAATCTACATTAAAATTTTACAACCATTAAACTTTGACAACAAATCTAACTTCGTAATGACATCAATATTTTAGTGGTCAAAAGTGCGCAATTAATACACAAAAAAAACAGCACGCTTAACAACTAGTGGCCACATGTGAAGTTACAATAAAACACTTTACCAGAAAAAAAACTCTGATATTAGACATTTATATTTACATGTGTCTACAGACTATACACACACTGTGATATTACAAATCAAGTAAAACACAAACTAACATCTCACTATAATAATCTACATAGTTATAATCTGAATTTGACTAAACAGTACAAAATAACTATTACTACCAATGTTAGGCTCGCGATGACAATATATCGTTAATACATGTAACGAAAGTGTCCCAATCACCGGACGTTAACTATGTCACAAGACTCGCCTACTTAGTGTGTCAGTCTATGGCTGATCGCTGAGTTGCAACCCATGTCCCGGGCTGCGTCGATGCCACTGACGAAGTTCATGAGCTGGACTGTTGTTACCGGGAACGGTCCCAGTAGCGCATGCCACCTCACTCCTTACGGCAACGTCCGCTTGGTCTTGTAGTTGGCTCGCCTGGGGCTGCTTATGGCAGTCTTGATGTCCTTGGCTCGGGTTCCCAGCAAACGTAGCGGACGACTCTTGCTCTCATCCTGCTGCTCTTAATGAACCCCGGGCGGTACTGCTGCGATTATCTGGTCTCCGTCCACAGCAACATTAAGTCAAATCGAAAATTTCCACTTGTCAAACGCATGCTTGATCCCAGCATACACAATGGCCAGCTTGTGGTGCAAGCCAACCCCGAGAGTCTAGGTCGTTCTTCCACTCGGGACTTACGCCACACTTCGGGAGAATGTCAATATCAGCTCGCCCCAAGCCCCGCCCAGCGCACCAAGCCTCTACAAAAAAAAAACCACGGTGACTAGATAGCGTATCTTTGTTTCGTCTCGCTCCGCTGAATCCAATACCTTAAACTTCCATGTACGTCAAAAGTATTGAAAATCTTAAGATCAGGAGTGAAGTTCATTACTACTGTAACCACCTGAGTCCATCCAGGCATCACGGTAGCAGCGTAACATTGTAGGCTGGTGCTGGCAGCTTCAGCGGTGGTAACGTAGTCAGATGCTTCAGTTACTTGTCGGCCGCATCTCAGTCGCTCTTGTCTGATTCTGTGTTTGCTGAGTCCTGTAGCGCCCCTTTCATATTTTAAAAGGCGCCTCAGTTGATCCGTGTCATGACACGCCATTCATGGGTCATTGATTCATTTCCTATCAGGGCTATTCTGGAGTGAGCCCAAGCGGAACTCTTCCTTATCTGAATCCCGGATCGTGGGTACGGAACACGGAACCTGTCCACTGCTCGTCCCTGGGAGAGACGGGTATCACGGGGTTCACGTGACCCGGGTCACGCTTCACAAGTCATGGCACGCTGATTTCGGGTCGCTTCCAGTTCATTCGACCACTCTCTCATCCAGACCTCTACTGGATCATTTCACGGGTCACCGTTCGCAGGTCTCCGGGACTCGGAACCCGTCCAGTATATCAAAGAGTATATATAGAGTCAAAATAAAGTTACGTTACTGTGTCGCAGAACACGGGTAACAGTTATTTGGGATGCTCAGTCAGCACTTGTCAGTGTTGCAGATTGGCACAGCCCATGTTCCTCGGCCAGCTGATCAGGTACTTTGAGCCGGACAGCGACATCACCCTGAAGATGGCGTACCTGAACGCGCTGGGGCTGGTCACGTGCAGCGCTGTGTTCATCTTCGTGCGGCAGCCGTACATGATGGCCATCTTCCACCTGGGCCTCAAGATAAGGGTCGGCGTCTGCTCCCTCATCTACAGGAAGGTACGGGTGCTCTCTCTCTCTCTCTCT